>NC_091282.1:118537723-119177306 GCF_032444005.1 Ranitomeya imitator | reverse complement strand
TCCAACTCTACCATTCTATGATTCTATGAGTAATTAATTATCTATGTAAATTATACACATATTTTGTGGATCAGACAGCTCTGTATTTGACCACTGCTTTTCAAAGGTGTTTGCATGTTTTTTTTGCAGGGACATTATTTCCTGCTCTAACAGAGGGATATACCATATGTTTATCAAGAGTTATACTCTCTAGTATACCCTGAGTTTTTTTTATGTATATACCCTAGAGCTATATTGACTTAATATCTCCCTGCAATTAATATTTTCATTTCTTTTAAAGCTGTTTGTTTTCCCACCTGCATTAGCCACAGCCCACAGGATTTATTAAGGACAGATTGGTACAGACGCCGCGGAGTGGGGCGTCAAACAATCGAATCTTTTAGGATGCCAACCTCCACAGCTAGGCAGGGTTATTTAGGGTTATACCAGGGTTACCTAGTCTACTTTTTTGTGTTTTTAGCATGGTTTTTGACACATTGGGTTGGTGTTTTTTAAATAATCATATTAAGTAAAATCCCATTTTAAAGGGAATATATGTTTCACACAGAATTGTTTTTTCCCTAGTCCAAAGATGTTTTTTGAATTTTTTCAGATACAGACTTATCTGTGTGCAGGAGGAGTTTACACTTTTCTGACAGTAGATGGCGATGTTGTTATTGTTATATGCTTAGCTGAATGTAATGCATATACTTGTTGTACTTTGATTTCATTTTCTCTCTGGTAAAAGGTCTTTTAAACTTCCTGTTATGCTGTATTAAGAAACTGATGCATGTACCTCATGTTCTGTGAAGATAAAAGTTGAATTACCTCATATGATCTACTCTTACAAGTTTCTTCTGCGACCAAACTATGCAATAGTTTCACACTGGTAATGCCCCCTTTTATTTAAAATAAGGCCTGAAAGCAGATTCTCATGCAGATCAGGTTCCTGTCCATAGCCTGAAAAAATCATTTACATATATGAAAAACATGGATTTTTCGGGAATAAAATATCAGATCGCAGGTATCGAGGTATCAATTTATTCAACTTTCTATTACCTAATTTCCCATATATATGGCTTATGAGGGTTGATCCTACCGACAGATTCTCCTTTAACATACCATTTGGCTGTATATCTTGTTGGTAATCCAATATGTAAACCTCCTGTTCTGGTTAGAGGCAGTTTGGAGTATAAGTTTAAAATGATGCTTGATTGATGAGTCAGGTAGGTCCTTATCTAGTCCTAATATCTAGTACACTGGAAAGGTTATGGGACTGAGGAAAAATCGTGGGTGGCAGTTAATAACATCAGTGCTGAGAAGCTTATCAGGGAATTACATCAGTCTTTCACTAATAAGCCTGGCCCTAAATGAGTATTCCTATCTCCAAAATCCTAATAGGTGTAGTAATAATAATATTAGCAAATACCTCCAATCAGAAATGTAGTATAGTTCTTCTAATTCGCTATGACACTTACCCCATGTGGAGGGCATTGCAGTAGCTTAGGTATCTATAGCCACAGGTTTATCGTGACAGAGAAGGTCCAGATGACCATGGTGTCTGATTTCCTGAAGACCTACCTCTTCCGGCAAGCCTATAACCTGCAGTAACCACCGATCGACCAAACCGCTGCATGACCAGCTCTACCCTTGCCTACTGTATTCTCACCCATCCCTTGTAGATTGTGAGCCTTCGCGGGCAGGGTCCTCTCTCCTCCTGTACCAGTTATGACTTGTATTGTTTAAGATTATTGTACTTGTTTTTATTATGTATACTCCTCCTTATATGTAAAGCGCCATGGATTAAATGGCGCTATAACAATAAATAATAATAATAATAATTTCACATACCTACTCATACACTGGTAAGAAGTACTACACCATCATATTAAACAGTGCAGCTTTCTGCTAGCAATGCAGGGGTTAATTTGTTCAGTTGAGAGCTCCTGAAGCTTTCCTGCATTGATGGCACCAGCTTTTCAGTGCTGGCCACTATCCTTTGCTATATATACTCACCAAGGTTTGCCAGCGTTAGTTTAACACTGCCTGGTAATGAAGTTAGAGGTGTAGGTTGTTTGAGGAGGTGTTTGGAGTGTTGTTCAAAAAAGCGTTGCTTAGTGATTTGTCTGTGTGCATATTCTCACCCTGTCCTATTTGTTTTTTGCTTCCTTTACTTCCCTGTGCTCCACTCTGTTGTTTGTGAGTACATATTTATATGACTGGTATTTTCATTTATCTGTGTACATCTTTCCTTGTTAGTCTAGCCTGTGTATTCTTATACACTACATGTCCTTGGGTGGGGGAGGGGACAGATAAGGGCTAATTTAGGAGCTCATCAATTGTGTCCCTAATAATTGGTTATATAAATCTTTTGGTCACTGAATAACCAAACTCAGTTCTCTGTGGCCACTATTGCCATGACTTCCTTTTCTAGCTTATGGTAAATAATACAATTCAGTCCTTCAGCTCCAATTCAGGTAACATGCAGATTTGCCCAGTTATTACGGTGATATTGAAATTAATAGGCAGTCCCTGTAATGCACAGTCAAGCAATTTCTAAACCAATGTAAGAAGGCAGAAGGTAAGGTCCTTGATGACATACTGAGATGATTATTAGGTTGACTGGATTTTGGGTCCGGATTTAAGAGTGACCAAAATAGCCTTTGTGAGAAAGGTAATTTCCATACTCCAGTACTGGTTTTACTGTCCTAATAAAATGCACCTGTGTGTGCTGAGGCTGGAGAAACAGCTGGTGGATAGTCTGTACTGCAGCATGAAAGGTACCTTTAACCCATTTCTGCCATTAGACGTACTATTCCGTCCATGTGACCCGGGCCCTACTTCCCATGGACGGAATAGTACTTCATAGGTGATCGGCCGCACTCACAGGGGGTCAGCTGATTATTACAGCTGACATCCGGCACTATGTGCCAGGAGCGGTTACGGACTGCTCCCGACACATTAACCCCACGGAACACTGCGATCAAACATGATCGCAGCATTCCGACGGCATAGGGAAGCATTGGCCACGGGGCTCCTTCCGGGTCCTGCAGGGAGGTGGCTTGCAAGCGATTGCTCAGAGCTGGCGCCAGCCAGCCTGGAGCACTGCTGTCAGATCACTGATGTCCCACCCTGGGACAAAGGAAAAAAGGAAAAAAAAATTTACATGTGTAAAAAAAAAATTAAAAATCCTAAATAATGAAAAATATATATATATTGCTCCAATAAATACATTTCATTATCTAAATAATAAAAACAATAAAAGTACTTTTATTTAGTATCGATCGCCGCGTCTGTAACGACCCGACCTATAAAACTATCCCACTAGTTAACCACTTCAGTGATCACCATAAGAAAAGGCAAAAACCAACACTATATTATCATACCGCCGAACACAAAGTGGAATAACACGCGATCAAAAAGACGGATATAAACAATCATGGTACCGCTGAAAACGACATCTTGTCCCGCAAAAAAATAGCCACCATACAGCATCATCAGTAAAAAAAATAAAAAAGTTATACTCCTCAGAATAAA
This sequence comes from Ranitomeya imitator, assembly GCF_032444005.1. Lineage (NCBI taxonomy): Eukaryota > Metazoa > Chordata > Amphibia > Anura > Dendrobatidae > Ranitomeya > Ranitomeya imitator. The sequence continues at coordinate 119,173,790 of NC_091282.1, read as the reverse complement.
GCGATGCAAAAATTATTTTTTTATATAAAATAGATTTCATTGTATAAAAGCGCCAAAACATAAAAAAATATAAATGAGGTATCGCTGTAATCGTACTGACCTGAAGAATAAAATTGCTTTATCAATTTTATCAAACATGGAATGGTATAAACGCCTCCCATAAGAAATTCACAAATTGATGGTTTTGGTTCATTCTGCCTCACAAAAATCGGAATAAAAAGCGATCAAAACATGTCACGTGCCAGAAAATGGTACCCATAAAAACGTCAACTCGTCCCGCAAAAAACAAGACCTCACATGACTCTGTGGACCAAAATATGGAAAAATTATAGCTCTCAAAAAGCGTATTTTAGTGTGTGACAGCTGCCAATCATAAAAATCCACTTCAAACCCGCTATAAAGGTAAATCAAACCCCCCTTCATCACCCCCTTAGTTAGGGAAATATAATAAAATTTTAAACCTTTATTTATTTCCATTTTCCCATTAGGGTTAGGGTTGGGGATAAAGTTAGGGTTGGGGCTAAAGTTAGGGTTAGGGTTGGGGCTAAAGTAATGGTTAGGGTTGGGGCTAAAGTTAGGGTTAGGGTTGGGGCTAAAGTTAGGGTTAGGGCTACACTTAGGGTTGGGGCTACAGTTAGGGTTGGGGCTAAAGTTAGGGTTGGGGCTAAAGTTAGGGTTAGGGTTTGGATTACATTTACGGTTGGGATTAGGGTTAGGGGTGTGTCAGGGTTAGGGTGTGGTTAGGGTTATGGTTGGGATTAGGGTTAGGGGTGTGTTGGAGTTAAGGGTGTGGTTAGGGTTGGGATTAGGGTTAGGGGTGTGTTGGGGTTAGGGGTGTCGTTGCGATTAGGGTTAGGGGCATGTTCAGGTTAGGGGTGTGGTTAGGGCTATGGTTAGGATTAGGGTTAGGGGTGTGTTTGGGTTAGGGTTTCAGTTAAAATTGGGGGGTTTCCACTGTTTAGGCAAATCAGGGGCTCTCCAAACGCAACATGGCTTCTGATCTCAATTCCAGCCAATTCTGTGTTGAAAAAGTAAAACAGTGCACCTACCCTTCTGAGCTCTCCCATGCCCCAAAACAGGGGTTTACCCCAACATATGGGGTATCAGTGCGCTTAGGACAAATTGGACAACTTTTGGTGTCCAATTTTTCCTGTTACCCTTGGGAAAATACAAAACTGGGGGCTAAAAAATAATTTTTATGGAAAAAATGATTTTATATTTTCACGGCTCTGCGTTATAAACTGTAGTGAAACACTTGGGGGTTCAAAGTTCTCACAACACATGGAGATAAGTTCCTTGGGGGGTCTAGTTTCCAATATGGGGTCACTTGTGGGGGGTTTCTACTGTTTAGGTACATTAGGGGTTCTGCAAACACAATGTGACGCCTACAGACCATTCCATCTAAGTATGCATTCCAAACGGCGCTCCTTCTCTTCCGAGCTCTGCCATGCGCCCAAACAGTAGTTTTCTCCCACATATGGGGTATCAGCGTACTCAGAACAAATTGGACAACAACTTTTGGGGTCCAATTTCTCCTGTTACCCTTGGGAAAATACCAAACTGGGGGCTAAAAAATAATTTTTGTGGAAAAAAAATGAATTTTTATTTTTACGGCTCTGCGTTAAATAAACTGTAGTGAAACACTTGGGGATTCAAAGTGCTCACCACACATCTAGATAAGTTCCTTAGGGGGTCTACTTTCCAAAATGGTGTCACTTGTGGGGAGTTTCAATGTTTAGACACATCAGGGGCTCTCCAAACGCAACATGGCGTCCCATTTCAATTCCAGTCAATTTTGCATTGAAAAGTCAAATGGCGCTCCTTCCCTTCCAAGCTCTGCCATGCACCCAAACAGTGGTTTACCCCCACATATGGGGTATCAGCGTACTCAGGACATATTGCACAACAACTTTTGGGGTCCAATTTCTTCTGTTACCCTTGGAAAAATAAAAAATTGGGGCAAAATTATCACTTTTGTGAAAAAATATGATTTTTTATTTTTACGGCTCTACATTGTAAACTTCTGTGAAGCACTTGGGGGGTCAAAGTGGTCACCGATACCGAGATCCGATACTTTTGTGGTATCGGGTATCGGTATCGGATCCATAGTGAGGTGTAAAATAAAGAATTAAAATAAAAAATATTGATATATTCACCTCTCCGGCGGCCCCTGGACATTATCGCGGGTAACCGGCAGGCTTCTTTGTTTAAAATGAGCGCGTAGGACCTGAGGAATGACGTCGCAGCTTCTGATTGGTCGTGTGCCGCCCATGTGACTGCGACGCGACCAATCAGAAGCCGCGACGTCATTCCTCAGGTCCTAAATTCCTAGAATGAGCGCGTTTAGGACCTGTGGAATGACGTCGCGGCTTCTGATTGGTCGCGTGCCGCCCATGTGACCGCTACGCGACCAATCAGAAGCCGCGACGTCATTCTCAGGCACTAAACTCCTCATTCTAGGAATTTAGGACCTGAGGAATGACGTCGCGGCTTCTGATTGGTCGCGTTGCGGTCACATGGGCGGCACGCGACCAATCAGAAGCCGCGACGTCATTCCTCAGGTCCTAAACGCGCTCATTTTAAACAAAGAAGCCTGCCGGTTACCCGCGATGATGTCCAGGGGCCGCCGGAGAGGTGAATATATCAATATTTTTTATTTTAATTCTTTATTCTACACATTAATATGGATCCCAGGGCCTGAAGGAGTGCTTCCTCTCCTTCAGACCCTGGGAACCATCAGAATACCTTCCGATACTTGGTGTCCCATTGACTTGTATTGGTATCGGATATCGGTATCGGCGATATCCGATACTTTTCGGGTATCGGCCGATACTATCCGATACCGATACTTTCAAGTATCGGACGGTATCGCTCAACACTAGCCACCACACATCTAGATAAGTTCCTTAGTGGGTCTACTTTCCAAAACAACTTTTGGGGTCCAATTTCTCCTGTTACCCTTGGTAAAATAAAACTAATTGGAGCTAAAGTAAATTTTGTGTGAAAAAAAGTTAAATGTTTATTTTTATTTAAATATTCCAAAAATTCCTGTGAAACACCCTTGAATGTGGTTTTGAGCACCTTGAGGGGTGCAGTTTTTAGAATGGTGTCACACTTGGGTATTTTCTATCATATAGACCCCTCAAAGTGACTTCAAATGTGATGTGGTTCCTAAAAAAAAAGGTTTGGAAAAATGAGAAATTGCTGGTCAACTTTTAACCATTATAACTACCTAACAAAAAAAATAAATTGTGCTGATGTAAAGTAGACATGTGGGAAATTTTACTTATTAACTATTTTGTGTGACATAACTCTGTGATTTAAAGGTATAAAAATTAAAAGTTGGAAAATTGCGAAATTTTCAAAATTTTCGCCAAATTTTTGTTTTTTTTTCACAAATAAACACAGATAATATCAAATAAATGTTACCTCTAACATGAAGTACAATATATCTTGAGAAAACCGTTTCAGAATCACTGGGATCCGTTGAAGCGTTCCAGAGTTATAACCTCATAAAGGGACAGTGGTCAGAATTGTAAAAATTGGCCCGGTCATTAACGTGAAAACCACCATTGGGGGTAAAGGGGTTAATATCAAGATGGTAAGACCAGATTGTTTTGTTATTTATCTGTGTTGGAGAAAGGACTGTTTGGTTATTTATTTGGCCGAATAAAGGCTGTTTTCAATCTGTAGGTGTAAAGTTTATGAAGGACAATAAACTTTATTCAGTTTTGATATGAAAACCCTGTGCCTGGGCGCATACAGGCGGCTACCAGAGACTGAGAGCTGAAATTCTACACCAGATAACCTCTTTAAGGCTACGTTCACATTTGCGTTGTGCGCCGCTGCGTCGGCGACGCAACGCACAACGCAAACAAAAACGCACCAAAACGCATGCAAAAATGCTGCATTTTGCGACGCATACGTCGTTTTTTGCCGAAATTTGGACGCAAGAAAAATGCAACTTGTTGCGTTTTCTGCGCCCGACGCTTGCGGCAAAAAAAGCATGCGTCGCACAACGCAGCACAACACATGTCCATGCGTCCCCCATGTTAAATATAGGGGAGCATGACGCATGCGTCGCCGCTGCGTCGCCCGACGCAAGCACGCAAAACGCTAATGTGAACGTAGCCTAAATAGGAATCAGGTGTGACTATATTGTGCAGCAATTAATTAACTAACAAATACAGAATAGCAATGAATACATTTTTAAACAACTTAGTAGATTTTAGTTATTTGTTTGAAATATTATATTGGACTTTGCTAATTTGTCAGCCAGTGCTTCAGCAGCAAATTTTCCCTTGCATTGTCAACTACATACTCAGAATTCAGAGCAGATATTACTTCACAAATTGTCTTGTTCTCAAACCAACATTTCCAGCTGTTTCTCATTTTGAACTGTTGGCATATAGAGTGTTTGTTGTGGAAAATATAATGACTATCCGGGGTGTTGTATTCTAGTTATTTCTTGACTAGATGGTGGCCCGATTCTAACGCCTCGGGTATTCTAGAATATGCATGTCCACGTAGTATATTGCACAGCCCACGTAGTATATTGCCCAGTCACATAGTATATTGCCCAGTCACGTAGTATATTGCCCAGCCATGTAGTATATTGCCCAGTCACGTAGTATATTGCCCAGTCACGTAGTATATTGCCCAGTGACACAGTATATTGCCCAGTGACGTAGTATATTGCCCAGCCACATAGTATATTGTCCAGTCACGTAGTATATTGCCCAGCCACGTAGTATATTGCCCAGCCACATATTATATTGCCCAATCACATAGTATATTGCCCAGTGACGTAGTATATTGCCCAATCACGTAGTATATTGCCCAGTCATGTAGTATATTGCCCAGTCACGTAGTATATTGCCCAGTCACGTAGTATATTGCCCAGTCACGTAGTATATTGCCCAGTCACGTAGTATATTGCCCAGCCACGTAGTATATTGCCCAGTGACGTAGTATATTGCCCAGTCACGTAGTATATTGCCCAGTCACATAGTATATTGCCCAGTCATGTAGTATATTGCCCAGTCATGTAGTATATTGCCCAGTCACGTAGTTTATTGCCCAGTCACGTAGTATATTGCCCAGTCACGTAGTATATTGCCCAGTCACGTAGTGTATTGCCCAGGCATGTAGTATATTGCCCAGGCACGTAGTATATTGCCCAGTTACATAGTATATTGCCCAGTGACGTAGTATACAGCACATAGCCACATAGTATATTGCCCAGCTACGTAGTATATTGCCCAGCTACATATGTCACAGGTTAAAAAATAAAAAATAAACATATACTCACCTTCCCAGGGCCCCTTGTAGTTCAGTCACATGACCGAGACGTCATGGCAGGTCCTTCTCACGCAGGCGCGCAGGCCCTGTGATGACGTCGCGGTCACATAACCGTGATGTCATAGCAGGTCCTTCTCCCATACCATCCTTGCCACCGGAACCTGCCGCTTGCATTGAGCGGTCACCGGAGCGTCGCGAAAGGTGAGCATATAATGATTTTTTATTTTTTTTAATTATTTTTAACATTAGATGTTTTTACTATTGACGCTGCATAGGCAGTATCAATAGTAAAAACTTGGTCACACAGAGTTAATAGCGGCGGTAACGGAGTGAGTTACCCACGGCATAACGTGGTCCATTACCGCTGGCATTAACCCTGTGTGAGAGGTGACTGTGGGGAGTATGGAGCGGGCGCCGGGAGCTGACTGAAGGGGAGGGACTAATCGGACTGTGGCCATCGCTGATTGGTCGTGGCAGCCATGACAGGCAGCTGGCGAGACCAATCAGCGACTTGGATTCCATGACAGACAGAGGCCGCGACCAATGAATATCCGTGACAGACAGAAGGACAGACAGAAAGACATGTAACTTTTTTTGTGCGTTGAGTCCGCCATTTTCGACCGCGCATGCGTGGCCGAACTCCACCCCCTCCTCCCCGGACATTACAATGGGGCAGCGGATGCGTTGAAAAACTGCATCCGCTGCCCCGGCGTTCATTTCTTTCACAACGTGCGTCGGTACATCGGGCCAATGTAGTGACGGCCCCGTACCGACGCTAGTGTGAAAGTAGCCTTAAGGAAATCTATAACCTGGGCTGAACTTATTAAATGGGGCATAAGATAGCTCATCAGTACAAGCTTAGTGGGGTCCAAAATCTGGCATCCACACAGATCAGCTTGTGAGAGTGGTGGGAATGGTGTTCCACTCTTCTGACATTACTTAGTGGTTAAATGTATTTTACATGCATTTTACAGTATTGTATTGTATTTATGAGTAAACCTCCTGGATGCAGTTTCCTGTGGCAGTGTAGACAATGTTAACTATAAAGGCCAGCCCAGGTTGGAGAGGAGGATTGGGGATTGTGGGTTAATGACAGGAATAGAAAGTTCAGTTAGTAAGTTTAGAAAAGGAAAAAAGTCAGGACACCCCCTCTGGTCAAGAGGATCTTCATCGGAGTGTGTGTGTGTGTGTGTGTGTGTGTGTGTGTGTGTGCGCGTGTGTGAAAGAGTGGAACAGAGAAGCAGACAGAGAATGAAAACAACAAAGGAGAAGAGCTCATGTGGTGGCCACAGAATTCTCCTAGCAGGCGGGTTGGTTAAGGGATCTTTGCAATCCCGGAGACCCATAGGATTTCTCCCAAGTTTCTAAACCAAGGTGTCAACCAAGTCTTGAGACCTATGGGTCTAAGAAAATACAAGTCAGCGAGGATGGGAGCACATACAGTAAAGAAGTTAGCCACAAGTGCTTCATTGGTATATGGTTCCTGAAAGTGGGCTGAAGATAGAGAAAATAAGAAGAAGCAGCTGAAGAAGTATAGCTGTCTAGAAAGCTTGAAAGTCCCTAACTCTGCTAGTGAGAAGTTTAACCAACTGTGCTGCTGAAAGTATTTATTGAAGACATGCTACTGTACTGTAACCTAAAGAAAGATGTCCACATCTCCTGCTGTACTTTGTTGATTAATGAAACAGACAGTAAAGTTAAACTGGGTTATACACACCATTGTGGTCTCCTGTTCGTGGAGTCACTGGGTATCATGATCACGCTAAGCAAGGCGGACCAGAGGAAGCAAGAAGCGTCCACAGCCACAACAAAAACACACACATACTGAAAGCAGGCCTCTGTTTTCTGTAACATACCGGGATGTTGAACTCATGACACTCGCCTATGGCTACCACCTTCGGCACCATTGCAAGTTGCTACCTAGCCTTTTGCCTTGATCTAGAAAACCATATTTCTGTGCACTGCTTAGTAGTTGTCATTCTCAGCAATTTCATCTCAACTACCATGAACTATCAAAGTAAAGAGGATCTGAACTGAATTACCCGAGAATGACCACTACGCAGTGTACAGAGCTGCAATTTTATGGCTCCATACACTGTACACTTGCTGCAAGCACATAATCTAATAACAGCTAATCTTCAAGGGTCCTGGGTATCATCAGATCCTCACTGGAGACTCACTTGTATGACTAGATAATAATTTAATAGTGAGGCTCTGTCCCCGCAGCCTTTTAAAAGTATGTTTTTATGAGGGGCGTTCATTAAAGAGTTCCTCTGACCCACTTCCTACGGACTGAGAGCAATGAAACTTGGCACAGGTATTATTCCTTCTCTACATAGGTGCCACCTAGGGACACACACTGCTCCCATCTCTTTAAGCAACTGTAAACACCTCGCTTGTAGAAGTTGACAGGTTGCTCCAAAAGCCACATTATGACTTCGGAATCAGAGTTTCATCCTCTGAAAAATGCTTACCCTTCAAAAATAACTTCACTGCTGGAAAGAGGTGAAGGTCCAATGGTGTAAGGTCGGGTGAATAAGGGGGATGCAGTAGAATTTCAAAGCCATAAGCGCATGCTTCCATTTGGGCAACATCTGAGTTATGAACTGGTGCATTGTCTTGCAGAAGGCGGACACCTTTAGTGAGCATGCCACATCTCTTGGTTTTGATGACCTCCAAATTCCGCTGCAGTGAAGCATAATATGCCCCAGTGATCATGGTACCTTTACTAGGAAATCAATCAATACTACTCTGTGCTGTCTCAAAATACTGTGAGCATGATCTTGCCTGCCGACGGTTGGGCACGTGACTTCTTTGAAACCAGTGAGTCATGATGCTTCCATTCCATCGACTGGATTTAGTCTCAGGATCATAGTGATCGACTCAGCTTTCATCCTGTGTGATCAGTCTGTTGAAAAAGTCCTCCTGGTTTCCATGGCGCATCGTCAATAGAGCCTGAGAGCAGTCAACTCGTTCCTGCTTCTCCCTTTAGCAGAATGCTACTCAGACAACACAGGGTGAGGGCAAAACAGTGTGGCAATACTTTATTGAACTACCAACAGACAATAAAATATAGAAGAGTCCCAGCAAATACACAAGATGGTGCAAATTATAAAGTCTCACCCTTCCGCTGGCTCGCCGGGATTAGAGCAGCTGTGACTTTGGGGCTTCCAGAGCCCACTACCCACACAAGTGGCACCCCGATTTTGGCGGGCACCCACAGAGATCATGTAATGACAAGCTTAGGAAGCTGACAGTCCATTGAGGTATGTGGCCAGGTTAGCTGATTGTCATAATCTGGCTTCTCTGAACGTCTCCATGGGCCAAGTGACCGGATGGTTGCAACCTGGCTCTCCAACATCTCCATTGGGCCAAGTGACCAGTTGCAGAGGGCATATGGAGTGGGTCTAGCTACACTGCCTAATATAGCCAGCAACATGAAAATGTGATATCGCTTGATGTCCTGGAGGAGAGACTGCTTTTATGACTGTCCTGGAAATCCAACACACCAGTAAAGAGCTGAGGAAAAGACCATCCTAATAGAGAGTCACCGATTTAGGAAAATAGGAGCTGGTGAAACGCAGAAAATTGCCGTGGTGGTGTCTTGATAAAAGACAGAGCCGTAAGGTAGGGTGAGGAGAAGTTGTCCCCTGACAAGACAGGGAGGTTTAGTAACCAGGGAGTGAAGAATGTCTTCTAACTGAAGGAGCTGGCAGGAGAAGTGTTGCAGTACAAAAGTTGTCTATTCCTAGTAAAAAGAGTAAGCTACAGCAAGGGTTGGGGCCTGAGGTACAAAGGCATGTCTGTGCATGCAAAGAACTGCTGAAGAAAGAGCTTCACCACTCACAAAGGAACGAGCCCAGAGTGAGATGTCCAGAGGACTGGACAGTCGCTAGAGTGTATGTGAGTCTTGTTGTGGTGAAGTGACCAGAAGAGGCCTATGCAAAGAATTATTTACACAGTGACTGTAAATAGTTGTTGCAGAAACATTCAAGGACTGTGCCTCATTTTGAGTAAAATAAAGTAAAGTGCTTCATGTGTAGATAAATAAACCAAGGTATTCAATGCATGGTATTTAGTGCAGGGTATTCAGCGGCTGCCAAGGCAAACAGGATCATGGGTTGCATTAAAAGAGGTCTGGATACACATGATGAGAGCATTATACTGCCTCTGTACAAATCCTTGGTTAGACCGCACATAGAGTACTGTGTACAGTTTTGGGCACCGGTGCTCAGGAAGGATATAATGGAACTAGAGCAAGTACAAAGGAGGTCAACAAAGTTAATAAAGGGGATGGGGAACAGTACACAGAGAGATTAGCAAAATTAGGATTATTTAGTCTAGAAAAAAGACGACTGAGGGGTGATCTAATAACCATGTATAATTATATAAGAGGACAATACAAATATCTCTCAGAGAATCTGTTTATACCAAGGAAGGTGATGTTCACTGGGGGCATGCTCTACTTCTGGAGGAGAGAAGGTTTTTCCACCAACATAGAAGAGGATTCTTTACTATTAGGGCAGTGAGAATCTGGAATTCCTTGCCTGAGGAGGTGGTGATGGCGAACTCAGTAGAGGGGTTCAAGAGAGGTCTGGATGTCTTCCTGGAGCGTAACAATATTGTTTCTTGCAGTTATTATGTTCTTTAGAAGGATGTAGATCTGGGGATTTATTCTGACGGAATATATGCTGAACTGGATGGACAAATGTCTTTTTTCGTCCTTGCTAACTATGTTATCATGCAATACTCACCTGGTTAAGTTGTACAGGGCAGTCACAACACTGTCAAAGGTATGAGTGGATCCACAATGATAGTCTGCAGTTCCATCTGCTGATGCCGAGATTTGTGAGTATCAGAATATAAGAGATACTTAGAAAAATTACTGCGACGTTGACCGTATACTGCAAGTGGATATATAGTGTCCAGAGACGGAGAAAAAAAGGTTTTATTGAAACTCTGGACACCTTATATACACTTTTACCTCTGGGCCAAGGCTGCAATTTTTATTCTTCACCTCAAGGTATAATTTTGAGTAAGGTTTACACTATTAAAGGGAATCTAACAGATACTCCATGCCAACATGTGTTCATTCTTATGTTCAAACAATGCCTAACAAGCCCTAGTTGAGGAGGCATTGGTTTCCCCAGACTAGTTGTAAGCTGTGGACTGGGATAGGCTCCCCAGGATACAGTGAAGCTGAAGTGATGGCCGGGGGACCACCACAGTGCAGGAAGACTACCGTACACAAGACGAGGTGCAAGCAACAAAGGGTAGATTTATTGGAAGGCAAGGAATGAAGTGGATGAGGAAGATGCAAACAGGGGTATGCAATGGCAAAACATAATTTACAAGAGTTATATTCTTTAGCTTGTCCGTAAAATAGCATGGTGCTCCAACTGTTACAGAATCAATATACGTCACACAAGCAAATGCAAACAATCTACTATATAATTGTCTAAGGGTCAGTTCCGTCTTTCTGTCTGTCCTTCTGTCTGTCTGTCACGGATATTCATTGGTCGCCGGCTCTGTCATGGAAATCCAAGTCACTGATTGGTCATGGCAAAACAGTCACGACCAATCAGCGACTGGCACAGTCAGTGCCCTCTTCGTACTCCCCTCCAGTCAGCGCTCACACAGGATTAATGGCAGCGTTGACCGCGGTGTAACACACTCGGTTAACGCTGCTATTAACCCTGGGTGACCAACTTTTTACTATTCACGGTGCCTATGCAGCATCAATAGTAAAAAGATCTAATGTTAAAAATAATTAAAAAAATAAAAAATCGTTATATACTCAGTCACCATCCGTCAGCCCCCCGGATCAGGAACCGGCCTTTCCCACTCCTTGCAACGCCCCGGTGACCGCTCCATGCATTGCGATCTCGCGAGATGATGGCGTGCGGTCTCGCGAGACCGCTACGTCATCATCTCACGAGACTGTAATGCACTCTTCAGACCGGAGCGCGCAAGGAGCGTCGGTAACCGCTCCAATGGAGGGTGAGTATATCACTATTTTTTATTTTAATTTTTTTTTTAACAGGGATATGGTGCCCACATTGCTATATACTGCGTGGGATGTGCAATATACTACTTGGGCTGGGCAATATACTACATGGGCTGTGCAATAAATGCTGTGCAATGTACTGCGCGGGCTGTGCAATGTACTTCGTGGGTTGTGCAATATAGTACGCGGGCTGTGCAATATAGTATGCGGGCTGTGCAATGTACTACGCGGACTGTGCAATGTACTACGCGGGCTGTGCAATATACTGCATGGGCTGTGCTATACACTACGTGGCCTGTGTTATACACTATGTGGCCTGTGTTATATACTGCATGCGTGGTACTGTGCGGGCTGTGCAATATACTACGCGGGCTGTGCAATATACTATGCGGGCTGTGCAATATACTACATGGGCTGTGCAATAAACTCCATGGGCTGTGCTATATACTCCGTGGGCTGTGCTATATACTCTGTTGGCTGTGCTATATACTCCATGGGCTGTGATATATACTCCGTGGGCTGTACTATATACTCCATGGGCTGTGCAATATACTATGTGGCTGTGCTATATACTACGTGGCTCTGCTATATACTACGTGGCTGTGAAATATACTACGTGGCTGTGCAATATACTACGTGGCTGTGCTATATATTACATGGCCAGCCGCGAACAATCAGCGACAGGTGCAGTCCGGCGTGGGATTTGAACCACAATTCGCTAATTGGTCGCGGCCGGCCGAATCCTGTGTATCCAATGTATTATTCTAAAATCTTCATAAATAAACTACATACATATTCTAGAATACTCGACACGTTAGAATCGGGCTACCATCTAGTAAACAAATAATTATGCTACTCTACATATAACCTCCCTGGCCTTTACTAAGAAGGCCTCATGGCTGCCGTGTTCTGACTATTGAGGCCTACACTAGGCCCTGACTTGTGCACAAAACAGGAACAAACTCACGGTGATGTTGGGGACTCAGATCCAGTGCGCGCAGCTTTTTGCCAGCTCCATGAAACATGGTCTTCTTCTTGCTTCTGGGTCCTGCAGGTGCTCCTGTAAACTGTAAATCCCTTTCATGGTATCTTTGTGGCTTCTCAAACTCACACAGGACAGCCACTCTCGCTGCACCCGAAAAAGTCTGTCAAATCTCACAAGTCGACTCTGTTACAGGCTGTGGGTCCTCTCTTCCAGAAAACAGCACAAAGTTCTTTCTGCAGCAGCTTCAGCTCACACATGCTGTTCAGGCTCCACCCCCACCCTCTGCACAGTCCAGCTCATTCACACAGCCTTTTGCAGGGGAAAAGCAGAACATTCCATCACACCAGACAAGGGGATGCAGTCTCTTAAGGTGACAGCGTGTTCCTTACTGTCCATAACAGCACCACCCTCTTACAAAGCTGTGGCCAAGGAAAGCAGTAAACATTGAAATTGTCGAATTAACTTTTAATGTTAAACTCAGACTGGTTATGCTTCCACCAACAAGATGGGATAGGTTAATTCACAAACACCTGGTAAGAACTGACCGAGACCACTGGGCTGCGTCACTCAGTAGGCATGGAAATGTTGACTAAAGTACTATATATATTTACCTAATTGTGCATCTGCCTAGTGCGGCTAACAAGCATTTACCTGGAAAACTAGAACAATCAAATTAATGCCATAAATGACCTATTGGTGATGCAGCACAGCAGCTTACAAACTAGGTTGAACCCAGTTATGAAATTATACACTATCGCGTTCACTTTAAGGATCATGTGAGTGCAATGGGCTGCTCCTCTGACCACCTCTGTATACTTCCATAGATCCCCTTTAATACTCTAGTTTCTGTAAGTCTCTAGTGGTTCAGCAAGCTGAGTATAATGGGCACTGATGCATTCAAGTGCCTGTATCTGCCTGAGCTTGGAGCCAAACTAATTGTGTGTGCATGCACGTGATCACCGTAATACTTGCAGTGGCCCTAAGCTCAGGATTTTCCGATCTGTGTCTAGTCGCTGTGTCGTTGCAGAGATGAGCTCACGTGGATGACGGCTGCGTGAACAAGAAATTACATGTTTCTAACCGTTGTGTGGTACTACAGCTAACTTGCTGGAGGCCCCTCTGGGTGTGTCACGGATGTTGAATTCTGGTTATTTCGGCTCTGCGGATGGCGCTCGATGGAGACGTCACACATCCTCCGGCCACCAAACCAACCCCTTCCTGTCAAGCACTTCTTCCTAATTGCTTGTACTGCCCCCTGGGGCTCTGTCTGGTTCTGTCCAAACTGCAGGTCAAACCAGCAGAACAGAGTCCATGTAACCACTATCTGCCAACAGAATCACTGCCTTTATTTCTCCTCACAGAACAGGGGTCACCTCCTCAGAATAAAAATCCTGCACAAACCAGTTTAAGCCAGGGTCATCTAGCAGTTGCAGGAGAAACAGTGGCCTCCTGGGGATGGCGATTAGTACTGCAGGCAATAATCTACATTACTAACACGTTAGAACATGCAAACGGTTAATGGCATGTGATGGTCAGCAGCATATTCACCATCACCTCACATATTCGTCTCAATAATCATGTTACTGTGAGTCACTTCATGTCAGTGGTCAGTGAAGCCAAGGAACGTACACCTGTCTTTACTGCGCACTGACATGAAATGCTAAAAGTCCCATGCATGTGCGAGAGTTGCAGAGAGCCAGTGATGATGCCAGCTTTTGCAAATCATGGTATTGACAACCTCGGGGGTACAGTAACTTAATCACTTAAAAAGAGTGATCAAAAAGAGTCTTCAAACAGAGGCTCGACAGACATCTGTCTGAGATGGTTTAGTGAATCCTGCATTGAGCAGAGGATTGGACATGATGACCCTGGAGGTCCCTTCCAACTCTGCCAGTCTATGATTCTATGATTAAGGCCTGGTTAGGCAGGGTGTTAACATACAATGGGTGAAATAAGTATTGGATTGGTTGTTACCAATATATGAGAATTTCATGTCAATTACACCTTTAGAAATATATTTACTTTGAAAATTGGTGAGGGGTTCAATACTTATTTCACCTGCTGCAAAAATACACATATGCTGGTGGTTTGGGGGCATGGGATACCTGTCATATTCCTTTAAAATACACATTTTTGTGTTTGTGCTTCCATGTCTCCACAAAAAAACAATCCCCAGCTAGGTAATTTCTGTCCTGTAAGTTATACTGAAGTTGCAACCTACCACAAGTTTGGCGCACCTCATACAAGGACACGGCTCTGCAATGGAATCAACTGTTTGTCCAGAATTAACAACATGCCTAAGACACATTGCTCACTCCTTTAAAAAGTGGTCCAGCAAAATCCTATTGAATAAAAAATATTTTTATTATGAAAAAATATTAATTATATACATTATTATACACAATGTGGCCCACTACAGAGCTATTGTTTGGACTGAGAACTCAGCAAAAACTCATATTTGAACCAAAAAACAGACTAGACTATAATGTATTCAATTTTATTATCGACAATCACATAAAAATATAGATAATGCAATCTAGAGGCTGGTTGGCTACACTATAAGGAGCATACTGGCTAGGTACGGGATCCTACTGGCTTCTTAGTACGTTTCCTTCATTATACATTATTATTATTCATGCCGTATTCATGGCGGGATATTAAAATGATTTCTTACCGATCAGTTGGGCGGCGTATCCTCTTTATTTCTCCACCCTGTATGTCCCTGTTTTTTGAGTTAATCTTAGTTTTTTGTTATATATCCTTTGTTGGCAATGACAGTGGTCAAATGTTTTCTGTAAGTCTTCACAAGATTGGCACACACTGCTGGTGGTATGTTGGCCTATTCCTCCATGCAGATCTCCTCTAGAGCAGTGATGTTTTGGGCCTGTCACTGGGCAACATGGACTTTCACCTCCCTCCAAAGGTTTTGTATGGGGTTAAGATCTGGAGACTGGCTAGGCCACTCTAGGACCCTCATATGCTTCTTACAAAAGCCACTCCTTCATTGCCCTGGCGGTGTGCTTGGGATCATTATCATGTTCAAAGACCCATCCACATTTCATCTTCAATGCCCTTGCTGATGAAAGGAGGTTTGCATTCAAATCTCATGATACATGGCCCCCATTCATTCTTTCATGTACCCAGATCAGTCGTCCTGGTCCCTTTGCAGAGAGACAGCTCCAAAGCATGGTATTGCCACCCCCATGCTTTACAGTAGGTATGGTGTTATTCAGATGCAACTCAGCATTCTGTCTCCTCCAAACACGATGAGTTTTGTTTCTACCAAACAGTTCTACTTTGGTTTCCTCAGACCATATGACATTTTCCCAATACTCTTCTTGATAATCCAAATGCTCTCTAGCAAACTTCAGACGGGCCCGCACATGTACTGGCTTTAGAAGGGGGACATGTCTGGCACTGCAAGATATGAGTCCATGGTGGCATAGTGTGTTACTGATGGTAGCCTTTGTTATGGTGGTCCCAGCTCTATGCAGGTCATTCACTAGGTCCCCTGTGTGGTTCTGGGATTTTTGCTCACCGTTCTTGTGATCATTTTGACCCCATGGGGTGAGATCTTGCGTGGAGCCCCAGATCATGGGAGATTATCAGTGGTCTTGTATGTCTTCCATTTTCTTATTATTGCTCCCATAGTTGATTTCATCACACCAAGCTGCTTGCCTATTGCAGATTCAGTCTTCCCAGCCTGGTGCAGGGCTACAATTTTGTTTCTGGTGTCCTTTGACAGCTCTTTGGTCTTCACCATAGTGGAGTTTGGAGTCAGACTGTTTGAGGGTGTGCACAGGTGTCTTTTATACTGATAACAAGTTCAAACAGGTGCCATTACTACAGGTAATGAGTGGAGGACAGAGGAGCCTCTTAAAGAAGAAGTTACAGGTCTATGAGAGCCAGTTTTTAGGTGACCAAATACTTATTCTCCACCATAATTTGCAAAATAAATCTTGCCAAATCAGACAAGATTTTCTGGAAATGTTTTCCCATTTTGACTCTCATAGTTGTGGTCTACCTATGATGTCAATTGCAGGCCTCTCTCATCTTTTTAAGTAGGAGAACTTGCACAATTGGTGGCTGACTAAATACTTTTTTCCCCACTGTATTTGCACTATGCGCTTTACATATATTTCAATACCTAGCCAGTATGCTCCTTATAGTGTAGCCAACCAGCCTCTGGATTGCATTATCTATATTTTTATGTGATTGTTGCTAATAAAATTTAATATTTTGGATTATACTCTAGTCTGTTTTTTGGTTCATTATATAAATTGCAAAATCTTATGGTTATCTAAATTCATTTTCAGAATTTTCAGAAAAGGTTTGTATGTTCTTTACTTGGAATATAATTGAATACTTTGGTATTTTTAAAGGAAATATCCAGTTCTGGAAGAACTAGTGTACGCTGAGTCAATGCCATCTCCTAAGTGTTATTACTGAAGTGGCTACTCTGTAGGAAATCATTCAAGCATGATATGGTTCGTTACACATAGCTCAGGCCCCATAGCTTTTTCCCTTCTCTGCAGCTGCCTGAGTGCACATCCAAAGGTTTCTGAAATACAATAAGGAGCTTCCATTAGTGGAAATATTTTCTTCAAGGCACACTGGTTAATATGTCATAAGGGACCTGGATGGGTCATAATGAAGAATGTACCGAACAGAAATAAACCATACTGACTTTTTAGTTCTGAGTTTTACTTCTCTGAGTTATTTTACTATATTTATATTGTATTTACTGTACATAAGACATTTGGTTGCCCAAAAAAGCCATTATTATTATTATCATCAGCAAACTACAGTATGTAAGTAACTTAAGCTAAGGGAATACTTCCAAACAAGATATCAAATGTGATTCTTTTAGTGGTTCATGAGAAAACTCAAATAAGGGTTTGTTTTATGTCCTTGCTTTTCATAATTGGAATGTAGGTGCATTACGGGAAGACACAAGGGTCAAACAAAATGGAGTATAACAATTAACCTGGAGCCTTAGGGGATCTGACTTATCCATAACATGAAACCAGTGTTTTCAATACAGTGCCTTGCGAAAGTATTCGGCCCCCTGGAACTTTTCAACCTTTTCCCACATATCATGCTTCAAACATAAAGATACCAAATGTAAATTTTTGGTGAAGAATCAACAACAAGTGGAACTCAATTGTGAAGTTGAACGGAATTTATTGCTTATTTTTGTCATATGTTAAACAGTACATATTACCGCAGAGTCAAGCACCGTTTGCAAGCAGCATTTTATAATCTTACGTATCATATGTAGGGAGCAATGTTCTTTCCAGAGTCTGAAATAAAATCCTGCATTGTAAACTGCTTATCGACTTCATGTTGTTTCCAGGCTGGTGGCTTGCCACTGTTGTATTGTTCCCCTACTGCACATTTTAGAAACAACATAAAAAATATAGTTAAGTAAAAATAAAAGGTAATGACCTATTGTTTTTATCTTTATTAGCTTGGTAACAAAATGTTGTATCATCTGCTAAAGCCAAACAAAGGCTATTACATTAGTAAATTGAAATTTTTTAATGCATTTCTTTTGTAGTTCCATTTTAGTTAACCTTTTTTTGACTTTTCAATATATGTCAAATTAAATAAGCAATATGACAGATCAGAGAGAATCTGTTGTGTATCTATTAGGACTAGGTGGCTCAATGCAGGATTGGCCTTAGGATGGATGGTGAAATACCTTCACTTGTTCCTCCCATTGTACTATGCAATTAATAAATACTGATGACATGCCTAAATAATCATATAATAGGATGCCCAAAGAGCCATACACGAGGACGCCCTTTAATAGTGTTATGCTAAACACAAACACAATGCATAAATATTACATTTCGCCGTTAGATCACCCAAAACCTAACAATTTTTGTATAGGAATTATTTTCCAAAAAATTAAAAGAACACCAGCACATAACAGCGATATTCAGATACAGGGTCATAATGTAGTTTTTTTTAATGAAACAGTTCAAATAAAGATTCACAAGGCAAATGAGGGGGCGCAACATATGCTTTAAGCATCATCAGACTATAAGCAGGGTTTGTTTGTAGTCTGTAACCGTGGAAACACATATATCTGGCTTATTAAGATATTTTTAATTTAAAAAATGTACAAAGTTGTTTCTTTTTTTATTTGAGACACTTAAGCAATCAAACCATTGTTTGCAAAAATGTACATACCGTTAAAAATTTCCTAATTTTATCTAAAATATTGCTTCATTGTGACATAGACTTTATGTTTAATCATTATGGTAATTAATTTGTTATATTAATGTAAAAACTTTACAGTAAGGTTTTTATCTCATAATGATATGAATGCCTGATATTCAACGTGTTTGGTACAACCAATGTAAATGCAAGATAGCAGCTTCATTTCCACATAATTAGTAAGGATGTTGGATCATTTTAAAACTTTAAGAGGTCCTTTCCTTTTAAGCTAAACCTATAATAAACAATAGTCTTTCTGCTTCCATTCTCCCTCAACCAGTTAAAACTACTCTTGGTGCACACACATTTCAGTCGAATATTTCGAGAAACTGCCTCAATTCTCATGTTTGACACTCACTCTTTTTGAGGGAGAAGATCCACTATCGGTAAACTTTCTTTGTCCTTACATCACAGCATATGGATGGCATTGAATGGTTTGCTTACCTCAAACTGAAATCCCATCTCTCGGTTATGCCCTTATACAGTTTGACAGACAGGAGAGCAAGAGAGAGAAATAAAGACCATTTCTCGTAATGCAACTAGGTTTCTCTGCTGCTATAGAGGGATTACACTTGACGACCAGTAGTAGAAAGCAAGTTAGACAGAAGGCAGACACCTATCCACCACCACTTTGGAGTATTTTTTCAGTGTAGACTGTTAGAGTAGTGGCCTGTCCTACCTTTAAGCTATTATTTACGACTGGCCAAAGAGAAGAATACCCTTACATCAAGGCATAGGTAAACTATAGAATGCTCTGAATTATTTGTTTCAATCTCCTATATCTTCTATATCTTTATAGGATTTCTTACCAATCTTATTCTACAGTGTGTGCATTACTACTTCTGCTCCATTGAGCCTTCTCCCTTCTATGCTAATTCAGTTCTGTACCTAAGTAAAAGGTTAGAATAAAATGGGAAGTGAAAGAACCTTGAAGACCAGAAATCTTGTTAATTTAAACAGTTCAATAGTAAATTCCAAAACTATAGATAACACAGAAGTAATGAGGAAGGAGGTAACTTCAGACAGTGTAATCCATGCTTACATAATGTTAGAAAAATTTGCTGATTAAAATACCAAGAAAAGCGTTAAAAAGATAGAAGAGAAAACAATAAATTGGAAACAGTATACAGGTCATAAAATACTAAATCTGTAGCAGCATTGTCATGGCTCAATTTGGGGATTCGATCCGGTGACTTGTTGATTTGTGGTAGGTTCTTTTTCCTGTTGACCTTTTCCACTTTTCCGTCCTTGTCCACATGCTCCTTATAACGCCTTTCCAAGTCTTTTAAATTTTCCCATTTTGGTTTGCCATATCCTGTTTTGGGTGGGGCTCTATATAATACCCCTGCTCTATATAATACCCCTTCTCTTCTCTTCCATGCTGACTATATTTCCCGATGGATGTATAATTTGGAGTTGCAGCTCTTTATCTTAATTGTTTACCTTGCTTTAAAAACTCCTGTGCTATTATTGTAGTAAATACTGTATTTTCTGGTGTATAAGACTACTTTTTAACCCCTGAAAATCTTCTCAAAAGTCGGGTATCGTCTTATACACCAGGTGTCGTCTTATAGGGCAGGTGCGGAGTGATCTGCAGTCACCGCATATTGTGGGGGGAACGACCCCAATGATGAGGTGAGGGGGCACCTCACCGGGAAGGTGTAAGTGAAGCAGAGGCAGAAAAGGAGATAATAGGATACAAGGGCGAGCCAGATGAGTGAAAGAGGAGTGTTTTTCTAGGCACAGCACCGCTCTCTCTCTTTTTTGCATAACCCTGGCATCCCAGACGCTGACAGTTTGCTTCACTTACACCTTCCTGGTGAGGCGCTCCCTCACCTCGTCATCGGGACCACTCCCCCCACTATATACGTTGACCGCAAATTGCTCTGCACCCACCCTATAAGACAACCCCCGGCATATAAGACAACCCCCGACTTTTGAGAAGATTTTATATTTTAACTGGAAAAGTTGGGGGTCGTCTTATACGCCCAGTCGTCTTATATGGCAGAAAATACCAGTAGTTTTTTATTCCCTCCCACTACCTTTTCCTTTTACCATTGTTAGGTTCTTTGCAAGGTCTTTCTTGTTTCCTTAATTTTTGGTAGGCCTTAACCTTCACCCCTCCACCTTTCTTGAATGTGTATTAGTTGCCCACCTTGGGTTCTCGTATTTATCCTCACACTACTTTTCTTTCCCTTTGTTGGTAGTGTGTTGTGGTCTCCCCTCGGGTTCCTCTGGAGGTATGAGAAACCCCTCGATGGCCATTTAAGGAGCCAGGTCTGAGATGATATTTTTTAGTTGTGCAGCTAGAGCCTTTCTAGTCTGTACAGGGACCAGTTGGGTGTAGGTGGTGAGCCCGTTTATAACAAGCATTTATAAAATATAGTTACCCTGAAAGGGCAAAGCCCACTAGTTATATACTCCTCACTAACAGGCCATTAAAACTCAGCCTTTATAACATCCACTAAAACATTATTTATATATAGGGTGGCACGGTGGCGCAGTGGTTAGCATTGCAGCGCTGGAGTCCTGGGTTCAAACCCCACCAAGGACAACATCTGCAAAGAGTTTGTATGTTCTCTCCGTGTTTCCGTGGGTTTCCTCCAGGTTCTTCGGTTTCCTCCCACAATCCAAAGACATACTGATAGGGAATTTAGATTGTGAGCCCCATCGGGGACAGTGATGATAATGTGTGCAAAAATGTAAAGCGCTGCGGAATATGTTAGCGCTATATAAAAATAAAGGTTATTATTATTATTATTATTATATATGGATCATTCTCAATGGGGTTAATAGGTTAAAACACCCACATGGCTGACCCTGAGTGTCTTTAACTGCACCCTAAACTGCACATAGTGTGTACTCCAAAACAAAAACAATAGAAAGTAGTGCACACAAGCTGAGAGTGAGAAGAAAGGCTAGGCACATGTTCACAAAGTCACACAGGGTCAGCTGACATTGATTGGGGGCACCATTGCGTAATCTTAAGGTACCTTCACACTGACCAACTTCACAACGATATCGCTAGCGATCCGTGACGTTGCAGCATCCTGGATAGCGATATAGTTGTGTTTGACACGCAGCGGCGATCTGGATCCTGCTGTGACATTGTTGGTCGGAGCAGAAAGTCCAGAACTTTATTTCGTCGCTGGATCTTCCGCAGACATCGCTGAATCGGCGTGTGTGATGCCGATTCAGTGATGTCTTCACTGGTAACCAGGGTAAACATCGGGTTACTAAGCGCAGGGCCGCGCTTAGTAACCCGATGTTTACCCTGGTTACCAGTGTAAATGTAAAAAAAAAACCACTTCATACTTACATTCCGGTGTCTGTCGCATCCCTCGGCGTTCTGCTTCCCTGCACTGTCAGCGCCGGCCAGCCGTAAAGCAGATTACAGCGGTGACGTCACCGCTGTGCTTTACAGCCAGCCGGCGCTCACAGTCAGTGCAGGAAAGCACAGCGACGGGGGACAGACACCGGAATGTAAGTATGTAGTGTTTGTTTTTTTTTACATTAGCACTGGTAACCAGGGTAAACATCGGGTTACTAAGCACGGCCCAGCAAAGATTGCAAGTACCAGGAGAGTATAAATAGCCCCTACCAAGATGTAACAGGACAAACAAAAATGAGGAAGAGAAAATATCTACATAGAAGCAACACAGCAAAGAAAGGCAAAGCAAGACAATAGCATTATCACTCAGCAGTTGGACAGAGAAAACACAGACTGTGGTCCAGTGAGGAGGGAAACCAACCCACAGCCAGAGATTAACGGATTGAGTCCCGAAGACGAGCATTGGACCATTGCAGAGATATTCACATTCAAATTCATTGCTTAAGGAGACAACTATGTGAAATCTCTGCTTGTAGTCCAACTGGGCATATTTTCAGTCTTCTCTGGGGGGGGGTGCTTTCACCCCTCCCTCCCAAATGCTGCCAATCTCGACAGTGCATGATACTGCTAGATCAGCTGGTCAGCTGTGTATGACAGTGTCTGGGAGGGTGTGGACCCTAGTTGATCTGCAAGCAGAGATTTCACATATTGCGCTCCGGAAGCAAAGGTGCAACATAGCCCTAAACAGAAAAGAGCAGCAGAATTGGAGTATTGTTACAAAGTGTTCAACTTAATTTTTTTTGAGTATGTGACAGGTCCTCATCAAGGCACATTTTACTCAGTAAGAGAACAGTAAGAGAATATAGCTGATGTGCAGAGCCAGATTGTATAATTATCACCTTATTCATCAAATGAAGTCAAGATGTCTGAAAGTCCAGTAACATGTAAATATAAGCAAGTGAAATAATGTTCATAACAGATCTGATATGTGACAATAGAGGATGTCAGAAACTTACTTCTAAACAGCTTTCCAAAAACATTGTTCTGAAGGTATACTGAAGCTATCATTCCAGTTTTAAGTCATGCCTCGTGTCTTCTCGCATCTACATTACCTACTCTATCTACTTGAAGCTCATCTGCATAATTATATTGCATAAGAGGTATTGTGTGATGAATTATAACTGACACTGCGTGGGTTGAGCTATAATAATCACCCGCTTTCAATGCATTGTATCGTAAAAGACATATCAGAGTGTTTGAGTCCTCTTGAAAATAATAGCTGTGCATCCCACGGTTTCTTATTTTCTTCTAATTTCTTTTCTTTACTGTGTTTGTGCAGATTAAGTGTATGACTGTCTCTTAGCTTATCTATTTGTGCATTTAAATGGGGATTCAGAGAAATCTGACGCACCGTAAAGTAATCCTTAAATGCGTCCATCTTTATTCCAATAATCATTGTTGTATTTCTTAGGCTTGAGAACGGCCAAATATGGCCTTAACGTTGTCTCACCTTGTCTCCTCACTTCTGTGATTTTTTAAAAAAAATCTAATATATAAAGCTGAATGTGTGTGTATGTGTGTATGTATGTATGTGTGTATGTCCGGGATTAGCATCTGCACCGTCGCAGCTACAGCCACAAAATTTTGCACAGTCACACATCTGGGCCCTGAGAGCGTCATATGCTATGTTGTGAGGCGAAATTTTAACCCCACACGTTCCAATTCACCAAACAATTTTGCCCCTATCTACATAATGGGGAAAAGTGAAAGGAAGTGTTGGAGGCAAATTGACAGCTGCCAGATGTGAACAAGGGGGACTTAAAATAGTGAGAGCGATGGCGCCAAAGAGTATATACCGTACAGTTGCTAAGGTGGGGCCCCGACATGGGATACTCACCACACACGGGGATATGAGCACACACACAAAATGCGCCACACACTACCACGTGCTTGAACACATATACCACCCTCAGCACACATTTCACCACACATACAGTACACCAACCTCGCCACATAAAAGTCGAAACACAAAAGTCGCCACTCAAAACTCGCCACATGCAAAACTAGGCTCACGCAAAACTCGCCACACATGGAAAACTCGCCACATGCAAAACTAGCCACATGTGCAAAACTCACCTCATGGAAAACTCGCCACAGGCAAAACTTGCACACACAGAAAAATTGCCACATGCACAAAAGTTGCAACACATGCAAAAGTTGCCTCACACAAAACTTGCACATACTCAAAACGCACCACACATGAAACTCACCACGCCCAAAACTCGCCGTGCGCAAAACTTGCTGCACACAACTTGGTACACTAACCTATCACATGCAACTCGACACACAAAAAGTTGCCACACGCATGTTGCTACACAAAACTCAACACACACAACTTGACACATGAAACTCACCCTAAAACACACAAGTCTGGTATTATCCTTCAAAAATAAAAATGTGATTAATAAGCAGACAAACTTCAAGAGCAACAAATGCACCATATAGGAAATACGGCAGCTGTCAGTCACATGACCTGTCTGTTATGTGTACGTGTGAGCTAATATTTACTGCCAGGGGGAGGGCTTCCTGTTGGCTGGGGATTTATCAGGCTGCCAATTTAGCTTACAAATACTGAGGTAAAAATACTGACCAAATAACGTGTGAACGCGGTCTAATACAGGAGGATATGACATACAGATATATACTATATACAGGAGGAGATGACATACAGGTACATACTATATACAGGAGGAGATTACATAAAGGTACATACTATATACAGGAGGAGATGACACACAGGCATATAATATATACAGGAGCAGATGACACACAGGTATATACTGTATACAGGGGAGATGACACACAGGTATATACTGTATACAGGGGAGATGACTCACAGGTATATACTATATACAGGAGCAGATGACACACAGATATATACTATATACGGGAGGAGATGACACACAGGTATATACTATATACAAGGGAGATGACATACAGGGTATATACTATACACAGGAGCAGATGACACAGGTATATACTATATACAGGAGCAGATGACACACAGGTATGTACTATATACAGGAGCAGATGACACACAGATATATACTATATACAGGAGGAGATGACACACAGGTATACTATATACAGGGGAGATGAAACACAGGTATATACTATATACAGGAGCAGATGACATACAGGTACATACTATATACAGGAGGAGATGACATACAGGTATATACTATATACAGAGGAGATGACATACAGGTACATACTATATACAGGAGGAGATGACATACAGGTACATACTATATACAGGAGGAGATAACACACAGGTATATACTATATACAGGAGCAGATGACACACAGGTATATACTGTATACAGGGGAGATGACACACAGGTATATACTATATACAGGAGCAGATGACACACAGATATATACTATATACGGGAGGAGATGACACACAGGTATATACTATATACGAGGGAGATGACATACAGGTATATACTATACACAGGAGCAGATGACACAGGTATATACTATATACAGGAGCAGATGACACACAGGTATGTACTATATACAGGAGGAGATGACACACAGGTATATACTATATACAGGAGGAGATGACACACAGGTATATACTATATACAGGAGGAGATGACATACAGGTATATACTATATACAGGAGGATATGATATACAGGTATATACTATATATAGGAGGTGACATACAGGTATATACTATATAAAGAAGAGATGACATACAGGTATATACTACATACAGGAGGAGATGGCACACAGGTATATACAGGAGGAGATGGCATACAGCAGGCATATGCTATATGCAGGGGAGATGACATACACGTATATACTATATGTAGGAGGAGGTGACATACAGGTATATACTATATAAAGAAGAGATGACATACAGGTGTATACTACATACAGGAGGAGATGACACATAGGTATATACAATTTATAGGAGGAGATGACATACAGCAGGTAAATACTATTTACAGGGGAGATGACATACAGGAACATACTATATACAGGTATACAGGGGAGATGACATACAGGTATATGCTATATACAGGAGATGACATACAGGTGTATACTATATATAAGGGAGATGACAAACATGTATATACTGAGGGGAAAATGAGAGGTGTGAGGTGAAAATGAGAGGTGTGAGGTGAAAATGATAGGTGTGAGGTGAAAATGAAAAGGAGTGAGGGAAAATAGTGGAGTGATGGGAAAATTACAGATGTGAGGTCGAAGTGACAAGTGTGAGGGGGGAATGAGAGGGGTGAGGGGGGAATGAGAGGGGTGAATGAGAGGGGTGATGGGAAAATGAGAGAAGTGAGGTGCTATAACTAACCACAGATATTTACTATGCCCAGGCATCGCTGGGCTCTTCAGCTAGTATTGGAATAAAGATGGTAGTTTTTTAAGCATTACTTTATGGTGCCTCGGATTTCTCTGAATCTTTATAGCCCTTCGACCTAGTGGGAGGTAACAAATTAACCTCATTGTCTACATTTGTGATAGACCATGGAGCCAAGTCATCAAAGCATTTTCATGCTACTTTGAGCCAGCTTTGCAGAAATACTGGGGTGAAGCCGGGGTAGGATGGGGCGTGACCAGGTCCTTCTCTTGAATTCATCAAAAGTGCCGGTATTTTGTACAGCAGCAAGGCTACTCTACTTCCTGACTGGAATCGCATTTCTGGACCACAGCTCACCATTGAGATGCACCAAATTCATTAAATGGTTTGTGTTATGGGTGTAAAGCACACTAGGATTGATGTTGTCTCAGCATCAGAAGCTAATATGGTGGGAGCTATGGGATAGAGCATTATTGTTCGAGAGTAGGGTATGGGTGAAAATGAAACAAACCATTTTTATCCAGTTTACAGTTCAAGTTCAGTACTGAGATAAAGAAAAACAAATGTCTGGAAGTGTTAAAAACTGTGGTTCTGTCCAGTTTGCACTTTATTTGTGGGTGTAGCCATAATAATAGAGGATATGTTAAACAAATTGAGAGTGAGATAAGGTAGGCTTTATCCTAAGGACACATCTGAAAATGGAGGAGCATATGCTTATGGACAAGCGAACCTCTTATATAGGGCAAACATACCATCAATGTAATGTGTCCACCTGCACAGGGGTCCAAGAGGTATGGAGGCCCACCTTTAGCTCAAAGCAGGTGGAATTTTGTATTATGATGAATTATTGGATTGCAAAGGGCCCATATATTATTTTTGCACAGGGGTCTCTTCTATCTGTGTCCACCAGTGCTTTTCTATAAATTTACTGCTGTACCATTGCAAGGATGTGGACTATCTTACCCTGTCGCTACCCTAAAGACAAAGACCATATGCTTTAATGTAATGTGAACAGTGTTATGCATTTTATGCATTTAATGTGTATGTGAATAATCCTTATGTAATGCATTATGGTAAGGTGTAGAATAGCGGGACAAATGCAGAAACCCCATGACTGTGTATAAACTCAAGTGTTTATCGATAAAAGGAAGCATGGATTATTAATAATATATGGTAGTATATAGGCAATAGATAAGTAATAGTTATTGTTAGGTACAGGCCCACAGTTGGGAGGGGAATAGTGTTAATAAAAGGAAAGGTACTTCAGTGAAATGGCGCCCATCGGATGTGAGGGAAACATTGTACTCCAGCTTGAGATCATCTCTGGGCAGGTAAATAATAGACACTTTGTCTAAATATGACTTTATGTTGGACTTTAAGATAGGGATAGGATTACAAACCACTTTTTTTCTGCTTAATCCTCTGGTGTGAAGCACCTCGGTATATACAGTATGTACCGCAGAGCCCTTTAGTGGACTGTATTGTAACCCGTTGTGACCTTCTCACCCCATGGCACCAGCACTTCATCAATATTAGGGTCCCTACCCTCTATCCCATTTACCCCCCCCCCACACTATTACTTACGTGGGTCGTGCAGTATTTTCCCCTCCTTTTTTGGAGGTCCCTTTCCCTGTCATTTTAAATTGGTTTTATAAATTTTGTATATTAATAAAAGTACATTGTTTTATTCTATATTTGTTTAGATTTGTTTCTTATCAGATGGAAAGATTAACCATCTGATTTTGTTATTTGATGAATTTGATGAATTTTGAAATGCCTACTAGCACTAAATATAATTTAGGACCTATGAGTTTGACAGCAAGGAATTAGGTAGAATTTTTTTTAGCAACTATTGTGAAAAATCCCTTTTCAATATAACAAACATTTGTCCTATAATCTTTATTCAGGTCAGACTGCCCGGCAGAATTGTAAGGTTCTTTGTGTAGACTGCATCAGTATCTAATATGTAACCTCAGGCCAGGTCATTTCTTTTGTCAGTGTACACGTCTTACATTAGATATGTGCTCTCTTCGTGCTTTTGAAAGATGCTGTCCTTTAATCTTATTTGCCGTTTGTTCTCTCTCTGTTTTTTGTCGTCCTGTCCTTATTGACCTTATCCACCTCTGCCTTCAAGTATTTGCTTTGATACATAGCACCAAATGTTAGTGTGCTTTTATTAAAACTATTAAAGAAAAATTAAATGCAATAAAAATACACAGCTAAAAAGTTACTTTTTTTCCTCCCTCCAGTTTCTGTCTGTCATCTCTGAAAGTCCCTATACATAAATTGTTGGTAATGAATAACCTATATACACACAGACATACAGGGAAGAAACATATCGTATTCCCTTCTGCCTACTGATTATGAAAATGCAAAATGTTTAATATAATGAATAAAAATGTATAAATAATAGGAGCCACTGGTTTTCATCATACAGATGTGCCAGCAGGGCTATTGTCACCGCTCACAGCACTGGCACTTTGACTGACAGTCAATTCTGCATTGAAGCCCTGCAAAGCTGGCTTTCAGTCACGGTTCCGGAGTGTGCTTAAAGCTGTCACTCACAGTTCTGTGGGCGGCGACTGTAGCTGCGATGGCACACCTGTATGACTGAAAGCTGGCGGCTCCCAGTTAATTTTCTCCTGGGTGCCACATTTTCAATAAGGTGACTGGAAACCTTTCCAATGCTATTAACCCTATATCTGTAGTTATTAGCGATATCCAACCTGACAGGTTGCTTTAAGAATGTTATGCCGTGGCAATATCATTGGTCTGTAGGTATGTTAGAGAAGTTCCATGTCTGAGCGCCATATAAAGAGCCTATAAATGTCTTCTTCACTGAGTGCAATTAAAGCGGTAGTTTACTTCATGCAATGAATTGCTTTGTACACGATTCCTCAAGGAACACTGTATACTTAGCGTGTAGAACAGCCCTCACATTAATGGTGCCAGCCAGCCTGTACAATGACAGGTCTGCTGCTGATTCATGGGAAATTGTATTCCCCTCTTAGTGTAACACACTCTCACTGAATAGCGGCATCCAACCAAACTCAATCAAGGACTCTGCAGAGCTGTGGGCATATAAATCTCCCGAGCCGCTGAGTCAGTTTTCCATGGAGTCAGTGCAGACGCCTCACATGACCACATTGTTCTAATGAGATTTCCACCAGATTATCGTTAGCCCCTGGTGGGGTTTTATACAGCAAGACTTCATCAAAATTAGGACCATTTTCCCGGAGTTTGTTACATAGCAAACATGTACTGTAAAATTACACTAAGGACTGTAAGCAGAGTGTAATTTATAATACGGACATGTTCTAATGTTGTCTCATCTTCACCTCCCATCCAGCGACCCTGAGCCTAACACGCATTCATTTACACAGCACTCGGGGGTAATACATAATCACCATTATTTATCACACCAGAGTGCCAAGTTTTTGTATATCTTGATGGCATTGGATACAACCTGTGCTCCACCCACCAGAAGTGGCGTGTTTATCTTCCAATCAGTGCAATGACCAGGGTGTCCTTGGGCAAAGGTTGCAATGGGGATCCGGGCTGGGAGTGTTCACAACATCATTACGTTAGTGATACACCACTGCAGACCAGGCCACTTGACTTGGCAGGCTAGGAACCTGACAAAGTAGGGATGAATAAAGGAGACCAGAGTGCATAAATACACTTTTCTTCACTATGTGAACTGGTGACATGTATATCTTCCAGATAGCAGACATGACAATTAAAGAACACATCTTCTGCCCAATCAGAGGCAGCAACTTTTTGATTACATGTGGTGGTACATTTCTTTCCATTTTAAGTTACTGTCAACAATCAAATCATAAT
The DNA here is from genome assembly GCF_032444005.1 of Ranitomeya imitator. Lineage (NCBI taxonomy): Eukaryota > Metazoa > Chordata > Amphibia > Anura > Dendrobatidae > Ranitomeya > Ranitomeya imitator. Next base: position 119,143,712 of record NC_091282.1, on the reverse strand, counting down.
CATCTTCTCCCATTAATGCGGGCCACATGCCCCTTGGGGTGCCACTTCATCTCCAATTCTCCATAGGAAAACACGTGTCCAAGCCTGACCATCTCCTTTATGACCCTCAGATCTTACTACACTTTTGCTTCTTATGTAGCATGCCACATCAGACATCAACATGACCTGACATCTGTATCTAGACTCCTGATTAATCAAATGGTGAAACGCGTCAAGCAGTGTGATCTACCCTAATCTACAGTCTGAATGAGTACTACTTTTTCTATATAGTTACCCTGTTTACTGCTACCTGCGGCACTGAACTAACAGCTTGTGAGGAACACTACCTTGCGTATTTCAGTGAATGTAAAACCCATTATTACCCCATCTAACCTGCCTATGGCTAAAATTATACTAACAACTTGTGAGGATTACTATTCAATGTGCCACTGTTAAATGTATAATTCAGTGTCATCTAGCCTACAAACAGCTGAAGGAGACACTGAATCAACAGGTTGTTAGGATCCAAAGGTCAATACTATTGTATAATCCTGGGTTACTCCATATAATCCATCTTTAAATCCATCTTTCTCTGTGTTGGATTAGCGTTGGGGTGATGCATGTAGATATATACCCAAGTAGTTATTGTTGGTAACAGGGTAATATTTATCTCCTTAGTGCAGTCATTGACCTAAGATCTGACACATCTATACACGGGGTACTGTTGTGATGTTGTGAGGGCTGTCTAGGGTCAACCAGGCACAGTCTCCATTGAGCGGGGGCACTATTTCTCTATAATATAAGGTGCCAATCTCCGCAGGTAGGCAGGAACCAGCCTTTGAGGTACAACCAGGGCAAGGTAGTCCAACTAGACTTATCATTGTCTTTCTTATTATTGTTGGCTATTCAGGCTCATTTTTCTTTAATTGTTGTGAGTCCTATAGAGTCACCGTGTGTGGGTACATCCCCATAATTGAAATGTTTTGATACTGCAGTTGTGGATTACCCCTCCTTAACTATTGGCCTTTTTGGTAGTTACCAACAATATATGCCCCATTTTTCTTTATTTTCACAAAGTTAACAGGGGAAAATGGACCACAAAATGTGTTGTCCAATTTCTCCTGAGTACCCCAATACCCCATATGTGGCCAGAAACTACTTTTGAGGTACAGTGCAAAGCTCAGAAGGGAACAAGCGCCATATTGGAGTTCAGATTTAGCTGGGCTGGTTTGAGGGTGCCATGTTACATTGGTAGAGCACCTCAGATGCCAAAATAGCAGAAACCCCCAAAAGTGATCCCATTCTACAAACTACACCTCTCAATGAATTCATCTGGGGTGCAGTGATCATATTTTCATTCACAGGTGTGTCAGAGAATTGTATTCATTAGGCAATGAAGAAAAAAATAATCACATTTTTACCACTAAAATGTTGTTTTAGCCCCAGATTTTACATTTTTACACTGGGAAATGGGTAAAAAATGGCACCAAAATTTGTCCCACATTTTTTTCTGAATGTGGAAATACCCCATATATGGCTGTACAGTATGGCTTAGCCATACGGCGAGACTCAGGAGGGCCGGAACACTATTTTCCTTAGTTTGCACATATTTTGCTAGAATAGTTTGCGGACTTCATATACAAAGCCCCTAAATGCTAGAAAAGCAGAATCACCCCTCTATTGACTTTGTTTTGGAAATTATACCCCTTTGGGTATTTATGTACAGGAGTAGTGATGATTTTGACTCCATGGGTGTTTTCCAGAAACAAGCAGCAGTGTATGTTGCTGTGTAAAATTTGCAAACTGTTTTTGTATCACTAAATTTTGAGAGCTATAATTTTTCCACATTTTCACTGACATAGTCATGTGACAGCTTGTTTTTTGCGGGACAAGTTGCCGTTTTCATTGGTACTATTTTTGGGCACATTAAATTTTTTGACTGCGGCGCTTTCTATTCCGAATTTTGGGAGGCAGAATCAACAAAAATCAGCAATTCAGGAATTATTTTTTTGGATTTTTTTATGCCTTTCTGTGCGTAGTAAAAATATGGCAGATTTATTCTTCTGGTTAGTATGATTACAATGATACCTCATTTAAATCTTTTTGTATGTTTTGGTGCTTTCACACAATAAAAACTATTTTATGGAAAAAATAAAAAAAATTTAGCATTGCTTTATTCTGAGAGCTATAACTTTTTTTTGTTGTTGATAGAGCTGTATGGTGGCTTGTTTTTCGTGGGGCAAGATTTCGTTTTCAGTAGTACCATTTTTACAGTATGTAGATTGGTCTTTTTGATCGTGCTTTAATCCACATTTTGCTCGGCGGTATGATGACAAAGCAGTTTTTTGCCTCATTTTTTATTTATTTTTTTACCTTGTTCACTGAAGGGGTTAGCTAGTGGGACAGTTTTATAGGTCGGGTTGTTCTGGACGAGGCGATACCAAATATGTGTACATTTTTATTTTATTTTTTACATAAATGTATTTAATAGATTAATATATATTTTTTTGTTCTTTATTTTGTGTTTTTTTTAAATATTTTTATTAACTTTTTTTTACATTGTCCCAGGAGGGACATCAACTGTATACTGACAGATCACTGATCTAATACACTGCTTCTGTACTGCAGAGCATTAAAAGCAGCATCTGACATACAGGGAGGAGGCCTGTCAGATCGTGATCTTAGCGTGAGCTGTCAGACCACCGTCCCTGAGTGACCCCGCGACCATCTTGGGACACGGGGTCACCATGGAAACTCCCTCTGCGATGACCTGCGATGTAACTGTTACTATTGAAAGCAGCATCACAGGGGTTAAACACCCTCGGTCGGTGCTAGCACTGATCGTGGGTTTCACTGCAGCGTGTCAGCTCTCACAAAAATGGCAAGTCCATTAGATGTGTGTTGTGAGTTCTGTTTTTGGGCTCCCTCTGGTGGTTACTGATGGTACTGGGTGACTTGTGTTCTCTGCGGTCTCTGGTGTCCACCTGTTCCATCAGGTTATGGGAGTTTCCTATTTAACCTGGCTTTTTTGTAATTTCCTCGCCGGCTATCAATGTAATCAGCGTGTCTTTTTACCTCTGCTCCCTGCGTCTGTTATCTTCAGGACAAGCTAAGTTTTGATTTTCCTGTTCCACGTTTTGCTTAATTTTTGTCTTACTCCAGCTTGCAGGGATGTGATTCCTTGCTGCTGGTTGCTCTAGTGGGCTGAAATTACTCCTCATGTTCCATGAGTTGGCACATGAGTTTCAAGTAATTTCAGGATGGTTTTTTGAAGGGTTTTTCGCTGACCGCGCAGTTCACTTTTGTATCCTCTGCTATCTAGCTTTAGCGGGCCTCATTTTTGCTGATTCTATTTTCATAACTACGTATGAGCTTTCCTCTCATTTCACCGTTATTACATGTGGGGGGCTGCTATTTCTGTGGGGTGTTTCTCTGGAGGCAAGTGAGGTCTGTGTTTCTTCTTATAGGGGAAGTTAATCCTTCGGCTGGCGCGAGACATCTAGGAATCATCGTAGGCACGTTCCCCGGCTACTGCTAGTTGTGTGTTTAGGTTCAGGATCGCAGTCAGCTCAGGTTCCATCACCCTAGAGCTTGTTTTGTTTTTGTGCTTGTCCTTTTGTGATCCCCTGCCATTGGGATCATGACAGATGTGCCATTTCAGCTTTTCCCACTTAGCTTGGTGCATTGGCAAGCAGAGTAATGGTTTGGGGGTGATGTTATCTGTTTTATGTCCGCTGACATAAAACCAGGGGTTAGTACTGGAGAGGTGCCTATAAGACACACCCATTACTAACTGTGTAGTCAAAAGGAAGAAAGACACACACAGAAAAAAATCCTTTATTTGAGCAAAACACTCCCCGACAACCCCCCTCTTTTACCTATTTATTAAGGCAAAATTAAAACAAATTAATCAAATTAATCATCTGCTGTCCTCCGATAATCCATAATTATGAGGTCTCATGATGCTCCCCAACTCTGCTCCAACCTGATGCAGTGCTGAACTCGTGAGAACCGCTGTCTGTGAACTTAAGTGAACTCAGTAAGGTTACCGCAGTTCTTCGGCTATGAACTGCGATAAACTTAGTGACATTATCGCTCATTGCAGCAGCAGGATTTACACGCTGCCGTCCGTGTGGTCTGGCTGCTCATGCTAAGTGGTCACATTACTAATGTAACCGCTCAGCACTGCATCTGGATGGAGCAGAGTCTGGGAATGTCATGGGAACTTATCATTCTGGATTAATGATGGACTTTGATTTTGTATTTTTACTTTTATCTTAATAAATGGGTAAAAGAGAGGATTTGTCGGGGAGTATTTTGTTCAATTAAAGGACTTCTTTGTGTGTGTTTGTCTTTCTTACTTTTGACTACAGGGTTAATAATGGGGGCGTTTTATAGACCCCTCTCCATTAGTAAGCTCTGGGCATGATGTCAGAAGATATAAAACAGCTGACATCAACTCCAACACCATTCCCCCTCTTGCCAACCCACCAGGGCAAGCGAGAATAGCAGAGGCTAAGCACCATAGTTGGCACACCTATTGGGTGCGCCATTTCTGGGGTGGCTGAGGGCTGGTGTTATTAGTCTAGGAGGAAGCTAATATCAATGGCCCCCTTCCCAGCCTATTTAAATGAATCTGCAGCTGTCTGCATAGCCTTTGCTGGTTATTAAATATAGCGAGGACCCCACGTTATTTTTTTGGGGTCCCCCTTTAATACCCAGTAAAGGCTACACAGATAGCTGTGAGCTGATATTAATAGGCTGGGAAACTTTATGGATATTTGCCTCTTTCTAGAATAATAGCAATAGTCCCCAGCTGTCTGCTTTCCCTCACCAGGTTAGTAAAAATAAGGGGGACCCCACATCTTTTTTTTTGGACCCCCATTTATAATAATCAATAAAGGCTATGCAGACAGCTGTGAGATGATATCAATAGGCTGGGAGGATCCATGGATATTGGCCCCATCCCAAAATAATAGCAGAAGCTCACAGCTTTCTGCTTTTCTTATTAATGTGATTTAACTCTGGGTGTGTGTGTCAATGCATGGATGGATATTTACACATAGCAAATAGATCAATGGCTGCACTCAAAATTAATCTGTGCTAGAGCAAGGAAATGTGTGATACATGAAATGGGAATAGCATAATGGCTTGTGAAATATATGAAAAAACACATGAGATTCTTAGCACAAGATTTGGCCAAAAGTTGTGAGCCCATCCACCAATCGTCAAGGTAATCTCAGAACGGATGGGTACCTGAGCTGACTGCCTAGTGTGAACACTTACCTATGGCTAATAACGTGGTAAAGCCTGCTTATATAGGAAGCTCAGAACCAACTGTGTTAGAATGTAATTAAAATCACAGCATGGTGAAGGGCGGGGCGTTCAAGTCAGAAAAAATAGTACATAGTAAATATAGGAAAACTGACTGAACAGCAATCTAATCTGAACTGGTGCATAACCAAAAAAAGTCATATAGCAAATAGATTAATGGCTGCACTCAAAATTAATCTGTGCTATATATTTTCTATATTTACTATGGATATTTACACATGACATTGATAAGAATAGTCTACATTGACTAAAGGTACCGTCACACTCAGCGACACTGCAGCGATATAGACAACGAGCCGATCGCTGGAGCGTCGCTGTTTAGGTCGCTGTAGAGACGTCAAACACAGCAACTCCAGAACGATGCAGGAGCGATCCAGTGACGTAACGGCGACTCACTTATCGTTCTCGCTGGTTTTTAGCTCCATGTAAAACGTTGCTGGCATCATTGCTGTCAAACATGACGATACACGCCGACCTGATGACGAAATAAAGTTCTGGACTTCTAGCTCCGACCAGCGATGGCACAGCGGGATCCAGATCGCTGCTGCGTGTCAAACACAACGAGAGCGCTATCCAGGACGCTGCAACGTCACCGATCGTTGTCGTTATCGTTGCAAAGTTGCTGAGTGTGAAGGTACCTTTAGATGACTTGTATTGGGTTCAGGTTTGGGTTCAGAGTTAAGTCTGGACCGAACTTTTAACTGTATGTTTGTTGCTGTTGCTGAACCCGAACATCCACGTGTCATGACTCTGGGCAGGATGGTGCCTCCATCCTGATCAGGTCAGGGTTAATTTTAGTCCGCCTCTCTTTGGTTCTGGGGTGGTTATTTAATGTTGGCAGTTCCTGGATTGTGTGTCTGTGATACTTTCTTATACTCGGCTTGTGGTTGCTTACCCAGGTTCTCGTCCGTAAACGTTGTGCCTCTGTGCTAGTGTGCTTTGCTGTGTATGACTCAGTTTTGTTCTCTGAATTCTGTCTTTGCATTCTGCTTTGTACTGCTCTGTGTCTACTGGTATCAGACATCAGACCCCTTGGCTTCCCCCTGTCTAGTCTTTGTCTTATCCCTAAGGTACTTCACTCCCTCTTGGCTTTGACTTCGGCTCTATTTGACTACGTTTTCTGTCTGTGCCCTGCACACTGTGTGGTGGTCAGTGTCATTCCCTACACTTACGTGCTGTGGCTCCGCCCCCTGGTCACGTGACTGCTCTGTGCCAGGTCCTTTGCTCACTGCACTAGAGTAAGGTCCTTGAGTTTGGCATGTCTTGTTTCTGCACTCACTACGTTTATTCATGCCCCCCTGATAACGCCCCCTAGGCAGCGGCAGTGACACCTTAGGTGTCACGACACCACGGATCCGCTCATCACTATGTATAAGATGTCACAGTAATTTGTTTTACTATATTTGCTTCAATGTTTCTACTTTATAATCCAACACTTTGACTGATTTGTGATTCCTTGTGATTCATTTAGTCATTTCATGCAGGCAGTGGACTGAGAAGGTGAAATTGAATTTCTGCAGTGAATTACAGTTTTACCACGGTTAGATCCCAGCAAAGCTGTGTTGTTTTACTAGTTCAGGGGTTTACTGTGTTCATATGCAATAGAATTTGGATTTATTATTTATTTATTCTAAAATTACGACACAATACTGGTTTCTTTAAATTGTGTATATATATATATATATATATATATATATATATATATATATATATATACTACTGGCTAAAGGTACATGGTTGGGGCTTGACATTTGCCAACTTTATTTTTGATTTCCTCTGGATATCTTATCAAAAAATAATGGACAGCCAACAGTTTTCAAAGACTCATCGGAAAGTCATAGTAAATCATTAAGATTTTACAATATTTATCTCTACAGACCATTATTCTTATATGAAGACATTCACTGTAAACTGTTAAATTCTGACCACAATCATAAGAATCTGTACAACTTCCTCTAACTAAAGGGACTTTGTCAGCACAAAATGACTGTTCAAACTAAGTACAGGCCCTCGTTTCACCGTGATGTGGCCAAACATTTACGGTAACTACACCTTCTCACCTGCTTGGTTTCCATCTAAAGATGGAGACCTTTTTCTGGCTCTATGAAGCCCAAGCTGTCAATCATAGAAGGCAGGGTGGAAGTAAAAGTAAAACAAGAAGGTGGGAAGGTGCACTTAAATATTTGGCCAAGCCATGGTGCACCGAGCACCTGTACTTGGTTTGAACAGTCATTCTGTAATGACAGAGTCTCTTTAAAAAAAAAAGTGCTCTATTTTACAGACTGTCCAGGAATTTCTGGATGGTTGGTAAGTATGATAGTGGCTTAAACAAGGAGAGCCTACACTAAAGATTTTAGATTGCCATTTTCTGAATTACCATGGTCGATTGTAGCAAGTGTTAATTCGACAAGAATGAAAACTGACTTTCATTGATGGTATGCATGTCTGTCATTTTTGTAATTGTTTTTTTATACAAAGTAGGCTTACAACCATATAGAATATTGGAAGCGGAGGCTCCTTTATTAAAATTGCATGATTCCACTATGTCACTTTTGGATGTAGTTAGGGCTAAACTAAAGGATAGCGTGTAAGGGATTTTGTAATATTCGCCTTGAAGTGCCTAACTATCCGGTCCGAACCCCAAACTTTTAATTTCAGGTTCGCTCATCACTAGTCGGGAGGATTCAGCTCACGTACCAAGCCAAATCCATACCCAGTGGGTGCCATCTGTTTTACACAGCAGACACCTGGGGGAAACTGCAGAGATTGGCGCTAGCTCTATTGCAGCAATTTAGCTCTTTAGATGTCATGGTGAACAATGATAATGCCATCTAAGTGGTTAGAAGAGACACCCCTCAATCACCCCCAGGGAACTAGATATTCTGTTTAATGGCAGCTCGGAACAAATTTGGGTGGGGGGAAGATTTCAATGTACACCATTGCTCAGCAGAATCAGTGGTAGGACAAGGAGAGGAATGTTTGCTGTAAACGTATGGTCAGAGTCCATTTATGTGTCCAATGATAAGGTCGGACATCCCAATGTTTCTTTGGCTGACAGTAAAAGAAAACCATTATTATAAATATAGGATCAAATAAAAAAGAAGCATATCAGGAAGCTAAAGAATATTATCATTAAGCCAATTTAATGATATCCTCACTGAGGACCCTAACTGATAATATTCCATAAATTCGGTGTATTAACTAGCTGGAGCCAGTTGGTAAGCCATAGGAGAAAAAGTCCTTTGCAAGTGTAAAAGAAAAAGTAATTAAATGGTTGAATCCATGACTGTAACAGATAAGATAAACACGTAACACAAAGGGCTGAAATACGTTCTCTGCAGCCTTAGTATTTGGATGCACAAAGTGACTCAGCCGCAGCTCATTAATCATTGTATCAAGGCCGCTTTCTGCATTATGCCGTGATTATAGCCAAGTAGAAATCTACATTCAGCGCACTTATGGGATGACAGAGATAAACCTGCACTGTGGACTCAGTGATAGATGGGATATCGTCTGGATGGAGAATAGTCAGGGTACTATGGTAGCAGTGCTCAGCTGGCATTACTGACGTGTCACTGAAGGACACCGGATAATAAATACATTGGACTGGAAGGGAATGTACAAATCTTAAGGTACCACAGTCACACAGACAGCTATCCAGCGACCAATGATCCCGAAGTCCCCGGGCAACCAGGGTAAACATCGGGTTACTAAGCGCAGGGCAGCGCTTAGTAACCCAATGTTTACCCTGGTTACCATCGTTAAAGTAAAAAAAAACACTACATACTTACATTCCTGTCGCGTCCCCCAGCCTCAGCTTCCCTGCTCTGTGTAAGCGCGCTTGTCGAAAAGCAGAGCGATGACGTCACCGCTGTGCTTTGCTTTACGGCCGGCGCTGACACTGGGGGACGTAGGGAAGCTAACGCTGAGGAACGTGACAGGAATGTAAGTATGTAGTGTTTTTTTTTTTTACTTTTACATTGGTAACGAGGGTAAACATCGGGTTACTAAACGCGGCCCTGCGCTTAGTAACCCGATGTTTACCCTGGTTACCAGTGAATACATGGCTGAATCGGCTTCACACACGCCGATTCAGCGATGTCTGCGGGAGATCCAGCGACGAAATAAAGTCCTGGACTTTCCCCAGCGACCAACGATCTCCCAGCATGGGCCTGATCGTTGGTCGCTGTCACACATAGCGATTTCGTTAACGATATCGTTGCTACGTCACAAAAAGCAACGATATCGTTAACGATATCGTTATGTGTGACGGTACCTTTAAGTGGAAAGACTTTTTGTGACGAGTCAGCTTTTTTCTAATCTCTTTTCTTGGGAATGAATATGCATTTCATTTTATATTTATTCATCAAACTTATTTTATATGTTGCAGCTCATTTTTTTGTTTTATTTTATTTTTTTGTGAAATTGTTTATGTCCATATTGGGGAGAAATATACACAGAGTGGACCATTTATATGGATACATCTAAATAAAATGGGAATGGTTGGTGATATCAACTACCTGACACCCATAATGTGGTGGTGCTCCAGCTTGCTGGAAAAATTCAGGGAACGTGCCATCTTCAGTGCCTAACTGAACAGTTTCCTGGAAAGTGGATTGGTTGTCATGGCCCAGTTAAAGGGAACCTGTCACCCCGTTTTTTGAGATTGAGATATAAGTACTGTTAAATAGGGCCTGCGCTGTGTGTTACAATAGTGTATGTAGTGTACCCCGATTCCCCACCTATGCTGAGAAATAACTTACCAAAGTCGCCGTTTTCGCCTGTCAATCAGGCTGGTCAGGTCGGGTGGGCGTGGTGACATCGCTGGTTCTTCCTCAGCTTTACGTTGGTGGCGTAGTGGTGTCCGCATGTTGAGGTGACTAATCCACTGTGGGCACGTGAACAAGCAGCGCGCGATCTGCGCTGTCATCCCTTTCGTCGGTAGGGGCGGCCATCTTCCTGGGGCCGCGCGTGCGCAGATCGAGTGCTCTGCTGCACGGGGCTTCAGGAAAATGGCCGCGGGATGCCGCGCGTGCGCATTAGAGATCGCGGTGGCCATTTTCCCAAAGCCGAGATGCAAACTCGGCTTTGGGAAAATGGCCGCCGCGATCTCTAATGCGCACGCGCGGCATCCCGCGGCCATTTTCCTGAAGCCCCGTGCAGCAGAGCACTCGATCTGCGCACGCGCGGCCCCAGGAAGATGGCCGCCCCCACCGACGAAAGGGATGACAGCGCAGATCGCGCGCTGCTTGTTCATGTGCCCACAGTGGATTAGTCACCTCAACATGCGGACACCACTACGCCACCAACGTAAAGCTGAGGAAGAACCAGCGATGTCACCACGCCCACCCGACCTGACCAGCCTGATTGACAGGCGAAAACGGCGACTTTGGTAAGTTATTTCTCAGCATAGGTGGGGAATCGGGGTACACTACATACACTATTGTAACACCCAGCGCAGGCCCTATTTAACAGTATTTATATCTCAATCTCAAAAAACGGGGTGACAGGTTCCCTTTAAATGGTCAGCAAGGTCTCCCGATCTGACCCCCTTAGACTTTTATCTTTGGGGTCATCTGAAGGCAATTGTCTATGCTGTAAAGATAAGAGATGTGCAGCATCTGAAACAACTGATACTGGAAGCCTGTGCTAGCATTTCTTCTGCGGTGTTGCTATCAGTGTGTCAAGAGTGGGAGAAGAGGGTTGCATTGACAATCCAACACAAAGGGCAGCAATTTGAGCACATTTGATAAGTGGTCATAAACTTGTAAATAACTCATGAAAGAATAAAGTTACATTAAAACCAAGCACACCATTGGTTTTTTGTGTGAAATTCTCAATAAGTTTGATGTGTCACATGACCCTCTGCCCATAGAAAAAAATAAAGTTGGGTCCAAAATGTCCAACTTCAAAATGGCCGCCATCTTGAAAAGTTTTCCCCCTCCCATATACTAATGTGCCACAAACAGGAAGTTGATATCACCAACCATTCCCATTTTATTTAGGAGTATCCATATAAATGACCCTCCCTCTACTTTTTGTATAGACTGTTTGGACAATGTGTATGTGCTTTATGGTCACAGTTAAGGTACCATCACACTCAGCGATGCTGCAGCGATATAGACAATGAGCCGATCGCTGCAGCGTCGCTGTTTAGGTCGCTGTAGAGACATCAAACACAGCAGCTCCAGAATGATGCAGGAGCGATCCTGTGACGTAACGGCGACTCACTTATCGTTGTAGCTGGTTGTTAGCTCCATGTAAAACATTGCTGGCATTGTTGCTTTTACTGTCAAACACGACGATACACGCCGACCTGACGACCACATAAAGTTCGGGACTTCTAGCTCTGACCAGCGATATCCCAGCGGGATCCAGATCGCTGCTGCGTCTCAAACACAACGAGATCGCTATCCAGGACGCTGCAACGTCACGGATCGTTGTCGTTCTCGTTGTAAAGTTGCTGAGTGTGAAGGTACCTTTAGGCTGTGTGCCCACAATGTGTTTTTATCATGATTTTGATGCTGCACATTTTTGCTACTGCAACAACCCAGCGTTTTACAGTATCAGGAAAGTGGATGGGATTTATAGAAATTTCATGTCCACTGTTCTTTTTTTATGCTGAATAAACTGACCTGTGGGGTCTCTCTCTTTAACCTCAACGGCACCCAGAGATCTTGATCGTGTGGTCCTGATGTTTGCGATGGCAATTAATGGCCAAATAACAGCCTTTAAGTCTTCCAACTATAGTGGCCTGTTCAAAAGCTAGAAACATTTAGGTGGAGAAATAAATTATTTAATTCCTGTTATGTCACTTTGCATTAATTCCAGAGAAGCATCTGAAGGGTTGATAAACTATCAGAAAGCAATTTTGAATGCGTTGAGGGGACGCTGCTTTTAAAACGGTCTCACTTTTGGGAGATTCCTATATATAGGACCTTCAAAGTAATTTCAAAACAGAATTGGTCCGTAAAAAATACGTTTTGTAAATTTCATTGCAAAAAAAAATGAAAAATTACTGCTAACATTTTAAATGTATTAAAAATGTAACAAAATAAAACAACATTTTACAAATGGTGCTGATGTAAAGCAGACATCAGGGAAATGTTATTTACAGTACTATTATTTTAGTGTGGTATGGTTAATCAACCATTCAAAGTTTGAAAATTGCAAAAAAATTTTGTCAAATCTCTGATATTTTTATAAACACAAAACATATCAACCTCAGTTTACCATTATCATAAAGTATAATGTGTCATGAAAAAACTGTCTCCAAATCAATTGGATATGTTGAAGCATTCCAGAGTTATTGCTACATAAAGTGACACTGGTCAGATTTCAAAAATTTGGCCTGGTTATTAATAGAGATGAGCGAATAAGTTCCGGTCCCTCCTTATTCGGCAACCTATAGCGCTTACCACATAAGCTGCATGTGTCACGGCTGTTTCACTGCCACAACACATGCATGGACAACCTGTTTGCTCGGTTCTCCAAGCCTGTGTTGTGACTGTCACACAGCCGCGACACATGCAGCTGCGGCACCGAACAGCTGATCAGCTGGCGCGCTCCATGTATCCGGGTTCCCTCTGAAGCTTATTTGGTAAGCGCTATAGCTTTCTGAATAAGGAGGGACCCAAACTTATTCACTCATCTCTAGTCATTAAGGGGTTAAAAACAAAGCAGCTTTATTTAATGCATGACAAGACAAAAAACACAGCATAAAAAAACTCAATAAAAACACACATTAAAAACATACACAAAAATGTAATAATAATGAAAAATACGCAAGTAACCTAAAATGGTGCAAAATTTCTGCAACGTGAAAAACTCACCAAACACTGATAGTGGGAACATAACCTTATACGTGGGAATTAATGGACAAGAAAATGTGAATAAACTTCAGTTCCCATGATGAGTTTTTTGTTGAGTTTGTGACGCGGTGCATTTTCACCGTGCAAAAAATTGGAGCGCCTTACAATTCCAGCAAAGTTAATGGGATTTATAGAAATTTAATTCCCACCGTGCTTATTTTTACTCTGCGTAAACTGATCTGCGGTGTATGTTTGAAATCCGCAACATGTCAGATTGTCTTGGAGGTACACTGAATTTTATGTGCCGATTTACCCAATAGAAATGCATTAGATGCAGAAAACATACACATGTGTTTTTAGTGTGTTTACGCTGCATAAATGCTCTTGAAATGGATGTAACCCAAACATGACTGTAGTAATAAAGTTCGATCAAAGCCAAATACCAGGAAATATTAAAAAAGCAGTTTTACTTAAAACATTGCACAGCAAAAAGAAACAAAAGCAGAGATATAAATGCAACACAATGCAATGAAAAGAACAAGTAACCTAATTTAGCTAATAGGTGCAGAAAGGCTGGGGAAAATCTGCAACATCATAAAGCCACCAAATATTCATCGTGAGAACGTAGACTTATACAGTCTTTAGGAAGAGATGAAGTAATAACCTCTGCCCAAAAGCAAGGAAGCAATCAGGAAGATGCATATGGAGCATTGCCCTTTGGTGTACTGCATTATTTATTATTCCCGCTAACAGCGTAGGGCATTGGCTACTTCACCCCCTGCACATACATCCGACACTGCATTGTCATTGATATCTGACATTTAAATATAACACCAGATGGAAACTGATGAAGAAACATATTCCATTGTTTGCATTGGGATTGTTCCCACCTGTCCGTTGAATCAGTTGTTATGCTGGACAAGTGCAAGTGTTACGGAACTGCAACACAGAACTAGGATAGAAGGGGGAAAACTGACCCTGTACCGAGACTAGGCTGATACCCTACGATGGAATGGGCGACCCATTCCTTGCTAATAGACCCACCAATGATCCTAGGTTAATCTCAGCGAAGACTTATAGATAGAGGGAAGGACGTCCCTGAAAGATCTAAGGACTGGGTATAAAAAACAGGTCACCTCCTAACAGAAATCACAGGGATGGCTGCAGAAACCAACTGAAAACAGAAACTAAAGATAGCAGAACCAGAGATCCCAGAACTGCATAAAATCCAACACAGAAAGCTATCAAAGCACCTAGCCAGAACTCTAGCAGATTAACACTGTTGTCCAGCAAGGACTGGAAGGCAGGTGCTGGGTAATAAAGGGTGATACAATCACCTGACCTAAGACAACAAAGCATCAGGGAAAAAAGACCAGCAGCCAGAAAACCACAACAAGATGGCAGATGGTCAAAAACAAAACAAATTCTAACAGCAAGTGCCGGTCCGGTGGTCTGATTAATCAGGATGGCAAAAATCCTGATGGCAACTGATGTTTGTGGAGCGCCCCCAAGGGCAGAAGGGTACTTGGTACCAGGTCCTTCGGTTCACAGGGAGGATGTCACAGTGGCTGACCCGGTCCGTGGCCCTTGGGACGTCCGTGTAAAAGGGAAAAGGTCTTTAAAGGGGAAATGTTCGTAACGCCATCTGTGGTATTCGGTCAGGGTGACCGATGCGGCTTTAAGGGGTCCACTGGGGTGATGTTATGGCAGCTAGCTGGTATACCTTCCCACAGGTGAAGTATGTCCCCAGGGCTTCCCAGTGTGTAGATGTTGGATGGTGTGAGGTGCAGTGAAGAACGAGGACACAAGGTTGCAGTCTCTTTACCTTTTTACTGAAGGTTTCAGCATCCACAGTCCAGAGCACAGACCACAGGGCAGGCAGAGTCTGGTCAGTTTGGAGGCAAATCTAGAATCCCCTTATCCAGGTAGAAATGAGTAGCCTTCTGTTGTGAATTCTGTTATTGAACTCCCTCCTGTGGTCATGAATGGTACTTCGGCGAGTTCTGTCCATGGACTCCCTCTGGTGGCTGTGAGTGGAGCTGCTGCTTCTGAGGTTCCTTCCACAGGTGACGTAGGTTATTCTTTGGCTGGCTGCTCTATTTAACTCCACTCTGATCGTTACTCCATGCCAGCTGTCAATGTTCTTGTACTGGTTCAGTTCGCTCTTGGATCTTTCTGGTGACCTGTCTACTCCAGCAGAAGCTAAGTCCCTGCTAGTTAATTATTTGTTCATTGTTTCCTTGTCCAGCTGGCTATCATGATTTTTCCTTGCTAGCTGGAAGTTCTGGGATACAGAGTGGCACCTCCGCACCGTGAGTCGGTGCGGAGGTCTTTTTGCACACTCTGCGTGGTCTTTTTGTAGTTTTTTGTGCTGACCGCAAAGATACCTTTCCTATCCTCAGTCTGTTTAGTAAGCCTGGCCTCCCTTTGCTGAAACCTGTTTCATTTCTGTGTTTGTGACTTTCATTTTAACTCACAGTCAATATATGTGGGGGGCTGCCTTTTCCTTTGGGGAATTTCTCTGAGGCAAGGTAGGCTTTATTTTCTATCTTTAGGGCTAGTTAGCTCTTAGGCTGTGAAGAGGCATCTAGGTCGTGTTGGGTACGCTCCATGGCTAATTCTAGTTGTGTGATAGGATTAGGGGTTGCAGTCAGCAGAGCTCCCACTTCCCAGAGCTTGTCCTGTGTGAGTTTAACCATCAGGTCGTTCCGGGTGCTCCTAACCACCAGGTCCATAACAGCCTTCCTCTAGTGCCATGTGTTGTAGTACCTTACTGCAGTACAGCTGGCCCAAAGTATTAATGCATCTCAATAGAGGGATAAGAGAAGTTCTGAGACCATTTTTTTTTCTCTGCAGTGTTTTTTGTCTTTCTTTTCCCCTTAACCTCTGGGTGGTTCAGGACACAGGTGTAGATATGGACATACAAGGTCTGTCCTCTTGTGTGGATCATCTCACTGCAAGGGTACAAAACATTCAAGATTTTGTGGTTCAGAATCCAATGTTAGAGCCTAGAATTCCAATTCCTGATTTGTTTTCTGGAGATAGATCTAAGTTCCTGAATTTCAAAAATAATTGTAAACTGTTTCTAGCTTTGAAACCCCGCTCCTCTGGTGACCCCGTTCAACAAGTAAAAATCATTATTTCTTTGTTGCGTGGTGACCCTCAAGACTGGGCATTTTCCCTTGTGCCAGGAGATCCTGCATTGCGTGATGTAGATGCGTTTTTTCTGGCGCTTGGATTGCTTTATGATGAACCAAATTCAGTGGATCAGGCAGAGAAAATCTTGCTGGCTTTGTGTCAGGGTCAGGATGAAGCGGAGGTGTACTATCAGAAGTTTAGAAAGTGGTCTGTGCTTACTCAGTGGAATGAGTGTGCCCTGGCGGCAATTTTCAGAAAGGGTCTTTCTGAAGCCCTTAAGGATGTCATGGTGGGATTTCCCACGCCTGCTGGTCTGAATGAGTCTATGTCCGTGGCCATTCAGATCGATCGGCGCTTGCGTGAGCGCAAAGCTGTGCACCATTTGGCGGTATTCTCTGAGCATAGGCCTGAGCCTATGCAATGTGATAAGACTTTGACCAGAGCTGAACGGCAAGAACACAGACGTCGGAATGGGCTGTGTTTTTACTGTGGTGAATCCACTCATGCTATCTCCGATTGTCCTAAGCGCACTAAGCAGTTCGCTAGGTCTGCCACCATTGGTACGGTAGAGTCTAAATTTCTTTTGTCCGTTACTCTGATTTGCTCTCTGTCGTCCTATTCTGTTATGGCATTTGTGGATTCAGGCGCTGCCCTGAATTTGATGGACTTGGAGTTTGCCAGGCGCTGTGGTTTTTTCTTGGAGCCCTTGCAGTATCCTATTCCATTGAGAGGAATTGATGCTACGCCTTTGGCCAAGAATAAGCCTCAGTACTGGACTCAATTGACCATGTGCATGGCTCCTGCACATCAGAAGGATATTCGCTTTTTGGTGTTGCATAATCTGCATGATGTGGTCGTTTTGGGGTTGCCATGGCTACAGGTCCATAATCCAGTATTGGATTGGAAATCTATGTCTGTGTCCGGCTGAGGTTGTCAGGGGGTACATGGTGATGTTCCATTGCTGTCAATTTCCCCTTCCACTCCTTCTGAAGTCCCTGAGTTTTTGTCAGATTACCGGGATGTATTTGAAGAGCCCAAATCCGGTGCCTTACCTCCTCATAGGGATTGCGATTGTGCTACTAATTTGATTCCTGGTAGTAAGTTTCCTAAGGGCCGACTGTTTAATTTATCTGTGCCAGAGCACGCCGCTATGCGGAGTTATATAAAGGAATCCTTGGAGAAAGGTCATATTCGCCCGTCGTCATCACCGTTGGGAGCAGGGTTCTTTTTTGTGGCCAAGAAGGATGGCTCTTTGAGACCTTGTATTGATTACCGCCTTCTTAATAAGATCACAGTCAAATTTCAGTACCCTTTGCCGCTGCTGTCTGATTTGTTTGCTCGGATTAAGGGGGCTAGTTGGTTCACCAAGATAAATCTTCGAGGGGCGTATAATCTTGTGCGAATTAAACAGGGCGATGAATGGAAAACAGCATTTAATATGCCCGAGGGCCATTTTGAGTACCTGGTTATGCCATTCGGGCTTTCTAATGCTCCATCTGTGTTTCAGTCCTTTATACATGACATCTTCCGAGAGTACCTGGATAGATTCATGATTGTATATTTGGATGATATTTTGGTCTTTTCGGATGATTGGGAGTCTCATGTGAAGCAGGTCAGAATGGTGTTCCAGGTCCTTCGTGCGAATTCCTTGTTTGTGAAGGGGTCGAAATGTCTCTTTGGGGTTCAGAAGGTTTCATTTTTGGGTTTCATTTTTTCCCCTTCTACTATCGAGATGGACCCTGTTAATGTTCAGGCCATTTATGATTGGACTCAGCCGACATCTGTGAAGAGCCTGCAGAAGTTCCTGGGCTTTGCTAATTTTTACCGTCGCTTCATCGCTAATTTTTCTAGTGTTGCTAAACCGTTGACTGATTTGACCAAGAAAGGTGCTGATGTGGTCAATTGGTCCTCTGCGGCTATAGAGGCTTTTCAGGAGTTGAAGCGTCATTTTTCTTCTGCCCCTGTGTTGTGCCAGCCAGATGTTTCGCTCCCGTTTCAGGTCGAGGTTGATGCTTCTGAGATTGGAGCAGGGGCTCTTTTGTCGCAAAGAAGTTCTGATGGCTCGGTGATGAAACCATGTGCCTTCTTTTCTAGAAAATTCTCACCTGCTGAGCGCAATTATGATGTTGGCAATTGAGAGTTGTTGGCCATGAAGTGGGCATTCGAGGAGTGGCGACATTGGCTTGAAGGAGCCAAGCATCGCGTGGTGGTTTTGACGGATCACAAGAATTTGACTTATCTCGAGTCTGCCAAACGGTTGAATCCTAGACAGGCTCGATGGTCGCTGTTTTTCTCCCGTTTTGATTTTGTG
Organism: Ranitomeya imitator; assembly: GCF_032444005.1. Lineage (NCBI taxonomy): Eukaryota > Metazoa > Chordata > Amphibia > Anura > Dendrobatidae > Ranitomeya > Ranitomeya imitator. Next base: position 119,125,139 of record NC_091282.1, on the reverse strand, counting down.
GTTTCGTACCTTCCGGGCTCAAAGAATGTGAAGGCTGATGCCCTGTCAAGGAGTTTTGTGCCTGACTCTCCGGGTGTTCCTGAGCCGGCGGGTATTCTCAAAGAGGGGGTAATTTTGTCTGCCATCTCCCCTGATTTGCGGCGCGTGCTGCAGAAGTTTCAGGCTGATAGACCTGACCGTTGTCCAGCGGAGAAACTGTTTGTCCCTGATAGATGGACTAGTAGAGTTATCTCTGAGGTTCATTGCTCGGTGTTGGCGGGTCATCCTGGAATCTTTGGTACCAGAGATTTGGTGGCTAGATCCTTTTGGTGGCCGTCTTTGTCGCGGGATGTGCTTTCTTTTGTGCAGTCCTGTGGGACTTGTGCTCGGGCTAAGCCCTGCTGTTCTCGTGCCAGTGGGTTGCTTTTGCCCTTGCCGGTCCCGAAGAGGCCCTGGACGCATATTTCCATGGATTTTATTTCAGATCTCCCTGTCTCTCAAAGGATGTCGGTCATTTGGGTGGTTTGTGATCGCTTCTCTAAGATGGTCCATTTGGTACCCTTGTCTAAATTGCCTTCCTCCTCTGATTTGGTGCCATTGTTTTTCCAGCATGTGGTTCGTTTGCATGGCATTCCAGAGAACATCGTCTCAGACAGAGGTTCCCAGATTGTTTCGAGGTTTTGGCAGTCCTTTTGTGCTAAGATGGGCATTGATTTGTCTTTTTCTTTGGCTTTTCATCCTCAGACAAGTAGCCAAACCGAACGAACTAATCAGACTTTGGAAACATATCTGAGATGCTTTGTTTCTGCTGATCAGGATGATTGGGTGTCCTTCTTGCCTTTGGCTGAGTTCGCCCTTAATAATCGGGCCAGCTCGGCTACTTTGGTTTCTCCTTTTTTCTGTAATTCTGGTTTCCATCCTCGTTTCTCTTCAGGGCAGGTTGAGCCTTCGGACTGTCCTGGTGTGGATACGGTGGTGGACAGGTTGCAGCAGATTTGGACTCATGTGGTGGACAATTTGACATTGTCCCAGGAGAAGGCTCAAAGTTTCGCTAACCGCCGGCGCTGTGTTGGTCCCCGACTTCGTGTTGGGGATTTGGTTTGGTTGTCATCTCGTCATGTTCCTATGAAGGTTTCCTCTCCTAAGTTTAAGCCTCGTTTCATTGGTCCGTATAAGATTTCTGAAATTCTCAATCCTGTTTCATTTCGTTTGGCCCTTCCAGCTTCTTTTGCCATCCATAATGTGTTCCATAGGTCGTTATTGCGGAGATACGTGGCGCCTATGGTTCCCTCCGTTGATCCTCCTGCCCCGGTGTTGGTCGAGGGGGAGTTGGAGTATGTGGTGGAGAAGATTTTGGATTCTCGTATTTCGAGACGGAAACTCCAGTACCTGGTCAAGTGGAAGGGTTATGGTCAGGAAGATAATTCCTGGGATTTTGCCTCTGATGTTCATGCTGCCGATCTAGTTCGTGCCTTTCATTTGGCTCATCCTGATCAGCCTGGGGGCTCTGGTGAGGGTTCGGTGACCCCTCCTCAAGGGGGGGTACTGTTGTGAATTCTGTTATCGAACTCCCTCCTGTGGTCATGAATGGTACTTCGGCGAGTTCTGTCCATGGACTCCTGGTGGCTGTGAGTGGAGCTGCTGCTTCTGAGGTTCCTTCCACAGGTGACGTAGGTTATTCTTTGGCTGGCTGCTCTATTTAACTCCACTCTGATCGTTACTCAATGTTCTTGTACTGGTTCAGTTCGCTCTTGGATCTTTCTGGTGACCTGTCTACTCCAGCAGAAGCTAAGTCCCTGCTAGTTAATGATTTGTTCATTGTTTCCTTGTCCAGCTGGCTATCATGATTTTTCCTTGCTAGCTGGAAGCTCTGGGATGCAGAGTGGCACCTCCGCACCGTGAGTCGGTGTGGAGGTCTTTTTGCACACTCTGCGTGGTCTTTTTGTAGTTTTTTGTGCTGACCGCAAAGATACCTTTCCTATCCTCAGTCTGTTTAGTAAGTCTGGCCTCCCTTTGCTGAAGCCTGTTTCATTTCTCTGTTTGTGACTTTCATCTTAACTCACAGTCAATATATGTGGGGGGCTGCCTTTTCCTTTGGGGAATTTCTCTGAGGCAAGGTAGGCTTTATTTTCTATCTTTAGGGCTAGTTAGCTCTTAGGCTGTGAAGAGGCGTCTAGGTCGTGTTAGGTACACTCCACGGCTATTTCTAGTTGTGTGATAGGATTAGGGGTTGCGGTCAGCAGAGCTCCCACTTCCCAGAGCTTGTCCTGTGTGAGTTTAACCATCAGGTCGTTCCGGGTGCTCCTAACCACCAGGTCCATAACAGCCTTCCTCTAGTGCCATGTGTTGTAGTACCTTACTGCTATGCTTCTCATAAGGTCCTCACAACCGTTGAAGATGTTCAGATGTTATTTCTCTCTCTCTCTGTCCCCCAGATGGATAGGACAAACCCGTATGACCGGTGGCTTGAGGCTTTTTACAGGGACTCTATCATGCCCCAGCCTCTCGTGGGTGCCACCTTGCCTCCTGGGTATAGGGCAGGCAGGTACAGTGAAATTAGCTGTCCTGCCGGTTTCTGGAGCAAGGCATAAAGGACTGTTGCTGCCTCGGTGTTTCGGCTACGGGATCTTGCGCCTCAGAAGGAGGCAGCCTGTGCAGAGCAGAACTCCACTGATATCCACTCCTTTGCTATGACTTCTTCACCCTCTCTACAATACAGTTCTCTTTTAGTGTCTCTTTCTGGAAGCTGCCGCACTCAGGGCAGGCGCAGCTCTGTGTCCTTCTGTCCCGGCCTCTTACAGGATCCCACCCCTGTCAGGGACCAACTACCTGAGCAAAGCTCAGCCAGCAACTAACCAACTTCCTATCCAGGCAACCAGTTTTATCTAAATGTGAAGAGTGCCCTAATAAATAGGAGCATAGCTCCTTCTGGTGGCCTGGAGTGCGAAATGTGTTGTATGTTTGTGATACCTGGATTCAGTTGTCTTTCATTGCCTCCAAACGTAACATCACTCCCCCCTAGAGGAGAATGATATTACTGCAATGATCAGGACCCTGGGGCGCTGCATGTGATTGTCATCAGTGGTGATACTGAGCCTTATGCAATGGAAACATGTGAACCCATCTTTAAAGCAGAATATATTTACATGGCATCACCAATATCTTAGCAACGGTGTCACAAGTGATTCAGTGATTTGTATAGGAAACGCTCCATCTGCTACTACTTGCAACCAACCACCTTTAGTTGTTACACCGGGCCTGTATTTTATTATATTTTTTTATGCAGCTCGAAACCAGGGCCCGCACCATTTGAAAATATCTACCAACAACAGCTAACACATTTTGCATCCGTGTTGGCATCTGTCGAGACCTGTTGCAAATGTTATATGTGAATGGTCTAAGTTGGCTTAGCGTTTTCTGTTTCTGCCCCACCTCCAATACATAGCCCTATTTCGTGTGTAAGTATCTAATTGAGTTGCTTCATCCAGACCTTGGTTATATATGATCTTGTCACTGGTCAGAGTTCAGATTTTTAGACAGCCGTCGTAAATGTGCCTGTCATATATTACTAATCTGGTTGAATTTCTGATTTTTTTCAGGATGGAGTTTTAGTATGGGATCAGCCTATCAGTTCCACAGCTGGAGAGTTTTCGTCATCGTATGTGCACTACCGTGTGTTTCTGCAGTCGTAGCTCTTACATTTATGCCAGAAAGTCCACGATTCCTTTTAGAGGTGAGAATTAAAATGTGAACTACAGTTGTTGTAGAATACTTAACCACGTGTACACATTGAATGTTTGGGCTTTTTACCTCAGTATTTGTAAGAAAAAAACAGGAGTGGGTGAAAAATACAGAAGTGGTGACATGTTCCTATTATAATTCCTCTGATTGTTCCTCTCCTGGTTTTGACTTATAAATACTGAGGTAACAATCTCACCAAATAGACAATTTATGCACATGGCCTTAACCTTCCTTCCATAAGATATATAAAAAGTCCAATATCTGGTAATAAAAGATTTGATACTGTGGACCTGCAAAATTAGACAAGGATTTGGCAACAATCACATTTCCTTGGGATCCGCTATACTGTGCACTATCAACTTGAGGAAAATATATATATTTTACAGAGTAGATTACAGTCTGAACAATTATTCGACTCTGCCAATATAAACTGGGCCAGAGGTATTTGGAAGCCCCTTATCTCCTTACCACCATAGAAATGTTAATGAGGAACATCGATAGCTAAATGTTGAGTTAGGCTGCCGTCACACTAGCAGTATTTGGTCAGTATTTTACATCAGTATGTGTAAACCAAAACCAGGAGTGGAACAATTAGAGGAAAAGTATAATAGAAACATATGCACCACTTCTATATTATCACCCACTCCTGGTTTTGGCTTACAAATACTGATGTAAAATACTGCTAGTGTGACGGCAGCCTTATTGTAATTTCTAAATATCTATAACATATTCTTAGATCTATTTTATGTCTGTAGCCATACTTAGACGTGAATTGAGGTGCCATAAGTGACGTAAAATATATAGAATGAATACATTCAGCTCTGAAATCTACCTGGATAAAAAATAATCTTTTTTATTCCAACATATTAAAAATCCTAGGAACTCACCACACAAAATAAAAACCGCCGACGTGCTTCAGAACCAAGTTCTTAGTCCTTGCCTGATCATGTTTACAGATCTAATTCTTTGTAGTGTGTTTCTAGGATTTTTATATGTTGCAAAAAAAAAGATAAGTTTTTAAGCGAGTGGATTCTAGGGCTAGATTTAGGCCACATTCACACGTTGCGTCCTGTCCTGCGGGTTCTCCCGCAGCGGATTTGATAAATCTGCAGGGCAAACCCGCTGCGGTTATCCCTGCAGATTTATCGCGGTTTGTCCTGCGGGTTCCGCTGCGGGATTTTACCCCTACTATTGATGCTGCATATGCAGCAATATGCAGCATCAATAGTACTGTTAAAAATAATAAAATACTGATGATATACTCACCCTCAGACGTCCCGATCTCCTCGGCGCTGCAGGCGGCGGTCCGGTTCCAAAGATGCTGTGCAACCAGGACCTTCAGTGACGTCACGGTCATGTGACCGCGACGTCACCGAAGGTCCTGGTCGCATAGCAAACCTGAGACCGGACGGCCGCGTGCAGCGCTGAGACTTCAGAGGTGAGTATAACATTATTTTTTATTTTAATTCTTTTTTTTAACACAAATATGGTTCCCGGGGCCTGGAGGAGAGTCTCCTCTCCTCCACCCCGGGTATAACCCGCACATTATCCGCATTACTTCCCGCATGGTGGGCACAGCCCCATGCGGGAAGTAAGCGGATCAATGCATTTCTATGGGTGCAGAATCGCTGCGATTCTGCACAAAGAAGTGACATGGTCCTTCTTTTTTTCCGCAGCAATTCAGCGCGGTTTTTTTCGGGTTCATGTGCACTGTGGTTTTTGTTTTCCATAGGGTAACATTGTACTGTACCCTGCATGGAAAACAGCTGCGGACCCGCAGCAGCAAAATCGCCGCGGTTCCGCAGTAAAAACCGCATAGAACATACCCTTATACTTTCTATGCATTTATTATGTGACTGCACTAATAGGACAATTATTTTAAGGTAATGTAAGAGTTATATATATATAAAATGCTTTCTAGCTGCATCCAGTTATTGTTTTTAAACCATTAATTATTTGCTTCATTTTATAGATTGGAAAACATGATGAAGCTTGGATGATCTTGAAACAAATTCATGACACAAATATGAGGGCTCGTGGACAACCAGAGAAAGTATTTACTGTGAGTGTCATGAGATGTTTTCTTCCTACCAATTAATTAGTAATATATATCCCAACATCTATTAAGTGTCTACAAGAGATGAGCGAACATGCTCGGATAACGTGTTATCAGAGTATGCTCCGGTGTTATCCGAGTATCTTGAGCGTGCTCGGATAGTATATTTGAGTCCCTTCTGCTGCACGTTTTGTGGTGGCAGACAGCCATAACACATGCAGGGTTGCCTGTTTGTTTGGCAACCTTATCCGAGCACGTTTGCTCATCACTAATTGCTTTTATGATCATATTAACGTACGCTAAGGGCCCAATTACAGGGGCAAATAATTGCAGATATAACAGGTCAATCAGTGCATGTCTGCTTCCATTTAGGCTTCTTTCACACGTCCGTGTTGCACATACATGTTCTATCCATGTTCTTCACAGATACAACATGTAATCAGTATAGTCAATGTCACATGTCCGTGTTTTTTTACGGTGGTCCGTGATTCCATGTAAGGGTTCGCTCACACCAGCGTATACATCAGATGAGTGCAATCTGATTAAAATCTTGAATTGCACTTGTTATTCTATAAGGCAGCGCCGATCTGCGCATTCTCTCAGCTGTATTCGGTGTGAGAAAAAACGCAGTGTGTTGTGATTTCTCTTTGAAATCGTTACAGTGCGAGAAAAAAATCACATGCCATACGAACCATCAGTATGACATTCAATTTTTACGGACACATTGCAGTTCTTAGCATAGGAAACTGTAAATGGTCCTTTAAAAGATAAATGGCTGCTGAGTAAAAAAACAGATTACATACGGCCAAAACATGGATGATAAGTGAGAAAAATTATCCCACTCTCCTGGGTGACAATGGGACCAATTTTTTTTTATACGCTAGTGTGAGCGAACCCTAAAGCTCACAGAGACATGTCCATTTTTCTAAAGTATTACAGATGAAAAATCCCAACACACGTCAGCGGGTCCTTAAATAAACATCCGGGTGTCATCTGTGTGTGGTCTGTACTTAACATTGCAAAGGACTAAAACCTCTGAAATTTACTTATGTATTCATTTGTGAAGGTCAGTGATGACACCCAGATCTATAATACTAATGATGCCGGTACTAATTTTTTTTTTAATTATGTGAAAAATACCGATGTGTGAATGAGGTCTTACATGGAGCTGTCATTGGCCGTTCATTCAGTCGCCTTAGAGAGCCACCACTTTCCTGTTACTCAAGGCAATGTGATGCCCCCCAATGATGATTCTTGGTGTTTTGTTGGTGAACTTGTTAACTTGAGGCAGTGATTGGGAACAAATACTTGTAGAAAAGCTTGATTAGCGAATCATTGACCCATGTAACAGGCCTTAGGTCACAAATTCACAGCCTTTGCCCATATTAATAATAATAATAATAATAATAATTTTTATTTATATAGCGCCAACATATTCCGCAGCGCTTTACAAATTATAGAGGGGACTTGTACATACAATAGACATTACAGCATAACAGAAATACAGTTCAAAACAGATACCAAGAGGAGTGAGGGCCCTGCTCGTAAGCTTACAAACTATGAGGAAAAGGGGAGACACGAGAGGTGGATGGTAACAATTGCTATAGTTATTCGGACCAGCCATAGTGTAAGGCTTGGGTGTTCATGTAAAGCTGCATGAACCAGTTAATTTTTTTTTTTTTTTTTTTTTTTAATATAGGCCACACAGGGATCGTTAGGTTAATGCATTGAGGCGGTAGGCCAGTCTGAACAAATGAGTTTTTAGGGCACGCTTAAAACTGTGGGGATTGGGGATTAATCGTATTAACCTAGGTAGTGCATTCCAAAGAATCGGCGCAGCACGTGTAAAGTCTTGGAGACGGGAGTGGGAGGTTCTGATTATTGAGGATGCTAACCTGAGGTCATTAGCGGAGCGGAGGGCACGGGTAGGGTGGTAGACTGAGACCAGAGAGGAGATGTAGGGTGGTGCTGAGCCATGGAGTGCTTTGTGGATGAGGGTAGTAGTTTTGTACTGGATTCTTGAGTGGATGGGTAACCAGTGTAATGACTGGCACAGGGTAGAGGCATCGGTGTAACGGTTGGTGAGGAATATGATCCTGGCAGCAGCATTCAGGACAGATTGGAGCGGGGAGAGTTTGGTAAGAGGGAGGCCGATTAGTAGAGAGTTACAATAGTCCAGACGAGAATGAATAAGTGAAACAGTAAGAGTTTTTGCAGAGTCGAAAGTAAGAAAAGGGCGAATTCTAGAAATGTTTTTGAGATGCAGGTAAGAAGAGCGAGCCAGTGATCGGATGTGGGGGGTGAATGAAAGGTCAGAATCAAGGATGACCCCAAGGCAGCGGGCATGTTGCTTTGGAGTAATGGTGGAACCGCAAACGGAGATGGCAATGTCAGGCAAAGGTAGGTTAGTAGAGGGAGAAAACACGAGGAGTTCAGTTTTTGACAGGTTTAGTTTCAGATAGAGGGAGGACATGATGCTAGAGACAGCGGTAAGACAATCACTGGTGTTTTCTAATAAGGCAGGCGTGAGATCAGGAGAAGAAGTGTATAGTTGGGTGTCGTCAGCATAGAGATGGTACTGGAAGCCAAATCTACTGATTGTTTGTCCAATAGGGGCAGTATACAAAGAGAAGAGGAGGGGGCCTAGGACTGATCCTTGAGGAACCCCAACAGTAAGGGGAAGGTGAGAGGAGGAGGAACCAGCGAAACATACAGTGAAGGATCGGTCAGAGAGATAGGAGGAGAACCAGGAGAGAACGGTGTCCTTGAGGCCGATGGAGCGGAGCATAGTGAGGAGGAGCTGATGATCCACAGTATCAAATGCTGCAGAGAGATCCAAGAGAATTAGCATGGAGTAGTGACCATTAGATTTAGCTGTTAGTAGGTCATTAGAGACTTTAGTGAGGGCAGTTTCAGTAGAGTGTAAAGAGCGGAAACCAGATTGAAGAGGGTCGAGAAGAGAGTTATCTGAGAGATAGCGGGTAAGACGGGAGTGGACCAGGCGTTCGAGGAGTTTAGAGATGAAGGGAAGATTAGAGACAGGTCTATAATTAGCGGCACAGTTTTGGTCGAGGGATGGTTTTTTAAGTAATGGATGTATGATGGCATGCTTAAATGAGGAGGGAAAAATACCGGAAGTGAGGGAAAGGTTGAATATTTTTGTTAGGTGAGAGGTGACAGCCGGGGAAAGGGACTGGAGGAAATGTGACGGAATGGGGTCACTGGTGCAAGTGGTCGGGCGAGAAGATGCAAGGAGCCTGCTTACTTCTTCTTCTGTAACTGGTTCAAAGTCAGAGAGTGAACTAGATGCAGTGGGGGAGGGAGGACAGTGCATGGTATGAAGAGATTGGGAGATGATTTCCTGTCGAATATGGTCAATTTTTTCTTTGAAGTAATTGGCCAGATCGTCAGCACGGAGATCCGTGGTTGGGGCCTGCGCTCTTGGGTTGAGTAGGGACTGGAACGTGTCAAAGAGACGTTTAGGGTTATTGGACAGGGAGGTGATGAGGGTGTTGAAGTAGGTTTGTTTGGAGAGGTGAAGGGCAGAATTGTATGTCTTTAGCATGAACTTATAATGGATGAAATCTTCGGGTAGATTAGATTTTCTCCACAGACGTTCTGCGCACCTGGAGCACCGCTGCAGGAAACGTGTTTGCAGCGTGTGCCACGGTTGTTGCCGTCTGTGCCGAGTTGTTTTATGTATAGGAGGAGCAGCTTCATCCAGGGCACTTTGCAGGGTTTCATTGTAATGCTTCAGAGCAGAATCAGGACATGAGATGGAGGAGATTGGGGCCAATGAGGACTGCAAGTTCTTCATAAGTTCCTGGGTGTTAATGGCCTGTATGTTTCTATAAGTGTGGAAAGTGGGGGTGACCTGAGCGGGATGGCAGTTCTTGATAGAGAATGAAAGAAGGTGGTGGTCAGAGAGTGGGAGAGGGGAGTTTGTGAAATCATCCACTGAGCAAAGCCGGGAGAAGACCAAGTCAAGGGAGTTTCCATCTTCATGTGTTGGCGAGTTAGTATGTTGCGAGAGGCCGAAAGAGGAGGTTAGAGCCAAAAGGTGAGAAGCAGATGGGGAGAGGGGAGAGGCAATAGGGATGTTGAAATCACCCATGATAAGGGTGGGGGTGTCACAGGAAAGAAAGTGTGGAAGCCAGGTGGCAAAGTGATCCAGGAACTGATGAGAGGGGCCGGGAGGACGATACACCACCACCACTCGCATGGAGAAGGGGACGTAGAGTCTGACCACATGGACCTCAAAGGAAGGGAAGACAAGTGAGGGTACTTGGGGGATAACTTGGAAAGTACATTTTGGTGAAAGGAGCAGACCAACGCCTCCACCTGCTCTGTTGTCCGATCTTGGGGTATGAGAAAAGTGTAGTGCACCATATGAAAGAGCAGCAGCAGCGGTGGTGTCTGACTGCTGGATCCAGGTTTCAGTAAGAGCCAGGAGATTAAGAGAATTAGAAAGGAAGAAGTCATGGATGAAGGAGAGTTTATTACACACAGAGCGAGAATTCCAAAGGGCACAATTCAAAGAGACAGAAGGCATGCAGGGAATATTAATAAGGTTAGAGGGGTTTCTGGGTGTAGCAATTGGGAGGTTTGACTGGCTATAACATGGGGGGCCGGGGTTTGGAGATATGTCTCCAGCAACTAGGAGGAGGAGGATCGAAAGAGTGAGCAGATGGTTAAGTGATTTGTGAGAGCGTCTCTTGTGTTGGATGTTGGGACTGAATGGATCTGTGCTGTTAAGCAATGTGAATAGAGCATGAGTGCTATACATAGGAGAGGCAAGGACAGAGGGGCCGATATGGATGGAGTGTAGAGAGTTAATGCAAGGGCGGTGAATGTGAGTGAATGCAGCAGCCAGGATATAGAATATGCAAATAAATATGGTGAGTATTTGTGTTGTTTCAAGTGAATAGGGAATAGATTTAGATTGTCTTACCTGTCTCCTGCCCTGTCTAACTGCCATGTTATAACTGCCGAGTACTTAGAAAAAAAAGTACTTTGAATAAAAATACACGAATACAAGTGCACGAATGCACCCCTGCATGAATGCTTCCCCAAGCTAAGTCTACATTTATAGAAGGCTAGCCCTTAGATCTTCCTATTTTTTTTTTTTTTTTTTTGTGTTAAAGCTCGTTAGCAATCAATCAAACTCAGTTGAGACAACATATTAAGTAGACATTTAAATACAATTGACTAGATACACAGTAAGTTTTATCTTATATGCACCAAAATCTCATAAATATGTGATACAAGTATCTGATTGGGTGTGTTGACACATTTAAAGGGTAGTTTACTATTTGGACACCTCTTCTTAAATCCTGTATTTTCCAGTGTAAAATATAAACATCCTAAATAGGCAGTGTAAGCGGTTTATACCTTGTGGGAATAAAAGGACTAGAAATAGGAAAAACCCAATGTGGCTAAACAAAGAAGTAAGACAGGCAATTAACAGTAAAAAGAAAGCATTTGCACTACTAAAGCAGGATGGCACCATTGAAGCTCTAAAAAACTATAGGGAGAAAAATACTTTATCTAAAAAACTAATTAAAGCTGCCAAAAAGGAAACAGAGAAGCACATTGCTAAGGAGAGTAAAACTAATCCCAAACTGTTCTTCAACTATATCAATAGTAAAAGAATAAAAACTGAAAATGTAGGCCCCTTAAAAAATAGTGAGGAAAGAATGGTTGTAGATGACGAGGAAAAAGCTAACATATTAAACACCTTCTTCTCCACGGTATTCACAGTGGAAAATGAAATGCTAGGTGAAATCCCAAGAAACAATGAAAACCCTATATTAAGGGTCACCAATCTAACCCAAGAAGAGGTGCGAAACCGGCTAAATAAGATTAAAATAGATAAATCTCCGGGTCCGGATGGCATACACCCACGAGTACTAAGAGAACTAAGTAATGTAATAGATAAACCATTATTTCTTATTTTTAGGGACTCTATAGCAACAGGGTCTGTTCCGCAGGATTGGCGCATAGCAAATGTGGTGCCAATATTCAAAAAGGGCTCTAAAAGTGAACCTGGAAATTATAGGCCAATAAGTCTAACCTCTATTGTTGATAAAATATTTGAAGGGTTTCTGAGGGATGTTATTCTGGATTATCTCAATGAGAATAACTGTTTAACTCCATATCAGCATGGGTTTATGAGAAATCGCTCCTGTCAAACCAATCTAATCAGTTTTTATGAAGAGGTAAGCTATAGGCTGGACCACGGTGAGTCATTGGACGTGGTATATCTCGATTTTTCCAAAGCGTTTGATACCGTGCCGCACAAGAGGTTGGTACACAAAATGAGAATGCTTGGTCTGGGGGAAATTGTGTGTAAATGGGTTAGTAACTGGCTTAGTGATAGAAAGCAGAGGGTGGTTAGAAATGGTATAGTCTCTAACTGGGTCGCTGTGACCAGTGGGGTACCGCAGGGGTCAGTATTGGGACCTGTTCTCTTCAACATATTCATTAATGATCTGGTAGAAGGTTTACACAGTAAAATATCGATATTTGCAGATGATACAAAACTATGTAAAGCAGTTAATACAAGAGAAGATAGTATTCTGCTACAGATGGATCTGGATAAGTTGGAAACTTGGGCTGAAAGGTGGCAGATGAGGTTTAACAATGATAAATGTAAGGTTATACACATGGGAAGAAGGAATCAATGTCACCATTACACACTGAATGGGAAACCACTGGGTAAATCTGACAGGGAGAAGGACTTGGGGATCCTAGTTAATGATAAACTTACCTGGAGCAGCCAGTGCCAGGCAGCAGCTGCCAAGGCAAACAGGATCATGGGGTGCATTAAAAGAGGTCTGGATACACATGATGAGAGCATTATACTGCCTCTGTACAAATCCCTAGTTAGACCGCACATGGAGTACTGTGTCCAGTTTTGGGCACCGGTGCTCAGGAAGGATATAATGGAACTAGAGAGAGTACAAAGGAGGGCAACAAAATTAATAAAGGGGATGGGAGAACTACAATACCCAGATAGATTAGCGAAATTAGGATTATTTAGTCTAGAAAAAAGACGACTGAGGGGCGATCTAATAACCATGTATAAGTATATAAGGGGACAATACAAATATCTCGCTGAGGATCTGTTTATACCAAGGAAGGTGACGGGCACAAGGGGGCATTCTTTGCGTCTGGAGGAGAGAAGGTTTTTCCACCAACATAGAAGAGGATTCTTTACTGTTAGGGCAGTGAGAATCTGGAATTGCTTGCCTGAGGAGGTGGTGATGGCGAACTCAGTCGAGGGGTTCAAGAGAGGCCTGGATGACTTCCTGGAGCAGAACAATATTGTATCATACAATTAGGTTCTGTAGAAGGACGTAGATCTGGGGATTTATTATGATGGAATATAGGCTGAACTGGATGGACAAATGTCTTTTTTCGGCCTTACTTACTAACTAACTAACTAACTATAAAGAATAGATACTCAGTTCCCGCATCGGGGCTGAGCCAGCGAAATGGGCACAAGGTCTCCTACCTTTCCCGAGACATTGTTATACCTTGTGAGCGCTGCAGCCAATCAGCGACCACTTCACTCACACGTTCCTTGGATGAAACTCGGACGTCTGATAGAAGTGTGAGAAATGTGCTAACCAGTCACTGATTGGCTGCAGCCCTCACTTGGTAGAATAATGTCAATGTATAATAATGTCAGTGTCACGCGAGCACAAAGAGACTTGGTGTTGGCATCGCAGGCACGCTGCTGGTGCGGGAGATGACTGTCATTTTATCTTACATTAGGGAATTTTTTAATAATGGGTTGTCTAATTAGTGGATAACCCCTTAAACATGGATCTGTAATGCGGCTCTGTGTGTTACGTGTTCAATAGGAGCTTTAGATTTAGCAAAAAAATCTTTAAAAGAAGTCTGGGGTCCCCAAAAGGCCAATTAAACCACTTATACTGGTATGCAGGGGACTTAGCCCCTATAAAAGGCATATGACTGCAGTATTGGTTTCAGTAGTTTAGCTGTCAGAAAAAAACAATATTTTGTATGCTTTGTTGCACCTTTGGCATGGCTGAGGGTTCTGTGTACTGCTACGCTCCTTCAATCAGGAGAGTGCTGCTGTACGCAATCAGTGGCTCTGCATCCCCGCATGGACACCGCAGGAGCCCAGCTCACGTAATAGCATTATATATTGCAGACAGGAGCGAATGATGAGAACCCACCAAGACACTATGTGAGCTGAGCTCCTGCAGTGTCATTCAGACGTAAAGAGTAGCCGAGTTCAGGTAGCAATGTCAATCAAGATATGACAAAGTGTTCAGTATGTCAATTGAAGTGGTGTAATAGTACACTAAGCCCTTGGCCACGCCTAAGGTGCACCAAAACTCCTTCTTTTGCATCTGAAATATTTTTTTTCTGCCAATACAACCAATGTAATGTACAGTATACTGCTGCCACCAGTATAACGGGGTCTACCAAGTTGGGGTACCTCTTTCAGTACCACCCCGTGCTTCAGGAGGTCCACTCTGCTTTGGCTGGAGTCTGCATGAAGGACGCTGGCTGGAATTCCTTGGTTACCTGGGAGCATATAAAAGATCACTGCTTCTCCATGTATTTCCAGTCTGACAACACTTTATTCACAGGACACAGAATATATCACACAGATACAGAGGGCAGGCCAGACATACATTACAATAGCCACAGGGGGCCGGAGCCTGCCGATATTTACTGTGGGAATTACAAAGGTGGGGGTAGGACAGAAGGGGGATATCTTGTCCCCTCTGCCCAGGGGCGCAGCCTGTGGGCTGATGCATCTCACATGGAACCTATTATACATGCATATAACTGCACAACATATTCTGAGTGCTGAGTGGTTCTGTAACACGTAACATTCTTCATATAATTGCAAGCGTTTCTGTGGGAACTCTGGTTTCCTCCCACTATCCAGAAACATACTGATAGGGAACCTACTGTAACTTCCCTAGTAATTGGCTCTAATGTGCCAGAAATTTGATTGTGAGCCCCGTTGGAACTGGGACTGATGTGAATTGTGACAATTTTGTCGACAACATGGAATATCTTGGTGCTATCTAAAAAATACTGTATGTAATAAATTCAACCTGTAACAGAGAGCTGACTGCTCACCCACATTTCTGGATTTCTACAATATGTTGGTCTGTTTTTCTCTTTCAGGTTCATAGCATCAAAACTCCAAAACAAATCGATGAGCTCATTGAAATTGAGACAGACACGGGTACATGGTACAGAAGAGGTTTTGTAAGGATTCGCACTGAACTGTATGGTGTAAGTGAAATAATAAGAATAGTGAATTGGTTAAAAACAACTAAGTATTGCAAATTTTAGCTTTCAGGAGAATTACCAGTGCCCTCTTCATCTCAACATGGAGGATAAAAGAAAAGAAGTGATACCAACAAAACAACAGAGACATCATACAGAACACTCCAAAACTCTCAAGTTCAAACAGTGCCTTCTGCGGTTTGCTTAAAGGGAATCTATCACCTCATTTTTCGCATTTAAGCTGCCGCCACCGCCATTAGGGGCTTATCTACAGCATTCTGTAATCCTGTAAATAAGCCCCCAATGTAACCTGAAAGATAAAAAAAACAAGTTACATTATACTCACCCAGGGGCGGTCCGGGTCCGATGGGTGTCGCAGGTCTGGGTCTGGCGCCTCTTCATATGATGTCATCATCCTCCTTGCTGTATGTTGCAGCTCCTGCGCAAGGACAGGGTAGACAATTCTGCCTGCGCATGAGCCGCGACAGAAGCAATGATGAGGACGTCATCGCATGAAGATGGGAGGCGCTGGACCTGGACCTGCGACGCCCATCGGACCCGGACCGCACCCAGGTGAGTATAATCTAACTTGTTTTTCTTATCTTTCACGTTACATTGGGGGCTTATCTACAGCATTATAGAATGCTGTAGGTAAGCCCCTAATGGCGGTGGCTGCAGCTTAGATGTGAAAAAAGAGGTGACAGATTCCCTTTAAGGTTCAAGTAGTTAACAGCATAAGCCTATAGCTGTTATATACTCCTACACCAAGAACATTATTACAGTCCAGCAAGAGCTATAAATTTGATATAAAGGTTCATAAATAATTAGATAAACTACAAAAATAAATTATGAATAGAACTTGGAATACATAAGTAGTTAATATGAATATTTCAAGTGTAAAAATGGAAGCTATACACACCAGGAAAATGACCTAATAATAAAAAGTAAGGAAAAAAATTACAATATGACTCCCTACTAAACCTTAAAAAGTGCCTTTTTGGACTACAGAGGTTGGCACCCTAACAAAAGTGGATGTCACACCCCCGATCAATGTTGTCTTTTCCCGGTGCGCCCCCAATAATAATCTAGCAACTTAATAAACATCAATACAGAGAGGAAACAAGTATTTACATAAACACATGCTATAGGGAACTACAGTGGGTACGGAAAGTATTCAAACACCTTAACATTTTCACTCTTTGTTTCATTGCAGCCATTTGGTAAATTCAAAAAAGTTAATTTTTTTCTCATTAATGTACACTCCGCACCCCATCTTGACTGAAAAAAAAACAGAAATGTAGAAATTTTTGCAAATTTATTAAAAAAGAAAAATTGAAATATCAAATGGTGATAAGTATTGAGACCCTTTGCTCACTATTGAATATTAGCCAACTTTTGAGCTAGTACAGCCATGAGTCTTCTTGGGAATGATGCAACAAGTTTTTCACACCTGGATTGGGGAATTCTCTGCCATTCTTCCTTGCAGATCCTCTCCAGCTTTGTCAAGTTGGATGGTGAACATTGGTGAACAGCCATTTTCAGGTCTCTCCAGAGATGCTCAAGTGGGCTTAGGTCAGGGCTCTGGCTGAGCCAGTCAAGAATGGTCACAGAGTTGTTCTGAAGCCACTCCTTTGTTATTTTAGCTTTTCATTGTCTAGTTGGAAGGTGAACCTTCGGCCAAGTCTGAGGTACAGAGCACTCAGAAAGAGGTTTTCATCCAGGATATCTCTGTACTTGGCCACATTCGTATTTCCTTCAATGGCAGCCAGTCTTCCTGTCCCTGCAGCTGAAAAACACCCCCATAACATGATGCTGCTACCACCATGTTTCACTGTTGGGATTGTATTTGGCATGTGATGAGCAGTGTCTGGCTTTCTCCACACACCGCTTAGAATTATCACCCAAAAGGTCTATTTTAGTCTCGTCAGACCAGAGAATCTTATTTCTCATAGTCTGGGAGTCCTTCATGTGTTTTTAGCAAACACTATACAGGCTTTCATATGTCTTGCAAGGAGAGGCTCCGTCGGGCCACTCTGACATAAAGGTCCGACTGGTGGAGGGCTGCAGTGATAGTTGACTTTGTGGAACTTTCTCCCATCTCCCTACTACATCTCTGGAGTCCTGCCACAGTGATCTTGGGGTTCTTCTTTACCTCTCTCACCAAGGTTCTTCTCCCACGATTGCTCAGTTTGGCTGGACTTGCCAGGTCTAGGAAGACTTCTGGTGGTCCCAAACTTTTTCCATTTAAGGATTATGGCTGCCACTGTGCTCTTAGGAACCGTGAGTACTGCAGAAATTCTTTTGTTTCCTTACCCAGATCTGTGCCTTGCCACAATTCTGTCTCTGAGCTCCTTGGCCAGTTCCTTTGACCTCATGATTCTCATTTGGTCTGACATTCACTGTGAGCTGTGAGGTCTTATATAGACAGGTGTGTGCCTGTCATGACTTTGGATGGGCTGATTCTGGCTCCATCCTGGTCAGGTCTGGATTAAATTAGTCTGCCTCTCTTTAGTTCTGGGGCGGCTATTTAATGCTGGTGGTTTCCTGGGTTCTGATTCGGTTATACTTCTGTCTATTTGGTTTGAGGTAGCTGACCCAAGTCATTCTTCTGCAATCGTTGTGCCTCTGTGCGTGTGTGCCTTGCTGTGTATGACCCAGTTTGTCCCCTAACTACTGCCCCTGTTTTCTGTTTGGTACTTCTTTGTCTGTCCTGGCTTTCTGACCCCTTGGCTTGTCTCTGAGTAATCTGCTGTTTTGCCCCTTGGTACCTCGCTCTCATCTGGCTCCCGACCCTTGGCTTGTCCTTTGACCATGTCTCTGTCTTTGTACTCTGTGTCCTGTGTTTCTTGCAGACCCCCTGTTCTCACACAGTAGCTTCGCCCCCATCGTCCCTGCAGTGATCAGGTCACCAGCTTAGTTCAGTTCCTTTGTGAACTGCGTGCCTCACTCCTCCCTTACCCTGCCCTCCCGTTAGCGCCCCTTAGGCTGTCTTTCTATTACTCCAGGCAGAGTCATTACAATGCCTTTCCAAATCAAGTCCTATCAGTTTAATTAAACACAGCTGGACTCCAACGAAGGAGTAGAACATCTCAAGGAGGATCAGAAGGAAACGGACAGTATGGGCCTTAAATATCAGTGTCTTAGCAAAGGGTCTGAATTCTTATGACCATGTGATATTTTAATTTTTCTTTTTTAATAAATTTGCAAAGATTTCTACATTTCTGCTTTTTTTCAGTCAAGATGGGGTGCAGAGTGTACATTAATGAGAAAAATATGATCGTTTTTGAATTTACCAAATGGCTGCAATGAAACAGAGAGTGAAAAATTGAAAGGGGTCCTAATACTTTCTGTACCCACTGTACATGACGCCCAGAAAATAAGAAATACGCATTTGCATCAATACATAGCGCTACAGCTATAGGTCTACAAATCATTCCTCTGAGGAGCCTCCACTTGTTCGAGGGAAAATGCGTCAGTGAAGCACTGTAGCAGTCAGTTATGTGTTTTCTTTTTATAGGGACTATTGTATTGCCTAGTAATTGGCAACGTTAATGCAATTTATTATGGATTGGCACTAGTGATGAGCGAACATGCTCAGATAAGGTGTAATCTGAGCATGCTCGGGTGCTGAGTGTTTTCAGCTTGCTCGAATAATATGTTTGAGGCCACATGCCTGCATGTCTCGCAGCTGTTAGACAGATGCAACACATGCATGGATTGCCTACCAAACAGGCACATCATGTTATTCAAGCACACCCGAAGCATGCTCAGATAATAACTTTTCAGAGCACGTTTGCTCATCACTAATTGGCACAAATAGTGATGCTGTTTTGTAATGACTTGCTTCTTCTATGTGTTGAGGGCATTTTACAGGGTATAACATGAAGAGATCTTCAAATTTTTTCCTTACTGTTCATTGTTTTGTCACTTTCCTGATGCTTATGTCTTTCTTTTTTTACGCCTAAGATATGTACAGTGCCTTGCGAAAGTATTCGGCTCCCTGGAACTTTTCAACCTTTTCCCACATATCATGCTTCAAACATAAAGATACCAAATGTAAATTTTTGGTGAAGAATCAACAACAAGTGGAACACAATTGTGAAGTTGAACGAAATTTATTGGTTATTTAAAATTTTTGTGAAAATTCAAAAACTGAAAAGTGGGGTGTGCAATATTATTCGGCCCCTTTAACTTAATACTTTGTTGCGCCACCTTTTGCTGTGATTACAGCTGCAACTCGCTTGGGGTATGTTTCTATCAGTTTTGTACATCGAGAGACTGAAATTCTTGCCAATTCTTCCTTGGCAAACAGCTCGAGCTCAGTGAGGTTTGATGGAGATTGTTTGTGAACAGCAGTTTTCAGCTCTTTCCACAGATTTTTGATTGGATTGAGGTCTGGACTTTGACTTGGCCATTCTAACACCTGGATATGTTTATCATCATTGTCTTGTTGGAAGATCTCTGTCCCAGTCTCAGGTCTTTTGCAGGCTCCAACAGGTTTTCTTCAAGAATGGTCCTGTATTTTGCTCCATCCATCTTCCCATCAATTTTAACCATCTTCACTGTCCCTGCTGAAGAAAAGCAGGCCCAAACCATGATGCTGTCACCACCATCATCATCACCACCATGAGGTGGTGATGGCGAACTCAGTCGAGGGGTTCAAGAGAGGCCTGGATGTCTTCCTGGAGCAGAACAATATTGTATCATACAATTATTAGGTTCTATAGAAGGACGTAGATCTGGGGATTTATTATGATGGAATATAGGCTGAACTGGATGGACAAATGTCTTTTTTCGGCCTTACTAACTATGTTACTATGTTACTATGTTACCATGTTTGACAGTGGGGATGATGTGTTCAGGGTTATGAGCTGTGTTGCCTTTACGCCAAACATATCGTTTGGCATTGTTGCCAAAAAGTTCGATATTTGGTTTCATCTGACCAGAGCACCTTCTTCCACATGTTTGGTGTGTCTCCCAGGAGGCTGGTTGCAAACTTTAAACATCACTTTTTATGGATATCTTTGAGAAATGGCTTTCTTCTTGCCACTCTTCCATAAAGGCCAGATTTGTGCAGTGTACGACTGATTGTTGTGCTATGGACAGACTGTCCCACCTCAGCTGTAGGTCTCTGCAGTTCATCCAGAGTGATCATAGGCTTCTTGGCTGCATCTCTGATCAGTCTTCTCCTTGTTTGAGATGAAAGTTTAGAGAGACTGCCGAGTCTTGGTAGATTTGCAGTGGTATGATACTCCTTCCATTTCAATATGATCGCTTGCACAGTGCTCCTTGGGATGTTTAAAGTTTTGGAAATCATTTTGTATCCAAATCCAGCTTTAAACTTCTCCACAGCAGTATCACAGACCAGCCTGTTGTGTTCCTTGGTCTTCATGATGCTCTCTGTGCTTCAAACAGAACCCTGAGACTATCACAGAGCAGGTGCATTTATATGGAGACTTGATTACACACAGGTGGATTATATTTATCATCATTAGGTATTTAGGACAACATTGGATCATTCAGAGATCCACAATGAACTTCTGGAGTAAGTTTGCTGCACTGAAAGTAAAGGGGCCGAATAATATTGCACGCCCAACTTTTCAGTTTTTGAATTTTCCCAAAAATTTAAAATAACCAATAAATTTCATTCAACTTCACAATTGTGTTCCACTTGTTGTTGATTCTTCACCAAAAATTTACATTTGGTATCTTTATGTTTGAAGCATGATATGTAGGAAAAGGTTGAAAAGTCACAGGGAGCCGAATACTTTCGCATGGCACTGTATGTTACCTATTGAGCCCTGGTACCTAGTCCTATGTTTTACTTACACTATTACCTCCAATAACCTACTGTGACACTAGTCACTACTCATGGAGGGTTGAGACAAGACAGAGGGGTGAGATGAAGGTGTAGTCAGGAAACAGTCTGAGGTCAGTATTCCAAGAAGGTAGTAGATCATGACAATAGGGCTAGGCAAACTGATGGTCAAGACAAATCTTCAAGCGCAAAGCTAGAATTGGCACCAATCAAAGGCAGATCACTGATTAAATAGCCAGGTAATTACTCTGGACAAGATACGCATGGATGAACGCCCGACACACCCTAGTCCTGATTGGATGGCTAAACTGTCACTCCAAGACAGCTCAGCATGCTCTATTCCTAGAATGGACTTTAGAACTGTCATTCACTGCATCCAGACACTCAGATAGGAGAAACAGTGACACCTAGCCTACAATGTGAGTTGATATATCTGGGTTATTGCTTTTCATGCAGGCATTCATTGTAAATTTGGTAGAATTTTAATTTAAATCTAATAAAGGTTATATCTCTTTGTGGAATTCTTTTATGTTAAGTCTTTAGTAAGTTATAAATTCCTGGTCTTTAGTAAGTGGGTCTCTTAATTTTATAATTCTCTGTACCTCTGGATAAGTAATTTATAGCTGGTTATTTCGCTAATTAAAGTTGATTTGTCTTTATTGTTTAGTCTACAATCTACGTCGTAGACATTTTCACTCGTCAATAGACTACACAGTATATGTTAGGAGTCGAGTTTCCTCTGCTGCACAGGAGGAATCTCGATCCGTGTCTGCTGCGGTCTCCCATTCTGCATCGGCCGCAGTGGGGTCTGCTCAGTGGAGGCGTCGCTCCCAGCGTCTTGCTGGGACTGATTCTGTGCAGAGGGTTACTACTGCCTTTTCTGGCTCTCCTGTTGTACCCTGCACTGATCTGCGGCGAGCAGGCTTCTCTGGGACTAAGTCCTTATTTTCACACACTGAGCATGCCCAGGGCAAGATCTCCCGTTGGAGATCAAGGGTCACATGCTCAGGTACTGCAGCACATTCCATTGGTCCTCCAGGAAGGTCCTGAAAGGGCAAAACTTCGGTAGCAGCTTCCTGTGCTGCAACTATATAAACTGCGCATGACCGCACGGCCATGCGCTAGTATTGTCTTGATAATATGTGTGTGTGTTGTGAGTGAAAGTCGCTCTTTAAAATACCCTCCCTATTGGATGACTGTTCGCGGAAGGTGTATGTTTGCTATCTAGCGCCCGACTTATCCAACAGCACGTTACACACATAACAGCGTCTAGTTGCTGTGACCGCCTGTACGGCGCCGTGCGCTTCCTCTGCGCTTTCCTTACCCAAGCCTGGGTGGTTAGTGGCGTCCGTCAGTGCGGCACTGCATGCACTCTCGTGCCTTTATATACTATTGTAATAGTTTCCTTACACACCCAGTTGCGGTGTTGTGCCAGCAAGTGGTCTAATCGGACTTCAATCCTGTGTTGGGGTTGTGTTCGCTGACTTCTGGCTCGCGCTCTATGTGCGGTACCGCGGTCCTGTGACTCAACAGGATCGCTTCCTTCACGCAGGGTGAAGTTAACCCGTGCGTGTATACTTATAGTACCGCCATATAGTCCGTCTTACTAGCAGCAGGGTTTTTACCTGCACGGTGGACCTCGGACTGCGAACGCACCTAGTTTCATATCATCTATACTTGGTGCGTTCCGCCAGTCCTTAACATAATACTAGCGCCAAGGTCTGGCTAGTAAATGGCGGACATTCAGCAATCTTTGCGGTATATCCAGCAGCTGGAGGGTAGGTTGACGGCTCTCAAGAGCTCAACCTCAGCTGTGGATGTTACCGCAGTTGCTGTACAGGCTGCTAGCGTGGCTGCAGCAACCTTGTCCACTGCCACCCCAGTTCCGACATTATCCCGCCTCCCGTTGCCAGAAAAATTTTCTGGAGATTGCAAAACTTGTAGGGGATTCGTGAGTCAGTGCTCTATCCATCTCGAGCTCCTGGCTGCACGTTTTCCTACAGAGCGGGCTAAGGTGGGATTTATTGTCTCTCTCTTGTCGGACAGGGCGTTGGAGTGGGCTACGCTGCTGTGGGAGCGTGGTGATCATGTGGTGCAGAGTGCTCCAATGTTCCTGAGCACTCTGAAAAAGGTCTTTTTAGGACCTCAAGTCACCCATGACACAGCGCTCCAACTACTGGCTTTAACTCAGGGTGAGTCCTTGGTCAGCCATTTTTCCGTCCGCTTCCGTACTTTAGCTTCCGAGGTGGAGTGGTCGGATAAGGCCCTTATCCCCATATTTTGGAGGGGCCTGGCTGATCACGTTAAGGACGCTCTGGCCACTAGGGAGATTCCTGCCACACTGGAGGAATTAATAACTGTCTCTACTCGTATTGACCTCCGTTTTAACAAGCGGAGGTTAGAGCGAGCCCAGTGTAGGCAGAGGTTTCGGCTGGCTCCCACCTTCACCAAACCTTTGGAATCTCCAATCCAGGCATCCAAATCACATGAGGCCTTAGAGGTGACACGAGCGGGATCCAAATCTCTGTCCGCCCGTGCACATAAGGTCCGTCATGTTTGCCAGCAGTCAGGACATCTTGCCTCCAAGGGTCCTCAGCGGTCGGGGAAACGTCAGTGTCTAGTGGCAGTTGGAGGAGGTACACTAGACACGGCGACGTTTGCCTCAAAGTTCTCCTTCAAGGGGACAATTACCATAGGCCCATCCACTCTTATGGTCGAACTATGCGTGGATTCTGGGGCAGAGGGTAACTTTATGTCTTCCGCTTTTGCCCAGCGTCACGCAATACCCTTGGTGATGCTCGCCAAGCCAGTAACTGTTTGAGTGGTAAATGGGTCAACACTACCCTCACAGATTACCCACCAAACCATTCCTTTCACGCTTTCTGTGTCTCCATCACATCAGGAGATAATCTCCCTATTAGTCATTCCTGAGGGAATTGATGAGGTCCTGTTGGGGATACCATGGCTTCGCTACCATTCTCCTCATATTGAGTGGTCCTCTGGGAGAATTTTGGGATGGAGTAAATCCTGCGAGGGTAGATGTCTGAGGGAGTGCGTTCAGGTTGCTACTACACAGGTACCCGCAGATCTTTCCTCTCTCCCCAAGCACTATTGGCCCTATGCAGACGTGTTCTCCAAAAGAGCTGTGGAGACCCTTCCGCCTCACCGCCCCTATGACTGTCCTATTGACCTCTTGCCTGGTGCTGAGCCTCCACGGGGTCGAGTCTATCCGTTATCTCTCCCGGAGACGGAGGCAATGTCTCAGTATATCCAAGAGAATCTGGCAAGAGGATTCATTAGGAAGTCAGTGTCACCGGCAGGGGCTGGGTTCTTCTTCGTACAGAAGAAGACTGGAGACTTACGTCCATGCATAGACTACAGGGGTCTTAACGCCATCACCGTTAAGAACCCCTGATATCTGAGCTGTTTGATAGGCTACGGGGAGCGAGGGTATTTACAAAGTTAGATCTGCGGGGTGCTTACAACCTGATTTGCATCCGTGAGGGGGATGAATGGAAGACGGCTTTTAACACCAGGGATGGGCATTATGAATATCTGGTGATGCCCTTCGGGCTCTGTAATGCCCCAGCCGTTTTCCAAGACTTTGTGAACGACATCTTCCGGGATATGCTCACCACCTCGGTCGTAGTCTATCTGGATGATATTCTCATCTTCTCTCCAGATATTGACTCCCATCGGAGAGATGTTCGCAAAGTCTTCGACCTCTTACGGGCAAACTCCCTCTACACCAAGTTGGAGAAGTGTGTGTTTGAGCAGGAGTCCTTGCCATTCCTTGGTTATATCATCTCTGCCCAGGGTTTGGCTATGGATCCTGCCAAGCTACAGGCTGTAATGGACTGGCAGGAACCCCATTCTCTTAAAGCGGTGCAGCGCTTTATGGGGTTCATTAATTACTATCGCCAGTTCATTCCACACTTCTCAACTTTGGTAGCTCCCTTGGTTGCCCTCACCAAAAAGGGAGCAAATCCCAAGTTTTGGTCAGAGGAGGTCTCCAAAGCCTTTCTCTCGATCAAGTCTCATTTCGCTAGCGCTCCCATCCTACATCGCCCCGATGTTGATAAACCATTTATATTGGAGGTGGATGCCTCATCTGTTGGTGCTGGAGCAGTCCTTTTCCAAAAGGATGCTCAAGGTCGGAAGTATCCTTGCTTCTTCTTCTCCAAGACCTTCACACCAGCGGAGAGGAATTATTCCATCGGGGACAGGGAGTTGCTAGCCATGAAGTTGGCTTTTTCAGAGTGGAGACATCTCTTGGAGGGAGCTCACTTTCCCTTCCAAGTCTTCACTGACCACAAGAACTTGGTATATCTACAAACGGCCCAGCGGCTGAATTCTCGCCAGGCTAGATGGTCCCTGTTCTTCTCCCGGTTCCATTTTACTCTCCATTTTCTCTCTGGGGAGAAGAACGTTCGTGCCGATGCTCTCTCCCGCTCCGTAGTGTCATCTGAGGAGGAGGAGGAGCCTCGGCTTATTGTCCCTTCTGAGAGCCTGAGAACTGTAGCTCCGGTTTCGCTAGAGTCTGTGCCCCCGGGCAAGACTTTCGTGCCAGCTAACTTGCGACCGGAGGTTCTCTCTTGGGCTCACTCCTCCAGAGTGGGTGGGCATTTTGGGACCAAGAGGACATCTGAGCTTTTGGCGAGAACATACTGGTGGCCGCATATGGCCCAAGATATCAGGGACTATATTCAGGCGTGTGTTTCCTGCGCCCAGAATCGGTCTCCTCGGCAACGGCCTGCTGGGTTGCTTTACCCTCTACCGGTGGCAGACAGGCCCTGGGAGATGGTCGGGATGGACTTTGTGGTGGGCTTACCCAAGTCGCGTGGCTGCTCCATTATTTGGGTTGTCACCGACCATTTCTCTAAGATGGTGCATTTGGTGCCGCTTCCTCGGTTACCTTCAGCACGGGCCTTGGCGGTGTTGTTCATTAAGCACGTTTTCCGATTGCATGGTATGCCTGATAAGATTGTCAGCGATCGGGGTCCCCAGTTCGCGTCTCGGTTTTGGAGAGAGCTCTGCCGTTTACTCAGCATAGAGTTAAACCTCTCCTCTGCATACCATCCCGAGACGAATGGGTTGGTGGAGAGAACCAACCAGACTCTGGTGACATATTTGCGTCATTTCGTCTCTGCTAGGCAGGACGACTAGGCATCTTTGCTACCTTGGGCGGAATTTGCCTTGAACAACGCCGTAGCCGATTCCACTGGTCAGACTCCTTTTCTCCTTAATTACGGCCAGCATCCGCGTGTCCCTGTGCCCATGCCCGTGTCATCCACCGATTCTAGGGTGGCAGACTGGGCGGTGGAGGCACGTGACCGCACACAGGATGCCATCCGGGCCTCCAAGGAGAGAATGAGGGTTTTGGCTGATACACACCAGCGCCCCACTCCGGTCTTTGCTCCTGGCGACTTAGTGTGGCTCTCCGCCCGTAACATCAGGCTGCGAGTTGAGTCCACTAAGTTTGCTCCTCGCTACATTGGCCCGTTTAAGGTTCTGGACCAGGTCAACCCTGTGGTCTACCGTTTGGCTATTCCTCCACGCCTTGGTATCACTGATACTTTTCACGTTTCCCTCTTAAAGCCCGTTCGTTTGTCCTGGTTTTCTGAGTCATCTGCTGGGACATCGGGTTCATCCACGGATGAGTTTGAGGTGAATGCTATTGTGGGATGCAAGGTGGTACGTGGCAAGAAATTTTATCTGGTGGACTGGAAGGGTCACGGCCCAGAGGATAGAACCTGGGAGCCTGTAGAGCACATTCGGGCTCCGCTGCTTATTGCAGCTTTTGAGCGTAGTGAGGCTCAAGGAGGGGGGGCCCTAGGAGGGGGGGTAATGTTAGGAGTCGAGTTTCCTCTGCTGCACAGGAGGAATCTCGATCCGTGTCTGCTGCGGTCTCCCATTCTGCATCAGCCGCAGTGGGGTCTGCTCAGCGGAGGCGTCGCTCCCAGCGTCTTGCTGGGACTGATTCTGTGCAGAGGGTTACTACTGCCTTTTCTGGCTCTCCTGTTGTACCCTGCACTGATCTGCGGCGAGCAGGCTTCTCTGGGACTAAGTCCTTATTTTCACACACTGAGCATGCCCAGGGCAAGATCTCCCGTTGGAGATCAAGGGTCACATGCTCATGTACTGCAGCACATTCCATTGGTCCTCCAGGAAGGTCCTGAAAGGGCAAAACTTCGGTAGCAGCTTCCTGTGCTGCAACTATATAAACTGCGCATGACCGCACGGCCATGCGCTAGTATTGTCTTGATAATATGTGTGTGTGTTGTGAGTGAAAGTCGCTCTTTAAAATACCCTCCCTATTGGATGACTGTTCGCGGAAGGTGTATGTTTGCTATCTAGCGCCCGACTTATCCAACAGCACGTTACACACATAACAGCGTCTAGTTGCTGTGACCGCCTGTACGGCGCCGTGCGCTTCCTCTGCGCTTTCCTTACCCAAGCCTGGGTGGTTAGTGGCGTCCGTCAGTGCGGCACTGCATGCACTCTCGTGCCTTTATATACTATTGTAATAGTTTCCTTACACACCCAGTTGCGGTGTTGTGCCAGCAAGTGGTCTAATCGGACTTCAATCCTGTGTTGGGGTTGTGTTCGCTGACTTCTGGCTCGCGCTCTATGTGCGGTACCGCGGTCCTGTGACTCAACAGGATCGCTTCCTTCACGCAGGGTGAAGTTAACCCGTGCGTGTATACTTATAGTACCGCCATATAGTCCGTCTTACTAGCAGCAGGGTTTTTACCTGCACGGTGGACCTCGGACTGCGAACGCACCTAGTTTCATATCATCTATACTTGGTGCGTTCCGCCAGTCCTTAACAGTATATTAGGTAATTTGATGCCATAAAAAATTACATGGGTGATCTTTGAGTGATTATGAACTAGTGATAGAAATTGGATTTTCTCATTTTTGAAGGAGTGCAAGTGCACCAAAGTATTTCAGAGTACAGTATAAGCTAGTTCAAAAAAGGGAAAAAAGCTTAAATAAAGAGAGACAGACACAGATAGATAGATAGATAGATAGATAGATAGATAGATAGATAGATAGATAATTTTGCAATACCCCAACATAACATTGCACCCTTTAGTGTATTGTGTGTGGAGCTTTTTATGACTAAATAAATAAATGAAAACAAATTACTTTGGGACCCACCTATTTTTGATAACCACTCAAGGTAATGAAGACAGCCGAGAGCTGATATTATCAGGCTGGGAAGGTCCATTGTTATTGTGCTCTTCCCAGCCAAAATATACCAGCCCGCATCCTCCCCAGATGTGGCGCATAACATTAGATGTGCCAATTCTGATACTTTACCTTGGCTCTTCCCAATTGCCCTGGTGCGGTGGCAATCGAGGTATTGGGTTTTGGGGTTGATGTCAGCAGCTGATTGACATCAAGCTCTGATGTTGGCAATGGAGAGGTGTCGGTCAGACACCCATATTACTAACCCAGTAGTAAAAAAAAGATAAACGCAGACACAAAAAAACTTTATTTGAAATCATAGATTTTGGACGACAGAGTCTGGGATCGTCATCGGACTTCCATGTAAACTGCGAATGACCTACAGGTTTTTTATTTGAATAAATTAGTGAAAGAGGGAACTTGTTGGGGAGTAATTTTTTCAAATAAAGATGTTTTGTGTGTATTTATTTCTTTTTACTACTGGGTTAGTAATGGCAGTGTCTGTCACCTCTCCATTAATAACAGCAGGGCTTGTTGTCAGCCAGTTGCTGACATCAACCCCAAAACATTACCACAATTGCCACCTCACCAGGGCAATTGGGAAAAGCCAGGCAAAGCCCCAAAATACTTGCATCTATTATGATGTGCCACTTCTGGAGCGGCTGTGGGCTGGTATTTTTAGGCTGGGAAGGGCCAAATAACTATGGACCTTCCCAGCATGATAATATAGGCTTTCGACTGTCTGCTTTACCTTAGCGGTTTTATTTATTTATTTAATATGCTAAAAGGAATCTGTCAATTGATTTTATTTTGTACTATACTAATGGTATCTTGAAATACGGCTTGGGCAGCCCTTTGAGGATGTGTAACGATTATTGCTCTCACTTCTCCGGTTGATGTCAGCATCGGAGAAGTGAGAGCCAAGCGCAGGCCAGTTAAGCAGATGTAAGTTCAAAATTAATATTTTCTACCCATGCCCATCTCTCGGTGCCAGCAACATGGATGGTAAATATCTTCACAGGCATTAAGCGGTAGGTGGGATTATCATCTATTCCAGAGAGGACAGTGTGCCGAGCATCACGTCACTTGGTCTTCTATAAGATCCGATGTTGCATTGCGGCAAACCAATCACAGCAATGCCTGTAGCCAACATGGCTATGGCATTACTGTGTATGGCAGGCAATCCCTGTTTGTTTGTAGGCTGTCTAACAGCTGCGAAACATGTGAGATGGGGATTCGAGCATGGCACTGGAGCACCCATCACACTCCCACAAGTATCGAGCTTGCCCGAGCACCCTGACACTCGATCAAGTATAGAATAGTTATCACTAGCGATAACTTGTTTTTAAGCACTGAATAAAACATGGGTCTATCCTTTACATCATCCCAAAGCAAAATACAATCTCTGATATAATCCTCTTTAATCCTATTCTGGGTTCAGACCAGTATGGAACCAGTGATACAGATCTACTAGTATTAAAGTCATCTAGATTTACAACATCAGAGGTCTGCTTAATCTGTGATTAGCCAGATTCCGGCAATGTTATCTTTTGTGATTATATCCACAAATCCTTTTCTTCTGTTTAACTAGTTAAATCAAGCTTGCTTAGATAAAAATCTGCCAGCAGTCTTAAAAAGCAAGCCCAGCATTAGCTAATATTAGCTACCAAAAGTGCAAGTTGCACTAAGTCCAGGGCATTCATCCTTTAAAATATTTAGCAGATGGCAGTCCAAATAGGGCATTGTGCCACCCTGCACATTATTTTCACAAGTCTATTAGGTTCTGGAACTGGCTTCTTTATAAAACAATCTGGGAAAGAAGATAGGTAGGAGGTAGGCAATTATACCATATCATACACAGCAGTATGTCCAAGGAGGAAGTTATATGACCAGGACATTGGCAGGCAAGAAAGATGCTTGGGACCCATAACCAGGGGCATAGTTACATTGGTGCAACGTTAGTACTCACTGCTGAAATCAATATTACAATAGATGGATCACTGTTTTAGGCTTTGTTCCCAAGATGAGTTTTGGGTGAGTTTGTTATGTTGCAGATTTTCTGCAGAATTCCTACTCTAAGGGCAGAGACAGACTGCCGTATTTCTCATGTGAGAATGTCATCGTAAGCCTCGTACTGTCGGCTCTCCTGACCTGAGCTTGACTGATGCATAGAAATACATCACACAGTCTTGCTCAGGTCAGGAGAGGTGCCAGGCCAGTCAGTGCAGTGCGATGCGATTATCGCATTTGGTATTCGGCAGTCTGTCTCTGCCCTAAGTAAATTAGGTTACTTGCGTTTTATATTGCATTTTTTACATGCGGTTTTGATGCAGTTTTCCTCTTTTTTTATATATGTCATTCTATAAAGTTGTCTTCTTTTTGATGTTGGTTTCGACAAAATTTTTCTGATACACTCTAGTGCAGATTTTATGGATATGCATAGCTATTTTTAACCTGTGGATTTTTCGCATAAAATACAAGTCTATGGGTAAAATCTGCACATAAAACTCAAGTACCCTCAAGAGAAATTGATATGTTGCAGATTTAAATCCCGCACCACGGCTCAGTTTTAGGCTGGTGTCACACTAGCGTATTGCATCCGATGCAAGAGCATGGGGAGCGATATGCTAATGACCCTTGGCTCCTTCTCTGCTGCGAGCAGAAGCCACGTGTCATGCGTCTGTGCTCCGAGCCTCTCGCACAGAGGTTCCTCCGGGTACTCCGGTTTCTTCCCACACTCCAAACACGTACTGATAGGGAATCTAGATTGTGAGCCCCAATGGTGACAGTGGCGATAATGTCTGTAAAGCGCAGCGGAATTAATAGCGCCATATAAGTGAGTAAAATAATAATAATGAGCTCTGTTACAGATTGTACACTATTCAAGGATCCTCCTCCTTCTTACTCTATCACAGAATCTTCTTTAGTATAAGCGCCCTTACATCCCCTAAAGTATAAAACCCATGTGGGTCACCCCACAGCTTCAACTCTTTCCCATAGCTACAATGTACATAAGTATAAGGTAAAAATACAATTTTGGGAAAGAGTTCACTAAGGAATTATTTTCTGCATACAGTTGAAATTTCCCCAAACTTTTACTTATCTCTCTCTAAGAGGAGAAGCATTGTGTAATGAATGGCAGGGTAACTTAACCTGATGATACTTAATCTCACTAATAAGCCAGTAGATGACGGTCCCTCCTACACTTCTTCCATTTCACATTCTCTATGAAAATTAATTAAAATGAAAGCCTGTAATTTTTTAGCCCCCTAATTACCCTTATCTTTTCATATGAAATGTACTGTATTGTGATGTGTTCTATAATTTACTTACATTATTGTTAATATTATTCATTATTTTACAGATTTGGGCAACGTTCATGAAATGCTTTGACTATCCTGTCAAAGAAAACACAATGAAACTGACAGTAGTTTGGCTCTCGCTGTCATTCGGGTAGGTTTTGCCTTTGATCCCATAAAGTTCTTTTACATTTAGAAAAACTGCAATTTATTGTTTTTTACATATGTTATACGAAAACGCTATAGTGATTTCAAAATCATCAAATATTGGCACGAGAATCAGGAAGATACAATAAACTGCTCTACTCATCCATTAATCCTTATTTATCATTACCCCAAGTACTCACCACTCACGGTAATTAGATTAAGCGGATCTGTCACCAGATTTCAGAATACAAACTGCAAACTTCATTAAAGTGGTTACTGGTTAGACAACAAATTAAAAATAAATACAACTCTGCAATAATATACATAAATTATTTTTTTTTGTATTATCAATGCCTCTCCAGTGTAATTTTCACTATGCTCTGCCTCTTTACTCACTCCTTTGAGAAGGATCAGCCTATAACTCCTTATCTATCTATCTATCTATCTATCTATCTATCTATCTATCTATCTATCTATCTATCTATATGTTATCTATGTATCCTTCTATAAATCCAAAAAATGGAGGCAGCACACCATTCTAGTGAAAAAAGGACCTTTTTCACTGAGAATGGTGTGTTGCCTCCATTTTTTGGATTTCTACAATTAAGGTTTGGTCTGTGCCTGGGGGACTTTGCACCCGATTTTTCTTTTTTCATATTTGTGCTGCTCTAATTTATTTTCTTTCTTTCTTTCTTTCTTTCTTTCTTTCTTTCTTTCTTTCTTTCTTTCTTTCTTTCTTTCTTTCTCTCTCTCTTTCTTTCTTTCTTTCTTTCTTTCTTTCTTCAGCACTCCATAGCTTAAAGGTGAAAAAATGCGGTTTTATTTCAAACCCACATGCTGTGGCAACATTTCGGCTCAAATGAGCCTTTTTCAAGCCTTGGCCAAGCTCATTTGAGCCAAAATGTTGCCACAGCATGTGGGTTTGAAATAAAACCGCATTTTTTTCACCTTTAAGCTATGGAGTGCTGCCTGCATTTTTTTATATTTTGTCTGGGAGGCGTGCACCCACCTATTGGTAAAGTGCTGTCCCAATTTTCTATGTTTTTCTATCTATTTATTATCTATCTACTGTATCTATCATCTATCAATCTATTACCTATCTACAGGGCCGTATTTAGAGTTTCTGCTGCCCTAGGCACTTTTAGTGCTGCCTCCTCCATTGGTGAGCATGACACTATCGGCAGTGACTTAGGCTGAAATCGCTGATGTGAAGGTAGCCTTTTGCAGCAGATCCGGCAGTTTTTCCGCATCTGCTGCGTAACGGATCACTTACGGCAATACTGCGTTCGGCCTCATTCATTCCCTATGGGACTTGCAGATATGTGCGGCACTTGTGGTTTTGCCGCGATCCGGCAAATGCGGTACTTGCAGCAATGGAAAAAAATGCTGCTAGCAGTGTTTTTTTTGTCTCACTGCAAGTGCAATACCGCAAGTGCCGCACATGTCTGCAAGTAGCCATCACTACCTGTCCCTGCACCTTGCTAGCTCATCCCTCTCTGACCTAAAACTGCACTATAAAGCTTTAGAAAAACAATTTATAAACTGACATATTCCTACGATAATGAGGGCTCCAGGCTACGGCGTAGACTGGGGTGGGCTGTCTCCAGGTCTCCATTCTCTCTGTGCACACCCTCAGTCCCTGCCTCACTGCCTGTGCTGCACTGTGCACAGACATCCCTCTACCGGACCTGGTAATCGCCACTCGCAGTAGCATACCGGCAGAGGTGTATCTAGGGTTTCTGGTACCCGGGGCAAGAATTCAGTTTGGCGCCCTCCCCCCACAGGACATACGCGATTTGAACTTAGTCATGTACCAACGAGTTGATCTCCCTAATGCTCTCAATGTTCAGTGAAAAACTGAGAGAAGCAGGAAGAGAAGCTCGTTATCACAGGACCACAAGTATGAAAGTCACATATGAGTGAAGTGGCGCTGAGACCATCGGACTTGCAGGCACCGCTGAGGGAGGGTGAGTATGATATCTTGAAGAAGGTGGACGGGCGGCCAACCCAGGACTTAAAAAAAAAACTTGGTGCCGCTCCCCACATCCTGGCACCCTAGGCACATGCCCTCAAGTGCATAGTGGCAAATACGGCCCTATCTATCTGTCTATCGATCTATCTATAATCTATCCTTCCATATATTTTCTATCTATCGTCTTCTTCTTAGCTTTCTTCTCTCATTTATTCCCGCTTGTTAAATCTACTCCATTTACTATAGTTCTCCTCCTCTCATTATCACAAATTATCAGCCTTTTCACAGTCAAATCAATATGCAGCATGAGCAATGACAGAGCTTGGAAGCCCCAGAGCCACCAATAAAAGTAGGCTTATTCTCCATCAAGAGGAAAAACACTATATGGCACTTTTGAAAATAAAATGTAATGTAATTATGGCACTTTTGAAAATATAACCACCAAAACAAGAAACAGAGATCCCTAAAAAATAACTTTTAATGATACCATTAAAAAACTATATTTATCCAAGATATTAAAACAGTATTAAATGTACCTAATGGGCCCTAGAATGAACTACAATGAGTCCTACCTGGCAGTGGAGGTTGGCACCCTACTTTTCTGCGGTTGGCGCCCCCACTCCTCGACGGCTAACCCTTTAAGGCCCTATTAAGGACCTAAAATAGAAGAAAGGCTAAATACGCCCTACTCTCAACACCTATACTAATCACCTGCCTGCCAGTGGAGGTTGGCACCCTACTTTACTGCGGTAGGCGCCTACCGCAGTAAAGTAGGGTGCCAACCTCCACTAGCCGTCGAGGAGTGGGGGCGCCAACCGCAGAAAAGTAGGGTGTCAACCTCCACTGCCAGGTAGGACTCATTGTAGTTCATTCTAGGGCCCATTAGGTACATTTAATACTGTTTTAATATCTTGGATAAATATAGTTTTTTAATGGTATCATTAAAAGTTATTTTTTAGGGATCTCTGTTTCTTGTTTTGGTGGTTATATGTCTCTGAGATTCCGTACTATTGTTATTGGGTTTTTCAAATCACTTTTGAAAATAAAATGTAATGTAATTACAAATCCACACACTTTTTAATTAATGTTTATTGCAGTTCTTTTCACAGTTTCTATTGACTATTTAAAACATTATTTTGAGAGACAATCCCTTTAACTAGATCATTTAAACCTGATGAGTTTGTTGCATTTACTTCGGAAATCCATATCACAATGGCTGTGAAATTCTTTACGAAACTTTAACTCAATCTTCGCCCACTTAGAATTATTGACGGCTCCTCAGTGTCCCTCCTCCCCTTGCTGATGCTGAAATCTCACACTGCTCAGTACAAGCTGCAGCTGTCAGTGAAGGATTTATGAGATATTTCGCTTTGCAGCTAGACTCATAAAACACTCATTTTAATATCAGGATTAAACAGCCATTGCAACATGGATTTTCAAAATAAAGAGGTGAGCCTCATCAGATATAAGATATGTTAAATCATAGAACAAACGCGGCAGCACTCACCGGTCCTGTAGTCAGAAGTTCCTATATTTAAATATAGACAAACATCTTCACGGCTCGGGGGGAACAGGGCAGTGAGAGGAGTGTGCAGGAGGAGACGACGGACGTTTTGCGCTTGAAACAGCGCTTCTACGGGTCCTCTCTCTGAGATTTGAAGTTACCTTTTATTGTACTTGTATTAAACTTGTATTAAAAGGTAACTTCAAATCTCAGAGAGACAGAAGAGTCGGGGAATATAAGCTGATGATGACCTTTGACACTCTCAGTGCAGGAGTGAATGTGTCGCATGGATTCATGTCTTTTTACATCAACTAAGGAATTTGCTCCTCAGAACATGTGGGGGTCACCATCACATAGAACCAGACCCCAATCAGAGGACAATAAAACATTCACACTCCTTATCTATGAACTGTTCCAATATTTATGGACATAACTGTTTATCATTCACATAATGGTAATTCTGCTTAACATCACCTGTCTTATATGTGGCATTTTTCTGTGCTGTGTTGTGCATAAATATGTGATTCTTCAGAATTTCTATTAGTCTATGCTTGATGAAGAGACCTGAGTAGTCTCGAAAGCTTGCAATTTGTTACCATGTTTTCAGTTAGCCATTAAAAGGTATCAACCACTGAGGACTCTCAATTCTAAATATTTTTGAATAATATATTGCACTCCGGTAGCAGGTAATGAGGTTCCAGAGTAGGGTTCCAATCCTTGGTAATCTTAGTAGAAAAACTCGGCATTCACACTTGAGTGCAAAGTTTTTCTAGTACTATTTGAAAATTGGCCAATTTTCCTTAGAATAGGCCACCAATATTAGGCTGTAAGGGTCCATCTATCAGCATGCTTCCCAACTGGCTGTTTGAAGAGCCCTCAATGCTCGTACTTGCCTACAATGTCTATATTTTAAGCTGCTGTGTGAGATATTGCTGCATTGCTCCAGCTGAGCTTAGCACATGTGAATAGTCAGACCCCAACCAATATCATTTGGACGGCTTTATTATCTCATAGGTTTCTTTCTCTCCCTTCTCAGATACTATGGGTTATCCGTCTGGTTCTCCGATGTCATTAAACACCTGCAAGCGGATGAATACGCACTGAGAGTGAAATACTTCACTGGAGAGAATATTTCAAACTATCATTTTAACTTTACTCTTGAAAACCAAATCCATAAAAGTGGAGAGTTCATCAATGACAAGTATTAATCTTCATTTCTTCCTTTCATCAATAGTATATTAATCTTATTTTCCTTAGTGTAATTATTGTGTAATGCACATAACCGGTTACAAATATGGGGAACCCAGGCTACAAACCACCCATATGCTAAAATGATGGGAAATATATACTCCTTAGCATTGTAACACCAAGTAAGA
This sequence comes from Ranitomeya imitator, assembly GCF_032444005.1. NCBI lineage: Eukaryota > Metazoa > Chordata > Amphibia > Anura > Dendrobatidae > Ranitomeya > Ranitomeya imitator. Next base: position 119,088,771 of record NC_091282.1, on the reverse strand, counting down.
AAAGTCGTGGAGTTATGGAAACCACAGGATTGATTGACATGTTAAGGATATGCAAATGAAAAAAAAATGAAAACATTTTTAAAACATCTCATTTTAATTAGTATGAAGAATGAGCTCCATGTGCAGAAATAGTTACACGTCTTGGCTGCTATCAATGAGGTTATTAATGGTTGTCTGAGGAATGTTCTGCCACTCTGAATGTTTTTGGACCCACAAATCATCACGATCCACTGATGGCACTTATCTCTGCAACTGCTGACCAATGATGTCCCATGTGTGATAGATGGGAAACAAATCCGGAGACACTGCAGGCCATACCAGCAGGCTTAGGCAATGTATGCTGTTCACAATAGCACAAGAAACATGCAGCCTGGCATTGTCATGATGAAAAATGGCTCATGGAACATTTTGGAGAAATGGCTGCAACATTGGTTCCATGACGAAATCAATGTAATGCTGAGCTGTTATTGTACTTGGAATTAAGTTAAGAGGGGGTCTTGCTACCATACATTGTGCCACCCCACATCATAATCCAGGGAGTGTAACGTTCCCTCGTGAAGGCCTGTTTTTAGCATTGCCCGCATTATCTCGTCAGATTTGAAAACTTGCGATTATTGACCCATTCTGTAGTGCCAGTGAAATAAGTCTAGCTACAGGTGTTCCATTGATGTCACATCACCGCTCTCAAAGGCTATCTCGGTGTGCAGCAAGAGTGCAATATAGGCTGAAATAGACGTCTATCCTCTTTGGCGGTATGCCCACTTTTGTCTTTGATGCGACGATAACCAGAAGATTGGTCTATAGTAGGGTTGAGCGACTTTTACTTTTATAGGATCGGGTCGGGTTTCACGAAACCCGACTTTCTCAAAAGTCGGGTCGAGTGAAATCGGCCGATCCTATAGAAAAGTCGGGGTCGGGGTCGGCCGAAACACAAAACCCAATGCAGTGCAATGGGATACTATGGTTCCCAGGGTCTGAAGGAGAGGAAACTCTCCTTCTGGCCCTGGGATCCATATTTAAGTGTAAAATAAAGAATTAAAATAAAAAATATTGCTATACTTACCCTCTGACGCGCCCTGGTACTAACCGGCAGCCTTCCTTCCTTAGAATCAGCGCGTGAAGGACCTTTAATGACGTCGCGAGATACTTTGTCAAATGCTTTGCTGAAGTCAAAATTTACTACAGCATTTCCCTGATCCACCCAGTCAGTGATTCTGTCATAGTAGGAAATTAAGTTAGTCTAACATGACTTATTACTTACAAACCCATGCTGACTCTTGTTAATCACTTCATTCTTATCCAGGTACTTACATACATGTTTAAAAATTTGTTCAAAGATCTTTCCTGGTATAGAAGTCATACTCACCGGCCTATAGTTCCCTGGGTCCACCTTCTTCCCCTTATTGAAGATAGGAACAACATTTGCTCTTCTCCAGTCTTCTGGGACTTCTCCTGTTCTCCAAGAATTTTCAAAGATTATGGAGAGTGGTTAAAAAATGTCTTCTGCTATCTTCTTCAGTACTCTGGGGTGCAGTTCATCTGGACCTGAAGACTTGAATTCATTTATGTTAGCTACGTCTTTCCTCACTATCTTTCTGTTTATAGATAGCCTTGATTCTTCTATTCATTTAATATGACAGTGAAAATCTGTTGATGTTACATTTCCTTTCTGAGAGAAAACAGATGCAAAATAGGAATTTAAAAGTTTGGCCTTCTCAACATCCTTTCTTACCATTTTATCATTTTCATCCTGTAAAAATCCTATAGCATCTTTGACTTTTCTTTTACTTTTGACATATCCCCCAAATCCTTGTTATTCCTTTTGACGTCTCTTGCAAGCCTTAATTCATTTATCTAATATATAATTGCCTAGAATACTACTTCCTGCAATTTGTGCCAACTTCCGTGGCTTTGTCCGGAGCTAATGTCCGGAGCTAATGTCCGGAGCTAATGTCCGGAGATTAATTGCCTAGAATACTACTTCCTGCAATTTCTGCCAACTTCCGTGGCTTTGTCCGGAGCTAATGTCCGGAGCTAATGTCCGGAGCTAATGTGCGGAGCTAATGTCCGGAGCTAATGTCCGGAGATAAGTGATGTCAATAGTGTCCAGTGTCTGATTGGTTGCCGCCTGCTGCGAGCGACCAATCAGAAACGTGCCGTACTGTGACACACTCCGCCCGCCATTTTGGTGTGATTTTTGAATTTTTACCTCACAGCAAGTTTCTACTGCGTGGAGGCGGGCCCAGTGACGTTGCTCTTCAAGCTCCTGCCGAATTTCGTCAAAAAAATGATAATACCATTTACCAAAACTATATATATTTAGTTGTGAAGTGGTTCAGTGACATTTTCACACCAATTTTGAACTTTTGTTTGGTGTTTTCTCCATATACTGCCTATTATTTTTGTTCTTTCTTACTATTATTTATTAATTGTATTATTCTTACATTTGAATAAATAAAGTATATATGGATTCTAGACTCCCGATTCTTTAGAATCGGGCTGCCATCTAGTCTATTAATATTAAGTTACATTCTGTATAATGTTGTATTCACAGATTCATTTCAATGAAGTTTAAATCAGTCGTATTTCAAGATTCACTGTTTGAGAGATGTTATTTTGAGGATGTGACGTCGCTGAACACCTACTTTAGAAACTGCACCTTCATACATTCACATTTTGTAAACACAGGTGAGAATATTTCCCGTATATGTATTCCTGATTACACAGTACCACTCCATCCCATGGTAGAACATGCAAACTCTTTGCAGATGTTGTTTTTGGGTGAATTTGAACCCAAAACCAAAGAGTTGCAATGCTAACCACTGAGCCACTGTGCTGCCTTATTGCTACGAGCAAAATTGTAAGCAAAAATTCAATACAGTCATGCTGCTGTTCACCTTATTTATTATCAAAGGTAAAGTTATATTTATATGAAAAGCTAAATATATAAACAATTAGTTTTAGGCAGAGACAGAAAAATACTAATTAAGAATACCTTCAAAATTATTGCTAAAATATTTTAAACAGTATTGTATTATATTTATAATAAATATATATATATTCATATACGTATATATATATATATATATATATACATTTTTTTTTTTAAATATACCTATCATATTCCTTTATTACTGCAGTAATATTCCACTTATGGTCCATATGAGAACAGTGACATCTGGTGCACAACAGAAATACAAAAATTGTAGAATGGAAACTTAATTAAGCAAGATTTTTTATATTACAACGTTTTATAGTGTGCATGATGGTTTTATATAGCTTGAGACCAAAATCTAATTAGCATAAATAAAGCTGGCTAATTGAATCATTTAAAGGGAATGTGTCAGCAGGATTTTACTCCTTAAATTATTTATATGTGCATGTAGTCCTTTCAGAAAAAATATGTTCAGCAATACCTTTACATGATCAGTCCGCTCCTCCATTACTGAGAAATTAGCGCTTGAATTGATATGCAAATGAAGGTTGAATGACTGTGGTAGAACCAGATCTCTTCCCCAGCCAGCACTGCCTCTCCTTGTTCCCCAAGGGTTCTTTTGCCTGAAGTCACACAGCATAGAAGCCTGTCAGTCAAGCAGGAGGAGGCGGCACTGCATGGTAAATAAGCTGGAGTGACAGAGGCTTCACATCTATCATCGCTCTTTAAGCATCATTTGCATATTAATTAAAATTCTGATTTTTCAGTAATGGAGAAATGGACTGGTCATGTAAAGGTATTGCTGGACTTGTCTTTGAACCAGCTACATGAGCATATCTTTAGTTTTTTGGGTGAAATCCTGCTGACAGTTTAATTTTAAGAGATATAAACAGGAAAGTCTGAATGTTATAATTAAAAGAAAATCTTCTCCTTTATTCTGATTTGCATGTTTTTTTTCAGACCTCGAAAAATACAAGTTCACTGATAGCGAATTGCTAAATTGCACATTTCACGATCCGAAAGTGGGATGCCAGATCACATTTGATGACGACTACAGTGCCTACTGGATCTACTTTGTAAATTTCCTGGGAACGCTTGCCGTCCTTCCTGGCAACATTGTCTCTGCTCTTTTGATGGACAAAATTGGGAGATTAACAATGCTGGGTATGTTACACTAAGATTAGTCTTCTGGCAAGTGAACTAATTAAGTGTTGTCCACTAATAATTAGACACTTTTGGACAATCCTTAGGGCTCATGCAGACATCCATGGATCTCGGTCGGATCACGGAGTGGCCGCAGATCTGCCATCCCAAGCTTGACAGCTTCATATAATTCTATATAACTGTCATTCTTGGGAGACCCGCAGCCATTCCGTGCTTTTTGGTCCGTGATTGAACCGAGATCCATGAATGTCTGCATGAGCCCTTAGGATTGAGTCGAATAGAAGCTGAACAGCCATTACACAGTGTATGCAGTGATATACAGCCGGCTGCTGGCAGCACTGCAAGCATATTGATTAAGATATGGATGGCCTATTCTGAGTATAAGCCATCCATATTCAAGTAGTGAACAACTTCTTAAAGGCAACCTGCAACAAATATGCCCTTTATAGTTATTGTGTTGATCAAAGGATTGAAAGTTGAATTCATCCTATGGAATTCGATGGGAATATGAGGCTGCTATCCCTTATGTAGTGATAAAAGGAGGCATCCCATACTAACACCTTCATGACTGGAGGTATTTTCGTTTTTGCATTTACATTGTTTGCTCCCTTTCTTCCCAGAGCCATGACTTTTTCATTTTTTTGGTAAAAATGGCCATGTGAGGGCTTGTTTTTTGAGGGACAAGTTGTAATTTGAATGACACCATTGGTTTTAACATATCATGTACTGGAAAATGGGAAAAAAATTCCAAGTGCGGTGAAATTGCAAAAAAGTGCAATCCCACAGCGTTTTTTTGTTTGGCTTTTTTACTATATTCACTAAATGCTAAAACTGACCTGCCATTATGATTCTCCAGGTCATTACGAGCTCATAGACACCAAACATGTCTAGGTTGTTTTTTGTCTAAGTGGTGAAAGAAAAATTCCAAACTTTGTTAAAAATAAGTAAATAAACACTTTTCCGTATTCCGATACCCATAGCGTCTCCATTTTTCGTGATCTTGGGTTGAGTGCTGACTTATATTTTGCGTGCCAAGCTGAAGTTTTTAATGATACCATTTTGGTGCAGATACGATCTTTTAATCGCCCATCATTGCATTTTAATGTAATGCCGCAGCGACCAAAAAAACGTAATTCTGCTGTTTTTACTTTTTTCTCACTACGCCTTTTAGCGATAGTTTAATCCTTTTTTATTGATAGATCAGGCAATTCTGAACGCGGCGATACCAAATATGTGAAGGTCTGATTTTTTTATTATTGTTTTATTTTGAATGGGATGAAAGGGGGTGATTTGAACTTTTAAATTTTTTTATTTTTGTAATATTTTTAAAAACTATTTTTTTACTTCTGGCATGCTTCAATTGTCTGCATGGGAGACTAGAAGTTGCAATAATCCGATCAGCTCTGCTACATACAGGTGATGATCAGCAGAATTACTCACTTGCTATGAGCACCGACCACAATGTGGCGCTCATAGTAATCCGGCAGTGATAACCATAGAGGTCTGCTGGATACCACTGGTTGTCATGCTAACCCATCGACGACCCGCGGTCATGTGACACAGGCACCGATGAGCAGGATTTCCGTCGCGCTTGCCGGAAACTCGTGTTAAATGCCGCTGTCAGAGTTTAACAGTAGCATTTAACTAGTTAACAGCCGTGGGTGGATCGCAATTCCACCTGCAGCTGTTAGAGACACATGTCAGCTGTTCAAAACAGCTGACATGTTGCGGAAAAGATGTGGGCTCAGCGCCGGAGCCCACGTCAAAGGGAGGGTGTCCGACATCTGCATATTATTACGCCCGATGGCGGAAAGGGATTAAATTAACTTTGCTTGGAACGGTAATCTAAGGATAGGTTGACACGACATGATGAGTATTTGGTTCTTTTTTCCATTGCATATTTTTCTTGCCCACAAATGTCAGCATATTATACCTCCGGCAAAAAGAATGGGAGTTTTATAAATCTCATGCCAGCTTTGATTTTTTTTTTTTTTTTACACTTGTAGTGCAGCAGTAGCACTCTGTGCAGTGATGAGGCAGTGACCTAGCAAAGCTCAAAGCAAAACGTCTCTTTAATGTTTAACTCAAAAAAACACAGCACACGATATCCTCCAGATCGCAGCCGGGAACCATAGCCTTCAGTTTACAGTCACTAAACATGCTAGTCCACCTCTGACAAGTTACTGTGGGTGACTGCAAAACTGTGTACGCTGTGGGTGCGAGGCATCTCAGCTCCCCAGGCTGTTTGGAGCTCTGCAGAGCCGACTGCTCTGCCCTGTAGCAAACACCAGACTGACACTGACTCTGACCCTGACCCACCCAAACCCTATACTGCAGGGTTTTTAACTAGCAACCTGTGGCCTTCAGCCACATGGAAAACCTAACCAGGAATGAAATGGACTGCGCCAATATCATCTGCAGTCTGTTTCAAAACACAAAAGCCCATATGACAGAGAAGTAGATCTTTAAACACGTCTTTCAAAACACTCTATAGCAGGGGTGTCAAACTGCATTCCTCGAGGGCCGCAAACCATGCGTGTTTTCAAGATTTCCTTAGCATTGCACAAGGTGTTGCAATCATTATGTGTGTAGGTGATTAAATTATCACCTGTGCAGTACAAGGAAATCCTGAAAACATGACCTGTTTGCAGCCCTCGAGTAATGCAGTTTGACACCCCTGCTCTATAGTAATAGGTAATGCTGCATTGCAATTGTAATGGACATGATTCAGATATTTCAGCATGGTTCAGAGGCTGCCCTACGATTAAAAATTAAGGTCCTTTTTTTATCATTTACGTTTTTTTTATGTCACATTTCTTCTTTGACTTTTGGCATTCATTGTTGTTTTTTGTGCAAAGTTCACGCAAATGACGAATTTTGCTCAAAGTAAAAATTATCTTTTTTTTGGGGGGGGGAGACTTTCTAGTGCAAACAGTCACACACTTGGAAAAATGGTGCAAACATTGCACAATCTTTTCTGGCATACATAAAATCACTCCAGGGAGAGGTTTGGGGTACTGAAGTACATTTACAAAACAATGTATGACTTTTAAAAAAGTCGCAAATTAGAATTAGGAGCAAGTCATAAACAGGAGGAAAAAAACAACTATAAAAACAGCGCCAAAGCAATAATGGCTCCATGACCCAAATTTATCAGTGTTTTTGACAGATTTCTGGTGTACAAATTTTGAAAAGTTGCAAAACTGTTTTTGTGACTTTTGGAGTATTCACGCCAGTCCTGACAAGATCCACCAAAGTTGGTGAAGCATGGACCGGACAGGGCATGACAAGGTCTGCCAACAAATTCTTCCAGAGTCGCATTGGTGGTGTATCTTATGCCAGAAGTATACTCTTGGAGTAACATTATTGGTGAGGTGCATGGAGGTGCAAGCTACTGATAAGATGGGCTGAATTCATTAAGTCGTGTGCTCCTCTTAATGAATTGGGTGCATCTTACTCCTGCATGAACCTTCATTAAGACAGGCTTGTAAAATACTTAATGAAAGAGTCCTATATGTCTAATATCTTTTCCCTGCTGTATTTCCTTTCAGGAGGATCCATGGTTTTGTCCGGCATAAGCTGTTTCTTCCTTTGGTTCGGTACCAGTGAGTCCATGATGGTGGGAATGTTGTGTGTCTACAATGGTCTTACTATTTCTGCCTGGAATTCTCTGGATGTGGTGACTGTGGAGCTATACCCGACAGACAAGAGGTAAGGCTACAGGCAAGACAAACTCACAATCTCAAATATAATCTTATTAGTAGAGTCGCGGTATGGACATCAAAGCAAAAGTCCTAAATTTTGTTGATTGGTCGCCCGTATTGGTTAAATTACTTTTGGGAACATTGAGGAACGAGATTGACAGGCCTGGAGGTTGTGCTTTAATTTTCTCTTTTATTCAATTTAGGAAAAAGCAGCTGGCGCTCCATTATGAGTGATTGATTTTTTTCAATCCTGATGGATCATTTAATTATTGGCTAACATCATTGACTTAATTTACATATCTCCTTCATAAACCATACACAAACAGGCTATCCAAAAATACATGTGACAATCTATCAAAGTAATTGGATCCAGACAACTTGTGGATGACAGATTTTGCGATTAGGGCAGGACATGCATATTCGAGATGAGAGATAAAAATAAAGGAAATAAAAAGACAATATGATCAAGAGGGCTGAGAGGATGTCTGGAGCCTGAAGTGTTGGGTTATAGGCTAACATTATGATACAGAAAACATAATTTATGCACAGATACTGTACATATCATTTGTAACTATAGTATACAGTGATGCTTGAACGTTGGTGAATCCTTCAAAAAATGTATATTTCTGCATAAATTTTACCAAAAACTACATTATTATTATTATTTATTTATATAGCACTATTGATTCCATGGTGCTGTACATGAGAAGGTTTTACATCAAACTACAAATATCACGTACATGAAATCCAGAGAGTCTATATATACACTAACTATGGCACTTCTACTAACATATGACCATCAATGGCGGACTAACATTAAATTAACCGCAAGAAGAGATCCATCATGATAAAACACAATACTTTTATTAAACATCAATAAAAACAAATATATAACAAGGCTATTTTGTGATACATTTAACAAAGTGTCCAGTGGGAGAAGAAATACCCGGCACTATAGGTATATATATATAATGGTAAGTATCAACAGGTACTCATCTACTGTGGTAAGTCTTACTAACCATATAGCCAAGCAACTACGGTATGAACTGGTGAATCGCTGACATGAAGGAATCAACTAAGGAACGGGAAAATATTAGTATATACGAGGGGGCTATTCATACCACTCAATGCCTCTGTATTACCCTTATACCCGTACCAAATACGTAGACAGTTGCGCCCACACCATAAATGCTGCTAATGTAGCGACTAGAAGGCAGAGGAATAGAAAAACGTAATATAATATTACCAGACTGTGCACAGATATCCAGCTCCCACGAGCGCCCCCGCGTTTCGCCCTAGCTTCTTCCGGGGGCGTGACTAGTGTGACCTAAAACCATCCTTATATATCACCCACCACCAATAACAATACGGAAATTAATGAGGAGGCGTGACCAAACATAGAATACAAGCGTCCCGTGGCATTGCGGCGCATGCGGCACCTGGCTGCTCCGGAGATAAAAGCAAGCACTTCCGGGATCGCGCTCATTGGAACGCAAGCTGAATCGCAAGCGTCTCCAGGATAGAGCGCTCCCGGAAGGCACGGAGTAACAGCCATGGAGCGCATGCGCACAGCGAGGGGAATGAAAATAGCAGCCGCCTAAGTATAATGATCAGAAGATACACCTGTTTAGCCCTAATGCGTAATAGCAGGTACCACCTCAGTCTGTACTAATATAAAGTGAACCTGAATATGAAAGAAGAAAAATAAATACATAAATAAATGAATAGTGAGTGAATAAAAATTATTTATTATTATTAAAGTGCAATCTACAGTGATATCCCTAAACGGGAAATTAGTGTCACTGATAAATATCATAACTATATAAGTTTAAAAGATTAAAATATCAATTATACGTGAAATTGAAAATAATGTAATGAGAGGACACGGGATGTGAGAGTTAAGAATGGGGGGAGGGAGGGGGAAGGGAGGTGAGGAGGGTGATAAAAAACTACGTAATTAAATATATTACAAACCTCCTACAAGGTGCTAAAGTGTAGGGCCTGTAGTTAATATAGTATAGTCCACACGGGGACAGTAATATACACCTATAATCTTAAAAATTCAGAATAAAAATTGGAAGTGTGAAGAAAAATATTTTATAAAGACAGGGATTCTACTTATAGCACCTATACCTATAGATATATACAGTCTAAAAAAGGCAAAAAATAAACTACATATGTAGTGTACATGCGAGAAGAACCCCTACAAGTATGATATAAACACATTCCACATACAAGGCATATGGGGAAATACATAATTCTCTATTCCTTGTTACAATTTTCTTGTTCTTCTCCAGAAGTATATACGTCCATAGGTTGCTATCTTCAAGATTCTATAAGATAGAGATATACCTCCACAGGCTGTGGGGGACAAAAAAATTGGTCATCGTATAACACATCCTCTCCGATTTATCTAATTAAAAAAATAAAATACAAAAATTAGTGACATATCAACAAACCAAATGTAACAGCTAAAAAATCACACTAAAAAGGAAGTCCCAAAAATTTATAAAAAGGAAACCAGCCTGTAAATACAGAAGGTATACTTATAAAAATGCTGCAAATCCAAGATTTTCGTTGAGACCCTGTGGGCTCATGGCTCCTAGACGAAAGATCCACCTACTCTCTAGTTGAGCTAGCGCTCTACCAAGGTCACCACCTCTGGTTCCCATATGTACCTGGTCTATGGCTCTAACTGTCAAATTACTACTCTGGCATCCATGATGTAATTTAAAATGCCTCGGTAGTGATTTTAAAGTGCTGGCGTCATCAGTAGTTTTAGCTTTGTCAATATCCCTTACGTGTTCTCTGGTCCTTATGCGGAGTTCTCTGGTAGTAAGACCCACATAAATTTTGCCACATGTACAGGTAGCTTGATAGACTACTCCTTTGGATGTGCAGCTAAGATTCTTACGAATTTCATAAAGACGAGTGCCATCATGATTAGAAAAGGAAGTGGCCTTAACGTGGTTCAAACAACCTTTGCAAAGGCCACATGGAAAAAATCCATTGCGTGTGCCTTTTGTGGACCTTTCTCTCCCTCCCTTTTTTCCGGGCTCAAAGTGACTGTGGACAAGAATGTCTTTCAGGTTAGCCGCTCTTTTTGCCACAAAGGATGGCTGTGTAGGCAAGATTTTCTTAAGTATAGGGTCAACCTTCAGCACATCCCAATGTTTGCGGATGATAGTGGTAAGTTCTTGCCACTTATTATTATAAGTAGAGATGAATCTTACCTGTCCCTCATCCTTTTGATGACTCTTCGCATTAGGTGGACCATAGAGTAATTGATCACGCGAGGCCTTAGCTGCTCGTAGGTATCCCCTTTTGATTGTTCTTTTACTGTACCCTCTTTGTACGAATCTAGCAGTCAGATCTTCCGCTTGCTTTTCGAAGAAGGCGTCTTTGGAGCATATCCTTTTAGCTCGTAAAAACTGGCCGATGGGAATGCCACGGATAGTAGATTTCAAATGCGACGAATCCGCTCTTAGTAGGGAGTTGGTTGATGTCGGCTTTCTATACATGTCAGTTATGATATGTCCCTCCAGGTCTGTCGTAATTTTGATGTCAAGGAACTCGATACTTCTGCCGGAAGTAAATGACAGTTTTATATTCTGGTTATTGTCATTCAATTTATGCATCAATATATCTAATCCCTTGAGGTCGCCTTCCCAGAAAAACAGTACATCATCGATGTACCTCATCCAATTATGAACATTGTTCATTTCTTGGATGAGGCCATCTTGGAAAATCCCTCTTTCCCACGCCCCGAGAAACAAATTCGCGTACGCCGGGGCGCAGGAGGCCCCCATAGCTGTACCTTGTAACTGAAGAAAAATTTGGGAGTCAAAAATAAAAACATTATGATGTAATAAAAACTCCAACAAAACCAAAATCAGTTCAGCAAGGGGACCATCCAAGTTGCTAGAGAGAAGAAATTGTCGGACTGCTCGTAACCCGTCACTATGCTTAATGGACGTATATAAGGATTCAACGTCGGCAGTCACAATTACCATATTTTCTTCAAGAGATAATTGATCCAAACGTTGCAAAGCCGACGTAGTATCACGAATGTACGAAGGTAATGTGCTGACAATTGGTCTTAGAAAGTAGTCAACAATGTCTGAAATGATTTCGCATAGTCCCCCGTTACCTGCAACAATAGGGCGTCCAGGGGGATCCACAGGGTTTTTGTGCAGTTTAGGTATTAAATAAAAGGTTGGGAGCCTTGGTTTCAGATCTTTAATTCTGTCCAGCAGTTTCTTAGAGACGATATTTTGATCAAATGCTTTTTCCATAATTTCAATAAGTTGTGCCTGAAACAGAGAGATGGGATTATATGGCAACTTACGATAGCATTTGACATCATCCAATAAGATTTTAGCCTGTTTCTCATATAATTCAACCGGCCAGATGACGAGGTTACCCCCTTTATCTGCCGGTTTATACAAGACATCCTCCCAGGATTTCAATTCTTCGATCGCTTGTCTTTCCAATCCCGTAAGATTAGAAAATCTTTTTGGAGATTGAGCTAACACCTCTATGTCTTCAGTGACCAATTTCGTAAAGATGTCCACCGCAGGACACAGACCCAATGGGGGAAATTTAGTAGATTTTGAAAATAAATTGGGCGGAATCGCACTAACCTCAGAGATGGTGTTTTCCTCCTCCAAAGATATCAAGATGTCCAATGTTTCTTGTTCTTCTGTTGTTGAAGGGAATAAATGATCCGACATCTTATTCCTAGCGTGTAATCTTTTGAGGATCAATTTTCTCGCGAAAAGGTGAGTATCTTTTACGGACGTGAATACATCTAAATTGCGGGAGGGGCGCTCGTGGGAGCTGGATATCTGTGCACAGTCTGGTAATATTATATTACGTTTTTCTATTCCTCTGCCTTCTAGTCGCTACATTAGCAGCATTTATGGTGTGGGCGCAACTGTCTGCGTATTTGGTACGGGTATAAGGGTAATACAGAGGCATTGAGTGGTATGAATAGCCCCCTCGTATATACTAATATTTTCCCGTTCCTTAGTTGATTCCTTCATGTCAGCGATTCACCAGTTCATACCGTAGTTGCTTGGCTATATGGTTAGTAAGACTTACCACAGTAGATGAGTACCTGTTGATACTTACCATTATATATATATACCTATAGTGCCGGGTATTTCTTCTCCCACTGGACACTTTGTTAAATGTATCACAAAATAGCCTTGTTATATATTTGTTTTTATTGATGTTTAATAAAAGTATTGTGTTTTATCATGATGGATCTCTTCTTGCGGTTAATTTAATGTTAGTCCGCCATTGATGGTCAAATATCACGTACAGTAGCCAAACTAACAATGATAGACTGGTATAGAGGGAAGAGGACCCTGCCCTTGCAGGCTTACATTCTATAGGATAATGGGGAAGGAGACAGTAGGTTGGGGGTTGCAGTACCTCCGATGGTGATGAGGTGGCCGTGTGGTCATTACAGGTTGTAAGCTTTCATGCAGAAATGGATTTTCAGGTTTCGTCTGAAGGATCCAAATATGGTAGATAATTGGACGTGTTGGGGCACAGAATTCCAGAGGATGGGGGATATTCAGGAGAAATCTTGGAAGCAATTGGGTGAGGAATGAGTAAGTGTGGAGGAGAGAAGAAGGTCTTGGGATGACCGGAGATTAAGTGAGGGAAGATATTTTGAGACTAGTTCGGAGATATACGGAAGAGAAAGGTTATGGATGGCTTTGTAGGTCAGTGTTAGTAGTTTGAATTGGATACACTGGGAAATTGGGAGCCAGTGAAGGGATTTGAAAAGTGGGGAAGCAGTAGAGTAGCGAGGAGAGAGATTAATTAGTCGGGCATCAGAGTTAATGACGGACTGGAGAGGTGCGAGAGTGTTAGAATGTAGGCCACAGAAAAGTAGGTTGCAGTAGTCGAGGTGGGAGATGATTAGGGCATGTACAAGCACTTTGGTAGAGTGAGGGTTGAGGAAATGATTGATTCTGGAAACCTGTCTGGAGGTGACAGGAAGTGGCGAGAGCTTGGATGTGTCGTTTGAAGGACAGAGCAGAATCAAGGCTTACTCCGAGGCAGCGCATTTCTGGTACTGGGGAAAGTGTCATTTATTGTGATAAATAGATCAGGTAGGGAAGACATGTGAGATGGAGGAAAGATAATTAGATCAGTCTTTCACACAAATCCTAATAGTAGATAGAGAGAATCAAATCAAACAAATGAGTAAAAAAAAATAATACTTTCAGTATCACATGTTTGTGAGTGGCAAATATACGTGAACCTTTAGGATTAGCAGACAATTTTAAGGTAAAATTAGAGTCTAGTGTTTTCAATTAATGGAATGATATCAGGTGTTAGATGGCAATAATTCTTATATAAAAAGAACAGGGATGTTTATGGAGGTAAGGCACGAGCAAAGGAAATATTTGGTATCTATGAAAAGATAGAAAATGCAGGAAGGGGCAAAATTGGACAGGACTTTTTAGGTTAAGTTGACGATTGGACCGAACACAAGGGTTGCAGACCGTCCAGAAATTCCTGGACATAATGTGAAAAATAGGCCACTTTTTTCCCCAAACATTTGATGCATACATGATTTTTTTTTAAGCTGGAAGAGCTTGTGCAGATTTTTATGATGGTAATTATCAACATTTTACATTTCACAGTGAAGGTTGCTAATGCGTTCACATCAGTGTTATAGGCTGTAGATGTGTATCGCTTAGAATCCAGTGTGTCCATAAAAATTGATGGTAGTCTGTGGCTTTTAGATAATTTCTAGAAAAAAAAATTAAAAATCAAGATGGCAAACACTGGAGATCTACACTGAGAGTTTATACATTAGGACTCCTCTCTGTTATATAAGTGTCCAGTTCTTGAATCTGTCTGATCTTACAATATGTATTTTATTGCAGGTCCACCGGCTTCGGCTTTCTGAATGCACTATGCAAAGCAGCGGCAGTACTTGGAAATTTAATATTCGGTTCACTTGTGGGAATCACTAAAGCCATACCTATACTACTGGCCTCAGCTGTGCTTGTATGCGGAGGTCTGGTAGGACTTCGACTGCCGGACACAAGAAACCAGGTGTTGATGTAAATGGAAACAAAAGCCATTGCGGATACAATTTTTTTCTGTATTCCCTGAAAAATATGCTCAAAATTTCATTGAGAAGCCCGAACACATCATGTTAACAAAATGTACTGTAGATGTCCTTGCTGTGCTGTGTGTGTAGAAATAGAGCTGTCCAAATAATTTTCAATTAAGTAGATTTTTACATACTATTTCCATTGTATCATGCCTTTTTTGCTTATTTTCTTTCGATTGGCCAGCTCTCCATGGACCCATTTATATGCACTTGGAAATCAGGCACTTATACTGAGCAAGTTATAAGATCGCAGGAATAATGCCAAAGATCAGGCCAAAAACATGGTTCTACGCATTGTGTGTCATCCAAATAAACATGTCTATGCCCATTGCCTGTGTCTGGCCCTCAAAATTATTGGCTGAAAAATATCAGACACATTTTAGGTGAAATCTAATTCGTATTGTTTCATTACCACAGAAAAGTAATGCCACATATTAAAATTCTAGTGCATAGATAAGCAGTTATGTGCCATAGATGGTCGCTTTCTATGGTTAGAAAAGTAAATATTGCATATAAACTAAAATAAATGTGCCACATGTTTAACACAAGTATCATTAAAGCAGCTATATTATCCGACTTCATAATATAAACTGTATACATTTAAATGGATATCTTAGACCTGTTGAGGCTGGTATTCTTACTTTGAAAATCCATATCAGAACACTGTAGCTGTTTAATACTGTCTATTAGACTTATTTATTAATGTATACAGATTGTATTGTCAAAACTAATCATAATTCCGTTGTTAGACACTGAAAAATTAGTAGATCAGTAAGTCAGCAATTGGTGAGTGTAAATGGACCTTTAGGCTGGCCAAAAAAAGTCGCAATATGACAATGAAAGTCGTTCTCTGGGAATAGAAAAAATAAGTAAATGTCTCTATAAGTGAATTCCTAAATTCATTTAATTAACAAATCAAAATCATTTTACCTAATCACTATAGAATAAAAATGGCTGCTGTCCTGTTATACTGACATAAACCTGTCCTAGAATGTTAGAACTACTTCTGTTAGTAGTCTACTGCACAGGAGACAGTGAGCATGCTCAGTAGGCTATTTCTCTGCTGTGCACCGGAGATAATCTATACCATGTATGGTAATTCAGAAAGACTGGATGAACAGCAGTGTGAGTGACCTCTTCTTCTTACCACAACACCCCTGGTGTCTCCAGTATTAGATCAGATGGACAGGATGGACAGCAGTGTGAGCAGCCTCTTCTTAACACTACACCCCTGGTATCTCCAGTATCAGATGGATAGGATGGACAGCAGTGTGAGCAGCCTTTTTCTTACCACAACACCCCTGGTATTTTCAGTATTAAATCAGATGGGCAGAAAGGACAGCAGTGTGAGCAGGCTCTTCTTACCTCAGTGCTACTGTTATCTCCAGTATTAGATCAGATGGACAGGATGGACAGCAGTATAAGTGCTCTCTTCTACTGTAACACCCTTGGTATCTCCAGTATTAGATCAGATGGACAGGGTGGACAGCAGTGTGAGCAGTCTCTTCTTACTCCAGCACTCCTGGTATCTCCAGTATTAGATCAGATGGGCAGAATGGACAGCAGTGTGAGCAGGCTCTTCTTACCTCAGCGCTACTGTTATCTCCAGTATTAGATCAGATGGACAGGATGGACAGCAGTATAAGTGCTCTCTTCTTACTGTAACACCCTTGGTATCTCCAGTATTAGATCAGATGGACAGGGTGGACAGCAGTGTGAGCAGTCTCTTCTTACTCCAGCACTTCTGGTATCTCCAGTATTAGATCAGATGGGCAGAATGGACAGCAGTGTGAGCAGGCTCTTCTTACCTCAGCGCTACTGTTATCTTCCGTCTTAGATCAGATGGACAGGGTGGACAGCAGTGTGAGCAGTCTCTTATTCCAGCACTCCTGATATCTCCAGTATTAGATCAGATGGGCAGAATGGGCAGCAGTGTGAGCAAGCTCTTCTTACCTCAGCGCTCCTGGTATCTCCAGTATTAGATCAGATGGACAGGGTGGACAGCAGTGTGAGCAGTCTCTTCTTACTCCAGGACTCCTGGTATCTCCAGTATTAGATCAGATGGGCAGAATGGACAGCAGTGTGAGCAGGCTCTTCTTACCTCAGCGCTACTGTTATCTCCAGTATTAGATCAGATGGACAGGATGGACAGCAGTATGAGTGCTCTCTTCTTACTCCAGCACTCCTGGTATCTCCAGTATTAGATCAGATGGGCAGAATGGAAAGCAGTCTGAGCAGGCTCTTCTTACCTCAGCGCTCCTGGTATCTCCAGTATTAGATCAGATGGACAGGGTGGACAGCAGTGTGAGCAGTCTCTTCTTACTCCAGCACTCCTGGTATCTCCAGCATTAGATCAGATGGGCAGAATGGACAGCAGTGTGAGCAGGCTCGTCTTACCTTAGTAGTCCTGGTATCTCCAGTATTAGGTCAGATGGACAGGGTGGACAGCAGTGTGAGCAGCCTCTTCGTACTCCAGTACCCATGGTATCCCCACTAGTATTAGTGGTGCAGACAATCCTACATATGAAGGGAGGGGGCAGAGTTACCTACTGCACATGCTCAGAGGCTCCTGTCCTAACATTCTAGGACAGGTATCTGACAGTATAACAAGTTGGCCATTTTAATTCCATAATGAGAACCTCCCTAGACTAAAGAATTGTGATTTGCTAATTGAATATATTTAGGAATTTATATACAATGACATTTCTTTTAACTATTTGTTTTTATATTCTTGGAGAACCCCTTTAAGAAGAGATTCAGTGGCATAGTTTGGTCCCTGGTTAGAGTGAAGGCCCAGATGAGTTATACAGAGGAATGTTGACATTTTATCATAAATACACAATAATATTGGGGGGGACCCGAATTCTGCACTGGGGCTAAGGAGCTTCAACCCACCCCTCGTCCAAGAACATGAACAAGAGATCAAAACACAGAGTCCCAACAATAGCTGGATTCATTTTCCATTTGTTACTCAATATCCCCACATGTTTATTGAAGGCTATTTCAGTAAATCTATGAAGCAATATCTATTATCTACAACTGTAGTATTCAAACCGGTCCTCTATAAATTTACCAGCATGTAACGCATCTCTTTAAACTATTTTGTTCAAGATTATTATAACTTTCTTTTGATTACATGTTGCATTTTATTTGTGAACTAAAAATATGCCAACAGTTTCCATTTGCCGGGACCTATGTGCAATGTCTTTAAATTGACAATTCACATCAAATTGACCAGATTTGTCATTTGTACCCTTCATGACCATTTCTGTGTCTTGCACCTTGTTTAGTCTATCTTGACAAGCGTTGTTCGTTTCTGTTCCTTTTTTTGTCACAAGGAAGCAGAAATATTTTTGTAATCTCACACTAATGTTACTCTGAGCCATAGAACTATGAATCCTAGTAGACAGTCTTTTCAACACAGTTTTGTAGGTTTCGCCTTTCACTTCAGCAAGGTTCATACCAATATTTACGACTCCAGCTCTGCATCCAAGTAAGCAAGCTTCACTAAGTGCCATGCTTCCCAATGTATGTTCCAGCATGATGTGTGAATTCAAAAACTTACATTTTTTTCTTGTCTGCCAGAGTTGGCTGATATAAATGACTGGGGCATATATTATTATTATTATTATTATTATTATTATGTGCCTAAATGGAGGCATAAAATGTATGTAAATGTGAGAGATATCAATCATTGGACTAATCCATTCTGAAAACATTCTGTTTCGAGAAGTGAGGATCCATTTAGCAGCAGGAATGTTCCATTCTGAGAATATTGTTCTAGGGTTTCCAAGCCCTTCAAATTCAAGAATTACTGTTGGCCTAATGTTTAGGTCTTTAAGATCAGTTACCTACTTGTGGTCATCCCGACCTCCCTGCTTGTTGCATATATGTTACAATTGTGAACCCATTGTCCTGTATGCTGCCGCTTTGTGTGTCCAATTTCCAAGCAAACACAACCTTTTTACAGATGTTTCATGGGCCGATGCTGTGTGTATAATTGTGAAAGGGCATGCTCTATGTCACCTGACCGTATGTACATGAACCTATCCTGTGTGTATAAGTTTACCTGACAGACATTCATCCTACCTGTAATTAAACACAAAGATATTTAATGAACAGCAAACAAAGAAAAGAGTATTTTTCCTTCTGCTACATACAAATAAAGATTGATTCTATAATGAGCATTGTGATACCGTCTGTTTTTGAAGTGGGCTAATAGGTACGGGGAGCAGAATTTTGGGTAAACCTGGATCCTTTTGCTTAAAGAGGACCAGAGAAACATTTGGGGGTAAACCTAGTTCCTGTTGCCAGAAAAAAAAAGTTTGATGGTGCACCTGGCTCCTGTTATCTCAAGAGGACCAGAGAAAGCTTTGAGGATGAACCAGGTTCCTGTTGCCTAAGGAGGACCAGAGAAAGCTTTGGGTGTGAAACTGGTTCTTGTTACCTAATGAGGACCAGAGAAAGGTTTGGGTGTGCACATGGGTCCTATTGCCTAAAGAAAACCAGAGAATTAATTGAGAATGCACCTGGGTCCTGTTGCTTAAGGGGAACAAAAAAGTCCCTTTTCATATCAAATACAAATATGGTGCAATTTTTGCAAGTTAGGCTACTTTCACACTAGTGTCGGAATCTTCCCGTCGCAATGCGTCGGGCAGAGATTCCGACGCTAGCGTTTCACGCATTGCACAATGGGTGCAGCGGATGCATTTCTCCGGCGCATCCGCTGCACCATTGTGAGGTGCAGGGAGGTGGGGGCGGAGTTCTGGTCGGAAAAAGCTGTTCATCAGGAGCAAAAAACGTTACATGTAACGTTTTTTGCTCCCAGCGGTCTGCCACAACACGGCGCAACCGTCGCACGACGGTTGCGACGTGTGGCAAAGCATCGCAATGCGTCGCTAATGTTAATCTATGGGGCAAAAACGCATCCTGCAAACAACTTTGCAGGATGCGTTTTTTGCCATAAACAACGCATCGCGACGTCTGGCAAAAAACGCCAGTGTGAAAGTAGCCTTACACTCTTACACGCTATATCAATTTCTAAAAAAAATAGTGAAATCTGGCATTCCATAGCATATTCATGAATGTAATTGAATAGATGAGAAGGAGCTTGCAGGACATGTGCCCGAGGGGTTGTCAGAGGGGATGCCAAGTAACAGCTTAGTCCAATGTGATTAAAATACTTGCTGCAAACAGTTTGATATCTAATCGGAGCTCTCACATAAATGGCAGTGTCATAGAAAACAATAAAATTTCTAAAGTCACACTAGTGAGGGGACATTCACCCCCCTCTGTCCTCCTGTCTCACGCAGAATTGCAGTAGGAAGAAGAGCTTACATTCTAAAGGTACCTTCACACATAACAATATTGTTAATGATATCGTTGCTTTTTGTGACGTAGCAACGATATCGTTAATAAAGTGTGACAGCGACCAACAATCAGGCCCCTGCTGGGAGATCGTTGGTCGCTGAACAAAGTCCAGAACTTTATTTCGTCGCTAGATCTCCCGTGGATATCGCTGGATCGGCGTGTGTGACACCGATCCAGCGATGTCTTCACTGGTAACCAGGGTAAACATCGGGTAACTAAGCGCAGGGCCGCGCTTAGTAACCCGATGTTTACCCTGGTTACCATCCTAAAAGTAAAAAAAACAAACACTACATACTTACCTACAGCCGTCTGTCCTCCAGCGCTGTGCTCTGCACTCCTCCTGTACTGGCTGTGAGCGTCGGTCAGCCGGAAAGCAGAGCGGTGACGTCACCGCTCTGCTTTCCGGCCGCTGTGCTCACACAGACAGTACAGGAGGAGTGCAGAGCACAGCGCTGGAGGACAGACAGCGTTAGGTAAGTATGTACTGTTTGTTTTTTTTACTTTTAGGAAGGTAACCAGGGTAAACATCGGGTTACTAAGCGCGGCCCTGCACTTAGTTACCCGATGTTTACCCTGGTTACCGGCATTGTTGGTCGCTGGAGAGCGGTCTGTGTGACAGCTCTCCAGCGACCAAACAGCGACGCTGCAGCGATCCGGATCGTTGTCGGTATCGCTGCAGCGTCGCTTAATGTGAAGGGGCCTTAAGTCTCTTAGAAATAGAATTGAACAATGGATATGGGGAAGTGGGTAAATTTTGTATAGTTGGGAAGTGACAATGCAAAAAGCTCCAGCTTCAAACTTCTTTTGAAGCAGAAGACCCCCTGCAGTGCCAGTGAGGATGTCTATTGTGAGGGAGACTGAGATTTATAGATTCAACAGGTGATTAAACCAGGATCCCAGATGAACTGTTGTCCCTTCAGTAAAAGCTGCTATGATGAAAAAGCTTCCCCCAGACTTTGTGTCTTTGACAGAAAGTTAGGAATATTGAGATTTGAATAGATTCAATAGTGATGGGACATACATCTTCAAATTCAGGACTACTCGGGGATAGTATGCATATTTTTTCATAACTATAATACCTGCCTATAGGCCCCAAATCAAACGTGGCCAGATCTCTGACACCAGCCATGTCATGTTTACTATCTATGGAAAGGTAAAATCTGGATAAAAAATATGGCGGCAATATCGAACTTCTGCGATCGTCTGGAGTGAAGATATTGTTCATGTTGGGAATTTCATAAAATTCTGAAGTGTAGGATTGATCCTGTTAACCAGATGTTTTCAATCAAATTGCTTCCATCTGCTAGATGTGCCATCTCTGTGACCAGTGTGGTATGTTTCTCTTGTTATTACTTTTATTTTATCTAGCTTTACGTGCTTATCGTTAATGACCAGGCCAATTTTACAATTCTGACCACTGTCCCTTTGGGTGGAGGGAAGATATTCAATTTATAGGAGAAGATAGTACAGATAGTGACCTGGGCACAAATAAAGAAATTGGGGGTGTCATGGGGGGTGGGGATAGAACAGTTCATATTTTAAGGAAGAACAGAGGTAAAGACATACATAAGTGCATGTATACTAATGCCAGAAGCCTCACCAACAAAATGGAAGAATTAGGCTGTGTGCACATGACGCAGATTTGGTGCAGAATTTTCTGCACAAAATCTGCACCAAATCTGCATCTTCTGGCAGAAAACGCAGCTGACAATCCATGCGTTTTTTTATGCGTTTTTTATGCGTTTTTTATGCGTTTTTTTCAGTGCAGTTTTGGTGCAGTTTTCAAGTGCGTTTTTTGTGCGTTTTTAATGCGTTTTTTATGCGTTTTTTCATGCAGTTTTGTAAGCTTTTTTTTATTAAAGCTAAAATAATAAAGTAAAAAAAAAAAAAATATGTCCATGATGTCATTTCCTAGTCCAACCTCCATTTTGTAAAGCCATAACCACTTTCTGACAGGCTTCACCATGAGTGCTGGTAATGAAGTACGTAGCCCACCGCATACAGAACAGCATGTTGAAACTTCTGTCCGGATACGCAGGCCACAGCGCCTCCAGATGCTTGGGGTTTTACTGGAGTATCTGAATCAGCAAAGAATGCAGGTAAGGCTTCTTTCACACTTCAGTTGTTTGACGTCAGTCAGCTCCGACATAGTGACGGATCAACGGATCCGTCACAATTGTTGAGAAAACGGTTCTAACTGATCCGTTTTTTAGACGGATCAGATACTTGGTGGTTGTCTGGGAAAAGTATCTACTTTTTGGAGCATTTTATTGGCCCATGTGCGACGTTTCAGTCCAAGGTGTGGACCTTTCTCAAGCTTGAGAAAGGTCCACACCTTGGACTGAAACGTCGCACATGGGCCAATAAAATACTCTTATTTTTTCTACTGGAGTGCTGCCTTCATCTTTCTGGACAATAGCATGAGGTTTGGTATATACCTGGAAGGATTTTTTGCACCCTCTGTCTTCTTTTGGTGCTGCTTTTTGTTTTCTTTTTCTACTTTTTGGAGCATGCGCAATTGAAAAAGCGGATTGGGGCAACGGATCCGCCGAAATGACGGTTGCGATGGATCCGTCGCCCATAGGCGGCCATTCTATTGAATGGCGGACGCGACGGATCCGTCGTGAACCGCCTTTTCGGCGCAGACAAAAAACGTAATGTCCGTCAATGTCTAGATGACGTACGCCAAATCTCGACAGATCTGTCACATGACTGATGGAACGGACGACCATCCGCCACAATCTGTCGCTAATGTATGTCTATGGGAAAATAGTGGATCCGTCAAAAAAAAATGGCCGAACCTATTTGAGGAAAATGGCGGTTTCAGACTGACGCCAAAAGACTGAAGTGTGAAAGAGGCCTAAGGCTACTTTCACATTTCCGGCTTTTGGCAAGTGTTGCAATACTTCGTTCTGTGGAAAAAACGCATCCTGCAATGTTGCCCGCAGGATGCGTTTTTTCACCATAGACTTGTATTACCGAGGCATCGCTACGTATGGACACATGTTCCACACGTTGTGCACTGGATGCATTGGTATTTGGTAGGCCGTCGTAGCGAAAAAATGTTCAAGGGAACACTTTTTCGTACGTCGGGTCCTGCAATAAAGTGCGCAGACGCTACTGGAACTACAGCCCCTCCTCCCTCGGACTTCACTATGGGCTGCAGACGTGTTGAAATACTTCGTCTGTTGCCCACGTTGCACAGATTTTGCACAACATGCGTCGGTACGTTGCGCTGATGCTTAGCGACAGCTGCGTACTGACGGATGTGTGAAAGAAGCCTTGGCTACTTGCACATTTCCTTTTTTTACCCCTCACAATGAGTCCTTTTGGGAAGAAAACGCATCCTGCAAATGTGCCCGCAGGATGCGTTTCTTTACCATAGACTTGTATTGCCGATAGATCGTGATGTATGGCCACACGTTGCGTCCATCGTGCACTGGATGCGTCGGGTTTTGGCAGACCGTTTTCTTTGAAAAATGTTCAAGGGAACTATTTTCTGTCCGTTGCATCCACTGTTTCAGACTGCGCATGCCTAGCAGGAAATATCGCTCTCACACTATTTCCTCACCCAGCAGTCTGGTGGAAATGTGAAAGCGCAAACTTCCGTCCGTACATTGTGCCGATGATTTGTGATGGGCATCTACCGACGGAAGTGTGAAAGAAGCCTAAGCTACACCATGTGTACAATAATATTACAGCTCTCTTTTTTTGACTGTGTTGTGCAGTAATGCATATTTTTCCTACAGTCGCAGACCAGAAGAAGAAGAAAAATGTGGGTACACCCAATAGTGGAAGAAAGAACTATGAAGGGACATTTTCATGTTCTATATCAAGATTTGAGGAGGTACGTTTTTCTTATGTGAAATGACTTCCTGTAAATTTATCCTTGTCTGACCGAACCTTTTTACTCCTTTTTTCCAGATATCCAGATAAATTCACAGCGTTTTGTAGGCTGAGCATACCAGCTTTTGATCAACTTCTTTCGGTAGTCCGTGCTGAGCTGACATACGAGGACACTGTGATGCGAAAGTCCATCTCTGCTGAGGAAAGGCTGCTCATCACCTTGCGGTAAGTATTTTTGAATTTTTTGTTTTGTCTGTCATAAGTCATCTTTGACATGTCAATGTCTCCGGTACGTGTGGTGAAAGTTTTCCCCTGTCCTGGAGGCACTGACAGATGACCATTTAAAGGGAACCTGTCCCCCCAAAATCAACGCCGAGCTAAGGCCACCGGCATCAGGGGCTTATCTACATCATTCTTGAATGCTGTAGGTAAGCCCCTGATGCTGGTGGTCTTACCTCACCCTCGATTTTGGTAAGGACAAGTTCCCTTTGAAGGCTGAGATCACACATACGCGATATACGTCCGAGTCTCGCCGGTGAAATCCCACCTCTGGCACCGGCACTCATGAGCGGAGCGTGCAGCTCCATGTGTTGCTATGCGGGTGCACGCTCCGCTCTGGAGTCCAGACGCAAGAGGAGTAATTTCACCCGTATCTCGCTGTGTGTGTGATCCCGGTCCAATGTTTGGGTGTACGCACAGGTCAGCTAGGTGTTATGTACATTTTTGGTTTTGTTTTGTTTTTAGATTTTCCGGGCGCATGGTACACAAACACATACACACATGGATGGCCACTACGAAAGAAAAGTGATGTTCAGCAGCGGAAGGTGATGAAGAGGATCGCGTTATTCTCCCCGGCTCAGCACAAAACTCTTTATCACCTGCTGCTGGTGACCAGCGCTTTTCTTCTTCCACGGTGGCCATCCATGTGTTACTAATGTCTGACACATTTACACACCTGTACACAGATATCACTGGTCAATTAGTACTTACCTTTAGTATTGTGACATGTGAAACAAACCTGTTAGTAGTTTTTACTGCTATAGAACATGTTGAACACCGACCAATCTACTGCATTGTTACATAGACTGGGGAAGTGTGACTGGGGAGGCAGCATTGGAAGATATTCTTGAAAAAACAGAAAGGCGGTGACATAGCGGCCATAACTGCTGACAGGTTTCCTTTAACAAGAGGGTGACATTACTAATAATCTTTTCTTTTCCTTTCAGATTTTTGGCCACAGGAGAGAGCTATACATCCCTGCACCTCCAATTTAGGGTTGGTAAATCTACCATCTCTCAAATTGTGAGGTGCACATGTACCGTCATCTGGCAGAAGTTGCAGCCCATGGTGATGCCTTCCCCAACCGAGGAGACTTGGCTGCAGGTTGCAGCAGGCTTTCAGTCTGTGGCCAATTTCCCAAACTGCATAGGTGCAGCCGATGGTAAACATAGTAACATAGTTAGTAACATAGTTAGTAAGGCCGAAAAAAGACATTTGTCCATCCAGTTCAGCCTATATTCCATCATAATAAATCCCCAGATCTACGTCCTTCTACAGAACCTAATTGTATGATACAATATTGTTCTGCTCCAGGAAGACATCCAGGCCTGTAAGGAAGACATGTAAGGGTTCAGCAGCCCCCACGATCAGGATCACGCTTTAATTATAAGAAGTATTTTTCAGTGGTCCTGATGGCGGTGGCTGATGCCCATTACAAATTTGTTGCCATTGACGTTGGTGCCTATGGTAGTACTGGGGATTCTCGGGTGTTGCGAACGTCACAGATTGGGATGCAAATTCTTCAAGATGGCGAAACGCTCCCAGCCCCAAGACCTTTGCCGGGTTCCACACATTCAGTACCCTTTGTGATGGTATCGGATGAGGCCTTTGCTTTAACGATTAACCTGCTGCGCCCATACCCACGAAGGG
Source organism: Ranitomeya imitator (assembly GCF_032444005.1). NCBI lineage: Eukaryota > Metazoa > Chordata > Amphibia > Anura > Dendrobatidae > Ranitomeya > Ranitomeya imitator. The sequence continues at coordinate 119,062,679 of NC_091282.1, read as the reverse complement.
GACTGGATGCCCGACGGAGGATTTTTAATTATCGGCTGAGTCGTGCATGAAGATATGTGGAATGCACCTTTGGGATCATGAGTAGTCAGTGGAGGATCTTTCACACACCCATCCAGCTGGATACTGACACCGTTGACACTGTGATTAAGGCTTGCTGTGTACTCCACAACTATGCTCGTGACTACAGCATTGACATAGATGTGGAGCACCAGCAGCCTGTATTTAATCCAGTGGTCAACGTGGGTCTGGGAAGACCATCCAGCTCCGGTGTGTGTGTGAGAGAAACCTTCACTGACAACTTTATGAGACCAGAAGGTGCCGTGCACTGGCAATACTCCTGTGTCGGTGATGTGCAGCCGGACCAGCAGAGGATGGACGAAAACTAACCCGAACACTGAAAATTAAATTGAAGACAAAGAAACATTTTACACTTTTTATGGGAAAAAAATGTGTATTTTCTTTTAAATTATTAAAAAACTTAATAATATTACTATTTTTGCTTTATTTCGAATTATACGTTATTTTTTTTCATTTCAGTCTAATTATGAGTAATGGGGAAAAGAGATAATGTAATACTGAGGGCCAATTGCTGTGTGTGTGTGGTCCCGTGAACAGATTGCTACCATAGTGGCTTCATCAGGGCCCAGTCATTAATTGTAGGCCTAGAAAGTAATGTTTTTCGTCGTATATTCTATAGGTCAAAGAAATGTTATTGTAGAATAAAGAAAAGGCAAATTGTAGGCAGTTTAGTAAATACAGTTTTAAAAATACGCTATGGGATGGTGAAAATCCTAAATCATAAAAAAGGTATGACAAAAGTAGTCATTGCTTTGTTAAACTTCATTCTTTTATTAATTATTTTTTAACTAAATCACAATTTTATAGCAAGAGTTGATTTTAAGAAAAAACTTGTCGGGTATGGGTATTAAAACAAAAAAATAGTGTGACAGAATATAATGGAACATCATTATTGTAACATAGTATACTCTGGGCCAAATAGAAAGTGGTCAGAGTTGGTATCAGCGTAGTACTGGCTGGTAGGCCGGTGATACCGTTGGTCATGCTGCAGTGGCGGTGTTGGTGGTGGTGGTGGAGGTGGTGGAGGTGGAGGTCTCACACTCCGTGTGATACCTGTTACAATGTCTGCTAGGGGGGCAATTGGTGCAGGTTCCTCGAATGCATCCAAAAGGGCATGGACAGAGCTCATAAATTTGCTCAGTCTTTCCGGTGCCAATAACCGTGCCTTGTTGGCTATAGTAGACCCAAAAAGATCAAGATAATCCTCTTTGGACGATTTGTTCAGAAGATCAATGGTCTCATTGACCCTTTTTGTGGTTTTATCTTCTTTTTTTTTGTTTAATTTTGTTTTGGGGGGTGGGACGGTTATTGGCACCAGAACGACAGAGGTTCCTTGGGTTCTTGGCACATCACTTTGGTCAGCCGAAGATGCTGAACTGGAACATATTCCCGAAGTGCCTGCGACAACAGGGATAGAGTCTGTTGAGCCCAAAACAGATGCGTCATCTGCTGACTCTGATGTATCTTGTGTTGAGTCCTCTACGGGGTCAGGAGCTTGAATGTTCCCTTCAGTGCTGTGAAAAAAAAGGAATTTTTAAGTTTGATACATTACATTATATTCATCATTACTGCATTCACGTTATTTTTAACAAATCACCTCCTCAAAGTCTTGCTAGTGATCAAGAAACTTAGCTCCTCATACAAGCTAAAGTTCCCTTTGACCGGGGAAGACCCGCTTTTGGACTGGCTGGTCAGAATTTTTTGGAAGCGGTCTCGCACTGAGCGCCACCGCTGTCTGACCTCTTTACCTAAAACAATAAAATAATATGATCATTACATTCCCTTGAAAGAAATTTTTTATGCAAGGTGTAAAAATAATACTTACTAATTTGCAGCTGCAGGGTACAGTTGTAGCCGTCATAATGCGGATAGAGGTCACGTACAATCCTCGACCAGCAGTTATCCCGTGCATATTTATCTTTGTATGCCTCATCGGCCGGGTCCCATATGGCGGGCATGTCCCTTATCTATAATGGATAACAAAATGTAATTAAAAACCTTCCTCAGATTAAAAAAAGGACTAATCAAAAAAAATTTTTTTAGACATTGTAGACACACCGACATGTGATTATATATATATATTATAAATACATGTGTAGACCCATAGAGAGCGTGTAGGGCAAATATTAACCACAAGATGTAGCATGGTTTAGGAAACCCCCCGGAATCATAACCAAAAAAAAAAGATCCGGTGGAAAAAAACGGATCCGATGGAAAAAACGGATCCTGCAAATGTGCTCGCAGGATTTGTTATTTACCCATAAACTTGTAGGCTACTTTCACACTAGCGTTTTTTTCAATACATCGCAATGCGTCGTTTAGGGGAAAAAACGCATCCTGCAAAGTTGTCTGCAGGATGCGTTTTTGCCCCATACACTAACATTAGCGACGCATTGCGACGGTTGCGCCGTGTTGTGGCGGTCCGCCGGGAGCAAAAAACATTACATATAACATTTTTTGCTGCCGACGGACCGCTTTTTCCAGCCACGCTGGCGCAGCCGGAACTCCGCCCCCACCTCCCCGCACCTCACAATGGGGCAGCAGATGCGCTGGAAAACTGCATCCGCTGCCCCGTTGTGTGGCGCATTCACTGCTAGCGCCGGAATCTCGGCCCAACGCTCTGTGAAAGTAGCCTTATCGACGGATGGCCACATGTAGTGTCCGTTGTGCAACGGATCCGTCGTGTTTTTGCGGACTGTCGGCACGAAAAAACGTTCAAGTGAACTTTTTTTGTCCGTCGTGTCCGCCATTTTCTACCGCGCATGCGCTGCCAAAACTCCGCCCCCTCCTCCCCGGACTTCAGAATGGGCAGCGGATGCGTTGAAAAACTGCATCCGCTGCCCACGTCGTGCACAAATTTCACAACGTGCGTCGATATGTCGGCCCGACGCATAGCGACGGGCCCGTACCGACGCAAGTGTGAAAGAGGCCTTAGGCTACGTTCACATTTGCGTTGTGCGCCGCTGCGTCGGCGACGCAACGCACAACGCAAATAAAAACGCACCAAATGCATGCAAAAATGCTGCGTTTTGCGACGCATGCGTCCTTTTTTGCTGAAATTTGGACGCAAGAAAAATGCAACTTGTTGCGTTTTCTGTGCCCGACGCTTGCGGCAAAAAAAACGCATGCGTCGCACAACGCAGCACAACGCATGTCCATGCGTCCCCCATGTTAAATATAGGGGCGCATGACGCATGCGTCACCGCTGCGTCGCCCGATGCAAACACGCAAAACGCTAATGTGAACGTAGCCTTAATGAGCATTTAATTAAAAAAAAACGGGAGAAAACGGCGTGGGCTTCCGTGCAATTTTCTGCACCAGAGTGGGAAAGCTGACGACCGGGGGCCAATATTTGTAGCCTGCCATGAATATCAGCCTGCAGCTGTCTGCGTAGCCTTTACTGGCTATTAAAATAGGGGGACCCCAGAAAAAAAATGACGTGGGGTCCCCCTATATTTTATAGCCAGAAAAGGCTACGCAGACAGCTGCAGGCTGATATTCATAGCTTAGAGAGATGTGACTGCTCTCCATGGCTGCCAAAACACACTGACAGGAGCAAAAGCTCCTGCAGTGTGCCTGCGCATGCGCAAGAGTTTACCGGAGCTCAATGAACTCCGGGACTCTCGCTTTACGACAGTGCTGCGTGAGAAAATTTCACGGCAGTTCAATTGCTGTAAAGTGAGCTCCCGGAGTTCATTTAACTCCAGGAAGCGACCGGGCAGCTCCGATACACTGCAGGAGCGATTAACTCCTGCAGTGTATCACCCGAGGACGTCGTGGGACAACCTATTAACCCCTTTCTGCCATTAGACGTACTATTGCGTCCATGTGGGGTGGGCTTTACTTCCCAAGGACGCAATAGTACGTCATATGCGATCGGCAGCGCTCACGGGGGGAGCGCCGCCGATCGCGGCCGGGTGTCAGCTGTTTATCGCAGCTGACATCCGGCACTATGTGCCAGGAGCGGTCACGGACCGCCCCCGGCACATTAACCCCCGGCACACCGCGATCAAAGATGATCGCGATGTGCCGGCGGTACAGGGAAGCACCGCGCAGGGAGGGGGCTCCCTGCGGGCTTCCCTGAGCCCCCCGCAGCAACGCGATGTGATCGCGTTGCTGCGAGGGTCTCACCTCCCTCCCTGCTCCCTCCAGCCCCGGATCCAAGATGGCCGCGGATCCGGGTCCTGCAGGGAGGGAGGTGGCTTCACAGAGCCTGCTCAGAGCAGGCACTGTGAAGGCTGCAGCGCTGCATGTCAGATCAGTGATCTGACAGAGTGCTGTGCAAACTGTCAGATCACTGATCTGTGATGTCCCCCCCTGGGACAAAGTAAAAAAGTTAAAAAAAAATGTTCCAAATGTGTAAAAAAAATAAAAAAAAATATTCCAAAATAATGAAAAAAAAAACAAAAATATTATTCCCATAAATACATTTCTTTATCTAAATAAAAAAAAACAATAAAAGTACACATATTTAGTATCGCCGCGTCCGTAACGGCCCGACCTATAAAACTGGCCCACTAGTTAACCCCTTCAGTAAACACCGTAAGAAAAAAAAAAAAAAAAGAGGCAAAAAACCACGCTTTATTATCATACTGCCGAACAAAAAGTGGAATAACACGCGATCAAAAAGACAGATATAACTAACCATGGTACCGCTGAAAACGTCATCTTGTCCCGCAAAAAACGAGCCGCCATACAGCATCATCAGCAAAAAAATAAAAAAGTTATAGTCCTGAGAATAAAGCGATGCAAAAATAATTATTTTTTCTATAAAATAGTTTTTATCGTATAAAAGCACCAAAACATAAAAAAATGATATAAATGAGGTGTCGCTGTAATCGTACTGACCCAAAGAATAAAACTGCTTCATCAATTTTACCAAACGCGGAACGGTATAAACGCCTCCCCCAAAAGAAATTCATGAATAGCTGGTTTTTGGTCATTCTGCCTCACAAAAATCGGAATAAAAAGCGATCAAAAAATGTCACGTGCCCGAAAATGTTACCAATAAAAACATCAACTCGTCCCGCAAAAAACAAGACCTCACATGACTCTGTGGACCAAAATATAGAAAAATTATAGCTCTCAAAATGCGGTAACGCAAAAAATATTTTTTGCAATAAAAAGCGTCTTTCAGTGTGTGACGGCTGCCAATCATAAAAATCCGCTAAAAAACCCGCTATAAAAGTAAATCAAACCCCCCTTCATCACCCCCTTAGTTAGGGAAAAATTAAAAAAAATGTATTTATTTCCATTTTCCCATTAGGGCTAGGGTTAGGGCTAGGGTTAGGGCTAGGGTTAGGGCTAGGGTTAGGGCTAGGGTTAGGGCTAGGGTTAGGGTTAGGGTTAGGGCTAGGGTTAGGGCTAGGGTTAGGGTTAGGGCTAGGGTTAGGGTTAGGGCTAGGGCTAGGGCTAGGGTTAGGGTTAGGGCTAGGGTTACAGTTTGGGTTGGGGCTAAAGTTACAGTTAGGGTTTAGATTACATTTACGGTTGGGAATAGGGTTGGGATTAGGGTTAGGGGTGTGTCAGGGTTAGAGGTGTTGTTAGGGTTACTGTTGGGATTAGGGTTAGGGATGTGTTTGGATTAGGGTTTCAGTTATAATTGGGGGGTTTCCACTGTTTAGGCACATCAGGGGCTCTCCAAATGCGACATGGCGTCCGATCTCAATTCCAGCCAATTCTGCGTTGAAAAAGTAAAACAGTGCTTCTTCCCTTCCGAGCTCTCCCGTGTGCCCAAACAGGGGTTTACCCCAACATATGGGGTATCAGCGTACTCAGGACAAATAGGACAACAACTTTTGGGGTCCAATTTCTCCTGCTACCCTTGGGAAAATACAAAACTCGGGGCTAAAACATATTTTTTGTGGGAAAAAAAAGATTTTTTATTTTCACGGCTCTGCGTTATAAACTGTAGTGAAATACTTGGGGGTTCAAAGTTCTCACAACACATCTAGATTAGTTCCCTGGGGGGTCTAGTTTCCAATATGGGGTCACTTGTGGGGGGTTTCTACTGTTTAGGTACATTAGGGGTTCTGCAAACGCAATGTGACGTCTGCAGACCATTCCATCTAAGTCTGCATTCCAAATGGCGCTCCTTCCCTTCCGAGCTCTGCCATGCGCTCAAACGTTGGTTTCCCCCAACATACGGGGTATCAGCGTACTCAGGACAAATTGGACAACAACTTTTGGGGTCGAATTTCTCCTCTTACCCTCGGGAAAATACAAAACTGGGGGCTAAAAAATAATTTTGGGGGGAAAGATTTTTTTTTTTAATTTTCACGGCTCTGCGTTACAAACTGTAGTGAAACACTTGGGGGTTCAAAGCTATCACAACACATCTAGATGAGTTCCTTAGGGGGTCTAGTTTCCAAAATGGTGTCACTTGTGGGAGGTTTCTACTGTTTAGGTACATTAGGGGCTCTGCAAATGCAATGTGACACCTGCAGACCATTCCATCTAAGTCCTCATTCCAAATGGAGCTCCTTCCCTTCCGAGCCCTCCCATGCGCCCAAACAGTGGTTCCCCCCCACATATGGGGTATCAGCGCACTCAGGACAAATTGGACAACAAATTGTGGGGTCGAATTTCTCCTGTTACCCTCGGGAAAATACAAAACTGGGGGCTAAAAAACAATTTTTGTGGGAAAAAATTTTTGTTTTATTTTTATGGCTCTCCATTATAAACTTCTGTGATGCCCTTGGTGGGTCAAAGCGCTCAGCACACATCTAGATAAGTTCCTAAGGGGGTCTACTTTCCAAAATGGTGTCACTTGTGGGGGGTTTCTACTGTTTAGGTACATTAGGGGCTCTGCAAACGCAATGTGACACCTGCAGACCATTCCATCTAAGTCTGCATTCAAATGGCACTCCTTCCCTTCTGAGCCCTCCCATGTGCCCAAACAGTGGTTCCCCCCACATATGGTGTATCATTGCACTCAGGACAAATTGGGCAACAAATTTTGGGGTCCAATTTCTCCTGTTACCCTCAGGAAAATACAAAACTGGGGGCTAAAAAAATAATTTTTGTGGGAAAAAAATTTTGTTTTATTTTTACGGCTCTGCATTATAAACTTCTGTGAAGCACTTGGTGGGTCAAAGTGCTCACCACACCTCTAGATAAGTTCCTTAGGGGGTCTACTTTCCAAAATGGTGTCATTTGTGGGGGGTTTCAATGTTTAGGCACATCAGTGGCTCTTCAAACGCAACATGACGTCCCATCTCAATTCCTGTCAATTTTGCATTGAAATGTCAAACGGCGCTCCTTCCCTTCCGAGCTCTCCCATCCGCCCAAACAGTGGTTTACCCCCACATATGGGCTATCAGCGTACTCAGGACAAATTGTACAACAACTTTTGAGGTCCAATTTCTTCTGTTACCCTTGGGAAAATAAAAAATTGGGGGCGAAAAGATAATTTTTGTGAAAAAATATGATTTTTTATTTTTACGGTTCTACATTATAAACTTCTGTGAAGCACTTGTTGGGTCAAAGTGCTCACCACACCTCTAGATAAGTACCTTAGGGGGTCTACTTTCCAAAATGGTGTCACTTGTGGGGGGTTTCAATGTTTAGCCACATCAGGGGCTCTCCAAACGAAACATGGCGTCCCATCTCAATTCCAGTCAATTTTGCATTGAAAAGTCAAATGGCACTCCTTCGCTTCCGAGCTCTGCCATGCGCCCAAACAGTGGTTTACCCCCACATGTGGGGTATTGGCATACTCAGGACAAATTGTACAACAATGTTTGGGGTCCATTTTCTCCTGTTACCCTTGGTAAAATAAAACAAATTGGAGCTGAATTAAATTTTTTGTGAAAAAAAGTTAAATGTTCATTTTTATTTAAACATTCAAAAAATTCCTGTGAAGCACCAGAAGGGTTAATAAACTTCTTGAATATGGTTTTGAGCACCTTGAGGTGTCACACTTGGTTATTTTCTATCATATAGACCCCTCAAAATGACTTCAAATGAGATATGGTCCCTAAAATAAAATGGTGTTGTAGAAATGAGAAATTGCTGGTCAACTTTTAACCCTTATAACTCCCTAACAAAAAAAAATTTTGGTTCCAAAATTGTGCTGATGTAAAGTAGACATGTGGGAAATGTTACTTATTAAGTATTTTGTGTGACATATCTCTGTGATTTAATTGCATAAAAATTCAAAGTTGGAAAATTGCGAAATTTTCATAATTTTCGCCAAATTTCCGTTTTTTTCACAAATAAACGCAGGTACTATCAAATAATTTTTACCATTGTCATGAAGTACAATATGTCATGAGAAAACAATGTCAGAATCACCAGGATCCATTGAAGCGTTCCAGAGTTATAACCTCATAAAGGGACAGTGGTCAGAATTGTAAAAATTGGCCCGGTCATTAACGTGCAAACCACCCTTGGGGGTAAAGGGGTTAATGGATTACGACGGAAATTTTTTTTTTTTTTATGGGGACAAGGATGATCGGGGATGGTGGCCTTCGGGGACGTGTGTGGTGAGTATGTACTACATGTTATATGTTGTATGTAATGTATGTTTTATGTGTGTTTGTGTTTTTAACCCATTGTAGTCAGTCGCCTGACGATGGGACAACTCTCCCATCATCACATTTCGATGGGAGAAGTAGTCCCACCCGACGAATGACTACAATGAGTCACTACTGGCAGACAGACACACACAGAAAGACAGACACACAGACCGACACACACACACAGACACTACATACCATTTCCACCATGCGCTTCACATCGATCCCCATCCGACGGTACGACTCCATTTTCACTACACTCCGCCCACACACTTCCTCCACATCACTGACGTCACTTCCGTCTGCTGCGGTTTTGACACCCAAATCCGCATAAAATCTGCAGATGGTTTTTACATCTGCAGTTTTTATGCGGATTTGACCCACAAAATGGGAGTCTTTGGGTGCAGAAACGCTGCAGAACTGCACAAAAGAAGTGACATGAACTTCTTTGAAATCTGCAGCGTTTCTGCACGGATTATTCTGCACAGCTTTTTTTTTTTTCCTATTGATTTTCATTGTATTGTAACTCACAGTGCAGTTCTGCAGCGTTTCTGCTGCAGAAAAAAACGCTGCAGAACTGCACTAAATCTGCATCGTGTGCACATACCCTTAGTGTCAGCTGAAACCCGGCGGCGATCGCCTAGACATAATAATCCGTCCCTGGTCAGATAGGCCCAGGGCACATGGATGAATCATTACGCCTAATGTCAGAAAGGGGTTAATTACATTTTGAACTTAGAATAAGGTAACTTGAAAATACTTTGCTATTTTCTTATAGCCTTTTCCTGCTTTGTGGGCCTCCACCATTTTCATTTTCAGTGTGCTACGCAGCTGCTAAGAAGAACTCATGGCTGCTGTTTTTCGGTAAAAAGTTAAAGGAGATCTGAAGTTTTATAAAGCTGGGAAATTTCCATCACCTGGCCTTTACTAACAATGATACTGAGCAAGCCAGAACCGTAATAGGCTAATTAATGTCTGAAACTTTGGTCAAAGTTACCTGAGTACATAAATCGTCGAGGCTGCCCAAAACTTTGCATGGGCCCACTTTCCTTTTTGTAATTTTTAAAATATAAAAGATCACTTTATATATATAAAATACAATGGAGATGCGTCATCTTTAACTTTAGGCCTTTAGAGATCATTTCATCTTCAACTCCCTTAACGGTACACACTAACAGTAATTTTGACTAAGGGTGCCCAAACGTTTACATGCCACTGTACTTATGTCTTAGGGTACCGTCACACAGTGGCACTTTTGTCGCTACGACGGTACGATTCGTGACGTTCCAGCGATATCCATACGATATCGCTGTGTCTGACACGCAGCAGCGATCAGGGATCCTGCTGAGAATCGTACGTCGTAGCAGATCGTTTGGAACTTTCTTTCGTCGCTGGATCTCCCGCTGTCATCGCTGGATCGGTGTGTGTGACACCGATCTAGCGATGCGTTGGCTTGTAACCAGGGTAAACATCGGGTTACTTAGCGTAGGACCGCGCTTAGAAACCCGATGTTTACCCTGGTTACCAGCGTAAATGTAAAAAAAAAAAAAAAAACGGTACATACTTACATTCCGGTGTCCGTCAGGTCCCTTGCCGTCTGCTTCCCGCACTCACTGACTGCCGGCCGTAAAGTGAAAGCAGAGCACAGCGGTGATGTCACCGCTGTGCTTTCACTTTACGGCTGGCAGTCAGTGAGTGCGGGAAGCAGACGGCAAGGGACAGACACCGGAATGTAAGTATGTACTGTTTGTTTTTTTTTTACGCTGGTAACCAGGGTAAACATCTGGTTACTAAGCGCGGTCCTGCGCTTAGTAACCCGATGTTTACCCTGGTTACCCGGGGACCTCGGCATCGTTGGTCGCTGGAGAGCTGTCTGTGTGACAGCTCTCCAGCGACCACACTACGACTTACCAACGATCACGGCCAGGTCGTATCGCTGGTCATGATCGTAGGTAAATCGTATAGTGTGACGGTACCCTTACAGTAGACAAGTGACTGCAGCAGGAGCCTCCCCCCTCTGCACTATTTACAGTAGGATGCAAAGATTGTTAAGTCCTGCTTTTTTTTTTTACTCAGTCCCATTGTCTTAGGCATATACTGGATAAAAATAGAAAATATCAGCTGATAGATTCAGAAACATGCAGAAAATGTTCCAGTCTGTGTGGGGAGGTTTATCTCTTGTTTTTTTTGCATCATTTATTGACCTCTATTGGCCTGTTTCGCCTACGTGGGAAGTTAGATGTAAAAGCACATTTCCAGTAAATTTAATAAAAGGCTAACTATGGGCACGGAGATCAACATTTGGTCTTGCCCTAATATCATAGACAGAATGGTTATCTAAGCATTAATGATAACCCTAATATAAATGGCCTCATTAGTGTAGGCAAACTTCGATCTCTGTTGCCAGACCCAACACTGAGTATGACTTTTCGCAATATGAATGGGTACTGATATGTATAAAATTAACTAACATTTTTTTTTGTCTTGTTGACATGTCATAGATGCATTCCAGAAGTATGATGAGGGTCATGATGCTAAAACCCTCACTTCCCGCTAAAATGAAGCACACAGTCAAATGCTCCTCCTCTCCCGCACTGATGACTTGGTCAATAGATAGAAAGTCTGTAGAATGTGTCGTCAGTGTTGGAGAGCGGTGCTTAGCTGAGCGATTCTGTTATTTTGGTTTAATGATCAGATGGCCATCAATGAGAACCTCTAAAAAGTCTCTGACATAAAGTGCATTTATGAAAGGGAATAACTATTCTGTTCCTTATACATTTTACAACCGTCTGCTGACAGCGCTGGTATTATCTGATGTGAAGGGTTGCTGGGTGTGGGATGCCCACCATTCTGAAAGTGATGACCTATCTAAAGACTGGTCTTCAATATCATAGTAGTGAATAACCAATTTCAGCAAATTTGGCTGACCATGCAATGTGTATGAGGGCTGCCAACTCTCCCCTGACAGATGATGTTGGGCAGAAAGAAGGAACTGGCCACTGGAATTTCAATGACAAATTTTTTTGTTCCCTAAGAAAAAAAAAGAGCTGCCGCCAGAGGTAGTGAACTCAGGAACATTTAGGCTAGCTGAGTGATTGTGTGTATGAGGAACTTGGGAAAAATGGCTGTATATTGTACAAGGCCTGCTATGATTCATAAGAACTCAATCTAAACCTTTCTATATTTACAATAAGAAAGTAACTATGGGTAGAGATGGGCGATCCCGAACAGTAAAGTTCGGCGTCCGTACAAAACACCCACTCTCTGGGCACTGATATTGAACGCGGATTTCACCAGGAAGTCTGTTACTGTTCGGATTCGGCTGCCCGAACACCGGGTGTTTGTCACACTGTCATATGCATGACAGCGCAGCAAACACGGCTTCTGTTCGGCAGTGAAATCCTCCCCGCCAGTCAGAGAGACGCGGTTCCCATGCTGTCAGAAGACAGTGTGAGCGCTCAGCTGTGATCGGAGGTATAAAGTTTGCCTCCGGTCACTGGTGTCAGTGGATGGGTCTACAGCTCCCATCATCCGACGCCTGTTGCTGCTAATAACAGCGAGAGCAGGAGCGGCTGATGGGTGTATTCATCAGCTGACGCCTGCACTGTAAATAAATAATTTAAAAAAAAAACGGCGTGGGTTTCCTGGTATTTCTGATAACCAGCCATACCTTGGGGTATAGGGTCTCTTTAGTTGTAGGTGTGACCTATGTCTAGTATCAGGGGTCCCCTTATGATATATATGGGGACAAACTAGCGGCTGTAGGGTCTATCTAGGGATTCTAAGGGCAGCCAAACTGCTCCCCCCTAGGGTGCCAACCCCCGCCGTCAGGAAGGCGTAGGCACTACATCAGGGATTCCTAGCACACTCCAAGGTTTTTTTTGTTTTTTTTCACAGTGTGTTTGTTTGTGGTGTGAACCACCTGTTGGTGGATTTTTAACAAGTCTAAATAAAACATATGTCTTTTATTGGGTTCTTATATGATTCGTCTTTTAAATTTTGATAGTCTAGGATTAATATATATATATATAAAAAAAATAAACCAACCAGGCAAAACTCACAGCTAGTGGCTGCAACCCTCAGCTGTCAGCTTCAGCAAGGCTGGTTATCAAGAATAGAGGGGTTCCCAGACTGTATTTTTTATTTATTTAAATAATTTAAAAAAAACAACGTGGGGTCCCCCCATTTTTGACAACCAGCCTTGCTACAGCAGACAGCTGGGGGCTGGTATTCTCAGGCTGGTAAGGGGCCATGGATATTGCCACCCAGCCTAAAAATAGCAGCCCATAAAAGGCACATCTATTAGATTTACAGGATCTGTAAGATGTCTCCTGATAAGTATTTTTAATGGTCCTGTTCTGCAGCTGACATGTTACATATTGCAGCGTGTGCATATCATTAATTATTAGTGAAGTTTTTTTAGTAACTTCTGATGGTCAAGTTTTAGTCTTTTCTGTGTCACAGCAAGTGCAAATAGTATCTGGTATAAGTAAAATAGGTTACTTGCATTTCTTTTGAAACTTCGTGATCTAAATAACAAGAAGGTACTGGAGGATAACAGAGAAGAATGAACACACAACACTTCGAAACTAATCGTAGGCATGAAACTCTTCTCCGGTGATTGACCATGACGTTCTTATAGTCCCATATGAGATTAATATTTTCTGAACCCACAGATTTTGGTGGGACAGGATTATATTCTTTTATGAATGAGTTAGACGTCTGATATAACTATAATTGTTATTGAACATGCCAGCATTTGCAGACTCACTGGAAGGTGTTCATAAGGCATCTATTGGGCAAAGTTAGTCAATACTTGGTAGTCAATGTATGTAAAGAAAGTACACTGAAGCCTCTCTGTCTCTGAAGTATACGAGGGTCCCTAAGTTCCGTGTCAGCCAACACCGTGGCTCTCTGAAAAATGAAACATCATATACTGTAGATGGAAACCATTTTCACTGGTCTGGGCTTCTCGGACCAGTGTGACCCTTAAAAAAATATACTTGAAAATTGTTCCAATATTCATGCTAAACAAACTTCTATAAGCATTTAGCCTTAAAGAAATCCGTAACAGACTAAAGAACGGTCCCCTTAACGATACAAATGACTGGCGAAATGTGATTAATGATTTAACATAAATGCTTTTCTAAATGATTATAAACGAAACTGACGCCGTACATAAGCCTGACCACTAGATGGCAGGGTGATACCTTAATTTAAAATGATCTTAGCTAAATGGTTACATAATGGAAACTGCACACTGTTCTCTTATTCCTCCATTATGTTATCTAGTTCTTTAGTTTGCCAACATAAGCAATAATCTGCTGTTTCCATACTATGTCAGATTTAAATAGAGCAATTATTCATATATACGAGCCTTTATGTGATATCCTCTCCCAGTACATCAACGAAGACCAGAGGACATTTGGGTGGTTATTAAAGCGGTATTCTCATCGGGAATATCTGTGTGTAAATATATGCTAACCACAAGTGGTCAGGGCTATGGAAATAGCCATTCAGGCTGTTCTATCTTATTTCTGCATCTCCTACTTCTAGCAGTAAATGGCACATAACTCCGCCTATTTGGCTGTGTCCATAGATCTGATGGCCAGGACATAGAGACATACAGGTCCTTCTCAAAAAATTAGCATATAGTGTTAAATTTCATTATTTACCATAATGTAATGATTACAATTAAACTTTCATATATTATAGATTCATTATCCACCAACTGAAATTTGTCAGGTCTTTTATTGTTTTAATACTGATGATTTTGGCATACAACTCCTGATAACCCAAAAAACCTGTCTCAATAAATTAGCATATCAAGAAAAGGTTCTCTAAACGACCTATTACCCTAATCTTCTGAATCAACTAATTAACTCTAAACACATGCAAAAGATACCTGAGGCTTTTATAAACTCCCTGCCTGGTTCATTACTCAAAACCCCCATCATGGGTAAGACTAGCGACCTGACAGATGTCAAGAAGGCAATCATTGACACCCTCAAGCAAGAGGGTAAGACCCAGAAAGAAATTTCTCAACAAATAGGCTGTTCCCAGAGTGCTGTATCAAGGCACCTCAATGGTAAGTCTGTTGGAAGGAAACAATGTGGCAGAAAACGCTGTACAACGAGAAGAGGAGACCGGACCCTGAGGAAGATTGTGGAGAAGGACCGATTCCAGACCTTGGGGAACCTGAGGAAGCAGTGGACTGAGTCTGGTGTGGAAACATCCAGAGCCACCGTGCACAGGCGTGTGCAGGAAATGGGCTACAGGTGCCGCATTCCCCAGGTAAAGCCACTTTTGAACCATAAACAGCGGCAGAGGCGCCTGACCTGGGCTACAGAGAAGCAGCACTGGACTGTTGCTAAGTGGTCCCAAGTACTTTTTTCTGATGAAAGCAAATTTTGCATGTCATTCGGAAATCAAGGTGCCAGAGTCTGGAGGAAGACTGGGGAGAAGGAAATGCCAAAATGCCTGAAGTCCAGTGTCAAGTACCCACAGTCAGTGATGGTGTGGGGTGCCATGTCAGCTGCTGGTGTTGGTCCACTGTGTTTCATCAAGGGCAGGGTCAATGCAGCTAGCTATCAGGAGATTTTGGAGCACTTAATGCTTCCATCGGCTGAAATGCTTTATGGAGATGAAGATTTCATTTTTCAGCACGACCTGGCACCTGCTCACAGTGCCAAAACCACTGGTAAATGGTTTACTGACCATGGTATTACTGTGTTCAATTGGCCTGCCAACTCTCCTGACCTGAACCCCATAGAGAATCTGTGGGATATTGTGAAGAGAAAGTTGAGAGACGCAAGACCCAACACTCTGGATGAGCTTAAGGCCGCTATTGAAGCATCCTGGGCCTCCATAACATCTCAGCAGTGTCACAGGCTGATTGCCTCCATGCCACGCCGCATTGAAGCAGTCATTTCTGCCAAAGGATTCCCGACCAAGTATTGAGTGCATAACTGAACATTATTATTTGATGTTTTTTTTGTTTGTTATTAAAAAACACTTTTATTTGATTGGATGGGTGAAATATGCTAATTTATTGAGACAGGTTTTTTGGGTTATCAGGAGTTGTATGCCAAAATCATCAGTATTAAAACAATAAAAGACCTGACAAATTTCAGTTGGTGGATAATGAATCTATAATATATGAAAGTTTAATTGTAATCATTACATTATGGTAAATAATGAAATTTAACACTATATGCTAATTTTTTGAGAAGGACCTGTATGTTCCATAGCTGAGATAAATGACCGAGATGGGAAATTCTCCTTTACCTTTTAATTCACATACTGAACTAGAAAAGATAAAAATATTAATAACAATGTTAACTTTTACTAGGCTTCACCTTTAGGCTGTGTGCACACGTTGAGGTTTTTTCTTCGTTTTTTCACGGTTTTTCCAGATAAAGACGCTATAAAACCTAAAAAAAAAAAACGCATACAATAAGCATCCCATCATTTAGAATGAATTCCGCATGTTTTGTGCACATGATGCGTTTTTTTTCCACGAATAAACCGCATTGCGGTAAAAACCGCAGCATGTTCATTAATTTTGCGGGGTTTTTTGCAGATTTCCCACTACAAACTGCATTGGGAAGTGTCCAGAAAAAACAGCGGCAAAAACACGTCAAAACCGCGGTAAAAACGCATGCGGTTTTCTTGCGGATTTCTTGCAGAAAATGTCCGGTTTTTCTCAGGAATTTTCTGCGAGAAATCCTGAACGTGTGCACATAGCCTTAACCTAATATTTTACCCACTACCTAAAACTATTGGGTTATCTCCACACTGAGGGTTATTTTAGGCGTTTTTCGGAGCAGTAACATTCAAATTCTTCTCAAAAAAGCGAAAATCTACCCAAAACTTGGAATTTCTGCTCAGCTTCCAATCCAAAGACTCCATGCATAAAACCTCACCCATGCCAGGTGCGCAGTTTATTGCAGATGCAGCATTCACGATATGATCACATTTCAATATCATATTGTCTTCTGCAAACAACAAGAACTCTAATCCTACAATAGCCACAATGGCCAATCTGAAAATTGTAAGTTGTCTTTTTTTGTAAATAAATATTGTGATATGAAAAAAAAAGTATTGATGCATATTTTTATATAAAGAAATGCAATTAACACAACAACCTGATTTAAATAATGCATCCTTTTAGATGATACATTTCCTTTAGAACCTATGGACACTTTTAATTATTAAAATTGATTTAGTCTGCAATCTTCATTCATTTTCAGTCACCCAATTAGGCAGCTTGCTGACTTATCCAAGTTTCAGACTTCTCTCTTTTGGGAGTGTCTCTACCTGTAATATAGGCTGGATGTGAGCTCTGTGTGTCCAGGGTTGTCGTTACTTGCTTTCATGTGTCGGCACGCAGTGCTCAATAGTGTTATTTCCTCTGAATAGTGTGTGTTTTCCTCCTCATCTGTGTAGTGTGATGACCATTAGACTTCAGATACTTTGTGTTGCAAAAGCACTGAGCTAAATTAAAGGGAATATTTCAGCAGATTTTTTATATATAATCTGACAAAATCATGATGCAGGAGCAGAGATCCTGAATCCATGGATATATCACTTACTGGGCTGCTTGTAGTTTGGATAGAATTGCTGTTTTCCCTCTTCTAGACGTAGCAATGGTCAGGATGCTGTATAACGCCACCCACACTCCTGATTGGCAGCTCCCGGTGTACATTTCTCAGCAAGCTGCTAATCATTGCTGAGAGTGGGGTTACACAGATTAGGCTGACTAGCCTGCACTGAAACCTAGTCCTGTAATGATAATCTCTTGCTGATAAAACACTGATTGTATTTGAACTACAGTACATAGCTTAATAAGTGACACATGCTTGGAATCAGTGCCTGTGCCTCTACTTTAAGCTGCTCTCAGATTAAATATCAAAAACCTGTTGACAGATTCTCTTTATGGATTTACAGACACTGCAGCAGCAAAATTGTAGAATCTATTTTAATGAAGACTATTTAGAAAGTTGCTTAACTTTTCCACCTAATAGGTAAATTAAAAATAAAAAACCAAAACCGTTCTGTGTGAGGCTATGTGCACACGTCAGGATTTCTTGCAGAAATTTTCCTGACAAAAACCGGACATTTCTGATTTTATCGCGTTTTTTATGCATTTTTTCCCAAATGCATAGAATAGCGGGAAAAACGCAGAAAATCCCCAAAATTAATGAACATGCTGCTTTTTTTTACCACGATGCGTTTTTTTTCGCGGAAAAAAACGCATCATGTGCACAAAACATGCAGAATGCATTCTACATGATAGGATGCAAAATGCATTTTTAATCAGTTTTTATAGTATTTTTACCGCGAAAAAATCGCGAAAACCTGAACGTGTGCACATAGCCTGAAGGTGTAGATATCCTTGAAGCAAAATTGGCCTGACTGGGAGCAATTCAGGCATATACCTCTGCTGCGGGTGCACAAGACGTCTCCTGCAGGTGGCAGGATTGGGGATTTGGACCTAACAGGAGTGCTGAGATATGGGCCTACTGTGATTGCTCTTGTGGTGAAGTGATTGCAGCCCTGATAATCATTGGGCTGTGGAAAAGACATCTGCAGGAGAATGGCCACACAGGGCCACGCATGTTTAACCATTCACGGTTTGGGATGTGTCCTCACAATAGAGGCAGAGAGAACACCGCAAGCTGAGAAACGTAATTGCAAAGAGACGATGTTGCGTTCCTGCCCCTAAAGACACCGACCGTTATGTGTATTACGTCCTGCGTCTTTGTATATATTGCAGTAGCGTAGCTACCGGGGGAGGCAGTGGGGGAGGTTGCCCACAGCCCGGTGCTCTGAGGGTGCCCATCCGAAGCTACGCTACTGAAACTGTATCGGGGCACGCGCCGATACAGTTACATTCTGCAGCAGAGCAGGGAGAATCGATCTCCCTGCTCTGCTGCCCGGCCACTATGGGGTCCCTGAGCAGGCAGGGGGGCCCCAGTGCCAGCAGTCATCGGAAGGTCAGCTGTACCGGCATTTAGCCGATACAGCTGATCGCATTCATGGGAGAAGGAGCACTGCGCTCCTTCTCCCATCATCCCCCTCGCAGCTTCTGACGTCACCATCAGGAGATGAGCGGGCTCTCAGTGCTGCGGAGGAAGAGAGGTGAGTATTTATTTATTTTTTTATGGGTACTGTCTTATACTACAGGATCTGCCTATAGGGGTGCTGCTTTATATTGCAGGGTATGCATATAGGGGTGGTGTCTTATACTACAGGGTCTGCCTATAGGGGTGCTGTCTAACACTACAGGGTCTGCCTATGGGGGTGCTGCTTTATACTACAGAGTCTGCCTATGGGTGTTGCCTTGTGCAATAGAGTCTGCCTATGGGGGATGCATTACACAGTATAGAGTTTGTCAGTGGGTGCTGCCTTGTGCTATAGTGCCTGCCTATGGGGGTGCATTATACAATATATAGTAGGCCTATGGGGAGTGCATTATACTATATGGAGGCTTATGGGGAGTGTATGATACTATATGGAGGTGTATGGGGAGTGCATTATACTACATTTAGGACTGTCTGGTGCATTGTACTATATGGAGGCTATCTAGAGGCCATCGTACAGTGTGGGGATTACAGTGAAGGGGCCATCATACAGTGTTGGAGCTATCAAACAGTTTGGAGGCTACTAAGGGGTCAGTATACTGTGTGAGTCGTACTATACAGTAAGGGGGCATTATACTGTGCAAAAGAGAACATCATACTGTGTATAGGGGAGCTGTACAGGGGGAGACTCGGGACATTATTAAATGTAAGGTGCAGTAATAGGGACACATACGGCAGCAGCGGCTCAGTATTGGGGTATCAGGTGTAGTAATAGGGACACATACGGCAGCAGCGGCTCAGTATTGGGGTATCAGGTGTAGTAATAGGGACACATACGGCAGCAGCGGCTCAGTATTGGGATATCAGGTGTAGTAATAGGGACACATGGCAGCAGCGGCTCAGTATTAGGGTATCAGGTGTAGTAATAGGGACACATACGGCAGCGGCTCAGTATTGGGGTATCAGGGGCAGTAATAGGGACACATACGGCAGCAGCGGCTCAGTATTGGAGTATCAGGTGCAGTAATAGGGACATATACGGCAGCAGCGGCTCAGTATTGGGGTATCAGGTGCAGTAATAGGGACACATACGGCAGCAGCGGCTCAGTATTGGGGTATCAGGGGCAGTAATAGGGACACATACGGCAGCAGCGGCTCAGTATTGGGGTATTAGTGGCAGTAATAGGGCACATACAGCAGCAGCGGCTCAGTATTGGGGTATCAGGTGCATTAATAGGGACACATACGGCAGCGGTGGCTCAGTATTGGGGTATCAGGGGCAGTAATAGGGACACATACGGCAGCAGCGGCTCAGTATTTGGGTATCGGGTGCAGTAATAGGGACACATACGGCAGCAGCGGCTCAGTATTGGGGTATTAGGGGCAGTAATAGGGACACATACGGCAGCGGTGGCTCAGTGTTGAGGTATCAGGTGCAGTAATAGGGTCACATACGGCAGCAGCGGCTCAGTATTTGGGTATCAGCAGGATGAGGAGTTTGTGCAGGTTGGGAATAGATGGTGATGGGACTGGAATGTGAGAAGTGAAATGTGTCTTTGTTGTATTCTCTGCAGACGAGTTGTAGCTGGAAGAAGTTGTGTCGGTCTGGGCCCGATCGAAAAGACGTGAAAAGTGAACGATTCCATCAGAAAGGATGTTAGTGGTAAGTAGTGTTGAGCATTCCGATACCGCAAGTATCGGGTATCGGCCGATACTTGCGGTATCGGAATTCCGATACCGAGATCCGATATTTTTGTGGTATCGGGTATCGGTATCGGATACATAGAGATGTGTAAAATAAAGAATTAAAATAAAAAATATTGATATATTTACCTCTCCGGCGGCCCCTGGACTCAGCGCGGGTAACCGGCAGGCTTCGTTGTTCAAAATCAGCGCTTTTAGGACCTGAGAATCACGTCCCGGCTTCTGATTGGTCGCGGGCCGCCCATGTGACCGCCACGCGACCAATCACAAGCCGCGACGTCACCGCAAGCTATTAGCGCGCTCATTTTTGAAAAATGAGCGCGTTAATGACTTTCAAAGACGTAGCGGCTTGTGATTGGTCGCGTGGCCGCGACCAATCACAAGCCGCGACGTCACCTCAAGCTATTAACGCGCTCATTTTTAAAAATGAGCGCGTTAATGGCTTGCAAAGACGTAGCGGCTTGTGATTGGTCGCGGCCACGCGACCAATCACAAGCCGCGACGTCACCGCAAGCTATTAACGCGCTCATTTTTAAAAATGAGCGCGTTAATGGCTTTCAAAGACGTAGCGGCTTGTGATTGGTCGCGTGGCCGCGACCAATCACAAGCCGCGACGTCACCGCAAGCTATTAACGCGCTCATTTTTAAAAATGAGCGCGTTAATGACTTTCAAAGACGTAGCGGCTTGTGATTGGTAGCGACTTTTCCAAAAATTCCAATTTCATGAATCTATCTAAACATCTGGAAAAGCCTTATCATAAAACTAACTACACCACAAATGACAACTTTAAAAAAGGTGCAAATTAATTGATGACTTTTCCTTAACCCCTTAGTGACAGAGCCAATTTGGTACTTAATGACCGAGAAAAACACCAAAAAAGGACACATTCAAGAAAAAACACCAAAAAACAGGCAAAGATGCTTACCTGTCTAAATAGGCCTCAATACAAATGCACAAGCAGGGTGCAGCAGACCCAAACAAAATATCCAATGCACAGGTGCAATACCTAATGAAACAGCCAGCCTTCAATAAGGGTTTGGCCGTGTGGTACACCAATGCACTAAGATAAAATACTCTGTATGTGGCGTGTTCACACAAGGAATACAAAGCATCTGGCTACAGCCTATTAATAACGCCCTATGGCGGGCTGCCGAGTGCTAAAATGCATCCCGTGTGAACAGAGGCCACAGTGTACAGAACAATTTGGGCCCAGCTGCACCCTGCAAAAAATATACGTGCAAAAAAAACATATAAATATATGTAAGGTATTAGTTGATATTAGGGCCATATGGAAGCTGGCAACCCACGCCAAGGGTCCTTACGTATTGCCAGTCCTACTCTTACATGAAAAGCACCAAAAAAGGTGACCGGGCCAATTTTTACATTTCTGACCACTGTCACTTTATGAGGTTATAACTCTGGAACGCTTCAACGGATCTCGCTGATTCTGAGAATGTTTTTTTGTGACATATTGTACTTCATGTTAGTGGTAACATTTCTTTGATATTACTTGCGATTATTTATAGGAAAAAAAGGAAATATGGCGAAAATTTTTAAAATTTTGCAATTTTCAAACTTTGTATTTTTATGTCCTTAAATCAGAGAGATATGTCACGAAAAATAGTTAATAAATAACATTTCCCACATGTCTACTTTACATCAGCACAATTTTGTTAGGGAGTTATAAGGGTTAAAATTTGACCAGCAATTTCTCATTTTTACAACACCATTTTTTTTAGGGACCACATCTCATTTGAAGTCATTTTGAGGGGTCTACATGATAGAAAATAACCAAGTGTGACACCATTCTAAAAACTGCACCCCTCAAGGTGCTCAAAACCACATTCAAGAAGTTTATTAACCCTTTACGTGCTTCACAGGAACTGAAAAAATGTGGAAGGAAAAAATGAACATTTAACTTTTTTTTGCAAACATTTTAATTCAGAACCATTTTTTTTTTATTTTCACATGTGTAAAAACAGAAATGTAACCATCAATTTTGTTATGCAATTTCTCCTGTACACGCCAATACCCCATATGTGGGGGTAAACCACTTTTTGGGCGCACAGCAGAGCTTGGAAAAGAAGGAGTGCCGTTTGACTTTTTCAATACAGAATTTGCTGGAATTGAGATCGGACGCCATGTCGCGTTTGGAGAGCCCCTGATGTGCCAAAACAGTGGAAACCCCCCAAAAGTGACACCATTTTGGAAACTAGACCCCTTAAGGAACTTATTTAGATGTGTGGTGAGCACTTTGAACCCCCAGGTGCTTCACAGTAGTTTGTAACCTAGAGCCATGAAAATAAAAAATAGCATTTTTTCTACAAAAATGATATTTGCCCCCAAATTTTTATTTTCACAAGGGTAACAGGAGAAATTAGACCACAAAAGTTGTTGTGCAATTTCTCCTGAGTACGTCAATACCCCATATGTGGGGGTAAACCACTGTTTGGGCGCACCGCAGAGCTTGGAAGAGGAGTGCCGTTTTACTTTTTCAATGTAGAATTGTCTGGAATTGAGATCGGACGCCATGTCGCGTTTGGAGAGCCCCTGATGTGCCTAAACAGTGGAAACCCCCCCCCAACTGACACCATTTTGGAAACTAGGCCCCCAATGAACTTATCTAGATGTGTGGTGAGAACTTTGAATGCCCAAGTGCTTCACAGAAGTTCATAATGCAGAGTCGTGAAAATAAAAAATATTTTTTTTCCACAAAAAAGATTTTGTAGCCTCCAAGTTTTTATTTTTACAAGGGTAACAGGAGAAATTGGACCCCAAAAGTTGTTGTCCAATTTATCCCGAGTACGCTGATGCCCCATATGTGGGGGTAACCCACTGTTTGGGCACACGGCAGAACTCAGAATGGAGGGAGCTACATTTGACTTTCTGAGCGCAAAATTGGCTGTCGTGTTTGGAGACCACCTGATGTCTCAGGAAACCCCCAATTCTAACTCCAACCCTAACCCCAACACACTCCTAACCCTAATCCCAACCCGATCCATAATCCTAATCACAACCCTAACAATAATCACAACCCTTACCCCAAAAAAACCCTAATGTCAACCCTAACCATAACCCTAATTAAAACCCTAAATCCAACACACCCCTAATCCTAATCTCACCCCTAACCTCAAACCTAACCCTAATCCCAATATACCCCTAATCACAACCCTAACCTTAACCCTAATCCCAAACCTAACCCTAATCCCAATACACCCCTAATCCCAACCCTAACCCTAATCCCAAACCTATCCCTAATCCCAGGCGTAACCCTAATGCCAACCCTAAGATGGCGACAGATGGCGGGCGCACTGCGCATGGGCCCGCCATTTTGTTTCCCAAAGAAGACGCCGGTGGGCAGGAGAGGACGCAGGAGGACCCAGGGACACCGCTAAGTATAAAAGGGTCCCCGAATCCCCCTATTTATCTGTCTTCTGATGTGCGATCACATCAGAGGACAGAGAATTACACACCACTTTTTTTTTTTGCGATCGCCGGTAAACAGTTAATTACCGGCGATCGCAAAACAGGGGTCGGTTATACCGACCCCGATCATGTTCTTTGGGGTCTCGGCTACCCCTGGCAGCCGAGACCCCAAAGATCCTCCCGATGCCGGCCAGCGGGCGCACTGCGCATGCGCCCGCCATTTTTTTGCCGGAAAAAGTTGGCGGCGCCCATCGGGAGCCACGAGGAGCATCGGGGGAGACAGGTGAGTATTGGGGGGCTATCTGGGACCCCATTTCTCTGTCCTCTGATGTGCGATCACATCGGAGGACAGAGAAATTAAAAGGGAAATCGCGTGTTTGGTTTTTTTGCGATTGCCGGTAAACGATTATATACCGGAGATCGCACAAGCGGGGTCGGTAAACCCCCCCCCCCCGAATCATGTTCTCTGGGGTCTCGGCTACCACCGGCAAGTGAGACCCCGGAGAAAATCGGACTCTGGGGGGCGCTATTTACTTTTTCCACAGCGCCGTTAATTAACGGCGCTGTGGTTTAAGTACCCTTAACTGCCGCCGTTAAAAAGCGTATCGGCGATCGTTAAGGGGTTAAAATGTCACTAATTGAGCAGTATTCTCACCTCAAAAAAAGTCAGAAATGCAGTGATGAATCGGCCCTGTGTCTTTATGTGTCATTCTATTTCAACAACTCTAAGTTTTCACTAGAAACTCCTGTAAAGATTTCTTACCCTTCTGAAATATGAAAGGGTTTCTCCAGGTTTTTCATGAATGTCTACAGTCATTCTATGTGACTGCAGCCTTGTAGATTGACTTTTCACTATTACTTCCCTTTTTCTTTGGTATTTTTCCAGATTTTTGAGGGGAATTTTTATCCAGATTTTTCAGATATTGTCTCCAATATCAAGCATCATTTACTCCATCTAAATTTGACCTGATTGGATTTGACCTAGACCAACTGGACATTTCATTGGATATCTATGTACTTTTTCCGTATATTAGCACTTTGGCACTTTTTTGCATATACAGTATTAATCTATATTACATGTTTTTGTAAGGCACTTTATTTACAGCATTTCACCTTGAATGTTAGTTTATTTTCCACCCTTTATTTTTATATATTTTTTGTGCACCTAAATATCTTTTCTGAAATATTTTCTCTCCTAAAAGTCTTTGAAGTATTGAGTTTGTGTGTCTTGTCAATACACTCAGTTTATGACTCTTTTTTCTGTATGTTCCTTATTTCTGTTTCCCTTTGGCAGCCCAGTCTTTCTATGTGAGCGGTGGTGCGATTTACCTTTATGCACACACCCCTTCTCTGATCTAACAATTGTTGCCTCATATTGACATGCGGCCTTTATAGATTTTCTACCTTGTTTTTGTTTCTCATCTGCAACTTTCTGGCTATTTTCCATTCTACCCATGTATTTTTGAATTTTATCCTACATTACCATGTAGGGAAATGGTTTGGGCCTCCACATATTTCTTTGGTCCCCCAAAAAATAATGTTTTGCTCTTTTCAATGTTTTAAGTGCTTTACTGTTGACTATGATTATATAATAAAATATTTCACATTTTTATACTCAGGTTGTTTGTTATATCACGTAGTTACCACTGCCTTTTTTACACCCCTGTCTTCTTTTTTCTTCTCCTCATTGTTTTTTGGGTGTATGGCACAGTACCACGCTATTTAGACAGTGCCGATCCATTTCACTTTTTCAAACTTGTAAATACTCAGCATACAAGTAAATTAAACGAGACCGGGCGCATCTAGTCAGATCTGTGTTCAGGAGTAGGGTTGAGCGAAACGGGTCGAACATTTTCAAAAGTCGCCGACTTTTGGCGAAGTCGAGTTTCATGAAACCCGATCCGACCCCTGTGCGTTGTCGGCCATGCGGTACGCGACTTTCGCGCCAAAGTCGCGTTTCAATGACGCGAAAAGCGCCATTTCTCAGCCAATGAAGGTGAACGCAGAGTGTGGGCAGCGTGATGACATAGGTCCTGGTCCCCACCATCTTAGAGAAGGGCATTGCAGTGATTGGCTTGCTGTCTACGGCGTCACAGGGGCTATAAAGGGGCGTTCCCGCCGACCGCCATCTTACTGCTGCTGATCTGAGCTTAGGGAGAGGTTGCTGCCGCTTCGTCAGAAGCAGGGATAGTGTTAGGCAGGGTCCATTAACCACCAAACCGCTTGTGCTGTAGCGATTTCCACTGCCCAACACCACCTTTGGTGTGCAGGGACAGTGGAAGCTACATTTTTTTTTTCCTCAGCGCTGTAGCTCATTGGGCTGCCCTAGAAGGCTCCCTGATAGCTGCATTGCTGTGTGTACGCCGCTGTGCAAACCAACTGCTTTTTTCAAAGCACAAATCCTCTTGTTCCTTCCGTTCTGCACAGCTATCTTTTTTGTTTGTCCACACTTTTTATTTAATTTGTGCATCAGTCCACTCCTTATTGCTGCCTGCCATACCTGGCTGAGATTACTGCAGGGAGATAGTAATTGTAGGACAGTCCCTGTTTTTTGTTTTTTTTTTTGTGGGAGATTAAGATTGGCATTTCTGCTAGAGTGCCATCCCTGTGTGTGCCATCTCTCAGTCAGTGGGCCATAGATAGCCTATTTATTTTTTTGCTTGATTTGGGTTCTAAAATCTACCTGAAAAAATCACTACATCAATCAGTGGGAGAAAAATATTGGCCTCAGGGCTTGTGTGCCACTCCTGACTCCTGTGTGTGCCATCTCTCAGTCAGTGGGCCATAGAAAGCCTATTTATTTTTTGCTTGATTTGGGTTCTAAAATCTACCTGAAAAAATCACTACATCAATCAGTGGGAGAAAAATATTGGCCTCAGGGCTTGTGTGCCACTCCTGACTCCTGTGTGTGCCATCTCTCAGTCAGTGGGCCATAGAAAGCCTATTTATTTTTTTGCTTGATTTGGGTTATAAAATCTACCAGAAAAAATCACTACATCAATCAGTGGGAGAAAAATATTGGCCTCAGGGCTTGTGTGCCACTCCTGACTCCTGTGTGTGCCATCTCTCAGTCAGTGGGCCATAGAAAGCCTATTTATTTTTTTTGCTTGATTTGGGTTATAAAATCTACCTGAAAAAATCACTACATCAATCAGTGGGAGAAAAATATTGGCCTCTGGGCTTGTGGGCCACTCCTGACTCCTGTGTGTGCCATCTGTCACTCAGTGGGGCATAGAAAGCCTTTTTTTTTTTTATTTGGTTTCTAAATTGTCATTGAAAAAATCATTTTATTTTATTTGGTTTCTAAATTATTCCTGAAAAAATCATTTTATTTTATTTTGTTTATAAAGTCTCCCTGAAAAAAAAAAAAAATAGGTGGGAGATTAATATTGCCCTTCCTGCTTGTGTGCCAGTCTTGACTCCTGGGTGTGCCATCTCTCTCTCTCTCTCAAACTGTGGGCCATAGAAAGCCTATTAATTTTTTTGCTTGATTTGGGTTCTAAAATCTACCTGAAAAAATCACTACATCAATCAGTGGGAGAAAAATATTGGCCTCAGGGCTTGTGTGCCACACCTGACTCCTGTGTGTGCCATCTCTCACTCAGTGGGCCATAGAAAGCCTTTTTTTTTTTTTTTATTTGGTTTCTAAATTGTCATTGAAAAAATTATTTTATTTTATTTGGTTTCTAAATTATTCCTGAAAAAATCATTTTATTTTATTTTGTTTATAAAGTCTCCCTGAAAAAAAAAAAAAAAATAGGTGGGAGATTAATATTGCCCTTTCTGCTTGTGTGCCAGTCTTGACTCCTGGGTGTGCCATCTCTCTCTCTCTCTCTCAAATTGTGGGCCATAGAAAGCCTATTAATTTTTTTGCTTGATTTGGGTTATAAAATCTACCTGAAAAAATCACTACATCAATCAGTGGGAGAAAAATATTGGCCTCAGGGCTTGTGTGCCACTCCTGACTCCTGTGTGTGCCATCTCTCAGTCAGTGGGTCATAGAAAGCCTTTTTTTTTTTTTTTGCTTGATTTGGGTTCTAAAATCTACCTGAAAAAATCACTACATCAATCAGTGGGAGAAAAATATTGGCCTCAGAGCTTGTGTGCCACTCCTGACTCCTGTGTGTGCCATCTCTCAGTCAGTGGGCCATAGAAAGCCTATTTATTTTTTTGCTTGATTTGGGTTCTAAAATCTACCTGAAAAAATCACTACATCAATCAGTGGGAGAAAAATATTGCCCTCAGGGCTTGTGTGCCACTCCTGACTCCTGTGTGTGCTATCTCTCACTCAGTGGGGCATAGAAAGCCTGTTTTTTTTTATTTGGTTTTTTAAATTGTCATTGAAAAAATCATTTTATTTTATTTGGTTTCTAAATTATTCCTGAAAAAATCATTTTATTTTATTTTGTTTATAAAGTCTCCCTGAAAAAAAAAAAAAATAGGTGGGAGATTAATATTGCCCTTTCTGCTTGTGTGCCAGTCTTGACTCCTGGGTGTGCCATCTCTCTCTCTCTCTCTCAAATTGTGGGCCATAGAAAGCCTATTAATTTTTTTGCTTGATTTGGGTTCTAAAATCTACCTGAAAAAATCACTACATCAATCAGTGGGAGAAAAATATTGCCCTCTGGGCTTGTGGGCCACTCCTGACTCCTGTGTGTGCCATCTGTCACTCAGTGGGGCATAGAAAGCCTTTTTTTTTTTTATTTGGTTTCTAAATTGTCATTGAAAAAATCATTTTATTTTATTTGGTTTCTAAATTATTCCTGAAAAAATCATTTTATTTTATTTTGTTTATAAAGTCTCCCTGAAAAAAAAAAAATTGGGAGATTTATATTGACATTTGTGCTTGAGTGACAGTCCTGCGTGTGTGGCATCTCTGTGATTTGGTGCCACAGAAAACAGAGTGTGTAACATTGTGCCTGATTTTCCTTGTGGTATCACCAACCTGTAAAGGGATATTGAAATCAAACAGAAGTTATAGCTCACCGTGTAAGTTGTTTGACAGCAACAAATAAAGTTACTTTGGTTAAGTTTATAAAACAATGAGGAAATCTGGTGCAAGAGGTCGTGGCCGTGGGCGTTCATTGTCAGCTGGTAATGATGGTAGTGGTAGTGGAGCATCAGGTGGTCGTGGGAAAAAAAATATTCCACCTAAGTCTGGAGCTGTGGAGCCAGGTTCGTCGTCTGGCTACACAAGGCCTCGAACGCTCTCTTTTCTGGGAGTAGGAAAACCGCTTTTAAAGCCGGAGCAGCAACAGCAAGTTTTGGCTTACCTTGCAGTCTCAGCCTCTAGCTCTTTTGCCTCCTCTTCTGAAACTGGTAAATGTAAAAGCAGCGCGTCGTTTGTGGATGTTCACGGTCAGGGACAAGTCGCTTCCTTGTCCTCTTCAGCAAAAACAACAACAAGAGAGAAGGATGCAGCAGGCGACACAACGGGTTACTCCATGGAGCTCTTTACACATACCGTCCCTGGCTTAGAAAGTGAAACAGTTAACAGGCCATGCCCATTACAAGTAGATTCTGACATGGAGTGCACTGATGCACAGCCACAGCCAGACTACTATGCTGGTCCTTTGACTCAGACCACAACATTGCCCTCTCAGGGTACTGACCCACAATCAGACCCTGATGAGACTATGTTGCCCCATCACGAACGCTATACCACCGACCGACACGGTGACACAGACAAAGTTGCACACGAGGTAGAAGAGGAGGTAATAGATGACCCTGTTGTTGACCCCGATTGGCAGCCATTGGGGGAACAGGGTGCAGGCGGCAGTAGTTCTGAAGCGGAGGAGGAGGGGCCGCAGCAGGCATCAACATCACAACAGGTTCCATCTGCCGGGCCCGTATCTGGCCAAAAACGCTTGGCAAAGCAAAAAACTGTTGGAGGACAGCGTGTCCATCCGGTTAAAGCTCAGTCTGCAATTCCTGAAAAGGGATCCGATGCTAGGAAGAGTGCAGTCTGGCATTTTTTTAAACAACATCCAATTGATCAGCGCAAAGTCATCTGTCAAAAATGTTCAACTAGCTTAAGCAGAGGTCAGAATCTGAAAAGTCTCAATACAAGTTGCATGCATAGACATTTAACCACCATGCATTTGCAAGCCTGGACTAACTACCAAACATCCCTTAAGGTTGTAGCACCCTCGGCCAATGAAGCTAGTCAGCAACGCAACATCCCTTCCGTCACTGTAAGGCCACCATTTTCCGCACCACCGGCAGTATCTGTGCAGGTTTCTTTGCCAGCCCAAAGCAGTCAGGGTCAGGGAATCACCAGTTTTGTAGGAGGAAATACTGCATCTAGGGCACCAGCGGAAACAATACCGTCTCCAACAGTCTCTCAGTCTGCCATGGCCACCGGCACACCCGCTAGTTCCACGATCTCCAGCTCTCCAGTCCAGCTCACCCTACATGAGACTCTGGTTAGAAAAAGGAAGTACTTATCCTCGCATCCGCGTACACAGGGTTTGAACGCCCACATAGCTAGACTAATCTCGTTAGAGATGATGCCCTACCGGTTAGTTGAAAGCGAAGCTTTCAAAGCCCTGATGGAGTACGCTGAACCACGCTACGAGCTACCCAGTTGACACTTTTTTTCCAAAAAAGCCATCCCAGCCCTGCACCAGCATGTTAAACAGCGCATCGTCCATGCACTCAGGCAATCTGTGAGTACAAAGGTGCACCTGACTACAGATGCATGGACCAGTAGGCATGGCCAGGGACGTTACGTGTCCATCACGGCACACTGGGTGAATGTGGTGGATGCAGGGTCCACAGGGGACAGCAATTTCGGGATAGTTGTGCCTAGCCCACGGTCTAGGAAACAGTTGGCTGTAGGTGTTCGCACCCCCTCCTCCTCCTCCTCGTCCTCCTGCAGAAGCGAGAGCTCTTCCACAGACCGCAGTCGCCAAACCACTCCATCGTCAGCTGTCACTGTTGCACACCAGTTGTCCCATTATGGGGCAGCTACTGGCAAGCGTCAGCAGGCTGTATTGGCTATGAAGTGTTTGGGCGACAACAGACACACCGCGGAAGTTCTGTCCAAGTTCTTGCAGGAAGAAACGCAGTCGTGGCTGGGCACAGTAGATCTTGAGGCAGGCAAGGTAGTGAGTGATAATGGAAGGAATTTCATGGCTGCCATCTCCCTTTCCCAACTGAAACACATTCCTTGCCTGGCTCACACCTTAAACCTGGTGGTGCAGTGCTTATTGAAAACTTATCCTGGTTTCTCCGACCTGCTCCTCAAACTGCGTGGACTTTGCTCACATATCCGCCGTTCGCCTGTACACTCCAGCCGTATGCAGACCTATCAGCGGTCTTTGAACCTTCCCCAGCATAGACGTTGCAACAAGGTGGAACTCAACACTGCACATGCTTCAGAGACTGTGCGAACAGAGGCGGGCTGTTATGTTTTTGTGGGAGGATACACATACACGGGCAGGCAGTAGGATGGCAGACATGGAGTTGTCGGGTGTGCAGTGGTCGAAGATACAAGACATGTGTCAAGTCCTTCAGTGTTTTGAGGAATGCACACGGCTGGTTAGTGCAGACAATGCCATAATAAGCATGAGCATCCCCCTAATGCGTCTGCTGATGCAAAGTTTGACGCACATAAAGGATCAGGCGTCTGCACCAGAGGAAGAGGAAAGCCTTGATGACAGTCAGCCATTGTCTGGTCAGGGCAGTGTACAGGACGAGGTAGCGGGCGAAGAGGAGGTGGAGGACGAGGAGGATGGTGGGGATGAGTATATTTTTAATGAGGAAACTTTCCCGGGGGCACTGGAAATTGGTGGCATGGCAAGGCCGGGTTCTGGTTTTTTGAGGGACACAAGTGACGTAGATTTGCCTGCAACTGCACCTCAACCAAGCACAACCGCAGATTTGACAACTGGAACTTTGGCCCACATGGCGGATTATGCCTTGCGTATCCTCAAAAGGGACACAAGCATTACTAAAATGATGAACGATGACGATTACTGGTTGGCCTGCCTCCTTGATCCTCGCTATAAAGGCAAATTGCAAAATATTATGCCACATGAGAACTTGGAACTAATATTAGCAACAAAACAATCAACTCTTGTTGACCGTTTGCTTCAGGCATTCCCAACACACAGCGCCCGTGATCGTTCTCACACGAGCTCCAGGGGGCAGCACACCAGGAGTGTTAGGGGTGCACACATCAGAAGTGGCGTTGGACAGAGGGGTTTTCTGACCAGGTTGTGGAGTGATTTTGCTATGACCGCAGACAGGACAGGTACTGCTGCATCAATTGAAAGTGACAGGACACAACATTTGTCCAGTATGGTAAGAAACTATTTTTCATCCCTTATCGATGTTCTCCCTCAACCGTCATTCCTATTTGATTACTGGGCATCAAAATTAGACACCTGGCCAGAATTGGCTGAATATGCATTGCAGGAGCTTGCTTGCCCGGCAGCTAGTGTCCTATCAGAAAGAGTATTCAGTGCTGCAGGTTCAATATTAACCGAAAAAAGGACTCGTCTGGCTACACAAAATGTTGATGGTCTAACATTCATTAAAATGAACCACAACTGGATTTCGAATTCTTTTGCACCACCTTGCCCGGGCGACACCTAGCTTTCCTATGAAAAGCTCTTGCCTGTGGACTACTGTGAATGACTTTTCAAATGTCTTAATTTGCAGCAGCTGATTGTCCAGAATACGACATGTTTACACCTCCCTAAATGGCCAAACTCCCCACACGGGGCCGTGGTATCGCGACTTGGCGCAAGCACCCGTGAGAGTGCTGTTTGTCTGAAGAGGTGGGTGTGCCCGCTTTTGGTCGACAGCACTGCCACTGGGTCCCTCATAGTACACTAAACTGTCTCTGGCGGTGGTGGTGCGCACCCAACGTCAGACACACTGTTGTAACATGAGGGGCCCTGGGTCTCTACCGCCGTCCACAAGAGAGTTCACCCACCCCCAGGTCAAACATTGCTCTGCCACTTCCACAATTATCTCTCACACTTCCACCAATTTTTAGACTATGCGCTGACATCCTTCCATTCCTGCCACTGACAATACCATTGTGTTGACATGTATAATGGTACTTAACATAGTCAGGGGCAGTGTCCTCTATTTACCAAAGTAAAAACTTTGCGCCAAATTAGTAGGTCAGAAACAACGCAGAGGATCCCACCCCTGTACCTAAAGATTGCACCCTTTAGTGTTTTCGCTGGATTTTAATGTGAGACATTCACATTTATGTATTGTTTTGGACTACTAACTGGCAGACACTCATTACAATCATCCTCCGCTGACCAGGCCACTGCTGGCCGTGTTCACCTGGAACCAATTTAAAATTGCCTACAGCCATCTGTTATTATGTTAGGCCTTCGATGCCTGTCTGCGGTCACTCCTTCCACTAGGCTCCACTGACCACACCACTGCTGCCCGTGTACCCCTGGAACCAATTTAAAAGTGCCTACAGCCAGCCCAATTTTTTTATGTTAGGCCTTCGAAGCCTGTCTGCGGTCCGTTCTTTCTACTACTACTACACTGACCAGGCCACTGCTGCCCGTGTTCCCCTGGAACCAATTTAAAATTGCCTACAGCCATCTGTTATTATGTTAGGCCTTCGATGCCTGTCTGCGGTCACTCCTTCCACTAGGCCTCCACTGACCACACCACTGCTGCC
This sequence comes from Ranitomeya imitator, assembly GCF_032444005.1. Classification (NCBI taxonomy): domain Eukaryota; kingdom Metazoa; phylum Chordata; class Amphibia; order Anura; family Dendrobatidae; genus Ranitomeya; species Ranitomeya imitator. Next base: position 119,029,205 of record NC_091282.1, on the reverse strand, counting down.
CGTGTACCCCTGGAACCAATTTAAAATTGCCTACAGCCAGCCCAATATTTTTATGTTAGGCCTTCGAAGCCTGTCTGCGGTGCGTTCTTTCTACTACTACTACACTGACCAGGCCACTGCTGCCCGTGTTCCCCTGGAACCAATTTAAAATTGCCTACAGCCATCTGTTATTATGTTAGGCCTTCGATGCCTGTCTGCGGTCACTCCTTCCACTAGGCCTCCACTGACCACACCACTGCTGCCCGTGTACCCCTGGAACCAATTTAAAATTGCCTACAGCCAGCCCAATTTTTTTATGTTAGGCCTTCGAAGCCTGTCTGCGGTGCGTTCTTTCTACTACTACTACACTGACCAGGCCACTGCTGCCCGTGTTCCCCTGGAACCAATTTAAAATTGCCTACAGCCATCTGTTATTATGTTAGGCCTTCGATGCCTGTCTGCGGTCACTCCTTCCACTAGGCCTCCACTGACCACACCACTGCTGCCCGTGTACCCCTGGAACCAATTTAAAATTGCCTACAGCCAGCCCAATATTTTTATGTTAGGCCTTCGAAGCCTGTCTGCGGTGCGTTCTTTCTACTACTACTACACTGACCAGGCCACTGCTGCCCGTGTTCCCCTGGAACCAATTTAAAATTGCCTACAGCCATCTGTTATTATGTTAGGCCTTCGATGCCTGTCTGCGGTCACTCCTTCCACTAGGCCTCCACTGACCACACCACTGCTGCCCGTGTACCCCTGGAACCAATTTAAAATTGCCTACAGCCAGCCCAATTTTTTATGTTAGGACTTCGAAGCCTGTCTGCGGTCCGTTCTTTCTACTACTACTACACTGACCAGGCCACTGCTGCCCGTGTTCCCCTGGAACCAATTTAAAATTGCCTACAGCCATCTGTTATTATGTTAGGCCTTCGAAGCCTGTCTGCGGTCCTTCCTTCCAATAGTTCTCCACTGACAAGACCAATGCTGGCCGTGTACCCCTGGAACCCAGCTGAAAGTGCATGGAGCCTCCTTTTTTTCTTTGTTTTATATTTAGAAAGCCCAGATGAACTACGCTGTACCACGGTTCAAGCTACCCAGTCGACATTTCTTTTGCGAGAAAAGCCATCCCAGCCCTGCAGCGGCATGAAAAAGTCTGCATTGTCATAGCACTCAGGCAATCAAACAGTAGAAAGGTGCACCTGACAAGAGACGCATGGACCAGTAGGCATGTCCACAAAAAGTTACGTGTCCATTACGGCGCACTGGGTTAATGTGTTGGATGCATGGTCCACAGGGGACAGCCAACAAAGTCTGTCTGCAGTCCCTAATTCAAATTTTCCTCCGCTGACCACACCACTGCTGCCCGTGTACCCCTGGAACCAATTTTACAGTGTCTACAGCCTAATTTTGTTATGTTAGGCCTACTACGCCTGTCTGCGGTCCCTCCTTCCAATACTCGTCCACTGACCAGACCACTGCTGCCCGTGGACCCCTGGAACCTATTTTTAATTGCATAGAGCATCCTTTTTTTAATAGTAGGCGTACAAAGTCTGTCTGCGGTCCACTATTGAAATTGTCCTCCACTGCCCAGAGCAATGCTGCCTGTGTACCCCTGTAACTTTTTTAAGCTGCAGTGAGCCACATTTTTGGTTTAAGTCCTACTACCTGTGTCTGTCTGCGCCACTCAATTCAGCTGTGTTCCTTTGAAAAAAGCTGAGCGTCAATAGTCTTGTTTTCAGCCTCTAGGAATTTTAAAACTGCTTTGGGGGTACAACTTTGGTAGGGCCTACTAACGGTGTCTGCCTCCCCAAGGTGTGCCCCAGGTTTCGTCCACATTGCTTCGGTCTTCCGACTCTCGTTTAGTAGTTGTAGAAAACTACACTGCATTAGGCCTACAAATTGGGTATGGGGTGTAGAGAGATGGTGTGTTACACTCCAAGGTGTTCTCCAGGTTTCCTCTCCATTGCTTCGATCTTCATGCTCTCGTTTAGTAGTTGTTGGAAACTACACTGCATTAGGCCTACAAATTGGGTATGGGGTGTAGAGAGATGGTGTGTTCCACTCCAAGGTGTTCCCCAGGTTTCCTCGCCAATGCTTCGATCTTCATGCTCTCGTTTAGTAGTTGTTGGAAACTACACTGCATTAGGCCTACAAATTGGGTATGGGGTGTAGAGAGATGGTGTGTTCCACTCCAAGGTGTTCCCCAGGTTTCCTCGCCAATGCTTCAATCTTCATGCTCTCGTTTAGTAGTTGTTGGAAACTACACTGCATTAGGCCTACAAAATGGGTATGGGGTGTAGAGAGATGGTGTGTTCCACTCCAAGGTGTTCCCCAGGTTTCCTCTCCATTGCTTCGATCTTCATGCTCTCGTTTAGTAGTTGTTGGAAACTACACTGCATTAGGCCTACAAATTGGGTATGGGGTGTAGAGAGATGGTGTGTTACACTCCAAGGTGTTCCCCAGGTTTCCTCTCCATTGCTTCGATCTTCATGCTCTCGTTTAGTAGTTGTTGGAAACTACACTGCATTAGGCCTACAAATTGGGTATGGGGTGTAGAGAGATGGTGTGTTCCACTCCAAGGTGTTCCCCAGGTTTCCTCTCCATTGCTTCGATCTTCATGCTTTCGTTTAGTAGTTGTTGGAAACTACACTGCATTAGGCCTACAAATTGGGTATGGGGTGTAGAGAGATGGTGTGTTCCACTCCAAGGTGTTCCCCAGGTTTCCTCGCCAATGCTTCGATCTTCATGCTCTCGTTTAGTAGTTGTTGGAAACTACACTGCATTAGGCCTACAAATTGGGTATGGGGTGTAGAGAGATGGTGTATTCCACTCCAAGGTGTTCCCCAGGTTTCCTCGCCAATGCTTCGATCTTCATGCTCTCGTTTAGTAGTTGTTGGAAACTACACTGCATTAGGCCTACAAATTGGGTATGGGGTGTAGAGAGATGGTGTGTTCCACTCCAAGGTGTTTCCCAGGTTTCCTCGCCAATGCTTCGATCTTCATGCTCTCGTTTAGTAGTTGTTGGAAACTACACTGCATTAGGCCTACAAAATGGGTATGGGGTGTAGAGAGATGGTGTGTTCCAGTCCAAGGTGTTCCCCAGGTTTCCTCTCCATTGCTTCAATCTTCATGCTCTCGTTTAGTAGTTGTTGGAAACTACAATGCATTAGGCCTACAAATTGGGTATGGGGTGTAGAGAGATGGTGTGTTACACTCCAAGGTGTTCTCCAGGTTTCCTCTCCATTGCTTCGATCTTCATGCTCTCGTTTAATAGTTGTTGGAAACTACACTGCATTAGGCCTACAAATTGGGTATGGGGTGTAGAGAGATGGTGTGTTCCACTCCAAGGTGTTCCCCAGGTTTCCTCGCCATTGCTTCGATCTTCATGCTCTCGTTTACTAGTTGTTGGAAACTACACTGCATTAGGCCTACAAATTGGGTATGGGGTGTAGAGAGATGGTGTGTTACACTCCAAGGTGTTCTCCAGGTTGCCTTTCCTGAGCTTCTATCTTCAGGCTCTTGTTAAATAGTGGTTAAATGGAACAACTGCATTTGGCGTACTAGTTGGTTTGGGGCCTACTAACAGTGTCTGCCGCTCCTTGCTGTTCTCCTCCACTGAACAAAGCTGTGCCGCCTGTTTACTACGGTTGCCAATTTTGAACTGCATTTCGACTACTTACTGATTTGGGCCTACTCTCTGTGTCAGCCTCTCATTCCAGTTGTCCTCCACTGCAATGCCCCCTGGTTAGTCCTGTGTTACCAATTTTGAACTGCATTTAGCCCACTTTATTCTTTGGGCCTATATCTGTGTTTCCTCCTCATCCTGCCCATTGCCCAGCCAGTGATAGATGAGTCTGCTGGTACATTGACCCATAACGCAAAATTCCCTGTGCACGCTACACAGCAAGATTGTGACCCTGCTGAAAGTCACGTTCCTCTTCCCGCATACCATACCACCTTACACGGGGACAAAGAGGAAGGTGCAGATGAAAGTGCAGGTTCCTTCATCAGGTGGGGGGAGGAATACTAGTTGGCGACGTCACTGGCACAGGGCCTCTCATAGTACGCAAAAGTGTTGCTGCCGGTGGGAGGCGCCCCCGCCGTGCAAACACACCGCTGTACTTTGAGGGGCCCTGTGCCAGTGCCAATGCCAACTAGTGGGCCCCCCTGCTTGCTCAGGATCACAGCACCTGCAAAGTTGAAATACTTACCTCTCTCTGCTCCACTGCCGTGACGTGTTCCAGATTTCCTGGGCCCACTAATTACTTGAACCAGCCCTACCCCCCACAACTTTAGCCAAATGACCCCCAATTTCAAATGCCTTCAAATTATTATAAGCTACAGTGGGGCAAAAAAGTATTTAGTCAGTCAGCAATAGTGCAAGTTCCACCACTTAAAAAGATGAGAGGCGTCTGTAATTTACATCATAGGTAGACCTCAACTATGGGAGACAAACTGAGAAAAAAAAATCCAGAAAATCACATTGTCTGGTTTTTTTATCATTTTTTTTGCATATTATGGTGGAAAATAAGTATTTGGTCAGAAACAAACAATCAAGATTTCTGGCTCTCACAGACCTGTAACTTCTTCTTTAAGAGTCTCCTCTTTCCTCCACTCATTACCTGTAGTAATGGCACCTGTTTAAACTTGTTATCAGTATAAAAAGACACCTGTGCACACCCTCAAACAGTCTGACTCCAAACTCCACTATGGTGAAGACCAAAGAGCTGTCAAAGGACACCAGAAACAAAATTGTAGCCCTGCACCAGACTGGGAAGACTGAATCTGCAATAGCCAACCAGCTTGGAGTGAAGAAATCAACAGTGGGAGCAATAATTAGAAAATGGAAGACATACAAGACCACTGATAATCTCCCTCGATCTGGGGCTCCACGCAAAATCCCACCCCGTGGGGTCAGAATGATCACAAGAACGGTGAGCAAAAATCCCAGAACCACGCGGGGGGACCTAGTGAATGAACTGCAGAGAGCTGGGACCAATGTAACAAGGCCTACCATAAGTAACACACTACGCCACCATGGACTCAGATCCTGCAGTGCCAGACGTGTCCCACTGCTTAAGCCAGTACATGTCCGGGCCCGTCTGAAGTTTGCTAGAGAGCATTTGGATGATCCAGAGGAGTTTTGGGAGAATGTCCTATGGTCTGATGAAACCAAACTGGAACTGTTTGGTAGAAACACAACTTGTCGTGTTTGGAGGAAAAAGAATACTGAGTTGCATCCATCAAACACCATACCTACTGTAAAGCATGGTGGTGGAAACATCATGCTTTGGGGCTGTTTCTCTGCAAAGGGGCCAGGACGACTGATCCAGGTATATGAAAGAATGAATGGGGCCATGTATCGTGAGATTTTGAGTGCAAACCTCCCTCCATCAGCAAGGGCATTGAAGATAAAACGTGGCTGGGTCTTTCAACATGACAATGATCCAAAGCACACCGCCAGGGCAACGAAGGAGTGGCTTCGTAAGAAGCATTTCAAGGTCCTGGAGTGGCCAAGCCAGTCTCCAGATCTCAACCCTATAGAAAACCTTTGGAGGGAGTTAAAAGTCCGTGTTGCCAAGCGAAAAGCCAAAAACATCACTGCTCTAGAGGAGATCTGCATGGAGGAATGGGCCAACATACCAACAACAGTGTGTGGCAACCTTGTGAAGACTTACAGAAAACGTTTGACCTCTGTCATTGCCAACAAAGGATATATTACAAAGTATTGAGATGAAATTTTGTTTCTGACCAAATACTTATTTTCCACCATAATATGCAAATAAAATGTTAAAAAAAACAGACAATGTGATTTTCTGGATTTTTTTTTCTCAGTTTGTCTCCCATAGTTGAGGTCTACCTATGATGTAAATTACAGACGCCTCTCATCTTTTTAAGTGGTGGAACTTGCACTATTGCTGACTGACTAAATACTTTTTTGCCCCACTGTAAATTATGATTGACAAGCTTCAGTAACAAGAATGGATGTTTTTGCCATTAAAATGGGCAGTGTAGATGTTTTCCTGGCCTCCACTCACTGCCGACTATGCTCCCCCATTGACTTGCATTGGGTTTCGTGTTTCGGGCGATACCCGACTTTTCGCGATAATCGGCCGATTCCACTCGACTCGACTTCTAAGATAGTCGGGTTTCGCGAAACACGGCTCGACTCCAAAAAGGTCAAGGTCGCTCAACCCTATTCAGGAGTATGCGTATCACATACTTGCGGTCACATGAGGATTCACAAGTCTGCAGTCACATAAAGGGGCTGCAGACATTCATGACCTTTTAAGCCAATTTAATGAAGTTTTTCATTCCAATTTTTATCAACATGATTTTAATGACCCCCTGTCTATATCTTTTTTGCCTAATGTTTGGTTTGCAGTTTGCTGGATTTTATTCTCCTGGATTTTTTCCCTTCTTTGCATAGCAGGAGAAACAGCAGCCATGACTCATTTTCTGTACCATAGATGCTACTACACAGGCGCCGGCGGCGCCATATTGGAGGAGGTAATTTTTTTTAAATTAATTTACTTATATCATCAAATAAAACAATTTAATACACATTACACATGCGATCATGCTGCAGCGCAGGCACCGCCACCGACGCCTGCCTGCAGCAGTTGATATTTTTTCTCAATATGCATAATATTCATTATGTAAAATAGGGGGCCGGTGACTGATGGATCAGTAACCTGCCAGAAGCCATCAGTATGAATACCTAAGCAAAGCGCCAAATGAAGACCCCTCAGAGGCCACCCGGAGCACTAGCATATCATTAACTCTAAACTGAAAATAAAGATTAAACAACAACCACAAGATGGATTTCATCAAGGTATTATTTTAATCAGTATAACAGCGCCGACTTGACACTGTCTGTAGGTTACTGTACACAATCCTGCTGACATGTTCCCTTTAATATGAATAAGGGCAGAACAAGACAGGGGCCTGACTGTTCAGCCACCAGTCCATGCGGAGCTATATAGATGAATTGCCTTCCTCAAAAGAGGGGCCAGGCTCCTGTTTGTACAAGGTACAAGAAACTACAGCAAAACCAAATAAATGAGCTGTAATATAAATTGGTATACATGCAATGTGTAAAAGCATGTTCACATTGTGTCCATTTTAAAGGCAAAACCCAAGAAAATACAAGAGAAGGAATAGAACTGTCCCAACTGACTATACCATATTGTGGTACATTTTTTCATCAAAATAGTGTTAACTAAGTCCTTTATGTTATTTACATGTACTTTTACTATTTACTACTTTAGTTACTATAAGGTATATGCTTAGTTTGTTTTTCTTTTCAGTTTATGTAAAAAAAATATATATATATATATATATATATATATATATATATATATATATACACACACTGCTCAAAAAATTAAGGGAAATCCCATATCCTAGGTTGAGAACAATAAAATCTAAAATTGATCAACGTAAATCACAACTAATATCCCACGGAGGTCTGTAGTTGGAATGATGCTCAAAATCAAAGTGGAAAATGAAGTTACAGGCTGATCCAACTTCAGTGGAAATGCCTCAAGACAAGGAAATGATGCTCAGTAGTGCGTGTGGCATCCACATGCCTTTATGACCTCCCTACAATGCCTGGGCATGCTCCTGATGAGGCAGCGGATGGTCTCCTGAGGGATCTCCTCCCAGACCTGGACTAAAGCATCCACCAACTCCTGGACAGTCTGTGGTGCAACGTGATGTTGGTGGATTGTGCGAGATATGATGTCCCAGATGTGTTCAATCGGATTCAAGTCTGGGGAACAGGCGGGCCAATCCATAGCTTCAATGCCTTCATTTTGCAGGAACTGCTGACACACTCCAGGCACATGAGGTCTGGCATTGTCCTGCATTAGGAGGAACCCAGGGCCAACTACGCCAGCATATGGTCTCACAAGGGGTCTCAGGATCTCATCTCGGTACCTCGGTACGGTATGGCAGTCAGGCTACCTATGGCGAGCACATGGAGGGCTGTGTGGCTCTCCAAAGAAATGCCACCCCACACCATTACTGACCCACTGCCAAACCGGTTATGCTGAAGGATGTTGCAGGCAGCAAATTGCTCTCAACTGCATCTCCAGACTTTGTCACGTCTGTCACACATGCTCAGTGTGAGCCTGCTTTCATCTGTGAAGAGAACAGGGTGCCAATGGCAAATGTGCCAATCCTGGTGTTCTGTGGCAAATGCCAAGCATCCTGCACGGTGTTGGGCTGTGAGCAAAACCCCCATCTGTGGACGTCGGGTAGTCAGACTATCCTCATGGAGTCAGTTTCTTACCATTTGTGGATACACATGCACATTTGTGGCCTGCAGGAGGTCATTTTGCAGGGCTCTGGCAGTGCTCCTCCTGTTCCTCCTTGCACAAAGGCTGAGGCAGCGGTCCTGCTGCTGGGTTGTTGCCCTCCTACGGCCTATTCCACATCTCCTGGTGTACTGGCATGTCTCCTGGTAGCGCCTCCAGCCTCTGGACACTATGCTGACAGACACAGCAAACTTTCTTGCCACAGCTCGCATTGATGTGCCATCCTGGATGAGCTGCACTACCTGAGCCACTTGTGTGGGTTGTATAGTCCGTCTCATGCTACCACGAGTGTGAAAGCGCAACCAACATTCAAAAGTGACCAAAACATCAGCCAGAAAGCATTGGTACTGAGATGTGGTCTGTGGTCCCCACCTGCAGAACCACTCCTTTATTGGGTGTCTTGATAATTGCCAATAATTTCCATCTATTGTCTATTCCATTTGCACAACAGCATGTGAAATTGATTGTCAAACAGTGTTGCTTCCTAAGTCGACAGTTTGATTTCACAGAAGTTTGATTTACTTGGAGTTATATTCTGTGTTTTAGTGTTCCCTTTATTATTTTGAGCAGTGTAATTTGGAAGTCCTTCGCCATAGGACGCTTTTTTATTTAATCTATATATATATATGAGGCATCGTGATAACTCGCTAATCCCGTCCCCTGCACAGTAGCTCCGCCCTCCACCACATCACCACACATAATCCTGCCCCCAACACATCACCACACACAATCCCGTCCCCACCACATTACCACACACAATCCCACCCCCTCACCACAATACCACACACAATCCTGCCCCTACCACATTACCACACACAATCCTGCCCCCACCACATTACCACACACAATCTGCACCACATCACCACACACAATCCCGCTCTGCACCACATCACCACACACAATCCTGCCCCCACCACATCACCACACATAATACCACCCGCCCACATCACCACACATAATCCCGCCCCTCAACACCACACATAATCCCACCCCCACCACATTACCACATAATCCTGCCCCCACACCACCACACATAATCCCCCCCACCACATCACCACACATAATCCTGCCCCCCCACCCCAATCACCACACATAATCCCACCCCCCACCCCATTACCACACACAATCCCGCCCTCAACCCCATTACTACACACAATCCTGCCCCCCACCATATCACCACACATAATCCTGCCCCCCACCACATCAGCACACATAATCCCACCCCCTCACATTACCACACGAGGCTCCGTCCCCACATATTACCACACGAGGCTCCGTCCCCACACATTACCACACGAAGCTCCGTCCCCACACATTACCGCATGAGGCTCTGTTCCCCCACATTACCACACGAGGCTCCCTCCCCACACATTACCACACGAGGCTCCCTCCTCGCACATTACCACACGAGGCTCCGTTCCCATACATTACCACACGAAGCTCCGTCCCCACACATTACCACATGAGGCTCCATCCCCACACATTACCACACGAGGCTCCGTCCCCACACATTACCGCATGAGGCTCTGTCCCCACACATTACCACACAAGGCTCCGTCCCCACACATTTCCACACGAGGCTCCGTCCCCACACATTACCACACGAGGCTTCCTCCCCACACATTACCACACGAGGCTCTGTACACACACATTACCACATGAGGCTCCATCCCCACACTGTTATTAACTTTATTTTAAGTTAATTTACCACCTGCGTAAGCGCTATTGAATGTTGTCATCATTTACTTTACTTTAATCACCAGCAGCGTTAATTAGATAGCAATGAGCGTGCCGAGCGTAGTTGTATACATATAAGATAGCAATAGTGCAGGTATGTGCGTCACTGAAAAATATAATGAAATAATAGTTTTTTTGCTGCCTATTTGCCATAAAAACCCAAAGGTATGAGCTGGGATACAAATTGGTGTGCATGCAGCGTGTAAGTGCATGTTCACACTGGCCACTGAACAGAAAAACAAAGACAGAAACATATAGATTAAGTACCCTGCAATAAATAAATGAATAGCATACTGCATGAAAATAATATACGGTACTTACGGTAATTAAGATGTTTTTTTATTTTAAAAAAATGCAAAAGTCATCTAACAACTTCACAGTGACCGGAATTGGGACAGTCCTAACTCTAATACTAAAAAGCTTACCACCTGTGACGTGGCATGCATGTGTATAAGGGCTGAGAAGGACTGAGCCCAACTAGTGGACACACAGCCATGGGAGACCACATCAATATAATGCCCGGCTCAAGGGAAGTAACGTATATTATTTTCATGCATTATGCTATTTATTTACTGCGGGGTAAATAATCAATATTTTTCCGTCTTTGCCTATTTGCCATGTTTGTCTGGTACTTTGTCTATTACATGGGCCTAGATCAATAAAGAAGCAACTACATATTTACTACTTGGCAAAACAATACAGGGTAGAGGCTGGACATCCATTAGAAATCCATTGTGTTTAATGCAACATTATTATATATTTTAACGGATGAAATATTATAAGACCAAACTTTTCAACATGACCCAAATCTGCTGTGAATATTATTGGTTTAGATTGGTTTTAGTTTATATTTAAAGATCTGCTGAGGATTTCCTGCTTGACACATTACAAATTAAGTTCTGTAAACTGAGCATGAGCCGGTCCAATAAAATGTCATATAATAATAATAATAATAATAAAAAACGATTTTAATGAAGTATTGTTTTGGGTTACTCTTCACTCTCGTAGCATTTCAACATGTGCTCTTAATCTGGCATCCAAATACTCGGCAAGATTTTCAGCCTTGACAAACACAATGAGGTGTCAGATTTAATAGCTTCTCATGCTGCTTGGATTCTTAACAGTTTTGGTCTTGTTCTGTGCCTTTTCATGACAGTATTTAATTTTCCAAGCAAAACTTGATGTGTAACCTATATCAATTCAAGGAAACCCTCATTCCTCTCAGCATTGAGAATTACCTAGAGAAATCATACAACATTTTACAAGTTTTCTTAGACTCTAGACTGCATCAAATCTATTGAATTTCTTAAGTGCAGTGTTGATCCAATTCTTAGCAACACTTTAGTGGCATAAAATTGTGGTTGAAAGTTCCCATTTAAAGGCAACCTATCTTCAAAAAATATTGTTTAAATCAAGCTTTTATGTAACGTGAAAAAAAAATTGCCAAAAATGTTTTTTTTTTAATATCACAATCTTCGTCAAAAACAAAGTTAGCAATCTTGCATTTTTCACAGTGGACACTGAGGCTTTTTTAGATTCATACTTCTTTTTCATATAAGGAAGAGTTTTAAACAGGCTCCTTATCAGTCAGGAGCAAAATGACGTTTAGACAAGCTCATTAGATGCCTCAGAAGAAAATGGAAGGTAAGAGTCTGCTCATGTATATATGCCTTTCATGAAACAAAATGTAGCTAGAGTCTAAAAAAGCCCAAGTGAAAGTTGTAAGATTTCTATCTTTTTACTTTAATACAGTTTGCGATATGGAAAAATAATTGCCAAAAATAAAATACAGTATATATATATATATATATATATATATATATATATATTTAGCATAACACCTGATTTCAATAAAAGTTCATTTTCTGATGACAGCTTCCTTTTAAAGATACAGTAACAGACAAGTATTAGTTAAACAACATGATTCTACTTTTCTTCAAGCAACTGTGTTACAACATACTTAATAGTTTAAAGTTCATTCTTTTGGGTGCAGAAGTTTGATGTTACAATGCATTTTACGATAATTACATTTCGTGATTGCTTTTTCACTTTTTGTGGCAAGGAACAGTTAAGGGTTATTTCAAAACAGCCAATTGTTTATGTCACTAAAGCCTCTGGACAATGTTGTCTTCACAAAACTTCTCTCAATATTAATGGCAATTCAAGGCAACTACCACATCTGATCTCAACATTGAGATAACTACTTAAAGCACCACTCCAGCAATGGAGTGGTGCCATTAAGCTACATTCCCTGCCCCTAGTACCATACACAACATTTTCATCTGCTATTGGGGCCGGTCCGGTCGGGCTCCAGCAGTTTGTGACCTGCCGGATTGCTCTAGTATATGTTGGAAAAGCAAGAGGTCACAGCTCAGTGAAGGTCTATGAGAGCCATAACGAGGTTTTCATAGCCTTACATTGCAAATTGCCTCTTCAGAGAGAAAGAGGACTTGAAATCTATAGCGCCACCTGTTGGAAGCAATGATCCTACAAGTCACAATCAACCCTTTAATAAGTCTTGCGATATGACCTAGGATAAAAGCCAAATCAGAATCTCAATTTTTAGACACAGGTTATTGGTCCTCATCAATGCAAAGTATGAGAATTGATTTGGCTAGGTGAGCGGCTCTGGACTGCGGTGTAAGGGGTAACGTTTCTCCTAGTGGAGAGTGACATACCAACTCTGGCATGTCAAGGTAAGGAGGCTTATTTGCCATACAATGCTCCTCTGGGAAATTTAATATGCAAAATACCTCTTCAGAGAGAAAGAGGACTGCAGACTGTTGCACTGCATATAGTATACAGCACAGAGCCACGTAGTATGCAGCACACAGCCATGTAGTATACAGCACAGAGCCACGTAGTATATTGCACAGCGATGTAGTATATTGCACAGCCACGTAGTATATTGTCCAGCCACGTAGTATATTGCCCAGCTACGTAGTATATTGCCCAGCCACGTAGTATATTGTCCAGCCACGTAGTATATTGTCCAGCCACGTAGTATATTGCCCATTGACGTAGTATACAGCACAGAGCCACGTAGTATATTGCACAGCGACGTAGTATATTGCCCAGCTACGTAGTATATTGCCCAGTCACGTATGTCACAGGTTAAAAAATAAAAAATAAACATACTCACCTAACGATCCGAGGGCCCCTTGTAGTTTAACATACGCACCATTCTGGTCGCAGCTCCTCAGCGTCCCGTCTCTCCGCCTCCTGGGATCCAACGGCGCTGTGCCGATAGGCGCGCGGCTGGCGCCATCTTCCGTTCCCAGGATGCTTTGCGAAATTACCCAGATGACTTCGCGGTCTCGCAAGACCGCTAGGTCTTCTGGGTAATTTCGCATAGCATCGCGATTTTTAAAATTACTTTTTTTTACTATTGATGCCGCATAGGCAGCATCAATAGTAAAAGGTTGGGGACACACAGGGTTAATAGCGGCGGTAACGGAGTGCGTTACCCATGGCATAACGCGGTCCGTTACCGCCAGCATTAACCCTGTGTTAGCGGTGACCAGAGGGGAGTATGGAGTGGGCGCCGGGGACAGTGACTGCGGGGAGCATGGAGCGGGCGCTGGGGACAGTGACTGTGGGGAGCATGGAGTGGAGCGCCGGGGAAACTGCGGGGAGTATGGAGCGGAGCACCGGGGACACTGACTGCGGGGAGTATGGAGCAGAGTGCCGGGGACACTGCGGGGAGTATGGAGCGGAGCGCTGGGGACACTGACTGCGGGGAGCGGAGATAATGGAGCGGATCGCCGGGGACACTGCAGGGAGTAAGTAGTGGCCATTTTCTTCCGGACTGTGCCCGTCACTGATTGGTCGCGGCAGCAATGACAGGCAGCTGGCGAGACCAATCAGCGAATGAATAACCATGACAGAAGGACAGACAGACAGACGGAGGTGACCCTTAGACAATTATATAGTTGGTTCATATGCAGTAATTTAGTATTGTTGTTGTGCACTATTCATGTACTGATGATAGTACTGCTGTCATATGTACTATTGATAGCTGCTATATTGTATTCATGTACTGATGGTGATAAATACAGAGCCAGAACCACCATTACTTGTTACTGTTAGGGTTCTGTTGGGATTCTACGGGAAAGCCCAAGAGTGGACCCTCTGGGTTGTGGCTCCAGAGCCCCCTAGGACGAGCGGACCAGATGGGACCACTGTTACTGTTAGGGTTCTGTTAGGATTCTAAGGGAAAGCCTAAGAGTGGACCAAATGGGACCACCCCCTATACAGGGAGCGTTAGGTGCAGGTCCAAGGGGGATGTAACCGCAACAGCTGGAGCCAAAGGGATGACTAGGGCAAGATGAGAACAGCACTTACGGGTACAAAAAGGAGATAGGAGAAAAGGTGCCAGGAGGATCCAGAATACGCTATGACTGAGAACTGCAAGAGAGGGAAAAAACAAATAGTTTAAGCAAGGACCGAAGAGGGACAAAACTAAGCAACTACGGAGGACTCAGAGCTGGCAAAGTGACAGAGCACAGGAGGAACGGAAAAGCAGGGGACAGAACAAACAGAAAGCTGGAAGAGCAAGCAGGCAGAGACACAGGAGCGGAGATCTGAGCAGGGCCAGAGGACAAGACAAGGAAAACAGAGCCTGAGGATGCCAGCAAGAAAGCAGGCGCCGCCAAAACAACACACAGGCATCTTACCACAGAAGATGCTGAGCAGAAATACCCGGTGGGCGCCGCCATGATGGGGCGGAGCCACCGGGTCACGACCTCCCAGGAAATCCAGAGGCGGCAGCAGCGTAACTGCGCATGCACGAGCTGCAAAAGCACGTGAACCCGAGAAGTCGGGCGGATAGCAGCGAGGGACAGTGCCAGGGATGCGCCAGGAGCCAGAAGACAGGTAAATATGAGAAGATGAACCCGGGGATGTGACAGTACCCCCTCTCTTTCTCCCCCCCCTTTTTATTACTGGAGAGGAACATCCTTAATGTTTTCTCAAGATTCCCACGATCTCTCCTCAGGACCGAATCCTTCCAATCAATTAAAAATAAAGTCCTTCCTCTAACTGTCTTTTTGGCTAGAATATCCTCAACCTCAAATATACCATCAGAGATGCTGGGTTGAGTGGAGCGAGATGAAGAAGAGTGAAAATGATTAAAGACCGCGGGTTTAAGGAGCGACACATGGAAGGCATTGGGGATACGCAACAAAGCAGGCAGCTTCAATTTATAGGCCACATTATTAATACGACTTAAAATTTCAAAGGGACCAATATAGCGTGGACCAAGCTTCTGAGAAGGAATTTTAAGTCTGATGTAGTGTGAAGAAAACCAGACTTCATCACCTGGGTGATATGGAGGAATGTCCAGGCACCTCTTGTTGGCATACCTCTTCATCATGCTACAAGCTCTCTCTAAAGCCTCTTTAGTCTCCTGCCAAATCTTAGAGAATTCCAAGGACAGGGAATCCGCCGCGGCACGCCTGAGGTGGGGGAAATGGGAAGAGGAATGCCGGGATGTTGCTCAAAGACTACAAAGAAAGGAGATTTAGTAGAAGATTCATTAGGATGGTTGTTGTATGCGAACTCAGCCCATGGAAGGAGAGAGACCCAATCATTCTGATGAGCGTTGGAGAAATGCTGTAGGTAAGATGTGAGAATGTGGTTGACACGCTCCACCTGGCCTGGGGATGATAGGCTGAGGAGAAATCCAGAGTCACTTTCATCAGTCCACACAGATCCCTCCAGAATCAGGAGGTGAATTGAACACCACGATCATACACAATATGACGTGGGAAGCCGTGAAGTCGGAAGACATGATGCAAGAAGATCTTCGCCAACTCAGGGGCAGAAGACAGTCCGGGCAAGGAAACGAAGTGGGCCATCTTGGAGAATCTATCCACCACTACCAAGATGACGGTGCAATTGGAGGAGCTCGGTAAATCTGTGACAAAGTCCATAGCAATATGGCTCCAAGGGACAGAAGGTACAGGAAGCGGTTGCAGAAGTCCAGAAGGTGACTGCCGAGGAACTTTGCATTTGGTGCAAGAAGCGATGAAATCCAAGACATCTTGATGAAGAGATGGCAACCAATAGTGGCGAGAGATAAGGGAGAGAGTCTTCTTGCCTCCAGCATGGCCAGCAAACTTGGAGGAGTGGCCCCAATGCAAGACCCTCACTTTGTCACGATCCAACACAAAGGTTTTTCCTGGAGGTGGAGAGACCACGTTTAATGGAGCTGCAGTGAGGATTCTGGCAGGATCAATAATATCTGCCGGACCCTCCACTATGTCCAGAGGTTGGAAGGACCTTGATAAGGCATCAGTTCTGATGTTTTTATTACCAGGTCGAAAGTGGGGTTCAAAGTCAAAACGTCCAAAGAACAAGGACCACCTAGCTTGCCGAGGATTAAGCCTTTGGGCAGACTGGACATAGGCCAAATTTTTGTGATCTGTAAAAATGATGAAAGGATGGACAGCCCTTTCGAGTAGATAACGCCATTCCTCCAAAGCCAGTTTGATGACTAACAATTCCTTGTCTCCAGTGAAATAATTATGTGCCAAGAGGAGAAAGCCTTAGAAAAGAAACCACAGGTAACTAGGCGACCAGAAGCAGATTTTTGTAATAGAACCGCTCCTGCTCCAGTGGAGGATGCATCAACTTCGAGGATAAATGGTCTGTCGGCATCCAGACGATGGAGCGCAGGAGCCATAGCAAATTCTTTTTTTCAGGGTTTGAAAGGCGATCTCAGCCTCCGGAGGCCAATGATTGGGAATGACCCCCTTGCGAACAAGAGCAGAAATTGGCCTAGTCAGAGAAGAGAAATGAGAGATAAATTGCCTAATAATTGGCAAAGCCAAGAAAACGCTGGATTGCTTTCACTCCATGGGGCTGTGGCCAGTTAAGAAGGCTGACACCTTCTCAGGATCCAAATTCAAGCCTGAATTCGAGACAATATATCCTAGAAAAGGTACGGGGGATTGCTCACAGATACACTTCTCTATCTTGGCGAAAAGATGATACTCTTAGTCGTTGCAAAGCTTGCTGAACGCCATGTCGATGAGTGGATAAATCAGGAGAGAACATGAGGATGTCATCAAGGTAGACCACTACACTGGAATAGAGGCGATCTCGAAAGACCTCGTTAACAAATTCTTGGAATACTGCTGGAGCGTTGCAGAGACCAAAAGGCATAACTAAATACTCATAAAAACCGTCACGTGTGTTAAATGCCCCCAAGGCTCTGTTCTAGGACCCCTACTCTTCTCAATCTATACACTTGGCTTGGGACAACTCATAAAGTCCCATGGATTCCAGTACCACCTCTATGCTGACGACACTCAGATCTACCTCTCTGGCCCAGACGTCACCGCTCTGCTGTCCAGAATCCCAGAGTGCCTATCAGCCATATCCTCCTTCTTCTCCTCTCGCTTCCTCAAACTCAATGTGGACAAATCTGAACTCATCATCTTTCCTCCATCCCACAAATCTTCCTTACTTGACCTATCTATCGCAGTCAATGACATCATGCTTTCCCCTGTACCCGAAGTCCGCTGCCTCGGAGTAACCTTCGACTCTGCCCTGTCCTTCAAACCACACATCCAAGCTCTTTCCACCTCCTGTCGCCTCCAGCTCAAAAATATCTCCAGGATCCGTCCTTTCCTCAACCCCCAATCTACTAAAATGCTTGTGCACGCCCTCATCATTTCCCGCCTTGACTACTGCAACATCCTTTTCTGTGGCCTCCCTGCTAACACCCTTGCACCTCTCCAGTCCATCCTTAACTCTGCTGCCCGACTAATCCATCTCTCTCCTCGCTACTCCTCCGCTTCCCCCCTCTACAAATCTCTTCACTGGCTCCCATTCCCTCAGCGTATCCAGTTCAAATTGCTAATACTGACCTACAAAGCCATCCACAACCTGTCTCCTCCATATATCTCTGAACTAATCTCTCGATATCTTCCCTCACGTGACCTCCGGTCCTCCCAAGACCTCCTTCTCTCCTCCACACTTATTCGCTCCTCATCCAATCGCCTCCAAGACTTCTCCCGAATATCCCCCATCCTCTGGAACTCTCTGCCCCAACACGTCCGACTATCAACCACAGTCGGATCCTTCAGACGGAACCTGAAAACTCATCTCTTCAGGAAAGCCTACAGCCTGCACTGACACCGCTGCTGCCTCATCACCAACGAAGCTACCGCCTCACCAACACCGGAGCTACCGCCTCACCAACACCGGAGCTACCGCCTCACCAACACCGGAGCTCCTGCAACCCTCAACCTACTGTCTCCTTCCCCATAATCCTGTAGAATGTAAGCCCGCAAGGGCAGGGTCCTCGCCCCTCTGTATCAGTCCGTCATTGTTAGTTTGTTTACTGTATGTGATATTTGTAACTTGTATGTAACCCCTTCTCATGTACAGCACCATGGAATCAATGATGCTATATAAATAAATAATAATAATAATAAATGCGTTCTTCCACTCATCCCCTGTGCAGATCCGTGCCAGGTTATACGCACCTCGAAGGTCAAGCTTGGTAAAAATTTGTGCTCCCATCAGGCGGTCGAAGAGCTCCGGGATAAGTGGCAATGGGTATTTGTTTTTCACCGTGATGTTGTTTAGGCCTCTGTAGTCAATACATGGGCGAAGGGAGCCATCCTTTTTCTTGACGAAAAAGAAACCCGCCCCAGCAGGGGAAGAAGCTTTCCGAATGAAACCCTTGGCGAGATTATCCTGAACGTACTCCGACATGGCTTGAGTCTCTGGAGGAGAAAGAAGATAGATTCTTCCTCTTGGAGGAGTGGTACCAGGAACGAGATCACTAGGGCAATCGTATGGTCGATGTGGAGGAAGATTCTCAACCTCCTTCTTGTTGAAGACATCCGAGAAAGAACTGTAAAGAGATATACTGGCTAAGACATAAAATGCAATTCTCTCCTTATGCAGATCTCCTACCTGAAGCTCAACCTCCTGCGTAACATGATTGATGGTCTCTTGCAGCAGCTTGCCATCCACAGAAGCAAGAAAGAGGGGTATTTATAAAGTCCTGAATAGAACAGAAAATGTATTGACCTCCTCTTACCTAATAAAATTCCCCGCAGCACCCGAATCTACATAGGCTGCTAAGGAAAAGTGCTTACCATGAACATGCAATAGGACAGGCAGAGTGATGGGTTGAGAGGTATCACATTCACCTAGGGAGGCCTCTCTTACCTGACCTAGGTGGAGGAGTTTTCCAGCCGTTTGGGACACGCTCTAAGAAGTTGGGAGGCACTCCCACAGTAGAAACAAAGGCCTTGAGTGTGTCTCTCTTTACGACGTTGCTCAGACAATTTAAGCCAATCAATTTGCATAGGCTCCGATGTAGTAGCAGATGTGGAGATCCTGGGTCGAGGACTGGGTGGTCGGCGGGTAGATAGAGAAAAACGAGGAAACCTTTTCTCACGGGCTCGCTTCTGAAAGCGAAGGTCAATACGAGTGGCTTACGCAATCAAATCCTCCAAAATAGTTGGAGTCTTGCGACCTGCTAACTCATCCTTAATACGACTGGATAAGCCTTGCCAGAAAGCTCCCACAAGAGCTTCATTATTCCAGCCCAAATCGGAAGACAGAGTGCGGAACTGGATTGCGTACTGACCTACGGTTAAAGAACATTGGTGGAGATTAAAGATTGCCTTGCGCAAGCGTGTACTACGGAGGACAGAAAATGAACTTCAATCCAATATTGTGGCCAGCATGCAGCCAGCGGGTAAGGAAAGGGTGAATCAAACATCCAAAAACTCCGCCCATATGACCCAAAACCGGTCCTGCCAAATTCAGGTGACAGGTCCCCTTTAAACTACAGGGTGGGCCATTTATATACATACATCTAAATAAAATGGGAATGGCTGGTGATATCAACTTCCTGTTTGTATTCAAGAATCACCCGGCACTCAAAAATTGTGAAAAGTAACAATTACAGTTTATTATTATCCAGACATAGAACCAGTTTGTTTGTTGAATGTTTTCGGTCCCAGATGGACCTTCTTCAGAACAGTTCAATTTATCTAGTGTATAGAGGTATTTAAACAAAAACAAAATTAAAGACAACATTATGGAAAATAAGGGAAAAAAAGGGGGAAACAACAACTAAATGGAACCATATAGCCTGTCCAGCATTTTATAGTGACAAATACAAAGGAGAAGGAGGTCTGTATGTCGTGGTATTCAATACATAATACATAATTCAATACATAATACGGTCGTGCAACCTTAGACGTGCCCAAGGGGGAGGTATTATTTATATGGGAGTAACCCATGAAAAGGTTGGATAAGAGGACAACCATAAAGGGAATATGGGAAAACATACTGTAAAGGATATAAGTGCTCCTAATTTGAAGAAGTGCAATTCCCATGGAGGTCTAATTCTGTAGAACAGACGAAATTCTTCGACATAAAGAAATTGTATTCGTCACTATAAAATGCTGGACAGGCTATATGGTTCCATTTAGTTGTTGTTTCCCCCTTTTTTTCCCTTATTTTCCATAATGTTGTCTTTAATTTTGTTTTTGTTTAAATACCTCTATACACTTGATAAATTGAACTGTTCTGAAGAAGGTCCATCTGGGACCGAAAACGTTCAATAAACAAACTGGTTCTATGTCTGGATAATAATAAACTGTAATTGTTACTTTTCACAATTTTTGAGTGTCGGGTGATTCTTGAATACTTGTGACTGAGGGTTGGATACCCTACTCGAGCACCAAAACTCACATCCTCACAGAGTGCCGCGTTTATTACTTTTAACTTCCTGTTTGTGGCATATTAGTATATGGGAGGGGGAAAACTTTTCAAGATGGGTGGTGACCATGGCGGCCATTTTGAAGTTGGCCATTTTGGATCAAACTATTTTTTTCAATGTGAAGAGGGTCATGTGACACATCAAGCTTATTAAAAATTTCACAAGAAAAACAATGGTGTGCTTGGTTTTAACGTAACTTTATTCTTTCATGAGTTTACACATTTATGACCACTTATAAAATGTGTTCAAAGTGCTGCCCATTGTGTTGGATTGTCAATGCAAACCTCTTCTCCCACTCTTGACACACTAATAGCAACACTGCAGAAGAAATGCTAGCACAGGCTTCCAGTATCCGTTGTTTCAGATGATTGCCTTCAGATGACCCAAGATGGTGCACCACCACATTATGGGTGTCAGGTCCAAGCATTCCTGCATGAACAGTTTCCTGGAACATGGATTGGTCATCGTGGGCCAGTTGAATGGCCACCAAGGTCCCCCGAACTGACCCCCTTAGACTTTTATCTTTGGGGTCATCTGAACTGAAGGCAATTGTCTATGCTGTGAAGATACTGCACGCGATGTGCAGCATCTCAAACAATGGATACTGGAAGCCTGTGCCTGCATTTCTTCTGCGGTGTTGCTATCACTGTGTCAAGAGTGGGAGAAGAGGGTTGCATTGACAATACAACGCAATGGGCAGCACTTTGAACACATTTTATAAGTGGTCATAAACGTGTAAATAACTCATGAAACACCATTGTTTTTCTTGTGCAATTCTCAATAAGTTTGATGTGTCACATGACCCTCTTCCCATTGAAAAAAGTAAAGTTGCATCCAAAATGGCCGACATCAAAATTGCCGCCATGGTCACTACCAACCTTGAAAAGTTTTCCCCCTCCCATATACGAATGTGCCACAAACAGGAAGTTGATATCACCAACCATTCCCATTTTATTTAGGTGTATCCATATAAATGGCCCACCCTGTATATTAGTTTCCATGACTATCCTTGGGTTTGACATTTAAAACATGAGATGTCAGGGATGAATATCACTATTTGTCTTTGGTACCTGTGAGGCAGTGGCCGGTGTCACAGGTACGGGTCGCTGTTTGTTCTCCCCAGGATACGCACTGAGGCGTAATGAGGCCATAAGGGGCATTGCAGTTGCAGGTGTAGCTGTGATTGTAATGGTGAAGCAGTGACCAATGTCACAGGTAGGGGTCACTGTGTGTTCTCCCCAGGTTGTACACGGAGGCGTATGAAGGCCATGGGAGTGCATGGCGGTCACGGGGGTAGCAGTGGCTGTAATGCAGACTAGAAATAATAAAAGTAATTGTTAGTCTTGGACATGCTAGTGTCCAAGGCAGATGTAGGGGAAACCTGCTCTGGGATGTTGTGTTATGAAACAGACTGCAGGATGGTAGTCGTGCAGTCCGTTTCATTCCAGGCCCAGGTTTTCCATGTGGCTGAAGGTCACAGGTTTCTTTGTTAAACGCCCTGCGGTAAAGAGTTTGGGTGTGTCGGTGTCAAGGCCAGTTTCAGTTTGGTTTCGGTGAGAGTGCAGAGCATAGGTTCTGCAGAGCTTTGTCTGTGTGAAGAAATATAGGACAGAGCGGAGCCAATAGGCCTGGCACCTGAAGCGTACATAGTGGTGCTGCCATCCACTGTAACTGGTCTCAGATGTGGACTGTCTTGTGCCCGAAGGTAAACTGGAGGTAGACTGTCCTGTGCCCGAAGGAAGACTGGCGTGTTTAACGGCTGCAAACAGGTGGATATGGTACGCGGCTATAATCTGGAGGACATCAAGGACTGTGTACAGCTGTAGTAAAAGACATTGACACGGCGATGCAGTCACCCATGGCTACTGGTCAAAGGGAAGGCCAGCATGTTTAGTGACTGTAAACGATGAAAGCTGTGAGTAAGAGACATTGACATGGTGATCCAGTCGCCCACGGCTACTGGTCAAAGGGAAGGCCAGCGTATTTAGTGACTGTTAACGGAAGGATGCCGTGTAGTATGTAGTGCGGTGAAATGGGCACTAATTCTATGCACTGAGATTATATGCACTTTTGTGAACTGGGACATTTAATGCTGTGAAGAAACACATTAAAGAAGTTTTGTGTTTGAACTTTGTGGGTCACTGCCTCATCACTGCATAAATGTGCTACCATTGCAGTACATATTGTACTGGTGGTCCACCAACAATGAGTGATTCTTATAACTAACTGTGAAATTGCACCTCCTATTAAGTTTTGCCACTAAAGTACACTACTTTTTTATTTTACTGGTATTTTCTAGTGAAAAATATAACAATTCTGGTGGAAGTAGTCATTCGAGCATGTTACCTGGCCCATTTGGGTGGAAAGGGATATGTTAGGGGTCCTGTTACCTTACCTTCTGTTCCATTCCTTTGCTTATTGCGCTATTGGACTAATATGCTTAGGGCACTGAAATACGTTGTCCCGGCCCTTCCCTAACTAAAAATAACTTTATTGGGTATGGTATATAAAGTACCGTATATACTCGAGTATAAGCCGACCCGAGTATAAGCCGACCCCCCTAATTTTGCCACAAAAAACTGGGAAAACTTATTGACTCGAGTATAAGCCTAGGGTGGAAATGTAGCATTTACCGGTGAATTTCAAAAATAAAAATAGATCATTATTTCCCCATAGCTGTGCCATATAGTGCTCTGCACCGTTCATATTGCCCCATAGATGCTGCACAGATGCCCCATATAGTGCTGTGTGCCGTTCATACTGCCCCATAGATGCTGCACAGATGCCCCATATAGTGCTGTGTGCCGTTCATACTGCCCCCATAGATGCTGCACAGATGCCCCATATAGTGCTGTGTGCCGTTCATACTGCCCCCATATAGTGCTGTGTGCCGTTCATACTGCCCCCATAGATGCTGCACAGATGCCTCATATAGTGCTGTGTGCCGTTCATACTGCCCCCATATAGTGCTGTGTGCCGTTCATACTGCCCCCATATAGTGCTGTGTGCCGTTCATACTGCCCCCATATAGTGCTGTGTGCCGTTCATACTGCCCCCATAGATGCTGCACATAAATCTGTGCTGCCGCTGCTGCTGCTGCAATAAAAAAAAAAAAACACATACTCACCTCCCTTGATTGCAGCTCCCAGCGTCCGGTCCCGGCGCCTCCATCTTCCCGGCGTCTCTGCTCTGACTGATCAGGCAGAGGGCGCCGCGCACACTATATGCGTCATCGCGCCCTCTGCCTGAACAGTCAGAGCGCAGACGCCGGGAAGATGGATGCGCCGGGAAGATGGAGCGACGCCCGGCGGCTGGAACGCGGACAGGTGAATATAACATACTTACCTAGTCCCAGCGATCCTCGCGCTGTCCCTGCCTTCCTCCCCGTCTTCTGTGCTGCAGCATCTTCCTGTCAGCGGTCACCGGCACCGCTGATTAGAGAAATGAATAGGCGGCTCCGCCCCTATGGGAGGTGGAGCCGCTTATTCATATCTCTAATGAGCGGTCCCACGTGACCGCTGAAGAGGGGAAGACGCTGCAGCACAGAAGACGGGGAGGAAGGCAGGGACAGCGCGAGGATCGCTGGGACTAGGTAAGTATACCTCAGCGCCCTCTCCCCCTCACCCGCCGACCCCACCACTACCGTGACTCGAGTATAAGCCGAGGGGGGCACTTTCAGCCCAAAAATTTGGGCTGAAAATCTCGGCTTATACTCGAGTATATACGGTAAGTCTCCTAAACCAGAATACCATTTTAAAAGTACAACATAGAGTTCTTCCATTAACATTGTCCTTCAGAAAGAACTCGTACACCAGATACAGTATCATACAAGCATATCACCCAGTTTTACTTCATGTATGTAGAGTGACGTGTAAAAGTTTTGGGATCCCTGGTCAAAATAACTGTTATTGTGAACAGTTAAACAAGTTGAAGATTAAATGATGTCTAAAAGGCCTAAAGTTCTAGATGGCATAATTCATTTGTATTTTAAGCAAAAAAATAAATGCATAGTCAATTTTTACATATTAAAAATTGCAAAAAGAAAAAAGGCCTTAGTTCACCTGTTTCGGTTATGACTAGTGTTGAGCGATACCGTCCGATACTTGAAAGTATCGGTATCGGATAGTATCGGCCGATACCCGAAAAATTTCGGATATCGCCGATACCGATATCCGATATCAATACAAGTCAATGGGACATCAAGTATCGGAAGGTATTCTCATGGTTCCCAGGGTCTGAAGGAGAGGAAACTCTCCTTCAGGCCCTGGGATCCATAGGGATGTGTAAAATAAAGAATTAAAATAAAAAATATTGATATGCTCACCTCTCCGGCGGCCCCTGGACATCACGCTGGTAACCGGCCGGCTTCTTTGTTTAAAATGAGCGCCTTCAGGACCTGCGAATGACGTCGCGGCTTCTGATTGGTCGCGTGCCGCCCATGTGACCGGCACGCGACCAATCAGAAGCCGCGACGTCATTCGCAGGTCCTTAATTCCTAGAATTAGGAGTTTTGTGAATGAGAATGACGTCGCGGCTTCTGATTGGTCGCGTGCCGGTGACATGGGTGGCACGCGACCAATCAGAAGCCGCGACGTCATTCGCAGGTCCTGAAGGCGCTCATTTTAAACAAAGAAGCTGTTTTGAACTGTATTTCTGTTATGCTGTAATGTCTATTGTCTGTACAAGTCCCCTCTATAATTTGTAAAGCGCTGCGGAATATGTTGGCGCTATATAAATAAAAATTATTATTATTATTATTATAAGAAGCCGGCCGGTTACCAGCGTGATGTCCAGGGGCCGCCGGAGAGGTGAGCATATCAATATTTTTTATTTTAATTCTTTATTTTACACATCCCTATTGATCCGATACCGATACCCGATACCACAAAAGTATCGGATCTCGGTATCGGAATTCCGATACCGCAAGTATCGGCCGATATCCGATACTTGCGGTATCGGAATGCTCAACACTAGTTATGACTTGTTCACTATCATCATTAGGAAAGACCAGGTGTGTAAATTTCCTTTCTTAATGAAAACCCAGCCATCGCTAACCATGTGCCAAAAAACAGCAGACATGGGTTCTTCTAAGCTGCTGCCTAGCACTCTGAAAATGAAATGGTGGAGGCCCACAAAGCAGGAGAAGGCTGTAAGAAGATAGCAAAGCATTTTCAAGTTGCCCTTTCCGCAATTTGAAATATAATTAAGAAATGGCAGTTAAGAGGAACAGTGGAGGTCAAGATAAGGTCTGGAAGACCAAGCAAAATTTAAGTGAGAGCTACTCGTAGGATTGCTAGAGAGGCAAATCAGAACCCCCGCTTAACTGCAAAAGAACTTCAGAAAGATTTATCAGACTCTGGAGTTGTGGTACATTGTTCTACTGTTCAGAGACACCTGAACAAATATCGCCTTCATCATAGCATCATCAGAAAAAAACCTCCCCTACATCCTCACCATAAAATTCAGAGTCAGAAGTATTCAAAAGAACATCTAAACAAGCCTGGTGCATTTTGAAAACAAGTCCTGTGGACCGATGAGGTTTAAATAGAACTCTTTGGCCACAATGATCGAAGGTATGTGTGGAGAAAAAAGGGCACAGTATTTGAAGAACAGAGAAGAAAACATCTTGCCAACCATTAGGCATGGGGATGAATCAATCATGCTTTGGGGTTGTGTTGCAGGCAATGCTATGGAGGACATTTTATGTGTAGAGGGAAGAATGGATGAAATTTCAAAAAAATTCTTGATGCAATCAAAATACCTATAAAAAGCTGAAGTTAAAAAGAGAATGGCTCCTACAAATGGATAATGATCCTAAACACACGGCAAAATCTACAATAGACTACCTCAAAAGTCGCAAGCTGAAGGTTTTACAATGGCCCTCGCAGTCCTCTGATCTGAACATCATTGAAAATCTGTGGCTAGACCTCAAGATAGCAGTGCATGAGAGACAACCCAGGAATCTCACAGAACTGGAAAAATTCTCCAAGAAAGAATAGATGAAAATCCCTCAGACATGAATTGAAAGATTTTTGGCTGGCTACAAAAAGCATTTACAAGCTGTGATACTAACAAAAGGGGATGATACTAGGCACTAACCATGCCAGGTGCCCAAACTTTTGCATCTGTTGATTTTGGTTTTTGTAAATTTTAAAATGTAAAAGATAAAATAAATAAAAAATAATATATATATATATATACGTATATATATATATATATATATATATATATATATATATATATACGTATATATATATATATATATATATATATATATAATCTCATAAAATACAAAGGAAATGTGTCATCTTTAACTTTAGGCCTTTTAGACATTATTTCATCTTCAACTTGCTTAACTGTTCACAATATCACTAATTTTGATCATGGTGCACAAACGTTTACATGCCATTGTATATACAGTACATGTGTTTCACTTAAAAAAATTCTACTCTCCAGCTGCCTTTTTGTGAGTAATGTGAGTGAAAACTTTTTCTACTCTGCAGCCATCTCTTTCCCACTTGTGGGCCAAAAAAAATATTTTATTCTACCGCTGTCTCTGTACAATTTCTGTTTCTACTGTGCCAAAAAGCCTCTGTTTCTACTTTACTAAATAGCTTCTGGAGGTACTGTGCCAAAAAGCTTTTGTGTAATGTGCCAAAAAGCCTCTGTTTCTACTTTACCAAAAAGCCTCTGCGAGTTCTGTGTCAAATAGCCTATGTGTGTAATGGTCTAAAAAGCCTCTGTTTCTACTTTACCAAAAAGCCTCTGGTAGTACTGTGCCAAAAAGCTTCTGTTTTGACTTTACCAAAAAGCCTCTGGGAGTATTGTGCCAAAAAGCCTCTGTTTGTGCTGTAACAAAATAGGGACCATATCAGATGTTTGAGCTGGATTTTGTGACATGCTGAGTAAGGTTTTCCCGATTTATCATGATTAAGCGAGCTTAGTCTCCAGAAACGTTTTGAGATTCTTACCCATATGGTTCGTGCTGAAGTCTGTATCCTCTATGCTTAAAGTTTGTGAATAAAGAAAACTCTTTTTTACGGATTCAGTGAAGCTGGACATTCTCTTCTTGTTTTGGACTTTATACGCCTAGACACAGCGGGTCCGTGCTCCTGAAGTTTGGTTTATGCATCACGGGTGAGCTGGCTTGTATTTCTTCTTTCCCGATTTATGCCATGCTAGACATCACTTCCAAGGTGGTGCCAGTGCCCCAGCTGCTTTGGCGACGTCATCCACTTCTGCTTTCTGTTTCCATTGAGCCCCTGCTGTCAGGTGAGGATGTGGTCAGTAGTGCGTCTACCAGCGTGTGCTTGGAGGTTTTAGATGTATACATTGGTATGATAATGTGCAATGCATAAGTAAGGTTTAGTGTATAAGTATGAAGTAAGACATAGGTTAGAACAAAAGGTAGTGACTATAAGGTGAGATAAGTTTTGGTAAGCATTATAGCTGTAACCTGGTTAATGAATCTTGTTGGACAGGTATTGTTAGCTTTAGTAGACATAGGGTGATCTGCCCAGTTACATATAGTAGTGACAGACTTAGTTGACATTTGGAATAGCCCATAATGGGATGGGCAAGCCAAAGTAAAAGGGAACTGCTTCCTGATTGCAGATCAGAAAAAGAAGTAGAGTAACCAAGATCAAGTTCAAGTCACAGTGGGCAAGTATCTACTGTTCGGGGCAGTGGGAGGCCTTACTGGGATCCCTTACGGACATTCCTACAATGTTCCAATTTCAAGGTTTGATACAGGTACTATGAAGAGTGCCTTATTCTCTGATGTACATGGGACAATGGATGCGGAACCACGTGAAGTGAAGGTAATGGATCCTGTGTGCATTGTTGAACTGAACAGGGTCTGACAAAGCCAGTAAACATAGGTATAGTCTAGGAGGAACGGATAGTAATGCTGTATTAAGGTAACCAAGAATGAAAAGGGTTGTGCCTGATACTGCATGTTACAATCTGGGGAACTTGAACTGTCCAGTAAATTTCAGTTGTTAAAATGAACTGGGTGGCCCCTGAGCTAAGTGTAGTGGTTCCTGAAGATGGAGGCCTGGAGACAGAGGAGGGCTGTTGCCTACAAGTGAGTGTGATGCACCCCATACCTGACCTCACAATTTTCCTGCAAAGTGCCAGGGCGTTGTGGAGTAGCAGTTTGCCCATGGCTACCACCCTCAGTCACTTTACACCTCTATGTAAGTGTTGTAGGCACAGAAAGCATTGGCTGTTGTCTTTCCATGTAAATGTAGGCACAGAACATACAAGCAAAAGTCTCTCCGCCACAAATGAAGACAACACTGTGCAGATCCCTGTTTTATATTTTGCTTTTCGAAGTATGAATTTTGGTGTGTGGCACCCTCCAGGGCTCAGCATCTTTATCCTTTCACTAGCAAGATTTAATTAGAAGCTCTGTTCCTGCTTTTCCTTTCATTTCCTTAGTTCAGATGAGGCCTGGCTTGGCACAAAGAGAGAGAAGATACCATTGATAAGGACCATCAATATAACAGGTGCACCTTGCCCTTAATGGATGGCTTTTTGTTATGACCTGGTGGTTAGGAGCACCCGGCACGACTTGATAGTTAAACTGACACAAGACAAGCTCTGGGATGTGGGAGCTCTGCTGACCGCAACCCCTAATCCTATCACACACACTAGAAATAGCCGTGGAGCGTTCCTGACTCTCCCTAGACGCCTCTTCACAGCCTAAGAGCTAGCTAGCCCTAGAGATAGAAAATAAAGCCTACCTTGCCTCAGAGAAATTCCCCAAAGGTAAAGGAAGCCCCCCACATATATTGACTGTGAGTTAAGATGAAGTCACAAACATAGAAATGAAACAGATTTCAGCAAAGGGAGGCCAGACTTACTAAACAGACAGAGGATAGGAAAGGAATCTTTGCGGTCAGCACAAAAAACTACAAAAGACCACTAGAGTGCAAAAAGACCTCCGCACCGACTAACGGTGCGGAGATGCCACTCTGCATCCCAGTGCTTCCAGCTAGCAAGACAAAATCATGATATCCAGCTGGACAAAGAAACAATGAACAAATAATAACTAGCAGGCACTTAGCTTCTGCTGGAATAGACAGGTCACCAGAAAGATCCAAGAGCGAACTGAACCAATGCAGGAACATTGACAGCTGGCATGGAGTAACAATCTGAGTGGAGTTAAATAGAGCAGCCAACCACAGGATAAACCACGTCACCTGTGTAAGGAACCTCAGAAGCAGCAGCTCCACTCACAGCCACCAGAGGGAGTCCATAGACAGAACTCGCCGAAGTACCATTCACGACCACAGGAGGGAGCTCGACAACAGAATTCACAACAGCTTTTACACTTTTTGATCAAAAAATGTTAACTACGTTAAAAACTTTAAATTTTTAAAGATCACAATAATGCTGCAGCCCAGGTATTCATTAATTGCAGTGTGCCGACGCAGCGTATGTGCGAGATTATATATTGGGATGCTGAAACTTCATGTCACACCTCTGTTTTTATGTTAATATGTACAGTAGTTACAGTCTCATTCAGTATATGTCTGCTGATAGAATCAACAAGAATGACTTAATAAATAACATAGCTTTTCTGGAATATTTTACTGTATTCCAGAGTCTCCAAGATAGCGTGTTACGATGCTTCCGCTATGCGCTATTTGGATGGAACCAAGGTGTTAATAAGATTCCATGATGTATTTTTTTTTGGATGCAGAAACAATACAAGTAATGTTTTTTTGGACTTGGCAGCAGATGTTTTTGGCAAACAATACATTATATTCAGTGCAAGACCAGCAGGCAACTGATCGTCACTGAGGAATTCATTAACGAGACAGAAAAGATGGCTGAATGCCCAAGGTACTTTGTTGGAAGCTGGGAAATGTCAATGCAATGTGAACTCTGCCTGATATATTTTGTAATATTTTCCTGATACAGTGTTTTAAAAATAGCATTTTCTACATAATAAATGTACATGGGCAGCAGTTTAATTGGTCTGAATACTATAGTTGCTTCCTTTGTCTATGGAATGTAACTCATTTATTTATATTGAAACCTACTAATTTTGTCCTGATAAGTCTGGTTAAACCATCCTCAACATAAGTAGTTCAAAGCAATTAAAGTCTAAAAGTATAATTTGTTCTTGTGAATAACAGATTTCAGAAAGCAAAGCTTTGTTTGGTAACAAATAAAATCTGTTTAAAGCCTTCTTCACAAGTCCATTTTGTATGGCCGTATTTGCGGCCCTTAAAAAACGACGTATACTAACATACGCATACCCATTGTATTTAATGGAGGTGCCCACATGTAAGACTTTTCACACGGACTGTGTGTCCGTGTGAAAAACATGCAGATATGTCACTTTTTTTTGCACAGCACGGAAAAAATGCACACGTGCACTCGCATGTCATCTGTGTCATCAGGGTGGCACGTACTGGTGCCTGGGAAGAAGCAATACAGTGCACTGTCCCCAGGCACGGCTGGCTGCTGAAGGTATCTCTCGTTATTGTCTCCTGCTTGCACTGAGATCAGCGTGACCAGAAAACATTGATGGGAGTTGTATTCAGCCGCTGGCGTGTACCGCCTATGTAAAATAAATAATTAAAAAAAACGATGTTGGCTCCTGTGCAATTTTAATAACCAGCAGAGGGAAATCCCACGGCTGGGGGCTGATGTTAGTAACCTGGGACAAGGGACAATACCCCATAAGTTTCCCAGGCTATTAATAACAGCTCACAGCTGTTTGCTTAGCCTTTACTGGTGATTTTCCGGGGGACCCCAAAAAAAAAATGACATAGGGCCACCCTATAAATTCAAACCAACAAAGGCTAAACATACAGCTGTGGGTTGATATTAATAGCCTGGGAGGAACTCAGTGATGTTGCCCCGCCTCTGCCTACCAACATCAGCCCTCAGCCGCCCCAGAAACGGCGCATCCATAAGATGCCAAATCTGGTGCTTAGCCTGTTATGAACAGGTAATTCAGAACCACAATGGACATTGGAGTTCAGAGCACACAAAGTGACCGGACAATTACCAAAAACAAAGGACGAGCTCTGAGACGTGGGGACTCTGCTGACCGCAATCCCTAATCCTATCACACCACACTAGAGGTAGCCGTGGATTGCACCTAACGCTCCCTATGCAACTCAGCACAGCCTGAGAAACTAACTAGCCCTGAAGATAGAAAAATAAGTCTACCTTGCCTCAGAGAAATTCCCCAAAGGAAAAGGCAGCCCCCCACATATAATGACTGTGAGCAAAGATGAAAACACAAACACAGAGATGAAATAGATTTAGCAAAGTGAGGCCCGACTAACTGAATAGACCGAGGATAGGAAAGATAGCTTTGCGGTCAACACAAAACCCTACAAACAACCACGCAGAGGGGCAAAAAGACCCTCCGCACCGACTAACGGTACGGAGGTGCTCCCTCTGCGTCTCAGAGCTTCCAGCAAGCAAGAAAAACCAATATAGCAAGCTGGACAGAAAAAATAGGAAACAAAAATAACACAAGCAAAACTTAGCTTATGCAGGAGAGGCAGGCCACAAGAACGATCCAGGAGGAAGCAAGACCAATACTAGAACATTGACTGGAGGCCAGGATCAAAGCACTAGGTGGAGTTAAATAGAGCAGCACCTAACGACTTAACCTCATCACCTGAGGAAGGAAACTCAGAAGCCGCAGTACCACTCTCATCCACCAAAGGAAGCTCATAGACAGAACCAGCCGAAGTACCACTCACGACCACAGGAGGGAGCTTGGTCACAGAATTCACAACATTAGCCCAGCTCTTCCCTGTTGACCTGTGGTGGTGGCAAGTGGGGTAAAAGGCTTGGTGGGGTTGATGTCACCTATGTATTCTCAGGTGACATCAAGCCAAGGAGTTAGTAATGAAGAGGCGTCTATAAGACGTCTCTCCATTACTAACCCCATATTCATATTGTAAATAAGCACACAGCAAGAATAAAGTCATTTATTAAAAAAATACAAAAGACCCTGTTTAACACATTTATTTAAAAATAAAAAACACATTTGTACTCACCTTAAGACCATTCCATTGAAGACCTCGTCTCCTGTAAAAAGCAGAGACAAACAGTTATAATACTCACCTTATGCCCACTTCATTGAAGCCTTTGTCTCCTGTAAAAAAAAAATAAATAAACCACCATATCCCTCACCTGTTTGATATACTGTCCCACGCCATAGTCCATCTCTGCGATAACTGGTTTACCACCTAAACTGTACCAAGATGCGACCGACAAGGCTGAAGAGCAGGGCACAATGAGGTGTTGAGAATGCAGATCATAGTAATAGAGTTCAACGCCAGTCATAGAAGCTGCGTTCCCACACTTCACTGTGAGCTGCCCAATGAACTCCGGTGATCTCAAAGTTATGTGCACCGTGACCACCGAAAACTTTTTTTTTTCTTTTTACATTTTGCATGCAGTCTTTGAAGTAGATCAAGCAGGAAGGATATATTTAAAGGGGTATTCCAGTTATCCTGTAGACAGGTAATAATTTCTAGTTCTGTGCTTGGCAATTTCTGGCAATCCTGTTTAGAATGGACGCATTTCAGTATGTATTAAATCTGCACCAAGAATACATCAAACAAGGGAAAAACATAAAAAAAACAGTTAAAACTCAATACTTTGCAGCTTTCAAAGCCTGAAGAGGTTGAAATGTGCTCAAAAGACTGAACATATGAACAACTAGTTGTTTTGACATTGCAGTTCATATGTTCATTCTTTTCAGAATTTCTTAACCATGTTTTCATATGCACATACATTTAGATTGCATTTACATGTTGTTTGGTGCCTCTCTCTCTGGAATTGAGGCAAAAATGCACCACCGTTGCAATGAGCCTGCATCACAGCCTTTGGCACAGATGTGAAACATAAAAGACAATTTTATAGGAAGTTATTTAGTGTGCACTTGGTGAGGGTAGTGATGTAGTGAGATACAATGTATGCACAGTTATGGCGATTTAAATTCCATAAACTTTAAAAGAATCTGCCAGCAGATTTGTGCTAAGTAATCTGACATCAGCATGCTATGGGAGCAGAGAGTTTCCTTGTTTCCAGCGATCTGCCACTTAGGCCTCTTTCACTACGTCCGTATCACCGGTACGTGTGGTGATAGTTTTCACACGTACCGGAGACACGTACACTCATAGACCCATTCAAATGAATGGGTCTGTGCACATGTCAGTGTGTTTCCACGGACCGTGTGTCCATGGGCATAGCACGCTGACATGTCTGTTTTTTTACCGTCAGCACTGACGGCAAAACGTCCCGTACACGAGAACACACATTGATGTCTGTCGCGTGACACGCATCGGCATTGGAGAAGAAGCGCTACTGTATGCGCTGTTCCCTGCAGCAGGTGCTGAAGTTGGCTCTCATCATTCTCCCTTGCTTTAAAGGAGTTTGTGTAATTTTTTCAAATAAAGGATTTTATTCTGGCTGTGTCTTTATTTAACATATAACTATAGGATTAGTAATGGAGAGGTGTCTTATAGAACTGCGGAGCCTCCCGGTAGGCAAATAGTAGGTGAGGGAGGTACCGCTCCCAGTTGCTCCCATGGGAGTCAACCAACATGCTAAGCATCTGCTTGAGAGTGCCATTGAACCGCTTGCACAGGCCATTAGTCTGCGGAAGGTACGGGCTGGCCACCAGATGTTGCACCTGTATTTGCTTGCAAAGGGACTCCATCAGCTGCAACATAAACTGGGTCCCTCGGTCAGTGAGCATTTCCTAATGGCAATTACACTCTGGAGAAAATCTCCAGTAAAGCGGTGGTCACCTTGTCAGCCCAAGTGGAGGACAAGGCTACCGCTTCTGGGTACCAGGTGGCATAATCCACTACCGTTAGTATGTAGCGTTTCCCAGAGTGGCTGGAAATGGACAACGGTCCAATGACATCCACAGCCACCCTCTGGAAAGGCTCGTCAATGATGGGCAATGGCACTATTGGGGGTTTGGGGCGCTGCCCTGCCTTCCCCACTATCTGACAGGTGTCACACGAACGGCAGTAGGCAGCCACATCAGTCCCCATTTTAGGCCAGTAGGAATGCTGGGCTAGCATGGCCTTGGTCTCAGCGATCCCTAAGTGTCCAGCCATCAAAACCTCATGTGCAATGTGGAACAACTGCACCCAGAACGGATAGGGTACCACTAACTGTCGGTCCCTAGGCCACGCCTCTGGTGACTCTTGCTGAATCGATACCCGGTACAGCCTTCCCTGGTCCCAGACCACCCGCTCGAGGTCTGAGTCTGTGAAAGGCTGTGCCGCCTGCTCCTCAAGGGCCTTCAGGCTGTCATCGGCCTTCAATGCTGCCTGAAACCCCTGACTAGACATGGCCAGAATGGACAAAGCTGCCACGCCTTCTGTCAGTTCCTTGGGCTCCAGCACTCCCACTCCTGGTGACAGTGGCTACGAACGCTGTAACTCTGGGTAGTGCCTGCCTTCCCTTGGCTTCCACACAAATCGCTGAGTCCGTTGGACCAGCCTGGTCTCCTGGCATCCTGGGTGTGGGGACTTCCTAACCTGGAGCCTTACCTGGAAGCTCCACCTCTCCTGGGACAGCCCCAAGCCCATTGGCACGTTCCCTTTCCACTAGCTGCGCAGAACCCAGCAGTATGGATTCATGTATGGGCCCTACAATCCCTGTGGCAGCCCCTCCCACCAACTCTGGTTCTGGCCTTGCAGCTACCTGCCCCCTACCTCTCCCTCCAGAGCACAGTGTCTCATCACACCTGTGGACATTCTCACACGTTACTGTGTCTTCTGGTTCTGTCTCATCTGCACACGCTGCATGTGTCCTGTCAGTGCAGGTGTGACTTTCTGCTCCCACCTCCTCCTTGATGCAGAAGGTACAGGCATACACTTATCACATTGCTAGCAGAAGACAAATCAAGACACAGTGGGGGACCAGGACTTGGGGTCTCAGTAGCCACATACTGTGACACTAGCTGCCCCAAATCCGTCCCAAGTAAAACACTCATGGGAATATTCGCCGACACTCCCACATCCCTCATTACCCTCCCGGCGCCCAAGTGCAGATGAACCCTGGTGATGGGCAGCGCTGGTTCAATGCCTCCAATCCCAGAAATGAGTGTTTCCTGGTAATAAGTCCTGGGGGGCCACCATCTCTGGCCGCATGAGGGTTATCCGATGTCCCGCAGTCCCATAGCGGCAGCATGGTTAACAGTGACTGACTGGTAATTGTCATGGGACCTCCCACCACCCCCACCCACATGACGGGACGGTTTTGGGGATGAAGACGGGACCTTGGGGCACTGGGGACACATGGCCCTGAAGTGTCCAGGTTGGTTGCAGAGGTGACACCTCCTGGGTTCTACCCCTGGCCTGGAGAGGGAAACAAAGGGTGGTACCCCTTGCATTCTAGGGGCTGGGAAAACAGGGCAGGATGATTCTTACCCCCTCTCCAGGTGCTGTGGGCAGCCCGCTTGGCTTCAGGGGCCCGGTTATTGGCATATTCATCTGTCAAGGCGGCTGTAGCAGCGGCTCTCTGTGGTTTCCGGTCACGGAGGTAATGTTGAAGGTCCTCTGGGCAGTTCCACAAGAATTGCTCCGTTACAGATGCCTTCTGGACCTCCTGGCCGGTGGTGAGCTCCAAACCCTTGGTCCAGTGCTCTGCAGCTTTCATAAGGGCCCACATGTGGTCATCCTAGGCGTCCTTGGGGCCTTTTTGCATGCTCCAGAACTTCCTGCGGTAAGACTCCGGAGTGAGGTTGAACTGCTGGATCAGGACTTGTTTGATGCCCTCATAGTTTTGTTCCACCTCGGCATGTAAATCCCCCAAAATTTCCAGAGACTTACCCCTCAAACGGGGGTCAGGTACTTGGCCCACTGATCCGAGGCCAGATGGTGCTGTTGGCAGGATTGCTGAAAGGCTCGCAGAAAGGAGTCCAGGTCTCCATCCTTCTCCAGCAAGGGGAAGTCCTTGGCTCGGACCTTGACTGTCTTGGGTTCCAGAGGTGCTGTGGTGGGCGGTAGGAGACCTTGCCGAGCCAACTCTAGCTGATGCTCTTGCTTGGCCTGGCGTTCTGCCACCTCTCGCTCCCGCTCTGCTTGCGCCACCTCTCGATCTGCCTGGCGCTCTGCAGCTTTCAGGAGACTCACCAGGGCAGCTTGAAAGAGGGCCTCCGATCTGAGCTGTCCGGGGAAAAGGGCAGTAGGAGGGCACTCTCCTGCGGTAGGGTAGTGCACTGTCGGTGAGGTGCTTGGGGAGCCTGGGCGGGACCCCCCTGGTTCACCCCTTCTTCGGAACCAGTACAGTCATTCTCCGCATTATGGGCTAGATCTGCGGCCATCATTCTTGTCCAACTTCGAGTACTTGAAGGCAGTCTTTTCAGCTCTCAGTCACAGACATAGTGGCAACCCGGGCACCCACACACCTACTGTACTTTGCACTAGGACTGTCTAGTGCTGAGCTGATCTTAAGATGCGAGCAGCAAAAGCTACTGCTGTTAGTCCTTGATGTCTGGGGGTAGGGATCCCACGCACACTATTATCTCGATCCCACCACTCTGCCAGCAATCTGTGAGGGATCTCACGGGAGAAGGGGGCATCGACTCACCTCGGGGGAGGGGAGAAAAGGACCCAGCAGGGATCAGCTCTCTGGTGCCACCACTTGCCTCAGGTCAGTCAGGGAACTGCACCGAGTGCAAATAGTCGCCGGAAAGGCTTCCCTTATAGGTACGAGTTAGTGAGGTGCTCCCAGTAAGGGGGAATATATATCACCTGTTCAGCCTGGGGATATATATCAAAGGCCATGTTCACACTATGCGTTTTTAACTGCGGAACCGCCGCGATTTTGCCGCTGCGGGTCCGCAGCTGTTTTCCATGCAGGGTACAGTACAATGTACCCTATGGAAAACAGGAACCGCTGTGCTCACATTGCGGAAATGCACTAAAAAAGCCGCGCTGAATAGCCGCGGTAAAAAAGAAGTACCATGTCACTTCGTTTTGCGGAACTGCAGCGGTTCTGCACCCATAGAACTCCATTGTGAGGTCAAACCCGCAGTAAAACCCGCAGACGAAAAAAATATCTGCGGGTTTTCTGTGGTTTGTGGTGCAGAACCGCTGCAGCAGGAAGTGCGTGGGCGGAGTGTGGCTGCCCCCCGTGCCCCAATCCCACCACCCCATGCTCCGATGCCACCCCCCGTGCTCCGACGCCCCCCCCCCGTGCCCTCATCTCCCCCCTTATACTTACCGGGCCTCCCGGTGTCCGTCCGGCCGTCTTCTCCCTGGGCGCCGCCATCTTCCAAAATGGCGGGCGCATGCGCAGTGCGCCCGCCGAATCTGCCGGCCGGCAGATTCGTTCCAAAGTGCATTTTGATCACTGAGATATAATCTATCTCAGTGATCAAAATAAAAAAAATTGTAAATGACCCCCCCCCCCCCCCTTTGTCACCCCCATAGGTAGGAACAATAAAAAAATAAAGAATTTTTTTTCCCCCACTACAGTTAGAACTAGGGTTAGGGGTAGGGTTAGGGGTAGGGGTAGGGTTAGGGGTAGGGTTAGGGGTAGGGGTAGGGTTAGGGGTAGGGTAAGGGTTAGGGTTAGGGGTAGGGTTAGGGTTAGGGGTAGGGTATTTTCAGCCATTTTAACCCTAAAAAAAACTTCCTAGATAACACACAGACTCTGCAGAGAAAACTGCATAAAAAACCGCACTAAAAACCGCATCAAAAAACGCATCAAAAAACGCACCAAAAACGCACCAAAAAACGCACCTGCGTTTTCTGCCAAGAGCTGCGGTTTTTAGTGCAGAAAAAACAGCAGGGAAATCAGGAACGTGTGAACATGGCCTAAACCTCCTGGCCATCACTGCCAGAGCTCGTCACTAAAACAGTACTGTATTCTGCCTTCAGTACCTCATTTAAAATAAGCCCCGACAGCAGGCTTATATCGGGTCAGGAACCAACCCTGGGGTAGCGTATAATAACCAACAGGACGTGCGGACGTGGGTATTCGTGAATCGAGATAAAAGAGCAGCCCAAGATTAATTTTATATTTAATCGCTGACTAGAAAATACAGCTATACATAAAAGAGCAAATATATACAGTCAGGAGTATAGTACAAGAATAGAGTATAGATAGGTTGCAATTACCGTGTTATGTAGTATGTGACCACAGGGAGGCGCTGATGGATCACAGGTCCAAATCTTAGTTACAGGCTTTCCGGGCTGAGTCTACCGGTCTTCAGAAAACAGTCCAAAATGAGGGGATGCCTTATATCTCCTAGGCTGCTACCTCACACATCTACTCCCACCCCTGGGTGGTGCTACCTCTCTCCTCCCATGTCTGAGAATATGATTTTCTGCCTAGAACTGTGGCTGGCCCATAACTTCACGCCTAAAGCTATGAATGGATTGGTTGTACCGCCACTGGATTCCGCTGGATTTTATCTGCGCATAAAGACTAAATATGACTACCGTATGTAATTCCTGTTAGCTATGCTTTATAACTCCATAATCCAGAATGCTACAGGTGGCTATATAATATGGGTGCGTGGGGAAAGGAATGTGCTCTGCTCATCTTAGAGATATTGCATTCTGTTATTATAGGTCATTTTCCAGATTCCATACCTCAGTCTGCTGTGACTTGTTGTACCATGTGCTTAGTCACACAAAGAGGTTCAGGTTGCTATAGCTGCAGAAGAGTTTGCACCCTTGTGTTAAAAGCTCCAAAAAGCTTGAGTTAATTAAAGGTAAACACTGCATGGCATTTTATGGCCTTGGGGGATGCCAAGGGAAGGGGCACATTTCAGGAGTGGAGAGACATTTACTTTATCCCTCACACATGGCATGCAAGGCTTAAAAGTCTTTTCATCTTGGCAAGCAAGGCTTTACATCTTACTCTCCGCAAGTAAAATTGTTGGTTTTAGATTTTATCCTAAGTCATATGACAAGACTCATTAGAGAGTCGATATTGATTTTTAGGATTGCTACTTCCTATAGGTGGCACTAGAGTTCTAGTCCTCTTCCTCTCTGAAGAGACAATTTGCTTATTTCCCAGAGGAGCATTGCAGCATAAAAGTCAATTTAACTTGGCATGTCAGACTTAACATGACACTCTCCGCAAAGAGAAACGTTACTCCTTGGATATCTGTTAGATGCCTCTCACCCAGCCAAACCAGATATCACACATTGCACTGACAAGGGTCAGTACCCTGAAACACAGTGTCTGCAAATTGAGATTTTGGTTTTGGATTTATCCTAAAGGTACCGTCACATTTAGTGACGCTGCAGCGATCTAGAGAACAATCCCGATC
Organism: Ranitomeya imitator; assembly: GCF_032444005.1. NCBI lineage: Eukaryota > Metazoa > Chordata > Amphibia > Anura > Dendrobatidae > Ranitomeya > Ranitomeya imitator. The sequence goes on along the minus strand of NC_091282.1, from coordinate 118,989,112 downwards.
GCTGCAGTGTCGCTGTGTGGTCGCTGGAGAGCTGTCACAGAGACAGCTCTCCAGCGACCAACTATGCGAAGTCCCTTGGTAACCAGGGTAAACATCGGGTTACTAAGCGCAGGGCTGCGCTTAGTAACCCGATGTTTACCCTGGTTACCAGCGTAAACGTTAAAAAAAAAAACACTACATACTTACATTCTGGTGTCTGTCCCCCGGCGCTGTGCTTCTCTGCACTGACTGTGAGCGCCAGCCGGAAAGCACAGCGGTGACGTCACCGCTGTGCTCTGCTTTCCGGCCGGCGCTTACACAGTGCAGAGAAGCACAGCGCCGGGGGACAGACACCGGAATGTAAGTATGTAGTGTTTGTTTTTTTTTCAGTGAAGACATCGCTGAATCTGCGTCACACACGCCGATTCAGCGATGTCTGCGGGAGGTCCAGCGACGAAATAAAGTTCTGGACTTTCTGCGCTGACCAACGATGGCACAGCAGGATCCTGATTGCTGCTGCGTGTCAAATACAATGATATTTCTAGCTAGGACGCTGCAACGTCACGGATCGCTAGCGATATCGTTCAGTGTGAAGGTACCGTACCCTGAGTCATATGACAAGGTTTGTTAGAGTCAATATTGACTTTTAGGATTGCTACTTCCTATAGGTGCCACCATGGTTCTAGTCCTCTTCCTCTGAACCTTTCAAGCCTGATAATATAAGCCCACAGCTCTCTGCTTTACCTTTCCTGGTTATCAAAATTAGGGGGGACCACAAAGCATTTTTTTGAAATTATTTATTTAGTAGGTTAAACACCCTTTAGTGTCATAAAAAGCACTAACGGGTGAAAGTTTATTATAAGTAGGGGCTTGTAAAATTATATATCTACAAGACATCTATCTATTGTATCTTTCTATTTATCTATTCTATCTATCTATTCATTATCTATTATATAGCTAATGTTTTTCTTTCATCTATCTATATCTGCATATACAGTAAGCTTGCTTTATTAGTTTTGTAAACTAGCTTTAAATTACATAGATTATTACAGTATGTAAAAGATTATGATAAAAACGAGTTGTATACAGATGTCATATGTATGCTAACTGCTAAGTGACACAATTTTAAAAAATTATATAAAATAAAAAAAAAATTGCACACCAGCATAGCACTCGCCTGACATACAGAATAGCATGCGTCTGACACTCACCAACTTTTTTGGCTGAGAATCTGAGTGATTTTATGTACTCAGATGTGAGCAAACCCTTATTGTGTCAGCGGCTGCAGAGAGAAAACATAGCTCAGTAGTGGTATGTTCTCATGTTGCATTTCATTTTTGCAGCGTTTTATTTTCTGAAGCAAAAACCTTCACTGCTGCGGGGTTTCTTGTGTGCAAATTACATGTGTGATTTGTCTACAGTACATGGTAATAAACTTACCATATATACTCGAGTATAAGCCGAGGCATCTAATTTTGCCATGGAAAACTGGGTAAGTTTATTGATTCGAGTATAAGCTGGGTTTGTGTTGTCCCCTCATCCCGATCCTAGTATGCGTGGTCCCCCATCCTGTCTTGCTCTGTGTTGCTCCCCCTGTTGTATGCATGGCTCTCTGGTCCCCTCGTTGTATGCATAGCTCCCCCCGTCCCATCTTGTATGCATGACTTCCCCGATCCCATCATTGTATGCATGGCTCCCCCAGTCCCATCTTGTATGCATGGCTGGGTTTTTCCGGACTCCACTGTCCTCCACATCATACTCACCCTCCTCACGTTGTCGCTGAATGTCCCTACATCTCCATCGTCCCGGCGTGGCAGCTTCTTCCTGTGCTCAGCGGTCACATAGTACTGCTCATTAAGATCATGAATATGTGCTCCACGCCTATGGGAGTGGAGTCGCGTACATATTCATGACCTTAATGAGCGGTACCACCTGACCTCTGAGGACAGGAACAGGAAAGAGCTCCGGGCGCCAGGACAGAGATGCAAGGGTGGAGATGCAGTGACGGAGGGTGAGTATTGATGTCTTCTGGAAGCCGGCAGCTGCAGCTGTCACTCTGCTACAGCCACCAGCTCCCCGCTCCCCCTCCTCCGCTGGCTTTCTGGACCATGACTCGTGTATAGGCCGAGGGGGCATTTTCAGCAAAAAAAATGTGCTGAAAATCTCGGATTATACATGAGTATATACGGTAGTTTTACTCGCCAAAAATGCTGCAAAAAATACTGCACAAATCTGCAGGATTTTTTTTTAGATTTTTGCAGTTTCTCCTTAGTTTAGTTTTAAAACCATAAAAAAACCTGCAAAAACACAATAAGAGTTAACATGCTGTAGTGCTCAAATTCAGTCAGGAATAATAAACAAGCTTCTGAATTCTCACTGCTTATGCTGATATGTAAAGCACAGCTTACTTTACAGTAAAAAAAACAGTAATAGGCAGGGCTGGACTGGGACTAAAATTCAGCCCTGGCATTTGAAGTTACACAGGCCCACTTGTCACATCATGGGCGGACATACCGCCGGTTCAACCGGTGCAGCTGCACCGGGGCCCGGAGTGTTGTGATAGGCAATTCAGTATCACAATGGACATAGCGGTCAGAGCACATACAGTGATCTGACAATAACCCAAAATAATAGAACGAGCTTTGAGACGTGGGAACTCTGCAGACCGCAATCCCTAATTCTCTCCAAACAACACTAGAGGCAGCCGTGGATTGCGCCTAACTCTGCCTATGCAACTCGGCACAGCCTGAGAAACTAACTAGCCTGAAGATAGAAAATAAGCCTACCTTGCCTCAGAGAAATACCCCAAAGGAAAAGGCAGCCCCCCACATATAATGACTGTGAGTTAAGATGAAAAGACAAACGTAGGGATGAAATAGATTCAGCAAAGTGAGGCCCGACTTTCTTAACAGAGCGAGGATAGGAAAGATAACTTTGCGGTCTACACAAAACCCTAAAGAAAACCACGCAAAGGGGGCAAAAAGACCCTCCGTACCGAACTAACGGCACGGAGGTACACCCTTTGCGTCCCAGAGCTTCCAGCAAAACAATTAGACAAGCTGGACAGAAAAAAATAGCAAACAAATAGCAATGAAGAACTTAGCTATGCAGAGCAGCAGGCCACAGGAATGATCCAGGGAAAAACAAGTCCAACACTGGAACATTGACAGGAAGCATGGATCAAAGCATTAGGTGGAGTTAAGTAGAGAAGCACCTAACGACCTCACCAGATCACCTGAGGGAGGAAACTCAGAAGCCGCAGTACCACTTTCCTCCACAAACGGAAGCTCCCAGAGAGAATCAGCCGAAGTACCACTTGTGACCACAGGAGGGAGCTCTGCCACAGAATTCACAACACCAGAGGCTCTGGGGGGCCCCTGCAGGGCGGCCAGGGACGCTGCTACGATTTGGCAATTTGACTATTTGAGCCCTTTTGCTCAGGCGGCAGAAGAGAGAGGGCGGCAGACTACTGGATTTGCGCTGCTAGGTTTTTTTTTTTTCCATAAAACTCGGGGGTCAAGTGCCTGCCACCCCTCCTCCTTCCCTCCTGCCCGCCCCCCCCTCCTCCCTCCCTCCTGCCCGCCCCCCCCCTCCTCCCTCCCTCCAAAGACGTAATACTCACCTTCCTCCAGCGGTGGCTGCAACTGCGTCTCAGCGCCGGCAGCGCGTCCTGTCTTCAGCGGTCACATGGTACCGCTCATTTAAGGTCATGAATATGCGCATATTCATTACTTTAATTAGCGCTATCATGTGACCGCTGAAGACAGGAAGGAAGACGCTGCAGAAGGGATGCCAGGAAGTTCTGTTCTGTGCCGCGCGGTGAGAGGTAAGTATGACAGGGAAAAAGGATGGGGAGGCATGCACACAGGGGAGAAGGATGGGGAGCCATGCACACAGGGGAGAAGGATGGGGAGCCATGCACACAGGGGAGAAGGATGGGGAGCCATGCACACAGGGGAAAAGGATGGGGAGCCATGCACACAGAGGAGAAGGATGGGGGAGCCATGCACACAGGGGAGAAGGATGGGGGAGCCATGCACACAGGGGAGAAGGATGGGGGAGCCATGCACACAGGGTGGGAGGATAGGGGATGCATGCACGCAGGGGAGAAGGATGGGGGAGCCGTGAACACAAGGGAGAAAGATGGGGAGCCGTGAACGCAGGGAAGAAGGATGGGGGAGCCGTGAACGCAGGGGAGAAGGATGGGGGAGCCGTGAACGCAGGGGAGAAGGATGGGGGAGCCGTGAACGCAGGGGAGAAGGATGGGGGAGCCCAGCACGCAGGGGAGAAGGATGGGGGAGCCGTGAACGCAGGGGAGAAGGATGGGGGAGCCGTGAACGCAGGGGAGAAGGATGGGGGAGCCCAGCACGCAGGGGAGAAGGATGGGGGAGCCGTGAACGCAGGGGAGAAGGATGGGGGAGCCGTGAACGCAGGGGAGAAGGATGGGGGAGCTGTGAACGCAGGGGAGAAGGATGGGGGAGCCGTGAACGCAGGGGAGAAGGATGGGGGAGCCCAGCACGCAGGGGAGAAGGATGGGGGAGCTGTGAACGCAGGGGAGAAAGATGGGGGAGCCGTGAACGCAGGGGAGAAGGAAATACGGGAGCCGTGAACGCAGGGAGAAGGATGGGGGAGCCATGCACACAGGGTGGGAGGATGGAGTATAAATATGGAGTATAAATACTAGGCCCTATAGGGGGGACACAGTGTGAGAGGACAGTGTGAAGAGGGGGCCGGTATAGAAAGGAGAGGTCAGTGTGAAGAGCATATACCATAAGAGGGACAGTGTGGGGGTCATATTTTGTGCAGACAATATAGTGAGGGGCATTTTTTTTATTCCGGAGCATTATAATGACACTTGTATCTTTAAGGGCGTCATGTGGAGACTTTCTGCAAAAGAGCAGAAAAGATGGAAGTCTGCAGAGACGGCTGTGGCTGAGAAAACTCATCATGGGGTCTGGACAAGATGAAGAAAAGAAGAACGGCTCCAGAGTCAATGCCATCTATAAGGTACCTGGATGTAAATGTTATTTGTGATACTAACTAATTCTCATGTTTTTATGTATGTTCGGAGATTTAAAGGGGATGTCCAGGTTTGTGATGAGTCTGCAGTCATTCTTTGTGACTGCAGACTTCTGACTTCTCACAGTGTGCACTTCACGCTGTCAGGATTCTCTTGTGCTGGTGATTTACATACATGCGGTCATGTGCTGACTAGACATGTGTAGCCTCCGTCATTGAAAATGAACTGAGCGAGGCCGGGCACGTCTAGTCGGAATGTGGTCAGAAGTATACAAATCACATGCTTGTGCTGACATGACTGTCCACCGGCAAGGGAGAATCCTAATAGTGTGCAGTGCATTGGTTGTGAGAATTCAGAAGCTGCGATGTCAGGATTCAGCTCTGCAAGTTCCAGTAGTCGTCACATGGACACTTCACTCATATGCGACTTTCATACTTATGGTCCTGTGACATCGAGCTTCTCTTCTGCTTCTCTCAGTTTTTCACTGAACATTGAGAGCATTAGGGAGAGGAGCTCGTGGGCACATGACTAAGTGTACAAATCGCATATGTCCTTAGCGGAGGGGGGGCACCAAAATGAATTCTTGTCCCTGGTGCCAGAAACCCTAGATACACCTCTGCCGGTATGCTACTGCGAGCGGCGATTACCGGGTCCGGTGGAGGGATGTGTGTGCACAGGCAGTGAGGCAGGGACTGTGTGGGGGGGTCGCCATTTTTCCGTTCGCCTCAGGCAGCAGAGAGGCTAGGTTCACCTCTCAGGGCGGATAATATAGAGGGCAATCTGGCCAGTCTATCCAGCCCCGAGGCTCCGGGGGCCCCCTGGCCAGATTGCCCTCATGTGCGGCAGGCATGGAGCAATCGCTGCAACTCCGCTGCCTGCAAGAGAAAATGGCAACGGATCTGCAGGGAATGGATGCTTCCTGCTTCCTTTCTCACACAGACAGCAGCGGCTCAGCTGAATGACATCATTCCGCGCTGCGGCTGTGCGAGACAGGAAGCTGCCGGCGTGCAGCTTCAGGATAGGATCCGTGCGCAGAGGTGAGACATCTCCTGTCTTCTTCACGGCTGCTCCTCCTCCCGGCTCGTCCTGTCTGGCACCTTCTCCCTGCACACACTTCCAGCCTGTGCAGAACGGCGTCTGCACACTCATGCCTGGAAGGAAGCTGCAGCTGTGCAGGACCTCAATCACCCCCTGAACAGGAGGTAAAGAACGGCCTGAATGTGACGGATTGTTTGCAGAGTACAGAGGGGAGGCAGGGGCTGCAGTCAGAGACTAGAAGCAGTGATTTACTGACTGTGACCCCCGGAGCTTTGTGTTCTCTGGTCAGTGCAGGATTTTCATCCACACACAGCAGGGACCAGAGAGTTCAGAGCTCAGGAACACAGTCACTAAATCACTGGGTCTATTCTCTGACGGGACTCCAGTCATCACTGCAGTATCAGATCCAGGCTGGGACTGACCCCTGAGCCCATCCCCCAGTGAAGACTTTTTCACATATACTGTATCTGTTGCATTAAACACACAGGTACAATACATAGACACATATAAGGGTATGTTTCCACTGTCAGTAAACTCTGCGGATTGGACGCTGTGTACATCCGCAGCATCCAGTCCGCAGCGTCCTGATGTTACAGCATAGTGCATGAGATTTCAAGGAATCCAATGTCCACTATGTATGCAGCGGCACCCGCAGCTTCCCTGCAGAGACGGACATGCGGCACATCTTTCTAGACCGTAGCATGTCTATTTATCTTGCGGAGACGCTCAGTCTACACAAGATAAATATCACAGTCCAATGTATAGGATGCGGTGATTCCGCATGTGTTCAATGAACACATGCGGAAGCATCACTCGTACAAAAGCTGGCAGCGCTTTGGACCGAGCGGACATGTGCTGCATCCAAAGCATATATATATATAGCTTTGTCACCTTTAAAGAAGGGGGGGCCCAGACACATTTCCTGCACAGGGGCCCCAAGCTGTCTGTGTCCGCCCCTGTGTCACATGGTGACTGTATAATATCTTTGTACACTTGTAGGCAGGGCCGGTTTTAGGCAAAGTGGGGCCCTACGCCTAGGCAAAGTTTAAAATGGGGTCCCAAATGCTAACATATTGCACATCACACAAAAGCATTTCGGTTGTATTTACAAGCGCTGAGTTCAGGCCGCTAAATGAGTTTGATCAACAATACTGAAGTTGTTCAACGCTTGTTTCCCGACCTCTTTCCACCGTCTGAGAAAGAATGATGGGACAGAACCAACAGTAATAGATCACTAACAGATCACCATACAGTATCATGTTATCAGCAGCACAGTTTACACTGGCGATGTGCTGCTGAGAACAAGGATTTTTGTTCCAGCAAAAACAATCTGAATATGCAGCATTTTACTTGTTTAGTAAAATACACCCCATAGTCCTTCATATATTATAATGTGCACCACAGTCCTCCATATAGTATAATACACTCCCTATAGTCCTCCATATATTAAAATACACTGCTCAGTTCTCCACATAGTATGATACACTTCTCATAGTGCTCTATATAGTATAATGCACCGCCATAGTCATCCATGTAGTAAAATTCACTTCCCATAGTATAATGCACCCCATAGTTCTTCATATAGTATAACGTATTCCCCATAGTCCTCGATACAGTATAATGCAGCCCACATACAGTATGATGCAGCCACCACCCTACAGAATATAATGCAGCCACCCCAGAGTATAATGCAGCCACCCCAGAGTATAATGTAACCCCCCATAGAATATAATGCAGCCCCCCTCATAGATTAATGCAGCCCCCTTATAGAGTATGATGCAATCACCCCTCATAGAATATAAATATAATACAGCCCCCCATAGAATATAATGTAGCCCTGAATAGAATAGAATACAGCCCACCTCCCCATAAAGTATAATGCAGCCCCATCAAAGAGTATGATGCAATCATCCCTCATAAAATCTAATACAGCCCCCATAGAATATAATACAGCCCAGCTCCCCATAATATATAATGTAGCCCCCCATAGAATATAATGCAGCCACCAATTGTATATAAGACAGCCTCCCCCGTAGAATAAAATATACCCCCCATAGTATATAACACAGCCTCCCCCATAGAATATAATATACCCCCATAGTATGTATCAAAGCCCGCATAGTATATAGCACAACCCGCATAGTATATAGCACAGCCTGCATAATATAGCACAGCCCGCATAGTAGTATACAGCACAGCCCACATAGTAGTATATACAGCACAGCCCACACAGTAGTATACTGCACAGCCCACACAGTATACAGCACAGCCCACACAGTATACAGCACTGCCCACACAGTAGTATATACAGCACAGCCCACACAGTAGTATATACAGCACAGCCCACACAGTAGTATATACAGCACAGCCCTCACAGTAGTATACAGCACAGTCCACACAGTAGTATACAGCACAGTCCACACAGTAGTATATACAGCACACCCACACAGTAGTATATACAGCACAGCCCACAGAGTAGTATATACAGCACAGCCCACAGAGTAGTATATACAGCACAGCCCACAGAGTAGTATATACAGCACAGCCCACAGAGTAGCATATACAGCACAGCCCACACAGTAGTATATGCAGCACAGCCCACACAGTAGTATATAAAGCACAGCCCACACAGTAGTATATACAGCACAGCCCACACAGTAGTATATACAGCACAGGCCTCAGAGTAGTATATACAGCACAGCCCACACAGTAGTAAATACAGCACAGCCCACACAGTAGTATGTACAGCACAACCCACAGAGTAGTATATGCAGCACAGCCCACAGAGTAGTATATACAGCACAGCCCACACAGTAGCATATACAGCACAGCCCACAGAGTTGTATATACAGCACAGCCCACAAAACTGTAACTGAGGCAATGACAGACTAGCACAGCCCACATCTCATCTCTGCTCCTTCCCCCCGATAATGGCCCACAGTCCAGTAAAAAAAAACAACATTCTCCTCACCTCTCCTCTTGCCCGCCCTGCTCCTGTATCGGCGGCTGCAGTCTGCCCGGGACACAGCAGGTGCGCGATGATATGACATCATCGTGCACCCGCAGTGTTAGAGGGAGAGCGGGGAATGATGGGAGAGGGAGCGTCAGCAGATGCTCTCTCCTCCATCATTGCATTGAACTGTACCGGCGTCATAGACGCCGGTATAGTTGAATGCGACGGCGGCGGCACTGGCGGGGGAGGGGGGAAGAGTGCAGCGGCCTACTACTGGCACCGGCCCTTCTGGCATTTGCCAGAAGTGCCCGATGGCCAGTCCGGCTCTGGTAATAGGAGAAGTGAAGTGAGCAGTTACAATCATGTCTCACTATACAATAAGCTTGGTAGCTAGAAGGAATATAGAGCGCACATAGGGTTTTATCCGAGATAAAGGGAATGTTTGTGAGAGATAATACAAATTCACTCATCTATTATGGTTGTGTGAGACACAACCACTGCACTTAGCATTGGCGGCTGCTGCAAGCCCCGATGTGATGATCCTTTGGTAGGTGAAGAGAAAAGGGCATCAGACTGCGCTGCTCGCCTGTCAGGATAATGTACCAGAGAAGTCCAAGTAGATGTAATAGAGAATAGAATTTATTTCTACGCGTTTCGTGGTGATCACACCACTTCCTCAGGACAGTCTATACACATTCAGGATCTGTTATTTATAGAAAAAGAAGGCACATGGAGATGCCTCCTTTTAAAAAAATGCCACACCCAGTGGGCGGGGAATCAGACTTAAACACATATTTAAACAAATACAGTACAGACCAAAAGTTTGGACAAACCTTCTCATTTAACGATTTTTCTGTATTTTCAGGACAATGCAACAGCTGCATAAAAGAATAAACTCGCACAGGTATAATATAAAAGAAGGATTTTTACAGCATGGCCTCTCCAGGCATTATGCGAAATATCACAACAAAAGGATCTCCTTCAGGGTGATCCCTATTGACTATGTCCCCCTTGATAACCCTTGAACCCTTAATGATAAATGTCACAGATCTGACAAACATCTGCTCCTTGTTATGAAGTGGATTCATTCATTCATTGTGGTTATTCTCTGTTTGTTTTTGTTTTTTGTTTTTTTATTATATATATTATTATGTTTTTATTATTATTTTATTATTTATTTGTATAATTTATTTATTTTTATTTTTTATTTAATTTTTTTCCTTTTCTTTTTTTTTTTTTAATTTCTAATTTTTTTTTTCAAAAAAATTTTCTCAAAGGTTTTTTTTTTCCCCCGGTATTATCGCTTTGATTTCAAAGACTCTTGTGAAACTACCACCAAATAAAGAGATCCAATCAAATCCACCCACGGCTCAATAGTTTAAAACATCAGTGGCAAGGTCCTGCCAAAGAATCGATGAGTTAACACCATAGGTTCAAGCACTCCCCCAGCTTGCAAAATATGTTCATTTATTTAACTACTTTTTTAAAGGGAACCTGTCACCAGTTTTTTTGCCTATCAACTAAAAATATCATCTAACAGAGTGTGAGCTATACATTCCCCAACTACTTGTGAAACCCCCCGACTCCACATGAATCCCCCATAAGAACCTTTTATATTTCTCCCGCGCTGTATGGAAATATCCTCAGTCCGGTCCGATGGGCGTTGGTTTTGGCCCCTCTCACCACCCCAAATCGGCGTGCTGTACGCATTCCGTTCTGTGAATAGCGTTGTTCGCGTACAGGCCTGTGCATGCGCCTTCAAATTGCCTTCTGTGCATGCTCAGTATGCTTTGCCCAACGGCGGGCAAAGCCGAAAAGCATTAGTGCTCATGCTCCGTAAGTACTATGTCCCTGAAGTCTTTCGCTGTGTTCCGGGACGTAGTTTACCGCTGCAATTTGAAGGCGCACGCGCGGGACCTGTACGCGAACAACGCTATTCACAGAATGGAATGCGTACAGCCGATCTGAGGTGGTGAGAGGAGCCAGAACCAACGCCCATCGGACCGGACCGAGGATATTTCCATACAGCGCGGGAGAAATATAAAAGGTTCTTATGGGGGATTCATGGGGAGTTGGGGGGGTTTCACAAGTACCGTAGTTGGGGAATGTATAGCTCACACTCTATTAGATGATATTTTTAGTTGATAGGCAAAACAACTGGTGACAGGTTCCCTTTAATTGTGCTTCTCTGTATGTAGGTTTTTAAATGTATGAGCAATGGTTTTAAGTGATATACTCCATTATGTTTTATGATTGTTTTGTGTGTGTTTTATGATGACGCCGTGACACATCCCTTTAAGTACCGGACCCGCTACCAAGTACCCCATGGCCCTGGCGGGCGTTTCACTGACACATTTTGCATTTACAGTACAGAGCAAAAGTTTGGACACACCTTTTCATTTAAACCCTTTACCCCCAAGGGTGGTTTGCACGTTAATGACCAGGACAATTTTTACAATTCTGACCACTGTCCCTTTATGAGGTTATAACTCTGGAACGCTTCAACGGATCCCGGTGATTCTGACATTATTTTCTTGTGACATATTGTACTTCATGATAGTGGTAAAATTTCTTTGATATTACCTGCGTTTATTTGTGAAAAAAATGGAAATTTGGCAAAAACTTTGAACATTTTGCAATTTTCCAAATTTGAATCTTTATGCAATTAAATCACAGAGATATATCACACAAAATACTTAATAAGTAACATTTCCCACATGTCTACTTTACATCAGCACAATTTTGGAGCCAAATTTTTTTTGTTAGGGAGTTATAAGGGTTAAATGTGGACCAGCAATTTCTCATTTTTACAACACCATTTTTTTTTAGGGACCACATCATATTTGAAGTCATTTTGAGGGATCGATATGATAGAAAATAACCAAGTGTGACACCATTCTAAAAACTGCATCCCTCAAGGTGCTCAAAACCACATTCAAAAAGTTTATTAACCCTTCAGGTGTTTCACAGGAATTTTTGGAATGTTTAAAAAAAAATGAACAGTTAAAGGGACACTGTCACCTGAATTTGGAGGGAACAATCTTCAGCCATGGAGGCGGGGTTTTTGGGTTTTTGATTCACCCTTTCCTTACCCGATGGCTGCATGCTGGCTGCAATATTGGATTGAAGTTCATTCTCTGTCCTCCGTACGACATGCCTGCACAAGGCAATCTTGTCCATCTCAATGGCTGAAGATTGTTCCCTCCAAATTCAGGTGACAGTGTCCCTTTAACTTTTTTTCACAAAAAAATTACTTCAGCTCGAATTTGTTTTATTTTACCAAGGGTAACAGGAGAAAATGGACCCCAAAAGATGTTGTACAATATGCCGATACCCCATATGTGGGGGTAAACCACTGTTTGGGCGCATGACAGAGCTCGGAAGCGAAGGAGGGCAATTTGACTTTTTCAATGCAAAATTGACTGAAATTAGGATGGGACACCATGTTGAGTTTGGAAAACCCCTGATGTGCCTAAACATTGAAATCCCTCACAAGTGACACCATTTTGGAAAGTAGACCCCTGAAGGAACTTATCTAGATGTGTGGTGAGCACTTTGACCCACCAAGTGCTTCACAGAAGTTTAAAATGCAGAGCCGTAAAAATAAAAAATCATATTTTTTCACAAAAATGATTTTTCGCCCTAAAATTTTTATTTTCCCAAGGGTAAGAGAAGAAGTTGGACCCCAAAAGTTGTTGTGCAATTTGTCCTGAGTATGCTAATACCCCATATGTGGGGGTAAACCACTGTTTGAGTGCATGGCAGAGCTCAGAAGAGAAGGAGCGCCATTTGACTTTTCAATGCAAAATTGACTGGAATTGAGATGGGACACCATGTTGCGTTTGGAGAGCCCCTGATGTGCCTAAACAGTGGAAACCCCCAATCCTAACTAAAACCCTAACCCAAACACAGGCCTCACCCTAATCCCAAACACAACCCTAACCCCAACCACACCTCTAACCCCAACACACCTCTAACCCTAATCCCAACCCTAACCACACCCCTAACCCTAATTCCAACCATAACCCTAACCACACCCCTAACCCTGACACATCCCTAACCCTAATCCTAACCGTAAATGTAATCCAAACCCTAGCCCTGACCCTAGCACCAAACCTAACCCTAGCCCTAACCCTAATGGGAAAATAGAAATAAATAATTTTTTTTAATTTTTCCCTAACTAAGGGGGTGATGAAGGGGGGTTTGATTTACTTTTATAGCGGGTTTTCTAGCGTATTTTTATGATTGGCAGCTGTCACATACTAAAAGACTCTTTTTATTGCAAAAAATATTTTTTGCGTTACCACATTTTGAGAGCTATAATTTTTCCATATTTTGGTCCACAGAGTCATGTGAGGTCTTGTTTTTTGGGGGACAAGTTAACATTTTTATTGGTAACATTTTTGGGCACGTGACATTTTTTGATCGCTTTTTATTCTGATTTTTATGAGGCAGAATGACCAAAAGCCAGCTATTCACGAATTTCTTGGGGGGGGGGGATGGGGGCATTTATACCGTTCTGCGTTTGGTAAAATGGATAAAGCAGTTTTATTCTTCGGGTCAGTATGATTACAATGATACCTCATTTATATCTTTTTTATGTTTTGGCGCTTTTATACAATAAAAACTATTTTATAGAAAAAATAATTATTTTTGCATCGCTTTATTCTGAGGACTATAACTTTTTTATTTTTTTGCTGATAATGCTGTATGGCAGCTCGTTTTTTGTGGGACAAGATGACGTTTTCAGCGGTACCATGGTTATTTATATAGGTCTTTTTGATCGCGTGTTATTCCACTTTTTGTTCGGCGGTATGATAATAAGGCGTTATTTTGGCTCTGGTACCCCATCTTTGTAGTGAACTTGGGTCTGGTACTATATCTATACAATAATGTCAGTTCTGGTGTCATATCTATGTAGTAGGCTCGGTTCGGTTGCTGTATATATGTAGAAAGCTTGGTTTTGTTCCCATATCTATACACCAACAACTGTTATTTTTAAAGGTGGCTATCTATGCTGCTTTAATGCAGCAGCCAGAGATAAGTAAGTTAACGATGGGCTTCTGCAACTCCTAGGCCACTGCTTTGTTATTGCTCCCCAGGCTTAAAGTTACCAGCCAGCCTCTGGTACTCACAGGAGTCCGCAATGAGCCATTCCCATTGGCTGACACAGTTGTACAAAGAAAAATGTGGGGATTGTTTTGGACCATGAATCAGTTAGGGGCCTTTTTTCTATAAGGTCCGTTATTACAGGAAGCCTTGGAAGGTTAACTATTTATTTTTAAAAATATTAGTATTATCTGTATTGCTGAAATGACTAATACAAGCAATAACTTTACATGCTGTATTGTTAAACCGGGAGAAAAAAAATTGACATTGCGATGCTCAAGTTCTAGCTTGATGACCTCAGCTAATCTTTCCAGCTGAATCTCATCCATGCTTTTACTGAACACAGAAAGGAGAAGCAGGAATGACAAAGCCATTCAGTGGTAACACTAAGCTTCCAGATCCAGACAAAGCTTAAGAAAGCCTGGCCGAGCAACCGTCTTTTATGTCTTTCCTTGAATAAAAGATTTTCTGGTAAAACGTGACAAAAGTAATGCTTGCAGTCGTAATGACATCAGATCATTGCAGATGATTCACTAGGAAAATATCCGCTACGCCAGCACAAGCATCTTTTAAAAAAAAAATTGTAATGCAAGATTTGTATGTTATGTCATCAAACGTCCCGCTTGCTAATGCTGTGGTACCTGGTACTACATTATTTATAGGAAAGGATATGGCCTAAGTTTCTTGTTGTTCTTGTCTGTTGCAAAAATCATAAGATAAAACTAAGACATTGATCAGTCAACAGTTATCCAATCATGTGACTAACAGCTATCAAAATGATTGGCTGCAGGGAGAATACAATTTCGTTTTCTCCCTGTACCCACTGCTCCAGTGAGGCAGCCAGACATGATATAAAAGCATTTAATCTACAACATTCCACTTTATGGGCAGGTAAATAGTGTTTTTGGAGGTGACAGGTTTTCTCTAAGTTTACAGACACATATCCATTAGGTACGTAACCTGTCTAGTTTTTATACAAACAGCACACAGACTCATTGTGTTTCATTTATCCATTTTAGAAATTGATCCAAATGTCTTATCTATGAGAATCAGAGCCTGCACTGTTCTCATCAGCTTTCTATATCAGACTCGGTCATTAAAATCTATGGGTATCTGTGTAAAAAAGATGGAAAACTGATGACATTCTCTGAACCTCAGCGTTCCATCCCATTTCCATCCATTTATAAATGATCCATTGTTAAGAGTCAATTGATAAAAATAATTTTTAGACATTTTATCTCCTTCAGTTTTTCAAAGCATTTGTGAATAAAAAACAATATTTGAAATGGAAACAAAATGAGATAAAAACGGTTCTTTTTACTGATGCGTGAATGTAACATAATAGACTAAATTTTGTCATATGTCAGGTTGATAGAAGTTTTTGGATATATCTGACCAAAGATACACTCACAATATGAACAAAGCCTTCTACAAAGTACATGTGCCCAGTAACTATTCTTTTGACTCAATTCTAATATACTGACACTATGAGAAAGCACAGATGGTGTTTCCTTTAGATCTACGTTCTCCATGATTCAGTGATTCTGTCTCATGCTAAAGGACAAAATTTGAGTAAATGAGCTGACTCAGTGCTGTGGCAGACATTCCTTGTGTGGGGAGTCACAAATTCTATTTATCTCTCTTGCAAAGTGTATATATATATATATATATATATATATATATATATATATACACTTTGATAAAATGTAAAGTAAACAGTGTCATTTTGGTGTGCCTTCTAAATAACTCAGCACACAGCAATTAATGTCTAAACCACTGTCAACAAAAGTGAGTACACCCCTAATTAAAAATTGGCCAAATTGTACCCAATTACCCATTTTCCCTCCCTGTAATGTAAGTCATTAGTGGTACAAGGTCTCAGGTGTGATTGGGAAACATGTGTGGTAAATTTGGTGTTATCGCTCTCACACTCTCTCATACTTGTCACTGGAAGTCAAATATGGCACCTCATGGCTGAGATCTCTCTGAGGATCTGAAAAAAAGAATTGTTGCTCTACATAAAGATGGCCTAGGCTATAAAAGACTCTCAACAACCTGACACTGAGCTGCAACATGGTGTCCAAGACTATACAGCGGTGTAATAAGACAGGTTCTACTCAGAACAGGCCTTGCCATGGTTGACCAAAGAAGTTGATTGCACATACTCAGCATCAAATCCAGAGGTTGTCTATTCAATAACAGATGTATGAATGCTTTGCTGCCGAGCTTAAAGGGATGAGTCAGTCTGTCAGTGCTCCGACCATACGCCGCCGCACACTGCATCAAACTAGTCTGCATGACTGTAGTCTGAGAAGGAAGCTTCTTCTAAAGATGATGCACAAGAAAGACTGCAATCACTTGGCTGAAGACAAGCAGACTAAGGACATGGATTACTGGAAACATGTCCGTGGTCTGATGAGATCAAGATAATCCTATTTAGTTCAGATGCTGTTAGGCGTGTGTGGGGACAACCAAGTGAGGAGCACAAAGACAAGTGTGTCCTGCCTACAGTCAAACATGATGGTGGGAGTGTCATGGTTTGGGGCTGCATTAGAGCTGCTGGCGGTGGGGAGCTACAGTTCATTGAAGGAACCATGAATGCCAACATGTACTGTGACATACTGAAGCAGAGCAGGGAGACTGGGCCTCAGGGTGGCATTCCAACATGATAATGACCTGAAACACACCTACAAGACAAACACTGACCTGCTAAAGAAACTAAGGGTAAAGATGCTGGACTTGCCAAGCATGTCTCCAAATCTAAATCCTATGGAGTATCTGTGGGGCATCCTCAAACGGAAGGTGGAGGAGTGCAAGGTCTCTTAACATGCCATAAGCTCCGTGATGGCATCATAGAAAAGTGGCAACCTGTGAAGCTCTACTGAACTTCATGCCTATGAGACATAAGGGAGTGACCTCACTAATGGTGGCCTCACAAAATATTTGCACAATTGGCCATTTTCATTTTGGGATGTACTCACTTTTTGTTGTGGTTCACACATTAATGGCTGTGTGTTGAATTATTTAGAGAGCACAGAAAATTTACACTGTTATACAAGCTGTACACTGACTACTTTACATTGCATCAAAGTGTCATATGTTCATTGTGGTCCCATGAAAATATATATTTAAAATATTTACAAAAATGTAAGGGTGTACTAAATTTTGTGATATACTGTGTATATATACATACACATACACAGTGGCATGACTTTGGGTCATTATCTTGTTGGAAGGCGAACCTCCATCCCAGTCTCAAATCACTGACAGACTGAAACAGGTTTTATTCAAGAATATTCCTGTATTACACACCATGCATTTTCCCCTCGATTCAGACCATTTTTCTGTCCCTGCCGATTCAGACCATTTTTCTGTCCCTACTGCCGAAAAGCATCCCCAAAGCATAATGCTACCACCACGTTTCACTGTGGGGATGGTGTTCGTGGGATGATGAGCTGTGTTGGTATGGTGGCAGACATATCATTTACCTCGGTGGCCAAAAAGATCAATTTGGATTCATCTGACCACAGCACCTTCCTCAATACATTGGGAGAGTCTCCCACATCGTTTAGCAACCTCAAAATGAATTTTACAGCTTTTGTGTATAAGTAAAAGATTTTTTCTGTCCACTGTACCATAAAGGTCACCTCTATGGAAGTATACAGATGATTGTGGTCATATGGACAGATACTCCAGTCTCTGCTTGGGAACTCCTCAGCTCACTCAGAGTTACCATTGGTCTCTGTGCTGCCTCTTTGATTAATGCCCTTTTTGCCCCGTGCTCAGAGAGTTTTGGTTGGTGGCCCTTTCTTGGCATGTTTGTTGTGGCACCATATTCTTTCCATTTGATGGCAATAGATTTGATGGTTCTCTAGGGAACAGGGGATCACCAAAGATTGAGATTTCTTTTATAACACAACCCTGACTTGTACTCAACAACTTTGTCCCTGACTTGTTGGGAGATCTCATTGGTCTTCATGGTGTTTCTTGGTTAGTGGTTCATCTTGCTTAATGGTGTTACAGCCTCTGTGGCCTTTCAGAAAAGGTGTTTATATACTGACAGACCATGTGATACTTAGATTGCACATGGGTGGACTTTCTTTCACTAAGCATGTAAGCATTTTGACTCGTAATTGCTTGCATCAAAAATGTTTAGGGGCTTCATTGCAAAAGAAGTGAATACATATGAAACAGCCAATTTTTAGTTATTTGATGCCATAAATTTAATATTTTCATATTTTTATGACTTCAATATTAATAATATTCTGCAGTGACCAGATAATTACAGCAAGGAGATTTGCTGGAAAGAAGATAAAAAGATCAAAATGTGTTTATGCAGAGATGGAGAAGTACATTTCCCAGGAATAGGGCTTCCTCTGATCCAAGAATCTTCTTAGACGTTTTGGAACGATTGGGCAGTGATGAATATTGGGGTTTGCATTGATCTGATATTTAGGGGAGACATATTTTTAGCATCATAGCAGGGGACGAACATAACGCATTCACTCATGTCACTGTAAACCTTTTTCCAGCCGGGGGCCATTTGGAAATCTCTACCATCAATTGGGGGCCACACAAAAAAGATCACCTTGAAAATTACCCAGGTATATTTAGTCAAACAATTAATTATGGTAACTCACCCTTAATGTGATGTCTGGAGCTGCTTCTCTTTGGTGCAGCTGTGGTGTTAGGTGATACTGACCATGTTGCTTCTCACTGCTGCTTTTCCAGGTTTATGTCGGCCAGGAGAGCAGTCAACTTTTTGTCATAATAGGCTTTGTAAATCATATACATCACATAGGAGAAGCAGGGACTACTGTATATAATCACATAGGAGACGCTGAGACATCTGTATATACACCACATAGGAGACGATGGAACTGCTGTATATACATCACATAGGAGACACTGGGACTGCTGTATATACTGTACATCACATAGGAGATGCTGAGACTGGGGTATCTATATCACATAGAGGATGCTGAGACAGCTGTATATACATCACATAGGAGACGCTGGGACTGCTGTACATACATAACATAGGAAACATTGAGACTGGTGTATATACATCACATAGGAGACACAGGGACTGTTGTGTATATACATCACACAGGAGATGCTGGGACTGCTGTATATACTTCACATAGGAGAAGCTGGGACTGCTGTCTATATACATCAAATAGGAAACATTGAGACTGATCTATATACAATCATAGTAGACTCTGGGGTCATATAAATTACAGGAGGGGGCTGGGAGGGCCATATACATCACAGGAGATGCTGGGACATAGTCATCACCGGGGAGACTGGGGGGAATAGACTTCACTGAGGCGCTATATACATCACTAGGAAGCACAGACAGCACTGGGGGTATATATGTCCCTGGGGGGAATATACATCACCGGTGGGGTCACATACATCACTGAGGGCTATATACAGCACAGGTGGGGGATATACAGTACTGGGGGATATACAGTACTCAGGGGCATATACAGCACCTTTGGGGTAAATGCAGCACTGGGGAATATCACATCACTTGGAGGCACATACAGCCCTGGGGGGGGTGATATACAGCACTGGGGGGATAGGCATCATAGGGAAGGCACAGAGATCACCGGGGGTGGCTCGAAGATCACAGTGGGTGGCACAAAGATCACAGGGAGCACAAAGATCACAGGGTGCTCATAGCTGGGGGGACAGAGATCACAGAAGGACACATAGCTGGAGGGGACAGAGATCACAGGGGGCACATGGGAGCACAAATATCACAGGGGGTACATAGCAGGGGCACAGGGATCACAAGGGGGCACAAAGCTGGGAGCCACAGAGATCACAGGGGTGCAAATAGCTAAGGGCGCAAAGATCACAGGGGCGCAAAGAGATCACAGGGGGCACATAGCTGGGGGCACAGATCGCAGGGGGCATAGAGATCATGTTGGGAAACATAGTAGGGGCACAGAGATCACAGGGGGTACAAAGCTGGAGGGCACCAGGATCACAGGGGGCATATAGATGGAGGCCACAGAGATCACAGGGGGGGCATATATCTGGAGGTAACAGAAATCCCAGGGGGCATATAGCTGGGGGCAGAGAGATGATAGGGGGTACATAACTGGGGGCACAGAGATCACAAGGGAACATATAGCTATGGGGTAGAGATCGCAAGGGGACATATAGCTGGAAACACAGAGATCATGGGGGCACAGAGATCACAGAAGGGGCACATACCTGGGAGGCAAAGAGATCAAAGTGGGCATGTAGTTGGGGGGCACAGAGATCACAGGGGGCAAACAGCTGGGGTACAGATCACAGGGGGTACAAAGCTGGAGGTCACCTAGATCACAGGGGGCATATAGCTATGGGGCACAGAGATCACAGTTGGGCACATAGCTGGGGCCACAGAGATCACAAGGGGGGCACAGATATCATGGGCACATATCTGGGAGGCACAGAGATCACATGGGGGCACATAGCTGGGGGAAACAGAGATCACAGGGGGTACAAATCACCAGAAGACCAGCATAGAGCTGCCGGAACAGAGATCCCTGGGAAGGTACAGAGCTGCCTGCACAGAGATCGCTCTGGAGACTCTGACTGCGCAGCAGCTCCTCTTCAAGGAGGAGGAGCATCTTGGGTGCTAACCCCGCCCACCACAGTGCTATCCCCGCCCACCCAGGTGACGTCATCATTCAACTGCAGGCAGGCAGTATTCTGTAATGAACGCTGCATGCCATGTACTTAGGGGTTAAAGGGCCGACAGCCGGCAGGATACGGCTGCCACCCGAGCATTGCGGAGTCCAGGGACCTGCCCGCGGGCCGCATGAAAAGTCACTGTGGGCCGGAGGTTCCCCACCCCTGCTGTAAAGCCTTTCAAACCCATTCAACTTAATAATGGTACGATGGAAGGTGCTATCCAGGCCATGTTTCATTTTTGTAGAGATAAAGTCGCAGTAAGAAACATGATAACAATATCTATTGCCTGGGACCTCCAGGGGCGAAGATATCCTGTAAGTTGTGTATCTCAAAGAATTCCGTAGGACCTAGCACATCCCAAAACCAGGCCCCATATCTGCATATCAAGGTATGTGGGTGTAGCATTGAGCTAATAAAAGTGAAAGTTTGGGTCTCTATCTTTGTTCTGGAAGATATAAATTCGCTGTCAGAGTGTTACTTTTTCCTAATTAGAGTTCTTCCCTCCATAAGAGTAAGAGCCATTCCTGCAACATCAGGCTTAGTTCTTCTTTTTGGTTATACCTTTTTATTTTACTCACCACGCGACTTCTGTCGCCCTCCATGTGCGCAGACACATTCAAGATTCCTCTTCGCATCCTTGCTTCTTTGAAAACTCTGTTGGAACCAGTTTTGACATGATATACGTATTTCCCAGTATCTACTATATAATTGTCTAAGGGTCACTTCCGTCTTTCTGTCTGTCCTTCTGTCTGTCACGGATATTCATTGGTCGCGGACTCTGTCTGTCATGGAATCCAAGTCGCTGATTGGTCTCGTCAGCTGCCTGTCATGGCTGCTGCGACCAATCAGCGATGGCCACAGTCCGATTAGTCCCTCCCCTGCAGTCAGCGCCCGGTGCCCGCTCCATACTCCCTGCAGTCACCGCACACACAGGGTTAATGCTAGCGGTAACGGACCGCGTTATGCCGCGGATAACTTACTCAGTTACCGCCGCTATTAGCCCTGTGTGACCAAGTTTTTACTATTGATGCTGCCTATGAAGCGTCAATAGCAAAAATATCTAATGTTAAAAATAATAAAAGAAATAAAGTCATTATATACTCACCTTTTGCGACGCTCCGGTGACCGCTCCATGTAAGCAGCAGGTTCCGGTGCCAAGGATGGTATGGGAGAAGGACCTGCCATGATGTCACGGTCATGTGACTGCGACGTCATCACAGGCCCTGCGCGAGAAGGACCTGCCATGATGTCACGGTCATGTGACTGTGACGTCATCACAGGGCCTGCGCGAGAAGGACCTGCCATGACATCACGGTCATGTGACCGAACTACAAGGGGCCCTCAGAAGGTGAGTATATGTTTATTTTTTATTTTTTAACCTGTGACATACGTGGCTGGGCAATATACTACGTAGCTGGGCAATATACTACGTGGCTGGGCAATATACTACGTGGCTCTGTGCTGTATACTACGTTGCTGTGCAATATACTACGTGGCTCTGTGCTGTATACTACGTCACTTTGCAATATGCTACGTTACTGTGCAATATACTACGTGGCTGGGCAATATACTACGTGGCTGGGCAATATACTACGTGACTGTGCAATATACTACGTGGCTGGGCAATATACTACGTGGCTGGGCAATATACTACGTGACTGGGCAATATACTATGTGACTGGGCAATATACTACGTGGTTGGGCAATATACTACGTGGCTGGGCGATATACTACGTGGGCTGTGCAATATACTACATTGCTGGGCAATATACTACGTGGCTGGGCAATATACCACGTGACTGGGCAATATACTACGTGGCTGGGCAATATACTACGTGGCTGGGCAATATACTACATGGCTGGGCAATATACTACGTGACTGGGCAATATACTACGTGGCTGGGCAATATACTACGTGGGCTGTGCAATATACTACGTTGCTGGGCAATATACTACGTTGCTGGGCAATATACTACGTGACTGGCCAATATATTATGTGACTGGGCAATATACTACGTGGTTGGGCAATATACTACGTGGTTGGGCAATATACTACGTGGCTGGGCAATATACTACGTGGGCTGTGCAATATACTACGTTGCTGGGCAATATACTACGTTGCTGGGCAATATACTACGTGACTGGCCAATATATTATGTGACTGGGCAATATACTACGTGGTTGGGCAATATACTACGTGGGCTGTGCAATATACCACGTTGCTGGGCAATATACTATGTGGCTGGGCAATATACTATGTGACTGGCCAATATACTGCGTGGCTGGGCAATATACTACGTGGCTGGGCAATATACTACGTAACTGGGCAATATACTACGTGGGCTGTGCAATATATTACGTGACTGGGCAATATACTACGTGGTTGGGCAATATACTACGTGGCTGGGCAATATACTACGTGGGCTGTGCAATATACTACGTAGCTGGGCAAGATACTACGTGGCTGGGCAATATACTACGTGACTGGGCAATATACTACATGGCTGGGCAATATACTACGTGACTGGGCAATATACTACGTGGGCTGTGCAATATACTACGTGGCTGGGCAATATACTACGTGGCTGGGCAATATACTACGTGACTGGGCAATATACTACGTGGCTGGGCAATATACTATGTGGGCTGTGCAATATACTAAATGGAGATGCATATTCTAGAATACCCGATGCGTTAGAATCGGGCCACCATCTAGTACCAGTATAATTGTTCTGATGAAGGTCCGGATGTGGACCGAAAACGTTCAACTTTTGTCTCTTTGGATGCACATTGAATAAATAGCTATCCACGCTAAAGTATTTTTGAGTGCAAAGTTTCTCTGTTGTCTGAAACAGGTGTCCAATCAGTCTGTATAAACGATTAGTGATGGGAGCTAGTAGTGGTTCCTTTATTGGTAAACAGAATAGCTGAGACAGCAGCCAATGACTTGCCACACATATAAAACTATTTCCCTTTATCAGAGCTTTTGCAAGCAAGTAAGGAAGATCATGGTGATAGCTCACAAGAAGGGCCGTATTTGCCACTAGGCACTTGAGGGCACGTGGGGCGGCACCTGATCCGGGCTCACCGCCAAAAAGTCCGCCCCCCCATCGCACCCCCATCCCCTGCCTCCCCGCCTCCTTGAACTCATAATACTCACCCTCCTCGGCTCCAGCGGTGCTTGCAACTTCAATAGTCTCAGCGCTGGCAGCTTCTTGCTGCAGCGCCGGGACCCAGGTGCAGGGACTTTCAGCACAGTGTGACTGAGAAAGGTGAGTATGAGAAACGACGTAGGAGAACGGAGGATGACGGGGGGAGGATGACGGGGGGGACAACAGGGGAGGAGGGGGAATGGATGGGGAGCCATGCAAACAAGATGGGACTTGAGGGGGAACAGAGCCATCAGCCATGCATACAAGATGGGACTGGGGGGAACAGAGCCATGCATACAAGATTGGATGGGGGGAACAGAGCCATGCATAGAAGATGGGACTGGGGGGGAAACAGAGCTATGCACACAAGATGGCACTGGGAGGAACAGAGCGATGCATACATGATGGGACTGGGGGGGACAGAGTCATCAGCCATGCATACAAGATGGGACTGGGGGGAACAGAGCCATCAGCCATGCATACAAGATGGCACTTGGGGGGGAAGAGCCATGCATACAAGATGGATCTTGGGGGGGGAAGAGCCATGCATAAAAGATGGGACAGGGGGGGAACATGTGTGAGGAAATGGTATTGGGGAATGGAGGGCATGTATGAGGAAACAATATGGGGGAATGGAGGGCATGTATGAGGAAACAATATTGGGGAATGGAGGGCATGTATGAGGAAACAGTACTGGGGAATGGAGGGCATGTATGAGGAAACAATATGGGGGATGGGTGCAGACAGTATGGGGAGGGAATGTATGTGGACACAGTATGAGTAGTGATGTGAAAAATGTATGTGTACAGAGCAAAATCAGTGAGGGTGATGGGATGTGTGCAGACACAGTATGGAGAGTCAGGTGAGCAGGCAGTATAGAAAGTGAGGGGGGAAATATGTGAGGAGACAGTATGGTGAACAGGAGGGATGTGAGAGGAGACTTTATGAGGAAGGAGGGGAATAGTGTGAGGAGACAGTATGGGGGGAGAAAAGTGAGTGGACACAGAATAGAAACTGAGTAGTGGGGGCGTAGCATGGGGGGACAGTGTAAGGGCACAGCCAGGAGGGGACAGTATACCAAGGAGGAGGAGTGCGATGAGAGAGTACGGTATAAATACTGGGCCCTATAGGGGGGACACAGTGTGAGAGGACAGTGTGAAGAGGGGGCCGGTATGGAAAGGAGAGGTCAGTGTGAAGAGCATGTACCATAATAGATACAGTGTGGGGTCATATTTTGTGCAGACAATATAGTGAGGGGCAATTTTTTATTCAGGAGCATTATAATGACACTTGTATCTTTAAGGGCATCATGTGGAGATTTTCTGCAAAAGAACGGAGAAGAAGGAAGTCTGCAGAGACGGCTGTGGATGACAAAACTCATCATGGGGTCTGGACAAGATGAAGAAAAGAAGGAGAACAGCTGCAGAGACGATGTCATCTGTAAGGTACCTGGATGTAAATGTTATTTGAGATACTGACTAACTCATGTTTTTTTTAAGTTAGGAGCATTAAAGGGAATGTCCAGGTTTGTAATGAGTAAGCAGTCATTCTTCGTGACTGCAGACTTCTGAGTTCTCACAGTGCGCACTGCACGCTGTCAGGATTCTCTCGTGCTGGTGATTTACATTAATGCGGTCACATGCTGACTAGATATGTGTGACCTCAGTCAATGAAAATGAACTGAATGAAGCCGGGCACGTCTAGTCGGAATGTGATCAGAAGAATACAAATTGCATACTTGTGCTGACATGACTCTCCACTGGCCAGGGAGAATCCTAAAAGTGTGCAGTGCATTCGTTGTGTGAATTCAGAAGCTGCGATGTCAGGATTCAGCTCTGCAGGTTCCAGCAGTCGTCACATGGACACTTCACTCATATGTGACTTTCATACTTATGGTCCTGTGACAACGAGCTTCTCTTCCTGCTTCTCTGTTTTTCACTGAACATTGAGAGCATTAGGGAGAGGAGCTCATGGGTACATGACTAAGTGTGCAAATCGCAAATCGCATATGTCCGGGGGGAAGAGGGGCGGGGGGGGGCGCCAAAATGTTTTTAGAATGGGTCACATTTGGGTATTTTCTGTCATATAGGCCCTTTAAAGTCACTTCAAATGTAATGGGGTCCTTAAAAAATGGTTTTGTAAATTTTGTAGGTCAACTTTTAACCCTTCTAACTTCCTAACAAAAAATATGTTTCAGCTAAACATGTAGGAAATGCTATTTATTAACTATTTTGTGTGACATAACGCTCTGGTTTAGGGACATAAAAATGAAAGTTGGAATATTGCAAAATTTTCGCCAAACTTCCGATATTTTCATAAAGAACCGCAAGTTGAACGCAAATTACACTATGATGAAGTACAGAATGTCACGAGAAAACAATCCCAGAATCACTAGAATCCGTTGATAAGTTCCAGAGTTATTTCCTTATAAAGTGACACTGGTCACAATTGAAACATTGGCCTGGTCAAGAAGGTGAAACAGTCTTCGGGGAGAAGGGGATAATAAACGATTTTACAGTCAATCTAACATGGATTTTCAAAGTAAGTACATGAATGCGGTTTGTATTAAGAATTCTGGTGTTAGTACTTATTTTAAATACATGTAGTAGACAATTGTAATAATGCAGCTGCCCCATTGGTACTTGTTACACCACTGGGTCTGGAACCACATTGATAGTCCGGGTTACATCTCAGCTTTTAGGTAAAGTGAAAACTTTTAACAACACTGATGTAGATTTATTTTTAATACGAGAAATTCAACAAAAACAAATGGTAGGTCAGGCCCGGTTTAGATTGTTTAGATAGGGTTAAAATTGTCTGAAGATCTAATGTGTAACTAGTAAACAGGGCCGTATTTAGAGTTTCTGCTGCCCTAGGCACTTTTAGTGCTGCCTCCCCCTTTGGTGAGTATGACACTATCGGCAGTGACTTTGGCAAAAATCGCTGATGTGAAAGTCGCCTTTTGCAGCAGATCCGACAGTTTTTCCGCATCTGCCGTGTAATGGATCACTTAGGGCAACACTGCGTTCGGCCTCATTCATTCCCTATGGGACTTACAGACATGTGCGGCTCTTGCGGTTTTGCCGCCATCCGGCAAATGCGGTACTTGCAGCAATGAGAAAAAACACTACTAGCAGTGTTTTATGTATCATCGTAAGTGCAAAACCGCAATTGCCGCACATGTTCGCAAGTAGCCATCATTACCTGTCCCTGCACCTTGCTAGCTCATCCCTATCCAACCCTCCCTGACCTAAAACTACACTATAAAGCTTCAGAAAAGCAATTTATTAACTGCCATATTCCTATGATAATGAGGGCTCTAGGCTACGGCGTAGACTGGGACGGGCAGTCTCCGGGTCTCCATCCTCTCTGTGCACACCCTCAGTCCCTGCCTCACTGCCTGTGCACAGACCACCCTCCACCGCACCCGGTAATCACCGCTCGCAGTAGCATACCAGCAGAGGTGTATCTAGGGTTTCTGGCACCCGGGGAAAGAATTCATTTTGGTGCCCCCCCTCCGCCAAGGACATATGTGATTTGCACACTCAGTCATGTGCCCACGAGCTCCTCTCCCTAATGCTCTCAATGTTCAGTGAAAAACTAAGAGAAGCAGAAGAGAAGCTCGATGTCGCAGGACCATAAGAGTATGTGTCCACGTTCAGGATTGCATCAGGATTTGGTCATGATTTTTCATCAGTATTTGTAGCCAAAACCAGGAGTGGAACAATTAGAGGAAAACTATAATAGAACCATATGCTCCACTTCTGTATTTATCACCCACTCCTGGTTTTGGCTACAAATACTGATGTAAAATACTGACCAAATCCTGATGCAATCCTGAACGTGGACACACACCCTAAGTCTGAAAAATCGCATATGAGTGACGTGTCCATGTGACGACTACTGGAACTTGCAGAGCTGAATTCTGACATCGCAGCTTCTGAATTCTCACAACGCATGCACTGCACTTTTAGGATTCTCCCTTGCCGGTGGACGGTCATGTCAGCACAAGTATGTGATTTGTAGACTTCTGACCACATTCTGACTAGATGTGCCCGGCCTCGCTCAGTTCATTTTCATTGACGGAGGTCACGCATGTCTAGTCAGCACGTGATCGCATTAATGTAAATCCCCAGCATGAGAGAATCCTGACAGCGTGCAGTGTGCACTGTGAGAATTCAGAAGTCTGCAGTCACAAAGAATGACTGCAGACTCATCACAAGCCTGGACATCCCCTTTAAAAGGGACTCTGTCACCTGAATTTGGAGGGAACAATTTTCAGCCATAGGGGTGGGGTTTTCGGGTGTTTGATTCACCCTTTCCTTACCCGCTGGCTGCATGCTGGCTGCAATATTGGATTGAAGCTCATTCTCTGTCCTCCATAGTACACGCCTGCGCAAGGCAAGATTGCAGATTGTGCAGGTACAGTATGTACTACGGAGGACAGAGAATGAGCTTCAATCCAATATTGCAGCCAGCATGCAGCCAGCGGGTATGGAAAGGGTGAATCAAACACCCGAAAACCCCACCCCTATGGCTGAAAATTGTTCCCTCCAAATTCAGGTGACAGTGTCCCTTTAAATCTCCTAACATATATAAAAACATGAGAGTTAGCATCACAAATAACATTTACATCCAGGTACCTGATAGATGACGTCGCCTCTGGAGCCGTTCTCCTTTTCTTCATCTTGTCCAGATCCCATGATGAGTTTTCTCATCCACAGCCGTCTCTGCAGACTTCCATCTTCGCCGCTCTTTTGCAGAAAGTCTCCACATGACGCCCTTAAAGATACAAGTGTCATTATAATGCTCCCAAATAAAAAATTGCCCCTCACTATATTGTCTGCACAAAGTATGACCCCCACACTGTCCCTCTTATGGTACATGCTCTTCACACTGTCCTCTCCTTTCTATACCAGTCCCCTCTTCACACTGTCCTCTCACACTGTGTCCCCCTTATAGGGCCCAGTATTTATACTCCATATTTATACTCCATCCTCCCACACTGCGTTCATGCCTCCCCCATCCTCCCACCCTGCGTTCATGGCTCCCCCATCCTTCTCCCCTGCAAGCATGGCTCCCCCATCCTCCCACTCTGCGTTCATGGCTCCCCATCCTTCTCCCCTGCGTTCATGGCTCCCCCATCCTTCTCCCCTGCGTTCATGGCTCCCCCATCCTCCCACTCTGCGTTCATGGCTCCCCCATCCTCCCACTCTGCGTTCATGGCTCCCCCATCCTCCCACTCTGCGTTCATGGCTCCCCATCCTTCTCCCCTGCGTTCATGGCTCCCCATCCTTCTCCCCTGTATGCACGGCTCCCCATCCTTCTCCCCTGTATGCACGGCTCCCCATCCTTCTCCCCTGTGTGCACGGCTCCCCATCCTTCTCCCCTGTGTGCACGGCTCCCCATCCTTCTCCCCTGTGTACATGGCTCCCCATCCTTCTCCCCTGTGTGCACGGCTCCCCATCCTTCTCCCCTGTGTGCACGGCTCCCCATCCTTCTCCCCTGTATGCACGGCTCCCCATCCTTCTCCCCTGTGTACATGGCTCCCCATCCTTCTCCCCTGTGTGCACGGCTCCCCATCCTTCTCCCCTGTGTGCACGGCTCCCCATCCTTCTCCCCTGTGTGCACGGCTCCCCATCCTTCTCCCCTGTGTGCACGGCTCCCCATCCTTCTCCCCTGTGTACATGGCTCCCCATCCTTCTCCCCTGTGTGCACGGCTCCCCATCCTTCTCCCCTGTATGCACAACTCCCCATCCTTCTCCCCTGTATGCACGGCTCCCCATCCTTCTCCCCTGTATGCACGGCTCCCCATCCTTCTCCCCTGTGTGCACGGCTCCCCATCCTTCTCCCCTGTATGCACGACTCCCCATCCTTCTCCCCTGTATGCACGGCTCCCCATCCTTCTCCCCTGTATGCATGGCTCCCCATCCTCCTCCCCTGTGTGCACGGCACCCCACTTTTTTCCCTGTCATACTTACCTCTCACCGGCGCGCAGCACAGAACTTCCTGGCATCTCAGCGTCTTCCTTCCTGTCTTCAGCGGTCACATGGTAGCGCTAATTAAGGGTGATGAATATGCGCATATTCATCACCCTTAATGATCGGTACCATGTGACCGCTGAAGACAGGACGGCGCTGAGACGCAGTTGCAGCCACCGCTGGAGGAAGGTGAGTATTACGTCTTCAGGGAGGGAGGGAAGGGGGCGGGAAGGAGGGAGGAGGGGGGGGCGGGAAGGGGGGAGGGAGGAGGGGGGGCGGAAACTTGACCCCGGAGTTTTATAAAATAAAAAAAAAAAAAAAAAGGAAAAAACCTAGCTCAAGGGCGCCCCCCCGCATCCCGCCGCCCTAGGCACGTGCCCTCAAGTGCCTAGTGGCAAATACGGCCCTGCTAGTAAATATGATTAAAATACAAAATGTATATTTTGGGTGAAGGTAACTTATCAAGCATAAATTGTATGTATTTTAATTCAGGACTAAATGTTTACTTTGGTTGGGACTAAAACAGATGCAGGATATAAGATACTGCAGATATACTGACTTTCTACAACTTTGCGAGGCAGGAGCTTTTCAATGAAGCATTATTTAAAAATGCTAAATATCATGTTATGTTACACCATGTTTCTTTGGTGCATTCTCACCTATGAACCTTCCAAGAAGAAAAAGAGGGACACGTGATACTGTGCGCATAGGATGCCACTGCAATATTTTAGGCCACAGCTTTAAGCACAACCCTAGATACACATTTAATTTTCTTTGGCAACATAAAGAAAATGTTAGAAAATGATGAACAAACCCCCAAAAATTGCAAAAAAATTTTTTCACCAGTTCATACATTGGGGATTTTTTCCCCCAGTTTTCAGTGCAATGTATGCAAAAAAACAAACAAATCTTATATGTCTAGGTCTCTTGGGTCTCTCCAAGTTAATAGATGAAGGATTAAGTATTGGGTGCTTTAATAAGAAATAAATCAAATATTTAAAAATTATCAATCTTGTTAAACCAATATTTTATGCACTGCTGAAAACGCATAACCACCTATGCGTCCCATTGTCTCACGATTCAGGTCTCTGAGAGAGAGGCTGGTGATGTGACTAGACCAGCTACTACAGTCTCTTGTCCAGAGAGTCCCTGGTTACTAGTGTTGAGCATTCCGATACCACAAGTATCGGGTATCGGCCGATATTTGCGGTATCGGAATTCCGATACTGAATTCCGATACTTCCCGCGTATCGGATACCGGAATCGGAAGTTCCCAGAATTCAAATTGAACGCAGCAGCCAATGAGGAATGAATGAAAGTGTGGGCACATCCTGTTTAGCATGGTGGGCATGTAAGTACTGGCAAGGCTTGGATTGGCTGCTGAAATGATGTCACTCTGCACTATAAAAAAGCGCTGCCGCCATCTTGCGCTCACTCTGCTGTGATTTCAGTTAGGGACAGGACGCTGTGTTCTAACTGAGGGCCAGTTGAGCTTGCTAATTGCTTTATTTTCCTTTCCAAAGGCTAATTTAGCAAAACGCTGTGTGTTCTTCACTGTTCACCTTGCTCTTGCCTTGCAGCGCTGTTTTAACAGCGTTCTGCAAGGTCTCTGTGTGTGTGTGTGTGTGCAGCTCACTCTGTAGTCTGTGTGCAGCCATATACCCGGTTGTATTCAGCTCAGGGGGAGTTCACACTGCCTCACACAGTTGTTCTTTTTTGCTCTTAGTGCAGCCTGCTGCACATTTTTTCTCAAATTTCCTATTAGTGTTTTTCCACCAGTCTCCAGCTCTATTGTGGAAAAACACTACATAGGATAACCTAGAGGGGGGTTTTTGGGCCTTGCAGCGCCGTTTACGGCTGTCTGCACGGTCTCCGTGTGAGCCCAGCTCGCCCTGTAGTCTGTGTGCAGCCATAGCCGGTTGGATTCAGCTCAGGGTTCGTTACTGGCTCATACCTTGAGAAAATTTTTCCTTTTTTTCAAATAGTGCAGCCTGTTTAAAATTTGAAAAAAAAAATTCCTATTAGTGTCTTTCCACTCATATCCAGCTAAATAGTGGAAAAACACTATATAGGATAACCTAGAGGAGGGTTTTTTGGCCTTGCAGCGCCGTTTACGGCTGTCTGCACGGTCTCCGTGTGAGCCCAGCTCGCCCTGTAGTCTGTGTGCAGCCATAGCCGGTTGGATTCAGCTCAGGGTTCGTTACTGGCTCATACCTTGCGAAAAATTTTCCTTTTTTTTCAAATAGTGCAGCCTGTTTAAAATTTGACAAAAAAAAATCCTATAAGTGTCTTTCCACTCGTATCCAGCTAAATAGTGGAAAAACACTATATAGGATAACCTAGAGGAGGGTTTTTTGGCCTTGCAGCGCCGTTTACGGCTGTCTGCACGGTCTCCGTGTGAGCCCAGCTCGCCCTGTAGTCTGTGTGCAGCCATAGCCGATTGGATTCAGCTCAGGGTTCGTTACTGGCTCATACCTTGAGAAAAATTTTCCTTTTTTTGAAATAGTGCAGCCTGTTTAAAATTTGAAAAAAAAAAAATTCCTATTAGTGTCTTTCCACCAGTCTCCAGCTCAATTGTGGAAAAACACTACATAGGATAACCTAGAGGGTTTTTTTGGGGCCTTGCAGCGCCGTTTACGGCTGTCTGCACGGTCTCTGTGTGAGCGCAGCTCGCCCTGTAGTCTGTGTGCAGCCATAGCCGGTTGGATTCAGCTCAGGGTGCGTTACTGCCTCATACCTTGAAAAACAATTTCCTTTTTTTCAAATAGTGCAGCCAGTTTAAAATTTGAAAAAAAAAAATTCCTATTAGTGTCTTTCCACTTGTATCCAGCTAAATAGTGGAAAAACACTATATAGGATAACCTAGAGGAGGGTTTTTTGGCCTTGCAGCGCCGTTTACGGCTGTCTGCACGGTCTCTGTGTGATTTAAACTAGCTCTGTAGCCCGATCTGCACCAAAAAAAAAGTTAAGTTCACCAAACACAACTTAACACTTGTGTAGGCCACATTTGAAAAATAATAAAGTTTAGTCCACAATTTACAACATTAGTGTTTCTTACACCTGTTAGGAGGAGCATTACAGGAATAAGCACACTAAGGCCTTAGTACTTTTCTGCTTATCTTTATCTGTCAACCAAGATGAAGAGGGCAGGGAGTAAGGCACGTGGGCGTGGGCGCGGAGCAGGGAGAGGAGCAGGGAGAGGACGTGGTGATTCTGTGCCTGCTGCGGGCGCCGGTGACTCGTCGTCACTCAGTTTCAGCAGGGAACAGTCCTTCATGCGCAGCTTTGTCGGAGAGCGCCGTGCACCGCTGCTGCGTGAAGACCAAATTGAAGCCGTTGTCGGGTGGATGGCAGCTAACGCCTCGGCATCGACTTCAGTTAGTGCCACATCCTCTCAGGCACAGAGCACTGGAGAGCAGCCATCTGTCTCTTCACCACCTGCCAAATTGGCCAGGCAGTCAGAGAGCCCAGGACAGGAGCCGTCTCTACTTCTGTTCTCTGAATCTCTTGGCTTGGAAACAGGGGGCCAGCCAAGCAGCATTGGAGAAATGGAAGAAGAGGCAGTGTGCAGTGATGCCCAACACCTTTTTCTCTCTGACTCTGAAGAGGCAGGTGGGCCAGTGCCTCCGGTGACCACAGCGCAGTACGCATCTGATGATGAAACTCAGGTGCCGCTTTCTCGTGCGTACTGTGCTGCTGAGACTACCCAGGAGGAGCAGTTGGTGGCAGAGGGTAGTGGAGATGATGAGGTCCTTGACCCATCGTGGCGTGAGGAACAGGAAGGTGGTGGGAGCAGCTCAGAGGAAGAGCTTCCTCTTACGGGCCAAAGAGGGAGAGGGAGGGGGAAGACTGCGGAGCCTGTAGCCTCCACTTTGGCACCCGTTAGGAGCCTGTCTCTTTCCAAAGCCAAAAAGGGCGCTCCCAAGACTTGCAGTGCCTGGTCCTTTTTTGACACAGTTGCAGATGACATTTGTTTTGTCAAATGCAAGCTGTGTCATCATAAAGTAAAAAGAGGGAAAAATGTCAGCAACCTCAATACCACAAATATGTGGAAACATGTGCGGACCAGGCACGCGGTGGAGTTACAGAAACACACTGAAGATGTAGGCCAACCAACAGCGGCAGCTACCACCTCTTCAGCTCGTGTTGCCTCTTCCTCCAGCTCACGCACAGCTGGTTTGGCTTCCTCCCAGAGACCTTGTGTAATTCCACCCACAGCACCACCTTCCCAGTCATCCTCACACTCCCAGTCTACTCTACAGCCATCGGTAGTACAGGCATGGGAGAAAAGGCGGGCATTCTCGGCCAACCACCCCCGAGCACAGGCTCTGAATGCAGGCATTGCCAAACTGTTGTCCCTGGAAATGCTCTCGTTCAGGCTGGTGGAGACTGACAGCTTCCGTGACTTGATGGCATTGGCAGTCCCACAGTACAAGGTGCCCAGCCGCTTTTACTTCAGCAGGCAGGCTGTCCCTGCCCTGCACAGGCATGTTGAGGCAAACATAAAACATGCGCTACTGAACGCCGTCAGTAGCAAGGTCCACCTCACCACCGATGCGTGGACCAGTCAGCATGGACAGGGGCGATATGTTTCCCTCACTGCCCATTGGGTTAATGTTGTTGAGCCAGGTACAGATCGTGCGAGTGGCGCAGGACGTGTCCTGCCCACTCCAAGGATTGCAGGAATCCAGTCTGTACGCATCGACTCCTCCTCTTACACCAGTTCCTCTGATTCCTCTCTGCAGGATCCGTCACAGTCCACCCCCACATGGACCCGTGAACGTTTACCTATGACCGACATGAGCACAGCCGTGGCCAAACGTCAGCAGGCCGTCTTGAAACTAGTTTCATTGGGGCATCGAAGCCACACAGCGCAGGAGCTCTGGAATGCCATAAAGCAGGAGAGCGATGTATGGTTACTGCCAGCGAATCTCCAGCCAGGCATGGTAGTGTGTGACAATGGCCGAAATCTGGTGGCAGTTTTGGCCCTTGGCAACCTCACTCACATCCCATGTCTGGCACATGTGCTCAATTTGGTTGTGCAGAGTTTTCTGAGGGACTATCCGGATCTTGATGCCCTGCTGCACAAGGTCCGCCTAGAGTGTGCTCACTTGCGGCGTTCCAGCTTGGCCAGATCCCGCATTGCTGCTCTGCAGCGCCGATTCCGCCTTCCGGAACACCGCATCATATGTGACCTACCTACCCGGTGGAATTCCACGTTACATATGTTGGAGCGGTTGTGTGAGCAGCAGCAAGCAGTTATGGAGTACCAGCTGCATCAGGCGCAAAGAAGTCGCAGTCAGCGCCGATCAGACTTCACAACCACAGAGTGGGCCACTATGAAGGACGTCTGCCAGGTTTTGCGTCCTTTTGATTATTCCACGCGGATGGCAAGTGCAGATGATGCACTAGTCAGCATGACTGTCCCCCTTATCTGCCTGCTTCAGCAAACTTTGCAAGGGTTAAGGGATGATGTGGTGGAAGAGGTGGAGGATGAGGAGTCACCTTTTCCATCAGCTTCTGGAGAGTCAGCGCCACGTGGTTCCTCACAAAGGGGTACGCAGGGGCCAATTTGTGAGGAGGAGTCAATGGAGGAGGAAGAGCTCCGTCCAGAGGAGGGAGCGACACAATTGTCCAGTGGTCAGTGTGTACAGCGAGGGTGGGGTGATGACGAGCGGGCAGAGATCATGTCTCAAGCAGGGGACAGCGTTTCTGGGCCAGTTGGCACTCTGCAGCACATGGTGGATTTCATGCTGCAGTGCCTGAGAAACGACCGCCTCATCGACCACATTCTCAACATGCCTGATTATTGGGTGTTCACCCTCCTCGATCCTCGCTACCGGGACAACGTCCAAAACCTCATCCCTGCGTTGACCCGGGAGCGTAAATTGCGGGAGTACCACGACACACTGGTGAATTCCATCATCTTCTCCTGTCCAACTGAGAGGAGTGCTGCTAGTGCTTTACAAAGCAGCTCAGTGCGTCGAGGCAGTGGGGGAGGCTCTGCCCAAAGAGGGAGCAGAAGCAGTGCCTCTGCCCAAGGCAAGCCCAGTATGGCACAACTCTGGCACACTTTTGTGTGCCCGCCCCAAATGTCTACACCATCACCGGCGGCTCCAGTCAGCAGGAGGCAACGGTTCCGTCAGATGGTGACAGACTACATGGCTTGCCCTCTTACTGTACTCCCAGACGGCTCTTCCCCGTTCAAGTTTTGGGTCTCTAAGCTGGATACATGGCCAGAGCTAAGCCAGTATGCATTGGAGGTGCTGGCTTGCCCTGCGGCTAGTGTCTTATCGGAACGTGTCTTTAGTGCCGCAGGTGGTGTACTAACAGACCGTCGCATGCGACTATCCTCCGATAACGTTGACCGGCTTACTTTCCTGAAAATGAACCAGGCCTGGATCTCGCAGGAATTTGCCACTCCTCTGCCTGATTAAGTAATTGGGTGTCATCCAGGTCTCCTGCTGTGTTCATCTTTCTACCACCTGAACTGCTATTCCTGGGCTCCAACACCGCCAGTTGCGGCTCAGAAGTGCAGGCTGCACAGTAAAAACATACGACCCAGTGTTATTGGGTTTCAGTAACGTCAGCTGATCCCCAGCTGTGTAGCCGGCAATGTGTCCTGCGACCGCCACGCTGGCACAACAACCTAAATGTAAGGGAACCTGTCCCCCCCCCCCCGTCGTTTGTTACTGAAAGAGCCATCTTGTGCAGCAGTAATGCTGCACAAGGAAAAGGTAGCTTTTTTTTTTTAGCTCTTTGCACACGCAGAACTTAACACTTATAAAATGTGTTCACTGATACCGTTATACCGTCCCGGAGCTGGGACTTTCCTTCGTAATGTGACGCAGCACAGCCGTCATTCCTACCCCCTTGGTGCCATGCGCTGCCTCCTCAGCGTTGTTTTAAGCTGTCACGGAGCCTGCGCTGTTCTGTTATCCCTTGGGCATGCCCTATTTGCGCTGCCTGTCTTCTGACATAATTTGGTGTCAGGCTGGCTGCGCCTGTGCGGCCGCGGTGCCCGAGATCCCGCCTCGCAGTGTCTTCTGATTGAGTCACACTGCGGGCCTGGGATCCATGGGCATGCGCAGTGCATATCTTCCCCTCGGGCTCTCGCTCATTTCCCTCCGCCTTCTTTAGACTGTGCGCCGTCAGCTGATCCCTAGCATGCCACGGCCGTGACACCGCACAGTCTGAAGAAGAGGGAAGGAGGGGAGTGAGAGTCGAGGTTATGCACTGTGCATGCCCATGGTTCCAAGGCCCGCAGTGGGATTACGTTAGATGAGACTGCGAGGTGGGATCTGGAGCAGCGTGGACGCACAGGCACTGACAGCCTGACACCAAATTATGTCAGAAGACAGGCAGCGCTAATTGGGCATGGCCAAGGGCTAACAGAACAGCGCAGGCTCCGTGACAGCTTAAAACAACGCTGAGGAGGCAGCGCACGGCATCAAGGGGATAGGAATGACAGCTGTGCTGTGTCCCATTACGAAGGAAATTCGCACCTCCGGAACGGTTTAACGGTATAAAAGGACACATTTTTAGTGTTTACTTCGGTGTTTGCAAGGAGCATAATTAAAAGAGCAACCTTTTCCTTTTGCATCCTTAGTGCTGCACAACATGGCTCTTTCAGCTACAAACGTCTTGGGGGGGGGTTAAAGGTTTCCTTTCAACTTGCTCCAATCAGGCTTCGGCCTACACTCTGTTCCTCTGCTCCTCCTGCTGTCCCTGGGCTCTAACACCGCCAGTTGGTGCCTGGAAGTGCTGTGTGCACAGTCAACAGTTGCTCCTCTGTTATTGGGGTTCAGTAACGTCAGCTGATCCCCAGCTGTGTGTGCGGCAATACCTCCAATCTGCTCCTCCTGCTGTCCCTGGGCTCTAACACCGCCAGTTGGTGCCTGGAAGTGCTGTGTGCACAGTCAACAGTCGCTCCTCTGTTATTGGGGTTCAGTAACGTCAGCTGATCCCCAGCTGTGTGTGCGGCAATGCCTCCAATCTGCTCCTCCTGCTGTCCCTGGGCTCTAACACCGCCAGTTGGTGCCTGGAAGTGCTGTGTGCACAGACAACAGTCGCTCCTCTGTTATTGGGGTTCAGTAACGTCAGCTGATCCCCAGCTGTGTATCCGGCAACGTGTCATGCGACCGCCACGCTGGCACAACTAAAATGTAAGGGGACCTGTCCCCCCCCCCCCCCTAGGCGTTTGTTACTGAAAGAGCCACCATGTGCAGCACTAATACTGCACAAGGGAAAGGTCGCTCTTGAAATTATGCTCCTTGCAAACGCTGAACTACACACTCATGTAATGTGTCCCCTCACACCGTCCAACCGTCCCGGAGGTGGGACTTTCCTTTGTAATGTGACGCAGCACAGCCGTCATTGCTACCCCCTTGGCACCGTGCGCTGCCTCCTTAGCGTTGTTTGATTCCGTCATGGACCCTGCGCTGTTATGTTATCCCTTGGCCATGCACAGTTTGCGCTGCCCGTCCTCTGACATCATTTGTTGTCGTCCTGGCTGCGCCTGTGCGTCCACGCTGCCCGAAATCACACCTCGCAGTGTCGTCTAATGTGATCCCACAGTGGGCCTGGTATCCATGGCCATGCGCAGTGCATATACTAGCCTCTCACTCCCCTTCTTCACGCTTCTTCAGACTAGGCGGCGTCAGCTGATCCCTAATAGCATGCCACGGCCGTGACGCCGCACAGTCTGAAGAAGCAGGAAGGAGGTGAGTGAGAGGCGATGATATGCACTGCGCATGCCCATGGATCCCTGGCCCGCAGTGGGACTACATTAGATGACACTGCAAGGTTGGATCTCGGGCAGCTTGGACGCACAGGCACTGCCAGCCTGACACCTACATGATGTCAGAAGACGGGCACCGCTAACTGTGCATGGCCAAGGGATAACATTACAGCGCGGGCTCCGTGACAGAACCAAACAACGTTGAGGAGGTGGCGCCCGGCACCAAGGGGGTTGGAATGACGGCTGTGCTGTGTCACATTACAAAGGAAAGTCCCACTTCCGGGATGGTTTGACGGTGTGAGGGGACACATTATATGAGTGTATACTTCAGCGTTTGCAAGGAGCATAATTTTCGGAGCCACCATTTTCCATGTGCAGTATTACTGCTGTACAAGATGGCTCTTTCAGCAACAAATGCCTGGGGGGGGGGTTAAAGGTTCCCTTTCAACTTGCTCCACTGCAGGCTTCGGCCTACACTCTGCTCCTCTTTGATTCCCTGGGTTTCAACACTGTCAGTTGCCACCTGGAAGTGTTGTCTACACAGAAACTGCTGTCAGTGGGGTTCAGCACCGCCAGCTGTTCCCCTGCTGTGTAGTCGGCAACGTGTCCAGCACAAGCCACGCTGGCACAACAGAACAAAAGCTGCCACCAGTGCAGGCTTCGGCCTACACTCTGCTCCTCTCCTCCTCCTGCTGACCCTGGGCTCAAACACCGCTAGTTTTTGCCCGGAAGTGCTAGCTGCACAGAGAAAAACACCAGCCAATGTGTTAGTGGGGTTCAGCAACGCCAGCTGTTCCCCTGCTGTGTAGCCGGCAACGTGACCTGCAAACGCCATGCAGGCACAGGAACTGAAATTAAAAGGGAACCTGGCCCCACCCCCCCAGGTGTTTCTATGTATAACAGCCACCTAGTACAGCAGTACTGCTGCATTTGTACAAGGTGGCTGACTTTTTCTCCTTGCCCACGTGGAACTCAACACGTACAAAATGTGTCTCATTGAGACCATTCCACTGTCCCTGAGGTGTGACTTTCCTTTGTAATGATACGCAGCACCCCCCTTGGTAGCGTTTCCCGTCTTTTGTCATCATGGTTAGCTGGCTGCGCCTGTGCATCCGCCCTGCTAGAAACAACGCCCCTCGTTGTCATATTTATTTTGTCAGCGAGGGTGTGGTTTATGGGCACGAGCAGTGCATATGTTCGCCTGTCTTAACTCATCTCCTTCCGCCTTCTTCAGACTGTGCGGCCTCCTGGCCGTGGTAGGCGATAAGGGATCAGCTGAGGCCGCCCAGTCTGGAGCAGGTGTAAGGACATGTGTAAGCGGCAAACCTATTTACTGCACAAGGCCACGAATCCCAGCCACGCAGTGTGATTTTTTGAAAACACACTGTGGGTCTGGGATTCATGTCCATCGCTAACCGCAACGGCCGACATGAAATGAGGTCAGAAGACAGGAAGCGCTCACAGCGCATGGCCAAGGGATCACAATAGCGCAGACTCCTGTACAGCAAATAACAACGCTCAGGAATCTGCGCCCAGTACCTAGGTGCAAATTTTGACACCTGTGCTGCGTCTCGTTAAAAAGACAAGTCACGCCTCCACAACTGTTTGACAGTATAATGGGCTAAATAGTGTACGTGTTTTAGTCAGCGTGTGCAAGGAGCAAAACAAATAGAGCAACCTTTTACTTGTGCAGCATTAATGCTGCACAAGGTGTGGCTCTTGTACCTTGCAACACCTGAGGGGGGTTAAAGGTAACCTTTGAAATTGGTTCAACTAGGCTTCGGCCTACACTCTGCTCCTCTACTCCTCCTGCTGACCCTGGGCTCAAACACCGCTAGTTTTTGCCCGGAACTGCTAGCTGCACAGAGAAAAACACCAGCCAATGTGTTAGTGGGGTTCAGCACCGCCAGCTGTTCCCCTGCTGTGTAGTCGGCAACGTGTCCAGCACAAGCCACGCTGGCACAACAGAACAAAAGCTGCCACCAGTGCAGGCTTCGGCCTACACTTTGCTCCTCTCCTCCTCCTGCTGACCCTGGGCTCAAACAACGCCAGTTTCTGCCCGGACATGCTAGCTGCACAGAGAACAACACCAGCCAATGTGTTAGTGGGGTTCAGCACCGCCAGCTGTTCCCCTGCTGTGTAGCTGGCAACGTTTCCTGCAAACGCCACGCAGGAACATGAACTGAAATTGAAGGGAGCCTGCCCCCCACCCCCCCAGGTGTTTCTATGTATAACAGCCACCTTGTACAGCAGTACTGCTGCATTTGTACAAGGTGGCTGACTTTTTCTCCTTGCACACGTGGAACTCAACAAGTACAAAATGTGTCTCATTACAGACCATTACAATGTCCCTGAGGTGTGACTTTCCTTTTTAATGACACGCAGCACCCCAATTGTTAGCGCTGCCCGTCTCCTGACTGCGAGGGTGTGATTGATGGGCACGAGCAGTGCATATGTTCCCCTGTTTTCACTCCCCTCCTTCCGCCTTCTTCTGACTGTGCGGCCTCATGGCCGCGGCATGCGATAAGGGATCAGCTGAGGCCGCCCAGTCTGAAGCAGGTGTAAGGACATGTGTGAGCGGCGAACATATTTACTGCACAAGGCCACGAATCCCAGCACCGCAGTGTGACTTTAGGAAAAGCCACTGTGGGTCTGGGATTTATGGCCATCGTTAACCGCACCGGCCAACATGAAATGAGGTCATGAGACGGCCTGCACTAACAGGGTATTGCCAAGGGATAACACAAGAGCGCAGTTTCCTGTACTGCAAATAACAACGGTAAGGAATCTGCGCACAGCACCTAGGTGTAAATTTGTACACCTGTGCTGCGTCTCCTTAAAAAGACTAGTAGTCACGCCTCCACTACTGTTTGACAGTATAATGGGCTAAATAGTGTACGTGTTTAATTCAGCGTGTGCAAGGAGCAAAATTAAATAGAGCAACCTTTGACTTGTGCATCATTAATGCTGTTCAAGGTGTGGCTCTTGTACCTTGCAACACCTGAGGGGGGGGTTAAAGGTAACCTTTGAAATTGGTTCAACTAGGCTTCGGCCTACACTCTGCTCCTCTACTCCTCCTGCTGACCCTGGGCTCAAACACCGCTAGTTTTTGCCCGGAAATGCTAGCTGCACAGAGAACAACACCAGCCAATGTGTTAGTGGGGTTCAGCACCGCCAGCTGTTCCCCTGCTGTGTAGCTGGCAACGTTTCCTGCAAACGCCACGCAGGAACATGAACTGAAATTGAAGGGAGCCTGCCCCCCACCCCTCCAGGTGTTTCTATGTATAACAGCCACCTTGTACAGCAGTACTGCTGCATTTGTACAAGGTGGCTGACTTTTTCTCCTTGCACACGTGGAACTCAACAAGTACAAAATGTGTCTCATTACAGACCATTACAATGTCCCTGAGGTGTGACTTTCCTTTTTAATGACACGCAGCACCCCCATTGTTAGCGCTGCCCGTCTCCTGACATCATTGGTTGGCTGGCTGTGCCTGTGCGTCCCCCCAGCCCGACACAACGCCCCCCGTTGTCTCATATATTTTGACTGCGAGGGTGTGATTGATGGGCACGAGCAGTGCATATGTTCCCCTGTTTTCACTCCCCTCCTTCCGCCTTCTTCTGACTGTGCGGCCTCATGGCCGCGGCATGCGATAAGGGATCAGCTGAGGCCGCCCAGTCTGAAGCAGGTGTAAGGACATGTGTGAGCGGCGAACATATTTACTGCACAAGGCCACGAATCCCAGCACCGCAGTGTGACTTTAGGAAAAGCCACTGTGGGTCTGGGATTTATGGCCATCGTTAACCGCACCGGCCAACATGAAATGAGGTCATGAGACGGCCTGCACTAACAGGGTATTGCCAAGGGATAACACAAGAGCGCAGTTTCCTGTACTGCAAATAACAACGGTAAGGAATCTGCGCACAGCACCTAGGTGTAAATTTGTACACCTGTGCTGCGTCTCCTTAAAAAGACTAGTAGTCACGCCTCCACTACTGTTTGACAGTATAATGGGCTAAATAGTGTACGTGTTTAATTCAGCGTGTGCAAGGAGCAAAATTAAATAGAGCAACCTTTGACTTGTGCATCATTAATGCTGTTCAAGGTGTGGCTCTTGTACCTTGCAACACCTGAGGGGGGGGTTAAAGGTAACCTTTGAAATTGGTTCAACTAGGCTTCGGCCTACACTCTGCTCCTCTACTCCTCCTGCTGACCCTGGGCTCAAACACCGCTAGTTTTTGCCCGGAAATGCTAGCTGCACAGAGAAAAACACCAGCCAATGTGTTAGTGGGGTTCAGCAACGCCAGCTGTTCCCCTGCTGTGTAGTCGGCAACGTGTCCAGCACAAGCCACGCTGGCACAACAGAACAAAAGCTGCCACCAGTGCAGGCTTCGGCCTACACTTTGCTCCTCTCCTCCTCCTGCTGACCCTGGGCTCAAACAACGCCAGTTTCTGCCCGGACATGCTAGCTGCACAGAGAAAAACACCAGCCAATGTGTTAGTGGGGTTCAGCACCGCCAGCTGTTCCCCCGCTGTGTAGCCGGCATCGTGTCCAGCACAAGCCACGCTGGCACAACCGACCAAAAGCTGCCACCAGTGCAGGCTTCGGCCTACACTTTGCTCCTCTCCTCCTCCTCCTGCTGACCCTGGGCTCTAACACCGCTAGTTTTTGCCCGGACATGCAATCTGCACAGAGAAAAACACCAGTCAATGTGTCAGTGGGGTTCAGCAACGCCAGCTGTTCCCCTGCTGTGTAGCTTGCAACGTGACCTGCAAACGCCACGCAGGCACATGAACTGAAATTGAAGGGAGCCTGCCCCCCACCCCCAGGTGTTTCTATGTATAACAGCCACCTTGTACAGCAGTACTGCTGCATTTGTACAAGGTGGCTGACTTTTTCTCCTTGCCCACGTGGAACTCAACACGTACAAAATGTGTCTCATTAGAGACCATTACAATGTCCCTGAGGTGTGACTTTCCTTTGTAATGACACGCAGCACCACCCTTGTTAGCGCTGCCCGTCTTTTGACATCATTGGTTAGCTGGCTGCGCCTGTGCATCTCCCCTGCTCGAAACAACGCCCCTCGGTGTCTTATTTTTTTGGACAGCGAGGGTGTGATTGATGGGCATGTGCAGTGCATATGTTTGCCTGTGTTCACTCATCTCCTTCCGCCTTCTTCAGACTGGGTGTCCTCATGGCCGCGGCAGGCGATAAGGGATCAGATGAGGCCGCCCAGTCTGAAGCAGGTGTAAGGACATGTGTGAGCGGCAAACATATTTAGTGCACCAGGGCACGAATCCCAGCACCGCAGTGTGATTTTTTAAAAACACACTGTGGGTCTGGGATTCATGTCCATCGCTAACCGCAACAGCCAACATGAAATGAGGTCATAAGACAGGAAGCGCTCACAGCGCATGGCCAAAGGAT
The DNA here is from genome assembly GCF_032444005.1 of Ranitomeya imitator. Lineage (NCBI taxonomy): Eukaryota > Metazoa > Chordata > Amphibia > Anura > Dendrobatidae > Ranitomeya > Ranitomeya imitator. The sequence continues at coordinate 118,945,018 of NC_091282.1, read as the reverse complement.
CACAAGAGCGCAGACTCCTGTACAGCAACTAACAACGCTCAGGAAGCTGCGCCCATGCAAAAAGGTGTTGTTTTCGACACCTGTGCTGCTTTTCTTTAAAAAGACAAGTCACGCCTCCACTACTGTTTAACAGTATAATGGGCTAAATAGTGTACGTGTTGCATTCAGCTTGTGCAAGTAGACAAATTAATAGAGCAACCTTTTACTTGTGCAGCATTAATGCTGCAGAAGGAGTGGCTCTTGTACTTTGTAACACCTGAGGGGGGGTTAAAGGTAACCTTTGAAATTGGTTCAACTAGGCTTCGGCCTACACTCTGCTCCTCTCCTCCTCCTGCTGACCCTGGGCTCTAACAACGCTAGTTTTTGCCCGGAAATGCTAGCTGCACAGAGAAAAACACCAGCCAATGTGTTAGTGGGGTTCAGCACCGCCAGCTGTTCCCCCGCTGTGTAGCCGGCATCGTGTCCAGCACAAGCCACGCTGGCACAACCGACCAAAAGCTGCCACCAGTGCAGGCTTCGGCCTACACTTTGCTCCTCTCCTCCTCCTCCTGCTGACCCTGGGCTCAAACACCGCTAGTTTTTGCCCGGAAATGCTAGCTGCACAGAGAAAAACACCAGCCAATGTGTTAGTGGGGTTCAGCACCGCCAGCTGTTCCCCTGCTGTGCAGCTTGCAACGTGACCTGCAAACGCCACGCAGGCACATGAACTGAAATTGAAGGGAGCCTGGCCCCCACCCCCAGGTGTTTCTATGTATAACAGCCACCTTGTACAGCAGTACTGCTGCATTTGTACAAGGTGGCTGATGTTTTCTCCTTGCCCACGTGGAACTCAGCACGTACAAAATGTGTCTCTTTGAGACCATTCCACTGTCCCTGAGGTGTGACTTTCCTTTCTAATGATACGCAGCACCCCCCTTGGTAGCGCTTCCCGTCTTCTGACATCATTGGTTGGCTACTTGCGCCTGTTCGTCCGCCCTGCCTGAATAAAATGCTCCTCGTTGTCTTAATTATTTTGACTGCGAGGGTGTGATTGATGGGCACGAGCAGTGCATATCTTCGCCTGTCTTAACTCATCTCCTTCCGCCTTCTTCAGACTGTGCAGCCTCATGGCCGCGGCATGCGAGAAGGGATCAGCAGAGGCCGCCCAGTCTGAAGCAGGTGTAAGGACGTGTGTGAGCGGCCAAAATATTTACTGCTCAAGGCCACGAATCCCAGCACCGCAGTGTGGCTTTATGAAAAGACACTGTGGGTCTGGGATTTATGGCCATCGTTAACCGCACCGGCCAACATGAAATGATGTCATAAGATGGGCAGCGCTAACAGGGCATTGCCAAGGGATAACACAAGAGCGCAGACTCCTGTACAGCAAATAACAACGCTCCGGAAGCTGCGCCAAGCACCAAGGCGTTATTTTGGACACCTGTGCTGCGTCTCATCAAAAAACCAAGTCACGCATCCACTACAGTTTGACTGTAGAATGGGGTAAATTGTGTATGTCTTTCATTCAGCGTGTGCAAGTAGACAAATTAATAGAGCAACCTTTCATTTGTGCAGCATTAATACTGCACAAGGTGTGTCTCTTGTACTTTGTAACACCTGAGGGGGGGGTTAAAGGTTTCCTTTGAAATTGGTTCAACTAGGCTTCGGCCTACACTCTGCTCCTCTCCTCCTCCTCCTGCTTCAACACGGGCTCTAACATCGCTAGTTTTTGCCCGCAAGTGCTAGCTGCACAGAGAAAAACACACGCCATTGTGTTAGTGGGGTTCAGCAACGCCAGCTGTTCCCCCAGTGTGTAGCCGGCAAAGTGTCCTGCAAACGCAACGCAGACACAAAGCTGCCTCCAGTGCAGGCTTCGGCCTACACTCATCTCCCCCTGCTTACCCTTTGCTCCAACACCGCTAGTTGGGGCTCTAGGAAGACAATCTTTAATAGGCAAGGCAACGCATCTGGGTTCCAGCACCGCCAGCTGGTTCTCGGCAGTGTTCTTGTCACAGGTACTCCCTCGTGCCAAGCCTGGTTTCAGCACCGTCAGCTGTTTCCGGGTTGTGTCAAGCTCACTGAGACACCTATGCTTGCCTCGTCGTGGTGCGGTCGGGTTAGCCAACTCCAGGGTGCCTCCAGTTTAGGAGCTTCCTATGTGGGCTGCGTGAACTGGTAGTCAAGGCTGGTTCTGTAGTGCCAGTAGGCCCAGCTCCCCCTGTAGGACTGTTGGGGTTCGGTAACTGCGGCTGCCTCGCGGCCTAGCTGTTCTCTCCTCTCCTGTGGGCCTTGGGGTCCACCACCTGGTTCCAGCACCGTCAGCTGGTTCCGGGCCGAGCCTTTGGCTTAGGTGCCTCCTCCTGGGTATCCGAGTTCCACCAACGCCAGGCGGTCCTTGGTAGTGCTTTTAAGCGCGGGCACCTACAGCTTAGTAACCGGGTTCCAGCACCGTCAGCTAGTCCTCGGTCATGCCATTGGCTCTTGCACACTGGGGCAACGCATCCGGGTTCCAGCACCGCCAGCTGGTTCTCGGCAGTGTTCTTGTCACAGGTACTCCCTCGTGCCAAGCCTGGTTTCAGCACCGTCAGCTGTTTCCGGGTTGTGTCAAGCTCACTGAGACACCTATGCTTGCCTCGTCGTGGTGCGGTCGGGTTAGCCAACTCCAGGGTGCCTCCAGTTTAGGAGCTTCCTATGTGGGCTGCGTGAACTGGTAGTCAAGGCTGGTTCTGTAGTGCCAGTAGGCCCAGCTCCCCCTGTAGGACTGTTGGGGTTCGGTAACTGCGGCTGCCTCGCGGCCTAGCTGTTCTCTCCTCTCCTGTGGGCCTTGGGGTCCACCACCTGGTTCCAGCACCGTCAGCTGGTTCCGGGCCGAGCCTTTGGCTTAGGTGCCTCCTCCTGGGTATCCGAGTTCCGCCAACGCCAGGCGGTCCTTGGTAGTGCTTTTAAGCGCGGGCACCTACAGCTTAGTAACCGGGTTCCAGCACCGTCAGCTAGTCCTCGGTCGTGCCATTGGCTCTTGCACACTGGGGCAACGCATCCGGGTTCCAGCACCGCCAGCTGGTTCTCGGCAGTGTTCTTGTCACAGGTACTCCCTCGTGCCAAGCCTGGTTTCAGCACCGTCAGCTGTTTCCGGGTTGTGTCAAGCTCACTGAGACACCTATGCTTGCCTCGTCGTGGTGCGGTCGGGTTAGCCAACTCCAGGGTGCCTCCAGTTTAGGAGCTTCCTATGTGGGCTGCGTGAACTGGTAGTCAAGGCTGGTTCTGTAGTGCCAGTAGGCCCAGCTCCCCCTGTAGGACTGTTGGGGTTCGGTAACTGCGGCTGCCTCGCGGCCTAGCTGTTCTCTCCTCTCCTGTGGGCCTTGGGGTCCACCACCTGGTTCCAGCACCGTCAGCTGGTTCCGGGCCGAGCCTTTGGCTTAGGTGCCTCCTCCTGGGTATCCGAGTTCCGCCAACGCCAGGCGGTCCTTGGTAGTGCTTTTAAGCGCGGGCACCTACAGCTTAGTAACCGGGTTCCAGCACTGTCAGCTGGTCCTCGGTCGTGCCATTGGCTCTTGCACACTGGGGCAACGCATCCGGGTTCCAGCACCGCCAGCTGGTTCTCGGCAGTGTTCTTGTCACAGGTACTCCCTCGTGCCAAGCCTGGTTTCAGCACCGTCAGCTGTTTCCGGGTTGTGTCAACTTCACTGAGACGCCTATGCTTGCCCCGTCGTGGTGCGGTCGAGTTAGCCAACTCCAGGGTGCCTCCAGTTTAGGAGCTTCCTATGTGGGCTGCGTGAACTGGTAGTCAAGGCTGGTTCTGTAGTGCCAGTAGGCCCAGCTCCCCCTGTAGGACTGTTGGGGTTCGGTAACTGCGGCTGCCTCGCGGCCTAGCTGTTCTCTCCTCTCCTGTGGGCCTTCGGGTCCACCACCTGGTTCCAGCACCGTCAGCTGGTTCTCGGCAGTGTCTTTTGCTCTTGTACCTTCTGCTCCCCATCCTGGTTCCAGTACCGTCAGCTGGTTCCGGGCAGAGCCTTTGGCTTAGGTGCCTCCTTCTGGGTATCCAAGTTCCACCAACGTCAGGTGGTCCTTGGTAGTGCTTTCAGGCACGGGTACCTCCTGCTTAGTAACCGGGTTCCAGTAACGTCAGCTGGTCCTTGGTAGTTCCATTGGCTCTTGGACCTTCGGCTACCCATCCGGGTTCCAGTACCGTCAGCTGGTTCTCGGCAGTGTCTTTTGCTCTTGTACCTTCTGCTCCCCATCCTGGTTCCAGTAACGTCAGCTGGTTCCGGGCAGAGCCTTTGGCTTAGGTGCCTCCTTCTGGGTATCCGAGTTCCGCCAACGTCAGGCGGTCCTTGGTAGTGCTTTTTAGCACGGGTACCTCCTGCTTAGTAACCGGGTTCCAGTAACGTCAGCTGGTCCTCGGTAGTTCCATAGGCTCTTGAACCTTCGGGTAGCCATCCGAGTTCCAGTTCCATCAGCTGGTTCTTGGCATTTTCTCAGCCTTCTTGTACCTTCTGCTACATTTCCAAGTTGAAGACCCTAACGTCGACGACCCGGAAGACCACCCCGATGACGACGACCCGGAAGACCACCCCGATGACGACGACGACGACGGCGGAGACGACGACGGCGGAGACGACGACGGCTGAGTCGACGACGGCGGAGATGACGACACTGGAGACGACGACCCTGGAGACGACAACATGGAAGACCGAGAAGCAGAAGAACAAGAGGCTGCAGAACAAAGAGCAGAAGAACATTAAGCATAAGACTTAATATCAGAGCAAAAGATATTATCTAAATTATATGCAGAAGAAGACTAAGCAGTGTATGGGGGTGAGTCCGTTCCTCCTCGTGGTGCCCCTGGATAAAGCCTGATGCTGCAGGCCAAACTGAACGCGGACAAATGTAACTTTTGTGACTGGCAGAACGGAAGGTGTAATCTTCCAACTTTTATAGATAACAACTACGGGAATGCCTGTCACAAATGAGAATATGATGAAGAAGTAGAATAGGAAGAATAATAACAGTGGAATAAAAAGAATATGTAGAATAGGAAGAATAATAATAGTTGAAGAAAATGAATATGAAGAATGTAATAAAAAAAAAAATATAGGTAGAAGATGAAGAAGAAGATGAATAAGGTGAAGAAGTTGATGTCAAAGATGCTGATGATGATGAAGATGAAAGTGTGGGAAAAGGAAAAAAAAGAAGGGGAAGGTCGTGGAATAGTGAAACATCAATATCTGACAAAATAAAAAAAATTTACATAGTCAATATCTTTTTCAATCCGAACGTCTTTAAAAAAAAAAAAAATCATGCTATTCTATTTGATTGGACTAATCCTCATTGCCTTTAATGTCTCCGCCACCTCCCCCATACATCCTACATTATTCTTAGTTGTTTTCCTTCATGTAGAATGAACCTACAAGGAAAGAAAGGGTTTATTTTAATTCCGATATTTTGGTCCCATTGACTTGCATTGGGATCGGGTATCGGTATCGGCGATATCCGATATTTTTTGAATATCGGCCGATCCAAACCGATACCGATACTTTCCGATATCGGAAGGTATCGCTCAACACTACTGGTTACCTAAATAATACCACTGACGTGTTAAATATAATGAAAGACATGATATGGCAACCTGACTTTTCATGGGTGGTATCGAATGTTGTCTCATTATATACGTCCGTCCATCAGAAAGTGGCTGTCGAAGCATTAAGTTTTCATCTAAAGAAATATAGTGACTTCACATGTGAATTTCAACAATACATGTAAGATGTCACTCAATTCTTAAATCAGATTTATTTCTGTTTGATGGTGCTTACCTTTTAAAGAAAAATGAAGATTTAATGGTAGCTAAGTACTCCCCCACCCCCCGTCTAATTTAGTCATGAGTTGGTGGGAGGAATCCTACATCTATAATGTTTCGTATCCATTCACTGAACACATATGGTAGTGTGGCATATACATAGATGATATGATCTTCGTTTGGAAGTTTAAAGTATCTATCATCCAAGATTTATCGCGCTACTTTAACAGAAATCCATTGAATCTAAGATTTACTTTTCACCATCATATGCAGATTATAGAATTCTTGGATTTGATATTAATGGGAATACCTCATAAACCGATTATCACATACAGTGGGGCAAAAAAGTATTTAGTCAGTCAGCAATAGTGCAAGTTCCACCACTTAAAAAGATGAGAGGCGTCTGTAATTTACATCATAGGTAGACCTCAACTATGGGAGACAAACTGAGAAAAAAAATCCAGAAAATCACATTGTCTGTTTTTTTAACATTTTATTTGCATATTATGGTGGAAAATAAGTATTTGGTCAGAAACAAAATTTCATCTCAATACTTTGTAATATATCCTTTGTTGGCAATGACAGAGGTCAAACGTTTTCTGTAAGTCTTCACAAGGTTGCCACACACTGTTGTTGGCATTCCTCCATGCAGATCTCCCCTAGAGCAGTGATATTTTTGGCTTTTCGCTTGGCAACACGGACTTTCAACTCCCTCCAAAGGTTTTCTATAGGGTTGAGATCTGGAGACTGGCTAGGCCACTCCAGGACCTTGAAATGCTTCTTACGAAGGCACTCCTACGTTGCCCTGGCGGTGTGCTTTGGATCATTGTCATGTTGAAAGACCCAGCCACGTTTCATCTTCAATGCCCTTGCTGATGGAAGGAGGTTTGCACTCAAAATCTCACGATACATGGCCCCATTCATTCTTTCATGTACCCGGATCAGTCGTCCTGGCCCCTTTGCAGAGAAACAGCCCCAAAGCATGATGTTTCCACCACCATGCTTTACAGTAGGTATGGTGTTTGATGGATGCAACTCAGTATTCTTTTTCCTCCAAACACGACAAGTTGTGTTTCTACCAAACAGTTCCAGTTTGGTTTCATCAAACCATAGGACATTCTCCCAAAACTCCTCTGGATCATCCAAATGCTCTCTAGCAAACTTCAGACGGGCCCGGACATGTACTGGCTTAAGCAGTGGGACACATCTGGCACTGCAGGATCTGAGTCCATGGTGGCGTAGTGTGTTACTTATGGTAGGCCTTGTTACATTAGTCCCAGCTCTCTGCAGTTCATTCACTAGGTCCCCCCGCGTGGTTCTGGGATTTTTGCTCACCGTTCTTGTGATCATTCTGACCCCACGGGGTGGGATTTTGCGTGGAGCCCCAGATCGAGGGAGATTATCAGTGGTCTTGTATGTCTTCCATTTTCTAATTATTGCTCCCACTGTTGATTTCTTCACTCCAAGCTGGTTGGCTATTGCACATTCAGTCTTCCCAGCCTGGTGCAGGGCTACAATTTTGTTTCTGGTGTCCTTTGACAGCTCTTTGGTCTTCACCATAGTGGAGTTTGGAGTCAGACTGTTTGAGGGTGTGCACAGGTGTCTTTTTATACTGATAACAAGTTTAAACAGGTGCCATTACTACAGGTAATGAGTGGAGGAAAGAGGAGACTCTTAAAGAAGAAGTTACAGGTCTGTGAGAGCCAGAAATCTTGATTGTTTGTTTCTGACCAAATACTTATTTTCCACCATAATATGCAAAAAAAATGATTAAAAAAAACAGACAATGTGATTTTCTGGATTTTTTTCTCAGTTTGTCTCCCATAGTTGAGGTCTACCTATGATGTAAATTACAGACGCCTCTCATCTTTTTAAATGGTGGAACTTGCACTATTGCTGACTGACTAAATACTTTTTTGCCCCACTGTATACACATAGAAAAATCACGCACTCACAACCAGAGTGGAACACCGGGAAGTAAAGAAAGGAAAAACCAAATAGGAGATGATGAGAATATGCACACAGACAAATAACAAGCCACAGTCTTCTGAACAACAATCCAAACGCCTCCTCAAAAAACCAATACTCCAGAACCAGGCAATATGAAACTAAGACGGGCAAACCTTGACTGCCAGAGGCGAGTATATATAGCAGAGGGCAGTGGCCAACACTGAACAGCTGAGACCATAAAAGCAGGAAAGCTCCAGTAGCTCTCAACTGAACAGATTATTCCATGCACTGCTAGCAGAAACCTGTGAAAGGGGGCACAGGGCTGGTTTCTGTGGGCTGGAATGGAGTTCTCTTTGCTATGAAATCCCTCTTCTAAACAGGAATCAGAGTTGATGTGCTGTGGGGTGCTTTCTTTACTCACTTGTAGCTCGCGAGTCCTTGTTACAGACATGACAGGAGACCTTAGGTAAGGTACAAGAGGTTTAGCTTTACTGTGCAATTCAGATACATACAGTTGAGGCACACAGAGTGAAACAGGACCCTCTCTGGAAGATGTTCCATTAGTCCAGTGTTCTATCAGTCCTTGACTCGGTTCTGTCCATCCTGCCCCAGCCTCAATAGCTCCTTTTGGTACCAAGGACCTTTCATCTGGCATAACAGCCTCTCTGAGGTCCATAATACTTCCCTTTTTGCTGAGATCCGGTTGACATCTTCCTCACAGGGGAGGCAGAGATATGGCACTCAATACCTCTTCTGGGCCTTAGGTCCAAGACTGCCCCGGCGCCCTCATGAAGCTTAACATGTGTCCTTATACTGTTTGGAGACTTGTACTGACAGAACCCTTTCACCTCTGCTGCATCCGCTTTCTTGGAATCTGAAGAACGCTGTCACCATCTAGCACTTCCTTTGAACCCCATTCACACACTTAACTCTGAACTTGTCTCTCAACCTGACTCCACACTGACTAAAACAGGAAGTGCTTTCCTTAGTAACTGATTTAACCCGTCCCAACTAGTGGCTAATCTCAAACTGTTAACAGTAGACTACCCTGTGTCATGTTTTGTAGTGGTTCCCCTAGTGGACAGACCTCCCCAATCCCCGGGAACGGCCTTGAGGCAGAGCCTCCAGGAGAACCGAGACACAAACCGGCCATATGAATAAAATGCAACACTCTTTATCCTCTGGGGGAATGTTATTGCAGCACTGATGGTACACTTCCCACAGGTGAAGCGGGGTCCCCAGGGGTCCTAAGGTGTCTGGTGGTGATGACAGTTGCCAATAAATGAGTAAAGGACACAAGTTGTAAGTCTTTACCTGGTTTACTGTAGTTGGCAGGCCACAGTCCATGGCACTGGCAACAGGTATATAGGAGTTCAGGCAGCCCAGAAACAGGCGGAATCCCCTTGGCAAGTCAGGTTAGGAGCCTTCCAATTTGCGCTTGCTAAAGTCCCTTGCTGTCTGAAGTGTTCCATACAAGGTCCTAATTCTTTCAGTTCTTTCTCCTGTCATGGGACAGGTACCTGTATGGCAGGTAGCTTGAGCCGTACTTTCTGCGTTTGTCATTGTATTGCGCAAATAAATCGCCAATGAAAGTCTATGGGGGCGAGAAAACTGCGGATTACACACGGACCAACAGTGTGACTTGCGAGAAATACGCATCGGTGTTCTATAGAAAAGCCGGCAATTCAGCGCGGTGTACAGTAAAATCACACTGACAGGTTAGAATAGAATAGCTAAAATAAATGTCTACACATAGAATAGGTATATACCATATATATATATATGTATATATGTCAGTGAGACATATATATATATACAGTATATATATATATATATATATATATATATATATATATATATATATATATATATAGGAAAACAGCACAAAAAAATGAAAAAAGTGGACTTTATTGCCCAAATGGCGTGGCAACGTTTCGGATGTGATATCCTTTCTCAAGCCTTGAGAAAGGATATCACATCCGAAACATTGCCACGCCATTTGGGCAATAAAGTCTACTTTTTTTCATTTTTTTGTGCTGTTTTCCTTTTTTATCTTTATTTCTAAGAGCCATTTGAACAGTGGTTCGGGAAGCTTTGCACATTTTCAAGGTAGTACAAGTTTTCAAGGTGCACCTCCTATACACAGAACAACTCAGCACAGACGGCGACAACCGTGGCACACGCTGCAAACACGTTTCCTGCAGCGGTGCTCCAGGTGCGCCGAACGTCTGTGGAGAAAATCTAATCTACCCGAAGATTTCATCCATTATAAATTCATGCTAAAAACATACAACTCTGCCCTTCACCTCTCCAAACAAACCTATTTCAACACCCTCATCACTTAAGTGTCTTATTGATGCCTCTCCATTATTAACCTGGCTTAATGTCACCTTACAATAGCAAGGTGACACTAACTCTTTATTACCCCATATCCCACCTCTTCATGGGAGTGGGAAGAGAGAGTCTAAGTGCCAGAATAGGCGCATCTTACAGATGTGCCTTTTCTGGGGTGGCTGGGGGTAGATGTTTTTAGCCAGGGGGGGTCCCATAACCATGGTCCCTCTCTAGGCTATTAATATCTGCCCTCAGTCACTGGCTTTCCCACTCTGGCGGAGAAAATTGCGTGGGAGCCCACGCCAATTTTTTCCGTGATTTAACCCTTTATTTTAATAGCTAGAGCCTCCAAATTTTGCACACAGACAATTGGAACATTATTAGTGAGGAATATGTTAAAAAATAAGGGATATGAAATAGTTTACTGTGTGTAATCCATGTCTCATATCCTGTCGGGTTTGGGAAGGAGATAGCAAAAGCCGGCAATTGAATTACGGGCTTTTAAGCTATCTAGCGCTGTATTAAATATAAATATAAATGTATATATTTATATGTGTCTCACTGACATATATATATATATATATATATATATATATATATATATATAGACTGTATATATGTTTTCATGAATATTTGAGCCCATGGATCCATTGCATGTTCCTTTTTTTTCAAGCCGGCGAGAAAATCTTGCTGTACGGATGCCATACGGATTACATACGGAGGTTTACATGCGCAAAATACGCTGACACACCCTGCCTACGAATGACATACGGATCACTATTTTGGGAATATTTCTGCGTATTACGCATGTAATATATGGACCGTATTTCCCTACGCTAAGTGTGACCCCGGCCTGAGAGTCAAAATCAAGAAAACAAATCCAGAAAATAACCTTGTCTGATTTGGCAGCTGCGGGTACTCAAACATAATCTACGAGCATGCCCAAGATATTCAGAGAACACCCGAGCATGCTCAGAAAACTCGAGTTACAAGCACACTCGCTCCTCACTAATAACTACTGCTCTGGAAAAAAATTAAGAGACCACCACATCAAAACCCTGTCATGGGCAGCCCAATCTCCAGACCTGAACCCCATTGAAAACCTGTGGAATGTAATCAAGAGGATGATGGACCGTCACAAGCCATCAAACTAAGAACTGCTTTCATTTTTGCTCCAGAAGCAGTGTGAAAGACTGGTGGAAAGCATGCCAAAACGCATGAAAGCTGTGATTAAAAATCATGGTTATTCCACAAAATATTGAGTTCTGAACTCTTCCTGAGTTAAAACATTAGTATTGTTGTTTCTAAATGATTATGAACTTGTTTTCTTTGCATTATTTGAGGTCTTAACCCCTTACCGACCGCCGATATGCCTTTTAACGGCGGCCGCTAAGGGTACTTAAACCACAGCGCCATTAATTAACGGCGCTGTGGAAAAAGTAAATAGCGCCCCCCAGAGTCGGATTTTCTCCGGGGTCTCGGCTGCCGGGGGTAGCCGAGACCCCAGAGAACATGATTCGGGTTTTTTTTTAGCCACCCCGCATTTGCGATCGCCGGTAATTAACCGTTTACCGGCGATAGCAAAAAAAAAAAAAAACGCAATCTCTTTTTAATTTCTCTGTCCTCCGATGTGATTGCACATCGGAGGACAGAGAAAAGGGGTCCCAGGTAGCCCCCAATACTTACCTGTCTCTCCCGGTGCTCCTCGTGGCTCCCAGTGGGTGCCGCCATCTTCGGCCCCTCGAGAATCTTTGGGGTCTCGGCTGCCGGGGGTAGCCGAGACCCCAAAGAGCATGATTGGGGTCGGTTTTACCGACCCTGTTTTGCGATCGCCGGTAATTAACTGTTTACCGGCGACCGCAAAAAAAAAAAAAAGTAAATCACACATCAGAGGACAGAGAAATAGGGGGATTCGGGGACCCTATCATACTCACCTGTGTCCCTGGATCCTCCTGCTGCTCCTCCTGGCCGCCGGCAAAAGAAAATGGCGGGCGCATTCGCAGTGCACCCGCCATCTGTCTCCATCTGCTGGCCGGCAGGAGAACAGCAGTTGGGGCTAAAATTAGGGTTAGGGCTAGGGTTAGGGCTAGGGTTAGGGCTAGGGTTAGGGCTAGGGTTAGGGTTAGGGCTAGGGTTAGGGCTAGGGTTAGGATTAGGGTTAGGATTAGGGCTAGGGTTAGGGCTAGGGTTAGGGCTAGGGTTAGGGTTAGGGCTAGGGTTAGGGCTAGGGTTAGGGTTAGGGCTAGGGTTAGGGCTAGGGTTGGGGCTAAATTTAGGGTTAGGGTTGGGGCTAAATTTAGGGTTAGGGTTGGGGCTAAATTTAGGGTTAGGCTTCTTTCACACTTACGTCAGTACGGGGCCGTCGCAATGCGTCGGCCCGACATACCGATGCACGTTGTGAAAATTGTGCACAACGTGGGCAGCGGCTGTAGTTTTTCAACGCATCCGCTGCCCAATCTATGTCCTGGGGAGGAGGGGGCGGAGTTACGGCCACGCATGCGCGGTCAGAAATGGCGGATGCGACATACATTGAACTTTTTTTGTGCCGACGGTCCGCCAAAACACAACTGATCCAGTGCACGACGGACACGATGTGTGGCCATCCGTCACGATCCGTCGGCAATACAAGTCTATGGGCAAAAAACGCATCCTGCGGGCACATTTGCAGGATCCGTTTCTTGTCCAAAATGACGGATTGCGACGGAATGCCAAACGACGCAAGTGTGAAAGTAGCCTTAGGGCTAGGGTTAGGGTTGGGGCTAAAGTTAGGGCTAGGGTTGGGGCTAAAGTTAGGGTTAGAGTTGGGATTAGGGTTAGGGTTTGGATTAGGGTTGGTATTAGGGTTAGGGTTGGCATTAGGGTTACGCTTGGGATTAGGGTTAGGTTTGGGATTAGGGTTAAGGTTAGGGTTGTGATTAGGGGTGTATTGGGATTAGGGTTAGGTTTGAGGTTAAGGTTGAGATTAGGATTAGGCGTGTGTTGGATTTAGGGTTTTGATTAGGGTTATGGTTAGGGTTGACATTAGGGTTGTTTTGGGGTAAGGGTTGTGATTATGGTTAGCGTTAGTGATTAGGATTATGGATCAGGTTGGGATTAGGGTTAGGGGTGTGTTGGGGTTAGGGTTGGAGCTAGAATTGGGGGGTTTCCACTGTTTAGGTACATCAGGTGGTCTCAAAACACGACAGCCAATTTTGCGCTCAAAAAGTCAAATGATGCTCCCTCCCTTCTGAGCTCTGCCGTGCGCCCAAACAGTGGGTTACCCCCACATATGGGGCATCAGCGTACTCGGGATAAATTGGACAACAACTTCTGGGGTCCAATTTCTCTTGTTACCCTTGTGAAAGTGAAAACTTGGGGGCTACAAAATCTTTTTTGTGGAAAAACATATATATATTTTTTATGACTCTGCATTATAAACTTCTGTGAAGCACTTGGGCATTCAAAGTTCTCACCACACATCTATATAAGTTCCTTGGGGGGTCTAGGTTCCAAAACGGGGTCACTTGTGGGGGGTTACTACTGTTTAGGTACATCAGGGGCTCTGCAAACGCAACATAACGCCCACAGACCATTCTAAGTCTGCATTCCAAAACGGCGCTCCTTCCCTTCCGAGCTCTGCCGTGCGCCCAAACAGTGGTTTACCCCCACATATGGGGCATCAGCATACTCAGGATAAATTGGACAATAACATTAGTGGTCCAATTTCTCCTGTTACCCTTGTGAAAATAAAAACTTGGGGGCTACAATATCTTTTTTGTGAAAAAAAATATATATTTTTTATTTTCACGACTCTGCATTCTAAACTTCTGTGAAGCACTTAGGCATTCAAAATTCTCACCACACATCTACATAAGTTCCTTGGGGGGTCTAGTTTCCAAAATGGGGTCACTTGTGGAGGGTTTCTACTGGTTAGTTACATCAGGGGCTCTGCAAACGCAACATAATGCCCGCAGACCATTCTATCAAAGTCTGCATTCCAAAACGGCGCTCCTTCCTTCCGAGCTCTGCCGTGCGCCCAAACAGTGGTTTACCCCCACATATGGGGTACCAGCATACTCAGGACAAATTGGACAACAACGTTTGGGGTCCAATTTCTCTTGTTACCCTTGTTAAAATAAAAACTTGGGGGCTAAAAAATCTTTTTTGTGGAAAAAAATAATATTTTTTATTTTCACGACTCTGCATTATAAAACTTCTGTGAAGCACTTGGGCATTCAAAGTTCTCACCACACATCTAGATAAGTTCCATGGGGGGTCTAGTTTCCAAAATGGGGTCACTTGTGGGGGATTTCTACTGTTTAGGCACATCAGGGGCTCTCCAAACGCGACATGGCGTCCGATCTCAATTCCAGCCAATTCTACATTGAAAAAGTAAAACGGCACTCCTTCTCTTCCAAGCTCTGCGGTGCGCCCTAACAGTGGTTTACCCCCACATATTGGGTATCAGCGTACTCAGGAGAAATTGCACAACAACTTTAGTGGTCTAATTTCTCCTGTTACCCTTGTGAAAATAAAAATTTGTGGGCAAAAAGATCATTTTTGTAGAAAAAATGCGATTTTTTTTTTTTTTCACGGCTCTACATTATAAACTTCTGTGAAGCACATGGGGGTTCAAAGTGCTCACCACACATCTAGATAAGTTCCTTAAGGGGTCTAGATTCCAAAATGGGGTTACTTGTGGGGGGTTTCCACTGTTTAGGCACATCAGGGGCTCTCCAAACGCGACATGGCGTCCAATCTCAATTCCAGCCAATTCTACATTGAAAAAGTAAAACGGAGCTCCTTCACTTCTAAGTTCTGCGGTGTGCCCAAAAAGTGGTTTACCCCCACATATGGGGCATTGGCGTATTCAGGAGAAATTGCATAACAAAATTTATGGTTACATTTCTGTTTTTACACTTGTGAAAATAAAAAAATGGTTCTGAATTAAGATGTTTGCAAAAAAAAGTTAAATGTTCATTTTTTCCTTCCACATTGTTTCAGTTCCTGTGAAGCACGTAAAGGGTTAATAAACTTCTTGAATGTGGTTTTGAGAACTTTGAGGGGTGTAGTTTTTAGAATGGTGTCACACTTCATTATTTTCTATCATATAGACCCCTCAAAATGACTTCAAATGTGATGTGGTCCCTAAAAAAAAATAGTGTTGTAAAAATGAGAAATTGCTGGTCAAATTTTAACCCTTATAACTCCCTAACAAAAAAAAAATTTGTTTCCAAAATTGTGCTGATGTAAAGTAGACATGTGGGAAATGTTATTTATTAACTATTTTTCGTGACATATCTCTCTGATTTAAGGGCATAAAAATACAAAATTTGAAAATTGCAAAATTTTAAAGATTTTCGCCATATTTCCGTTTTTTTCATAAATAATCGCAAGTAATATCGAAGAAATGTTACCACTATCATGAAGTACAATATGTCACGAAAAAACAATCTCAGAATCAGCAGGATCCGTTGAAGCGTTCCAGAGTTATAACCTCATAAAGTGACAGTGGTCAGAATTGCAAAAATTGGCTCGGTCATTAAGTACCAAATTGGCTCTGTCACTAAGGGGTTAAAGCACTGTTTTTTTGTTTGTTTTTTTTATTTTGACCATTTTTCTCTGTCAGAAAAAAAAATGCAAAATTTATTGTTTGGAACTTCGGAGACATGTTGTCAGAAGTATATAAAATAAAAGAACAATGTACATTTTACTCAAAAATATACCTACAAAGAGAAAAATCAGACAAACTGAACATTTTGCAGTGGTCTCTTAATTTTTGCCAGAGCTGTATGTGTCTTGGTGAACAAAACATTGAAATTTTGGGTCCATGGCCAAGAAATGCTCCAGTTCTCAATAGTATTAAAAACCTTGGATAATCCTCAAAAAGTGGATGGGTAAACCAAAACACAGAAATTGTGATAAAATCCTAGCACTGATTACGAAAGAATGATTTGTCATCAGTAAGGATTCTTCCCAGAAGATGATATCCAGCATTTCAGGTGAACTGCAGAAGTCCTGAAAAATAAGGGTCAGTGCTGTACATATATATAAAAGTGTAAAAACTTATGAAATGCTGATAATTGTACTTCAGTAACCATAAAATCATCTAACTAAAAGATCTAAACACAATGAAGCAGCAAACTGTGAAAACCAAAATTTGTGTCAGTCTAAGAACTTTCTGTCACAAGTGTAGGCTGTGGATCTTATAACAGGTATAACAGTGTGTCAAAAGAGCTCAGATTGAAAAATCCCTCCTATGAAGTTTTTTTAAAACTAAACTTATGTACAACCCCTGGCAAAAATGATTCACTGGCCTCGGAGGATGTTGATTCAGTTGTTTAATTTTGTAGAAAAAAAGCAGATCACAGACATGGCACAAAACTAAAGTCATTTCAAATGGCAACTTTCTGGCTTTAAGAAACACTAAGGGTATGTGACACGTAGGAAAAGAGGTGCAGAATTTTCTGCCCAAAATCCGCATCTCCTGGCAGAATCCGCAGCCGCGGATTTGCCGCAGTTTTTATGCAGATATTGTGTGGTTTTTATGCGGAATTGCTGCGGATTTTCTGCGGATTTTCTGCGGATTTTGGCACTGCGGATTTATAACATGGAGGAGTGCAGAAACGCTGCAGATCCGCACAAAAGAAGTAACAGGCACTTCTTTGAAATCCACAGCAATTCTGTACTGATTTTTCTGCACCATCTGCACAGCTATTTTTTTTCTAACACTATACTGTACATCACAGTGCAGATCTGCAGCGTTTCTGCACGGAAAACTCCGCTGCGGATCCGCAGCAAATCCGCATCGTGTGCACATAGCCTTAAAGAAATCAAAAACAAAAGATGTAGTCAGTAATGGTTACTTTTTTAACCAAGCATAGGAGAAAAATTATGGAATTACTCAATTCTGAGGAAAAATTATGGAACCAACCTGTAAATTTTCATACCCAAAAATAGCACCTGCATTAAATTAGATCCGCTCGTTAGTCTGCATCTAAAAAGGAGTTATCACACCTTGGAGAGCTGTTGCACCAAGTGGACTGACATGAATCATGACTCCAACACGATAGATGTCAATTGAAACAAAGGAGAGGATTATCAAACTCTTAAAAGAGGGTAAATCATCATGCAATGTTGAAAAAGATGCTGGTTGTTCAGTCAGCTGTGTCTAAAATCTGGACCAAATACAAACAACATGGGAAGGTTGTTAAAGGCAAACATACTGGAAGATCAAGGAAGACATCAAAGCGTCAAGACCGGAAACTTAAAGCAATATGTCTCCAAAACAGGAAATGCACAACAGAACAAATGAGGAACGAATGGGTGGAAACTGGAGTCAACGTCTGTGACCGAACTGTAAGAAACCGCCTCAAGGAAATGGGATTTACATATAGAAAAGCTAAACAAAAGCCATCATTAACACCGAAACAGAAAAAAAAACAAGGTTACAATGGGCTAAGGAAAAGCAATTGTGGACTGTGGATGACTGGATGAAAGTCATATTCAGTGATGAATCACGATCTGCATTGGGCAAGGTGATGATGCTGGACCTTTTGTTTGATGCCATTCCAATGAGATTTATAAAGATGACTGCCTGAAGAGAACATGCAAATTTCCACATTGATTGTTGATATGGGGCTGAATGTCAGGTAAAGGCACTGGGGAGATGGCTGTCATTACATCTTCAATAAATGCACAAGTTTATGTTGATATTTTGGACACTTTTCTTATCCCATTAATTGAAAGGATGTTTGGGGATGATGAAATCATTTTTTAAGATGATAATGCATCCTGCCATAGAGCAAAAACTGTGAAAACATTCCTTGAACAAAGACACATAAGGTCAATGTCATGGCCAGCAAATAGTTCGCATCTCAATCCAATTGAAAATTTTTGGTGGAAGTTGAAGAAAATGGTCCATAACAAGACTCCAACCTGCAAAGCTGATCTGGCAACAGCAATCAGAGAAAGTTGGAGCCAGATTGTTGAAGAGTCCTGTTTGACACTCATTAAGTCCATGCCTCAGAGACTACAAGCTGTTATAAAAGACAGAGGTGGTGCAACAAAATACTAGTGATGTTTTGGAGTTTTTTTTTGTTTGTTTTTCATAATTCCATAATTTTTTCCTCAGAATTGAGTGATTCCATAATTTTTCCCCTATGCTTGGTTAAAAAAGTAGCCATTACTGACCACCACATTTTTTGCTCTTGATTTCTTTTAGTGTTTTTTAAAGCCAGAAAGTTGCCATTTGAAATGACGTTAGTTTTGTGCCATATCTGTGATCTGCTTTTTATCTACAAAATTAAACAACTGAATGAACATCCTCCAAGGCCGGTGATGCCATAATTTTTGCCAGGGGTGGTATATGTGTATTGTCATGCTGCTGCAGTGCAGAATAGCGAAACCTCCACCAGAGGGAGCTTGAGAGTGAAACGAGACTGCGTTCACAGAGAAGCACCACAGAGCAGCAGCACAGGCGCCACCAAGTGGCAAGAGAGTGGTCAGACAAGCCGAGTCAAAAGACAATTAGAGACAGAAGTACAAAAGGGATCAACAGTACAAGCGGTCAGGAACAAGCCAGGAGGTTCAGCAACGGTTGGAAGTGGATAAGACAAAGGCAGAAGGCAGAAGCGAGTCCAAATACAAGCCAAGTCAGAAACCAGAGAGTCAAACCGACAAACAGGGAAACGCTGGGAAAAGGGCAGACAGAGGGAGACAACAGACACGGGGCAAGTTAGGGATCACAGCAGGACAAATCAAGAGCTACCAGAGTCAGGTTCACACGCCGAAGGCAGAACTATAGCTGACACCGCCAGCAGGATGCATAGGAGCTAAATAACAAACCTGAACCCAGAATGAGGCAGAGCAAAGTTAACCCTTGACATGATCCGCCCAGAAAAAGGAGAGACAGGATAAAACCCTGGAATGGACCATGACATGAACAGTATATAGTATGCTGTCAATGTGTTAATATATTCCCCTACGGCCACCTTCTCTGGGATCCAGTGGCGTTCTGCCCTGCTCCTCAGTGATGTTACTGCTCTGTAGACTCCCAGTGTCATGCTGCTTTTTGCGAGATCCTGGAGTGACTTTTATAATGTAAACGTATGGAGCGTCAGAATGAGGTTATATAGACTTACATTGTAAGGGCTCATACTCATTTGTGTGAGAAACGGACAAGTGCTATCTGATAAAAATCGGATTGCACTCGGACCAATTTTATTAAATAGGTGACATCTCATTTGCAAGTTTTTTCTCAGCCGAAATCGTACTGAGAAAAAAATTGCAGCATGCTGCATATTGCTGCGATTCTCGGATGAGACTCGCCAATGTAAGCCAATGGGTGCGAGAAAAAAAATCACACAGCACTCGCACCATGTGAGTGCTGTCCGATTATTACGCACCGGTGTCCTTTGAAAAGCCAGTAGTTCATATGCCGCTACTGTAAAAATCACTGACATGTAAAGAATAGGAAAGATAGAATAGATATATATACATAGAATATATATATAATATATGTCAGTGACACATATATATATATATATATATATATATATATATATATATCTCAATATTTCATAGAGAGATAGATAGCAGAATAGCCGATAATTCATTTGTTGGCTTCTGTGTAATCATTGCAGAAGCCGACAGGATAGGAGACATGGTTTACATACAGTAAACCATTGCAGAATAGTCAGATTTATAGATGTCAGAGTCTAATACTGTTAGTAGTATGTGTGTGCAGAATTTGGGATCTGTATGTACTTAATAAAAGAATGTATTCACGGAAAAAAATGGCGTGGGCTCCCGAGCAATTTTCTGCGTCAGAGAGGGAAAGCCAGTGACTGAGGGCAGAAATTAATAGCCTAGAGAGGGACCATGGGTACATGGTCCCTCTCTAGGCTGACCTGAGGTGATCTCGGCAGCGTGGGAAAAAGTACTGAAACTTTCCCACGCTAATGAGTTCTTGTCCGGTCAGGCAGGGAGGCTGCGCAGGCAGCTTTTCATTCAATACACAGTGGTTTACAATCGGGGAGGTAGCATTAGCACCACTCCCTGTTGTAAACTATTTAACCCCTTGAGATGGATTATTACCCCATATGCCACAGCTACAGGGCAATGGGAAGAGAGATGCTAAGTGATGGAATAGGCGCATCTTACAGATGCGTCTTTGTTGGGGTGGTTGGGGGCAGATTTTTTTAGCCGGGGGGCAATAACCATGGTCCCTCTCTAGGCTATTTATATCTATGCTCAGTCACTGGCTTTCCCTCTCTGGAGGAGAAAATTGCGCAGGAGCCCACGCCAGTTTTTTCCGTGAATTAAACCATTAATTTAACACCTACAGCTCCAAAATTTTACACATACACACTACTAACATTATTAGTGAGGGATCTATAAAAATCTAACGGATATGCAATGGTTTACTGTATGTAAACCATGTCTCATATCCTGTCGGGTTCTGCAATGATTTTACAGAACTCGACAATTGAATTATCAGCTATTCTGCTATCTATCTCACTATGAAATATAAATATATACATATATACGTATATATCTATGTGTGGTACTAACATATATATATATACACACCTATATGATGTGTATATTTCCATTCTATCTATTCTACTCTAACCTTTTCTAGAAGACACAAAAAGAGCAGAGCGAGGTAAAAAATACTCTGTTGTAAAGAAGTCACAGTAAATGAGCAAGTGCTAGTCAAAAAATGAAAAAATACAGGGTATTTAGTTAATACGTTTTTTGCAAAAAAATGTATATTAAGCTGCTCCACCAATCGCCAAGGTATACCCATAATAGAGCAGTCCTATCTAATGTATATAATCCCTATCTGATGTATTTAAAAACCTGATCATCTGTATAGTACCTGTATAAGCAGGGTTCAGAGAGAAAATATCCATGTGGACATGCAGGATGGAACAGTTTTAATGCAAATGGCCCACAAAGGAGTGGTGGACTCACCAGTTTTGTAGAAACAAGAGAACAATTATAGAACCAAAAACACATGGGCTACTTGCACAGTGAACAAGTCTGTAGAAACCTGTTCCCACCACCAAGAAACTTGAAGACACAAAAAGAGCACTGCGAGGTCAAAAATACTCTGTTGTAAAGAAGTCAAAGTAAATGAGCAAGTGCTAGTTAAAAAATGAAAATAATACAGGGTATTTAGTTAATAGGTTTTTTTGCAAAAAAATGTATATTAAGCTTCTCCACCAATCGCCAAGGTATACCCATAATAGAGCAGTCCTATCTAATGTATATAATCCCTATCTGATGTATTTAAAAACCTGATCATCTGTATAGTACCTGTATGAGCAGGGTTTAGAGAGAAAATATCCATGTGGACATGCAGGATGGAACAGTCTTAGTGCAAATGGCCCACAGAGGAGTGGTGGACTCCCCAGTTTTGTAGAAACATATATATATATATATATATGTGTTATATACATTAGATAGGACTGCTCTATTATGGGTATACCTTGGCGATTGGTGGAGCAGCTTAATATACATTTTTTTGCAAAAAAAAGTATTAACTAAATACACTGCATTTTTTTCATTTTTTGACTAGCACTTGCTCATTTACTGTGACTTCTTTACAACAGAGTATTTTTGACCTCGCAGTGCTCTTTTTGTGTCTTTAAGCCCTTTCTGACATCGGACGTACTATCCCGTCGAGGTGGGGTGGGCCCCTATGACCACCGACGGGATAGTACGTCCAGCGCGATCGGCGGCGCTCACGGGGGGAGTGCCGCCGATCGCAGCTGACATCCGACACTATGTGCCAGGAGCGATCACGGACCGCCCCCGGCACATTAACCCCCTGCACACCTGTTGTGAATTCTGTTGTCAAGCTCCCTCCTGTGGTCATGAATGGTACTTCGGCTGGTTCTATCCATGGGCTTCCTCTGGTGGTGGTGAGTGGGGCTGCGGCTTCTGAGGTTCCTTCCACAGGTGACGAGGTTAATTCGTTAGATGGCTGCTCTATTTAACTCCACTTAGATCATTGCTCCATGCCACCTGTCAATGTTCCAGTATTGGTCTAGTTCACTCCTGGATCGTTCTTGTGACCTGTCTTCCCAGCAGAAGCTAAGTTCCTGCTTGTTTTTCTCTGGTTTGCTATTTTTCTGTCCAGCTTGCTATTTTGATTGTTGTCTTGCTTGCTGGAAGCTCTTGGACGCAGAGGGAGCGCCTCCGCACCGTGAGTCGGTGCGGAAGGTCTTTTTGCGCCCTCTGCGTGGTCTTTTTGTAGTTTTTTGTGCTGACCGCAAAGCTACCTTTCCTATCCTCTGTCTGTTCAGTAAGTCGGGCCTCACTTTGCTAAATCTATTTCATCTCTGTGTTTGTGATTTTCATCTTTACTCACAGTCATTATATGTGGGGGGCTGCCTTTTCCTTTGGGGAATTTCTCTGAGGCAAGGTAGGCTTTATTTTTCTATCTTTAGGGCTAGCTAGTTCCTTAGGCTGTGTCGAGTTGCATAGGGAGCGTTAGGAGCAATCCACGGCTATTTCTAGTGTGTGTGATACGATTAGGGATTGCGATCAGCAGAGTTCCCACGTCTCAGAGCTCGTCCTATATTATTAGTAACAATCAGGTCATTCCGTGTGCTCTTAACCACCAGGTGCATTATTGTCCTGACCACCAGGTCATAACAGTACAGGTGGCCCAAAGTACTAAATGCATCTCAATAGAGGGATAAGAGAAGTTCTGAGACCATTTTTTTTTCTTTGCAGTGTGTTTTGTCTCTCTTTTCCCCTTTACCTCTGGGTGGTTCAGGATACAGGTGTAGATATGGACATTCAAGGTCTGTCCTCTTGTATGGATAATCTCACTGCAAGGGTACAAAACATTCAAGATTTTGTGGTTCAGAATCCTATGTTAGAGCCTAGGATTCACTGAAAAAAGCGGGTTCCTATATTCAACTAAAATATAACCTTTATTCTATATCATTAAAAAAGTGCAAACATATTGTGCTGACAAAGGTGCAAAGTGCATACGTACAACATGAAGACACATATAAAAATATATGAGCATATAACCGCAAAGAAAGATATTATCCAGTATGCAAAAAAACACACCAGTATCTTAAACAGAAACAGGCCAGAGACTATGAATCCGTATACCTCTAGATCTCACGTCTCTATTACCACAACTGTTATACTATGGCAGGATACCGTTCCAGCAGGCTATGTCTATAATCACTTATAAGCCTCTAGATAACTGCTGTTGCAGTGTACACATATCTCTACCCAGCGGTATATAACTCTTCCTAATGCTCTGCAAACCGCAGTGACCCTGTTGTCATCCAAACGCCCTCCATTGGCAATATATTGGGGCAAAGACGTATATAGAGTCGCATGCGTTTTTTAACCAGTGATACTTATCTGTCTTCTGTTGGACATGCTTAAAGGACCTGGTGCAGTGTTGAGTATCAGTGGCCCATGGTATCGGTCATTCCACTTCCAACCGCATTATTCCCTATGGGCTCTTTTTCTTGTACAGTGCTTCCCAACGCGTTTCATATGGATCATACTCATCAGGGGATCATGTCACATATACAAATAATGCGTGAGCATAGAGCTATGGCGGACCCACCGCCACCTCCTTTTATATGTGGCTGCCTGGCGTCTTCTCATCTCGGGTTTCCGGACACCGGGCGCCTCACTTCCGGTGTAACCGAAGACTCAGCACCCTGGAACAAGGGGGAACGCAAACTCCGTTCCGGATATCCTGACGTCGGCGCATCATGCCGTAACGTCATATCCGGTGGGCGGGCATAACATGTGTCACGCCCACAGGACGGCGCCTGCTAGCGCTTAGCGCTTTTTTAGGTGCACAAAGCCGAGGAAATCCATCTCTCTGACCTCTTCTGTACCTCTATATCCATGAGGGGAAATCAAAATCCCCCGGAGCCTTTTGAAAAAGGTGTACATACAGGCTTACACTACCAAAATAAGCTAATGATAACCCCATGGTATGGGGTATACAGGACCTCGGATTGCAGTATGTTTCACCCAGGAAAACATAATAAAGTATAGTATACGTACACAAGTCCAGATGATGGTACAAATCACCACAGAACCGTGTAAATCACAGAAAAAAAGAACTAAATGGCATGACATGCTTAAAAGAAAACCGCAAACAATATATATATGAGGAGAACACACGTAGGCGACACAGCGGACCCTCACAGAAGGACAGAACAGGGTGCAGCTAAACAAAATCCCTATGCATACCCTCTCTATTCTGGTCCCTGCCTATCGCGGAGGTTGGCACCCTAGACCTGCGCAGTGGCGCCCCCACTCGACGGCGGCTGCCCCTATTGCCAGGATACCCTATGGACCCCTGTTACTACAAGAAGGAAGAAAAGCCTACGTGCTACGTGGTCATTCAGACCATAAGGTGTAGTGGTTTGAAGGCGGAAAATCCACCTACTTTCCCTCTGCAAAATGTTCCTGTCCCAATCTCCACCTCTCTGAGACTGGTAAACCCTGTCTATACCCATAAATTTAATCATTTTCAGATCACCTTGGTGGATCTTATTGATATGATTAGCAACCGGTGTATCTCTTTTATTAATAATGTCACAATGGTGTTCTCCGACTCTTCTTCTCAGTTCCCTACTTGTTTTGCCAATATATTCCAGTCCGCAATTACATGTCATTTTGTAGATCACTCCCTTCGTTTTGCAGTTTATAAAGTGGTTGACGTGAAAGACCTTCCCTGTTACATTGCTCGTGAACGTCCTGCCTTGTTGTATGGACTGACAGTATTTACAGTCCCCGCATCTGTAACAACTAGTGTTGAGCGATACCGTCCGATACTTGAAAGTATCGGTATCGGATAGTATCGGCCGATACCCGAAAAATATCGGATATCGCCGATACCGATCTCCGATACCAATACAAGTCAATGGGACATCAAGTATCGGAAGGTATTCTCATGGTTCCCAGGGTCTGAAGGAGAGGAAACTCTCCTTCAGGCCCTGGGATCCATAGGGATGTGTAAAATAAAGAATTAAAATAAAAAATATTGATATATTTACCTCTCCGGCGGCCCCTGAACTCAGCGCGGGTAACCGGCAGGCTTCTTTGTTCAAAATCAGCGCTTTTAGGACCTGAGAATCACGTCCCGGCTTCTGATTGGTCGCGGGCCGCCCATGTGACCGCCACGCGACCAATCACAAGCCGCTACGTCTTTGAAAGTCATTACCGCGCTCATTTTTAAAAAATGAGCGCGTTAAGGACCTGCGAATGACGTCGCGGCTTGTGATTGGTCATGTGGCGGTCACATGGGCGGCCCGCGACCAATCAGAAGCCGGGACGTGATTCTCAGGTCCTAAAAGCGCTGATTTTGAACAACGAAGCCTGCCGGTTACCCGCGCTGAGTCCAAAGGCCGCCGGAGAGGTAAATATATCAATATTTTTTATTTTAATTCTTTATTTTACACATCTCTATGTATCCGATACCGATACCCGATACCACAAAAGTATCGGATCTCGGAATCGGAATTCCGATACCGCAAGTATCGGCCGATACCCGATACTTGCGGTATCGGAATGCTCAACACTAGTAACAACCCTTAGTTTTCCCACCTAGCCAGGTTGTTTGTGACTGAGGAGGGGCAAAGTGGCTGTGGACCAACCTATCTTTTAGTGAGCGACCTTTTCTGAAAGTGATCTGCGGGGCAAGGGTTAAGATATCCTTAAGATCATTGTCCATCTGCAATATAGACCAGTGTTTCTTTATGATCTCACATAGGTCCCCCGCCCCGTTTGTGTATTTAGTAATCAGTCTTAGACTGTATTCGTTTTCTTTTTTAGGGGTAGGTGTCAAAAGATCCCTTCTAGGTTTCTTAAGGGATGACTTAAATGCCTCACTCAGGATCTTATTAGGGTACCCCCTCTCCAGAAACCGCTCCTTTAGGTCTTTTGCCTGCTCTAGATATCTGATATTATCCGAGCAGTTCCTTCGTATTCGAAGGTATTGGCCCTTGGGTATTCCTCTCTTGAGTGGTATCGGGTGGTTAGATTCCCATCTTAAGAGAGAATTTGTTGCCGTGGGTTTTCTGAAGGTGCTTGTTGACAGTTGCCCCTTTTCTCCCCTCTCTATCAGAATATCCAAAAAAGGCAATTTTGACCAATTGGACTCAAAGGTAAATTGTAGACCCAGCTCATTGTGGTTCAGTTCCCCCAAAAAATTGGTGAAGCTCATTTCATCCCCCTTCCAGATAACAAACACGTCATCAATATACCTTAGCCACAGTATGACGTTACTCTCAGATGTCGTGTTCTCTTTGAAGACGATATTCTCCTCCCACCAGCCCAGGAGCAAATTAGCATATGAGGGGGCACAAGGGCTCCCCATCGCAGTGCCCCTGAGCTGGTGGAAGTACCTACCGTCATACATAAAATAGTTTTTAATAAGGCAAAATTCCAAGGCTTGTTTGACGAACATATTATGTTTCAAGTACTGCCGTCTTCTCATGCCCAGATAGTAGTCCACTGCCGCAATGCCCCTCTCGTGTGGGATTGAGGAATATAGTGCTTCGACGTCTATAGAGCATAGTAGCATGTCTGCATCTAGTTCAATGTTATCAAGTTTAAGGAAGAGGTCCGCTGTGTCGCGCACGTACGAGCTCAAAGAGGTCACGAAGGGCCTCAAGATTTTATCCACGTATAGACCCAAATTCTGAGTAAGGCTCCCAATCCCCGACACAATCGGTCTCCCCTTCAAAGGATTAGTGCCTTTGTGTATCTTAGGTAGACAGTAAAAGGTAGCTGTTACCGGGTGCGTGGGTATCAGGAAATCCTTCTCATTAGAGTCAATCAACTTGTTGTTAAAAGCTTCTATTACCAAACTTTTGAGCTGACTTAGATACATCGTAGTGGGATTAGATTCAAGCCTCTCATAACCCATTTTTTCTTGGAGGAGGGAGTAACATAGTGCCCTATATTGCGTCACATCCATCACCACCACGTTACCCCATTTATCTGAGGGTTTTATCACTCGTTCATGGTCTGTTTCTAGTTCCCGTAAACCATCCATCTCTATCTTGGTCATGTTATGAGGTGATCTTTTGTGTCTAGTGTTTTCTAAGTCCTTCAAATCCTGAGTCACCATATTCAAAAAAACATCAATAGGGCCTATATCCCTTGAAAACGGGGGCATCCGTTTGCTTTTGTTCTTAAAAGTTGTAAATGGTCCTTCTCCCATATCATTCGGGTCTACATCTCCCAAGTGGAAAAGAAATCTGACATCCCTCAGAAGATCCTCATCTATGCCCAATTCAGAGCACCGCTTTTTATCTTCATTAGCAAAAAATTTTTTCCATTTTAATTGTCGAACGAATAAGTTAAGATCTTTGATAGCTTCGAAACTATCATAATCAGTGGTCGGGACAAACGACAGGCCTTTACTAAGCACCGCCATCTGTACCTTACTCAAAGGTTTTGAGGATAAATTAATAACGTCCCGTTCTACACTGGATTTCTGGGGTTGAACCTGTTCCTCAGGGGATAACCGAGGTCTAAAAAACGTTCCCCCTGGGGTGATCCCCTATTAGATCCTCTACCACCCCGTGCTCCTCCTCTTCCTATAGATTTCCCTCTTGTGTTTTTAAACCTTGTCTCGGAGTCTGAGAATTCTGCCTCGGAGGATGATAGATCTGTCTCCAGGGGTCTATTTTGTTTGGGGTTCACTGATAGATTTCGGCTATCATAGGCTTTATTCTCCCTAAAATCTTGCACATCTCTTACAAAAAATTTATGTTTTTTCTCTTTAAGGTGATACTGGAATTCTTCTATGGTGTTTTGAAGGCTTTTTTCTTTTACACCGAACTCTGGTTCAGTAGAGAAGCTTTTAGTAATGTCTATTTGCTCTTTGAGACTGTAATTAAGTTTAGTTAGCATCAGTTTTTCTTCCTCTAAGAGTAATCTCATAAGTTTTAAAGAACTCTCGGTCACTTCTTTCTCCCACTTAAACAGGAGTTCAGAGTTTTTATATCTGAACCCTGGGGAAATGGGGATTCTCAAATGTCTGGGTACGATACCCGCCTTAATATAGTTATCAAGGCTCTGCACCTCCCACCACGATGCAATCTGCTCTTTATACAGTTTGGTAAGTTCTCTAAAAGCTGCATTAAACGAGGGAGTATATTTTTTCTGGGTGGAACTGCCCTCTGAGAAAACGTCCTTAGCCTCATTTGTCCATGCACTGGTATCAATTCCTGTGGTTAGAAAGCATGCCATACCACAAAATACGACAGAAACAAGCTAGGCTCAAGTATTCAAGAAGAACCAAAAATAAGACTAACTGAAAAAAGCGGGTTCCTATATTCAACTAAAATATAACCTTTATTCTATATCATTAAAAAAGTGCAAACATATAGTGCTGACAAAGGTGCAAAGTGCATACGTACAACATGAAGACACATATAAAAATATATGAGCATATAACCGCAAAGAAAGATATTATCCAGTATGCAAAAAAACACACCAGTATCTTAAACAGAAACAGGCCAGAGACTATGAATCCGTATACCTCTAGATCTCACGTCTCTATTACCACAACTGTTATACTATGGCAGGATACCGTTCCAGCAGGCTATGTCTATAATCACTTATAAGCCTCTAGATAACTGCTGTTGCAGTGTACACGTATCTCTACCCAGCGGTATATAACTCTTCCTAATGCTCTGCAAACCGCAGTGACCCTGTTGTCATCCAAACGCCCTCCATTGGCAATATATTGGGGCAAAGACGTATATAGAGTCGCATGCGTTTTTTAACCAGTGATACTCATCTGTCTTCTGTTGGACATGCTTAAAGGACCTGGTGCAGGGTTGAGTATCAGTGGCCCATGGTATCGGTCATTCCACTTCCAACCGCATTATTCCCTATGGGCTCTTTTTCTTGTACAGTGCTTCCCAACGCGTTTCATATGGATCATACTCATCAGGGGATCATGTCACATATACAAATAATGCGTGAGCATAGAGCTATGGCGGACCCACCGCCACTTCCTTTTATATGTGGCTGCCTGGCGTCTTCTCATCTCGGGTTTCCGGACGCCGGGCGCCTCACTTCCGGTGTAACCGAAGACTCAGCACCCTAGAACAAGAGGGAACGCAAACTCCGTTCTGGATATCCTGACGTCGGCGCATCATGCCGTAACGTCATATCCGGTGGGCGGGCATAACATGTGTCACGCCCACAGGACGGCGCCTGCTAGTGCTTAGCGCTTTTTTAGGTGCACAAAGCCGAGGAAATCCATCTCTCTGACCTCTTCTGTACCTCTATATCCATGAGGGGAAATCAAAATCCCCCAGAGCCTTTTGAAAAAGGTGTACATACAGGCTTACACTACCAAAATAAGCTAATGATAACCCCATGGTATGGGGTATACAGGACCTCGGATTGCAGTATGTTTCACCCAGGAAAACATACGTGGATAAAATCTTGAGGCCCTTCGTGACCTCTTTGAGCTCCTACGTGCGCGACACAGCGGACCTCCTCCTTAAACTTGATAACATTGAACTAGATGCAGACATGCTACTATGCTCTATAGACGTCGAAGCACTATATTCCTCAATCCCACACGAGAGGGGCATTGCGGCAGTGGACTACTATCTGGGCATGAGAGGACGGCAGTACTTGAAACATAATATGTTCGTCAAACAAGCCTTGGAATTTTGCCTTACTAAAAACTATTTTATGTATGACGGTAGGTACTTCCACCAGCTCAGGGGCACTGCGATGGGGAGCCCTTGTGCCCCCTCGTATGCTAATTTGCTCCTGGGCTGGTGGGAGGAGAATATCGTCTTCAAAGAGAACACGACATCTGAGAGTAACGTCATACTGTGGCTAAGGTATATTGATGACGTGTTTGTTATCTGGAAGGGGGATGAAATGAGCTTCACCAATTTTGTGAGGGAACTGAACCACAATGAGCTGGGTCTACAATTTACCTTTGAGTCCAATTGGTCAAAATTGCCTTTTTTGGATATTCTGATAGAGAGGGGAGAAAAGGGGCAACTGTCAACAAGCACCTTCAGAAAACCCACGGCAACAAATTCTCTCTTAAGATGGGAATCTAACCACCCGATACCACTCAAGAGAGGAATACCCAAGGGCCAATACCTTCGAATACGAAGGAACTGCTCGGATAATATCAGATATCTAGAGCAGGCAAAAGACCTAAAGGAGCGGTCTCTGGAGAGGGGGTACCCTAATAAGATCCTGAGTGAGGCATTTAAGTCATCCCTTAAGAAACCTAGAAGGGATCTTTTGACACCTACCCCTAAAAAAGAAAACAAATACAGTCTAAGACTGATTACTAAATACACAAACGGGGCGGGGGACCTATGTGAGATCATAAAGAAACACTGGTCTATATTGCAGATGGACAATGATCTTAAGGATATCTTAACCCCGGCCCCGCAGATCACTTTCAGAAAAGGTCGCTCACTAAAAGATAGGTTGGTCCACAGCCACTTTGCCCCTCCTCAGTCACAAACAACCTGGCTAGGTGGGAAAACTAAGGGTTGTTACAGATGCGGGGACTGTAAATACTGTCAGTCCATACAACAAGGCAGGACGTTCACGAGCAATGTAACAGGGAAGGTCTTTCACGTCAACCACTTTATAAACTGCAAAACGAAGGGAGTGATCTACAAAATGACATGTAATTGCGGACTGGAATATATTGGCAAAACAAGTAGGGAACTGAGAAGAAGAGTCGGAGAACACCATTGTGACATTATTAATAAAAGAGATACCCCGGTTGCTAATCATATCAATAAGATCCACCAAGGTGATCTGAAAATGATTAAATTTATGGGTATAGACAGGGTTTACCAGTCTCAGAGAGGTGGAGATTGGGACAGGAACATTTTGCAGAGGGAAAGTAGGTGGATTTTCCGCCTTCAAACCACTACACCTTATGGTCTGAATGACCACGTAGGCTTTTCTTCCTTCTTGTAGTAACAGGGGTCCATAGGGTATCCTGGCAATAGGGGCAGCCGCCGTCGAGTGGGGGCGCCACTGCGCAGGTCTAGGGTGCCAACCTCCGCGATAGGCAGGGACCAGAATAGAGAGGGTATGCATAGGAATTTTGTTTAGCTGCACCCTGTTCTGTCCTTCTGTGAGGGTCCGCTGTGTCGCCTACGTGTGTTCTCCTCATATATATATTGTTTGCGGTTTTTTTTTAAGCATGTCATGCCATTTAGTTCTTTTTTTCTGTGATTTACACGGTTCTGTGGTGATTTATACCATCATCTGGACTTGTGTACGTATACTATACTTTATTATGTTTTCCTGGGTGAAACATACTGCAATCCGAGGTCCTGTATACCCCATACCATGGGGTTATCATTAGCTTATTTTGGTAGTGTAAGCCTATATGTACACCTTTTTCAAAAGGCTCTGGGGGATTTTGATTTCCCCTCATGGATATAGAGGTACAGAAGAGGTCAGAGAGATGGATTTCCTCGGCTTTGTGCACCTAAAAAAGCGCTAAGCGCTAGCAGGCGCCGTCCTGTGGGCGTGACACATGTTATGCCCGCCCACCGGATATGACGTTACGGCATGATGCGCCGACGTCAGGATATCCGGAACGGAGTTTGCGTTCCCCCTTGTTCCAGGGTGCTGAGTCTTCGGTTACACCGGAAGTGAGGCGCCCGGCGTCCGGAAACCCGAGATGAGAAGACGCCAGGCAGCCACATATAAAAGGAGGTGGCGGTGGGTCCGCCATAGCTCTATGCTCACGCATTATTTGTATATGTGACATGATCCCCTGATGAGTATGATCCATATGAAACGCGTTGGGAAGCACTGTACAAGAAAAAGAGCCCATAGGGAATAATGCGGTTGGAAGTGGAATGACCGATACCATGGCCACTGATACTCAACACTGCACCAGGTCCTTTAAGCATGTCTAACAGAAGACAGATGAGTATCACTGGTTAAAAAACGCATGCGACTCTATATACGTCTTTGCCCCAATATATTGCCAATGGAGGGCGTTTGGATGACAACAGGGTCACTGCGGTTTGCAGAGCATTAGGAAGAGTTATATACCGCTTTGTAGAGATACGTGTACACTGCAACAGCAGTTATCTAGAGGCTTATAAGTGATTATAGACATAGCCTGCTGGAACGGTATCCTGCCATAGTATAACAGTTGTGGTAATAGAGACGTGAGATCTAGAGGTATACGGATTCATAGTCTCTGGCCTGTTTCTGTTTAAGATACTGGTGTGTTTTTTTGCATACTGGATAATATCTTTCTTTGCGGTTATATGCTCATATATTTTTATATGTGTCTTCATGTTGTACGTATGCACTTTGCACCTTTGTCAGCACTATATGTTTGCACTTTTCTAATGATATAGAATAAAGGTTATATTTTAGTTGAATAAAGGAACCCGCTTTTTTCAGTTAGTCTTATTTTTGGTTCTTCTTGAATACTTGAGCCTAGCTTGTTTCTGTCGTATTTTGTGGTATGGCAGGCTTTCTACCCACAGGAATTGATACCAGTGCATGGACAAATGAGGCTAAGGACGTTTTCTCGGAGGGCAGTTTCACCCAGAAAAAATATACTCCCTCGTTTAATGCAGCTTTTAGAGAACTTACCAAACTGTATAAAGAGCAGTTTGCATCGTGGTGGGAGGTGCAGAGCCTTGATAACTATATTAAGGCGGGTATCGTACCCGTAGAGCCTAGGATTCCAATTCCTGATTTGTTTTTTGGGGATAGATCTAAGTTTCTGAATTTCAAAAGTAATTGTAAATTGTTTCTTGCTTTGAAACCTCGCTCCTCAGGTGACCCTGTTCAACAAGTGAAAATCATTATTTCTTTGTTACGTGGTGACCCTCAAGACTGGGCATTTTCCCTTGCGCCAGGAGATCCGGCATTGTGTGATGTTGATGCGTTTTTTCTGGCGCTCGGATTGCTTTATGATGAACCTAATTCAGTGGATCAGGCAGAGAAAATCTTGCTGGCTCTGTGTCAGGGTCAGGATGAGGTAGAGATATATTGTCAGAAGTTTAGGAAGTGGTCTGTACTCACTCAGTGGAATGAATGTGCCCTGGCAGCAATTTTCAGAAAGGGTTTCTCTGAAGCCCTTAAGGATGTCATGGTGGGATTTCCCATGCCTGCTGGTCTGAATGAGTCTATGTCTTTGGCCATTCAGATCGATCGACGCTTACGTGAGCGTAAAGCTGTGCACCATTTGGCGGTATTATCTGAGCATAGACCTGAGCCTATGCAATGTGATAGGACTTTGACCAGAGCTGAACGGCAAGAACACAGACGTCGGAATGGGCTGTGTTTTTACTGTGGTGATTTCAATCATGCTATCTCCGATTGTCCTAAGCGCACTAAGCGTTTCGCTAGGTCTGCCACCATTGGTACGGTACAGTCGAAATTTCTTTTGTCCGTTACTCTGATCTGCTCTTTGTCATCTTATTCTGTTATGGCATTTGTGGATTCAGGCGTTGCCCTGAATTTGATGGACTTGGAGTTTGCTAGGCGCTGTGGTTTTTTCTTGGAGCCCTTGCCGTATCCTATTCCATTGAGAGGAATTGATGCTACGCCTTTGGCCAAGAATAAGCCTCAGTATTGGACCCAATTGACCATGTGCATGGCTCCTGCACATCAGGAGGATATTCGCTTTTTGGTGTTGCATAATCTGCATGATGTGGTCGTTTTGGGGTTGCCATGGCTACAGGTCCATAATCCAGTATTGGATTGGAAATCTATGTCTGTGTCCAGCTGGGGTTGTCAGGGAGTACATGGTGATGTTCCATTTTTGTATATTTCGTCATCCACCCCTTCTGAAGTCCCGGAGTTTTTGTCGGATTACCGGGATGTATTTGATGAGCCCAAATCCAGTGCCCTACCTCCTCATAGAGATTGCGATTGTGCTATCAATTTGATTCCTGGTAGTAAGATTCCTAAGGGCCGACTGTTCAATTTATCTGTGCCAGAGCACGCCGCTATGCGGAGTTATGTAAAGGAATCCTTGGAGAAGGGTCATATTCGCCCGTCGTCGTCCCCATTGGGAGCAGTGTTCTTTTTTGTGGCCAAGATGGATGGTTCTTTGAGACCTTGTATTGATTACTGCCTTCTTAATCAGATCACAGTCAAATTTCAGTACCCTTTGCCGCTGCTGTCTGATTTATTTGCTCGGATTAAGGGGGCTAGTTGGTTCACCAAGATAGATCTTCGTGGTGCGTATAATCTTGTGCGTATTAAACAGGGCGATGAATGGAAAACGGCATTTAATAAGCCCGAGGGCCATTTTGAGTACCTGGTTATGCCATTCGGGTTTTCCAATGCTCCATCAGTATTTCAGTCCTTTATGCATGACATCTTCCGAGAGTACCTGGATAAATTCCTGATTGTATATTTGGATGATATTTTGGTCTTCTCGGATGATTGGGAGTCTCACGTGAAGCAGGTCAGAATGGTGTTCCAGGTCCTTCGTGCGAATTCTTTGTTTGTGAAGGGGTCAAAGTGTCTCTTTGGAGTTCAGAAGGTTTCATTTTTGGGGTTCATTTTTTCCCCTTCTACTATCGAGATGGACCCTGTTAAATTCCAGGCCATTTATGATTGGACTCAGCCGACATCTGTGAAGAGCCTGCAAAAGTTCCTGGGCTTTGCTAATTTTTATCGTCGCTTCATCAGTAATTTTTCTAGTGTTGCTAAACCGTTGACCGATTTCACCAAGAAGGGTGCTGATGTGGTCAATTGGTCTTCTGCGGCTGTGGAAGCTTTTCAGGAGTTGAAGCGTCATTTTTCTTCTGCCCCTGTGTTGTGCCAGCCAGATGTTTCGCTTCCGTTTCAGGTCGAGGTTGATGCTTCTGAGTTTGGAGCAGGGGCTGTTTTGTCGCAAAGAAGTTCTGATGGCTCGGTGATGAAACCATGTGCCTTCTTTTCTAGAAAGTTTTCGCCTGCTGAGCGCAATTATGATGTTGGCAATCGAGAGTTGTTGGCCATGAAGTGGGCATTCGAAGAGTGGCGTCATTGGCTTGAAGGAGCCAAGCATCGCGTGGTGGTCTTGACGGATCACAAGAATTTGACTTATCTCGAGTCTGCCAAACGGTTGAATCCTAGACAGGCTCGTTGGTCGCTATTTTTCTCCCATTTTGATTTTGTGGTTTCGTACCTTCCAGGCTCTAAGAATGTGAAGGCTGATGCCCTGTCAAGAAGTTTTGTGCCCGACTCTCCGGGTGTTCCTGAGCCGGCGGGTATTCTCAAAGAGGGGTTAATTTTGTCTGCCATCTCCCCTGATTTGCGGCGGGTGCTGCAAAAATTTCAGGCTGATAGACCTGACCGTTGCCCAGCAGAGAAACTGTTTGTCCCTGATAAATGGACTAGTAGAGTTATCTCTGAGGTTCATTGTCCGGTGTTGGCTGGTCATCCTGGAATCTTTGTTACCAGAGATTTGGTGGCTAGATCCTTTTGGTGGCCGTCTTTGTCGCGGGATGTGCTTTCTTTTGTGCAGTCCTGTGGGACTTGTGCTCGGGCTAAGCCCTGCTGTTCTCGTGCCAGTGGGTTGCTTTTGCCCTTGCCGGTCCCGAAGAGGCCCTGGACGCATATTTCTATGGATTTTATTTCGGATCTCCCTGTCTCTCAAAAGATGTTGGTCATTTGGGTGGTTTGTGATCGCTTCTGTAAGATGGTCCATTTGGTACCCTTGTCTAAATTGCCTTCCTCCTCTGATTTGGTGCCATTGTTTTTCCAGCATGTGGTTCGTTTACATGGCATTCCGGAGAACATCGTTTCGGACAGAGGTTCCCAGTTTGTTTCGAGGTTTTGGCGAGCCTTTTGTGCTAGGATGGACATTGATTTGTCTTTTTCCTCGGCTTTCCATACTCAGACAAATGGCCAAACCGAACGAACTAATCAGACTTTGGAAACATATCTGAGATGCTTTGTTTCTGCTGATCAGGATGATTGGGTGTCCTTTTTGCCTTTGGCTGAGTTCGCCCTTAATAATCGGGCCAGCTCGGCTACTTTGCTTTCGCCGTTTTTCTGAAATTCTGGTTTCCATCCTCGTTTCTCTTCAGGGCAGGTTGAGTCTTCGGACTGTCCTGGTGTAGATACTGTGCTGGATAGGTTGCAGCAGATTTGGACTCATGTGGTGGACAATTTGACATTGTCCCAGGAGAAGGCTCAACGTTTCGCTAACCGCCGGCGCTGTGTGGGTCCCCGACTTCGTGTTGGGGATTTGGTTTGGTTGTCGTCTCATTATGTTCCTATGAAGGTTTCCTCTCCTAAGTTTAAGCCTCGTGTCATTGGTCCGTATAAGATTTCTGAGGTTCTCAATCCTGTGTTGTTTCGCTTGACCCTTCCAGCTTCTTTTGCCATCCATAATGTATTCCATAGGTCATTGTTGCGGAGATACGTGGCGCCTGTGTTTCCATCCGTTGATCCTCCTGCCCCGGTGTTGGTTGAGGGGGAGTTGGAGTATGTGGTGGAGAAGATTTTGGATTCTCGTATTTCGAGACGGAAACTCCAGTACCTGGTCAAGTGGAAGGGTTATGGTCAGGAAGATAATTCCTGGGTCTTTGCCTCCGATGTTCATGCTGCCGATCTGGTTCGTGCCTTTCATTTGGCTCGTCCTGGTCGGCCTGGGGGCTCTGGTGAGGGTTCGGTGACCCCTCCTCAAGGGGGGGTACTGTTGTGAATTCTGTTGTCAAGCTGCTTCCTGTGGTCATGAATGGTACTTCGGCTGGTTCTATCCATGGGCTTCCTCTGGTGGTTGTGAGTGGGGCTGCGGCTTCTGAGGTTCCTTCCACAGGTGACGAGGTTAATTCGTTAGCTGGCTGCTCTATTTAACTCCACTTAGATCATTGCTCCATGCCACCTGTCAATGTTCCAGTATTGGTCTAGTTCACTCCTGGATCGTTCTTGTGACCTGTCTTCCCAGCAGAAGCTAAGTTCCTGCTTGTTTTTCTCTGGTTTGCTATTTTTCTGTCCAGCTTGCTATTTTGATTGTTGTCTTGCTTGCTGGAAGCGCTGGGAGGCAGAGGGAGCGCCTCCGCACCATGAGTCGGTGCGGAGGGTCTTTTTGCGCCCTCTGCGTGGTCTTTTTGTAGTTTTTTGTGCTGACCGCAAAGCTACCTTTCCTATCCTCTGTCTGTTCAGTAAGTCGGGCCTCACTTTGCTAAATCTATTTCATCTCTGTGTTTGTGATTTTCATCTTTACTCACAGTCATTATATGTGGGGGGCTGCCTTTTCCTTTGGGGAATTTCTCTGAGGCAAGGTAGGCTTTATTTTTCTATCTTTAGGGCTAGCTAGTTCCTTAGGCTGTGTCGAGTTGCATAGGGAGCGTTAGGAGCAATCCACGGCTATTTCTAGTGTGTGTGATACGATTAGGGATTGCGATCAGCAGAGTTCCCACGTCTCAGAGCTCGTCCTATATTATTAGTAACAATCAGGTCATTCCGTGTGCTCTTAACCACCAGGTCCATTATTGTCCTGACCACCAGGTCATAACACACACCGCGATCAAACATGATCGCGATGTGCCGGCGGTGCAGGGAAGCATCGCGCAGGGAGGGGGCTCCCTGCGGGCTTCCCTGAGCCCCCCGCAGCAACGCGATGTGATCGCGTTACTGCGAGGGTCTTACCTCCCTCCCTGCCTGCTCCAGACCCGGATCCAAGATGGCCGCGGATCCGGGTCCTGCAGGGAGGGAGGTGGCTTCACAGAGCCTGCTCAGAGCAGGCACTGTGAAGCCTGCAGCACTGTAAGTCAGATCAATGATCTGACAGAGTGCTATGCAAACAGTCAGATCATTGATCTGTGATGTCCCCCCCTGGGACAAAGTAAAAAAGTAAAAAAAAAATTTTCCAAATGTGTAAAAAAAAATAAACAAAAGTATTCCTAAATAATGAAAAAAAAAATATTATTCCCATAAATATATTTCTTTATCTAAATAAAAAAACAAAAACAATAAAAGTACATATATTTAGTATCGCCGCATCCGTAACGGCCCGACCTATAAAACTGGCCCACTAGTTAACCCCTTCAGTAAACACCGTAAGAAAAAGAAAAAAAAACGAGGCAAAAAACAACGCTTTATTATCATACCGCCGAACAAAAAGTGGAATAACACGCGATCAAAAAGACAGATATAAATAACCATGGTACCGCTGAAAATGTCATCTTGTCCTGCAAAAAACGAGCTGCCATACAGCATCATTAGCAAAAAAATAAAAAAGTTATAGTCCTGAGAATAAAGCGATGCAAAAATAATTATTTTTTCTATAAAATAGTTTTTATTGTATAAAAGCGCCAAAATCTAAAAAAATGATATAAATGAGGTGTCGCTGTAATCGTACTGACCCGAAGAATAAAACTGCTTTATCAATTTTACCAAACGCAGAACGGTATAAACGCCTCCCCCAAAAGAAATTCATGAATAGCTGGTTTTTGGTCATTCTGCCTCACAAAAATCGGAATAAAAAGCAATCAAAAAATGTCACGTGCCCGAAAATGTTACCAATAAAAACGTCAACTCGTCCCGCAAAAAACAAGACCTCACATGACTCTGTGGACCAAAATATGGAAAAATTATAGCTCTCAAAATGTGGTAACGCAAAAAATATTTTTTGCAATAAAAAGCGTCTTTCAGTGTGTGACGGCTGCCAATCATAAAAATCTGCTAAAAAACCCACTATAAAATTAAATCAAATCCCCCTTCATCACCCCCTTAGTTAGGGAAAAATCCAAAAAATGTATTTATTTCCATTTTCCCATTAGGGTTAGGGTTAGGGCTAGGGTTAGGGCTAGGGTTAGGGTTAGGGCTAGGGTTAGGGCTAGGGTTAGGGCTAGGGTTAGGGTTAGGGTTAGGGCTAAGGTTAGGGTTAGGGCTACAGTTTGGGTTGGGGCTAAAGTTAGGGTTAGGGTTGGGGCTAAAGTTACAGTTAGGGTTTAGATTACATTTACAGTTGGGAATAGGGTTGGGATTAGGGTTAGGGGTGTGTCAGGGTTAGAGGTGTGGTTAGGGTTACTGTTGGGATTAGGGTTAAGGGTGTGTTTGGATTAGGGTTTCAGTTATAATTGGGGGTTTCCACTGTTTAGGCACATCAGGGGCTCTCCAAACGCGACATGGCGTCCGATCTCATTTCCAGCCAATTCTGCGTTGAAAAAGTAAAACAGTGCTTCTTCCCTTCCGAGCTCTCCCGTGTGCCCAAACAGGGGTTTACCCCAACATATGGGGTATTAGCGTACTCAGGACAAATAGGACAACTTTTGGGGACCAATTTCTCCTGTTACCCTTGGGAAAATACAAAACTGGGGGCTAAAAAATAATTTTTGTGGGAAAAAAAAGATTTTTTATTTTCACGGCTCTGCGTTATAAACTGTAGTGAAACACTTGGTGGGTCAAAGTTCTCACAACACATCTAGAAAAGTTCCCTGGGGGGTCTAGTTTCCAATATGGGGTCACTTGTGGGGGGTTTCTACTGTTTAGGTACATTAGGGGTTCTGCAAACGCAATGTGATGCCTGCAGACCATTCCATCTAAGTCTGCATTCCAAATGGCACTCCTTCCCTTCCGAGCCCTCCCATGCGCCCAAACGGTGGTTCCCCCCAACATATGGGGTATCAGCGTACTCAGGATAAATTGGACAACAACTTTTGGGGTCAAATTTCTCCTGTTACCCTCGGGAAAATACAAAACTGGGGGCTAAAAAATAATTTTTGTGGGAAAAAATTTTTGTTTTATTTTTACGGCTCTCCATTATAAACTTCTGTGAAGCCCTTGGTGGGTCAAAGCGCTCACCACACATCTAGATAAGTTCCTTAGGGGGTCTACTTTCCAAAATGGTGTCACTTGTGGGGGGTTTCTACTGTTTAGGTACATCAGTGGCTCTCCAAACGCAACATGGCGTCCTATCTCAATTCCTGTCAATTTTGCATTGAAAAGTCAAACGGCGCTCCTTCCTTTCCGAGCTCTCCCATCCGCCCAAACAGTGGTTTACCCCCACATATGAGGTATCAGCGTACTCAGGAGAAATTGTAAAACAACTTTTGGGGTCCAATTTCTTCTCTTACCCTTGGGAAAATAAAAAATTGGGGGCGAAAAAATAATTTTTGTGAAAAAATATGATTTTTTATTTTTACGGTTCTACATTATAAACTTCTGTGAAGCACTTGGTGGGTCAAAGTGCTCACCACACCTCTAGATAAGTTCCTTAGGGGGTCTACTTTCCAAAATGGTGTCACTTGTGGGGGGTTTCAATGTTTAGGCACATCAGGGGCTCTCCAAACGAAACATGGCGTCCCATCTCAATTCCAGTCAATTTTGCATTGAAAAGTCAAATGGCGCTCCTTCGCTTCCAAGCTCTGCCATGCGCCCAAACAGTGGTTTACCCCCACATGTGGGGTATTGGCGTACTCAGGACAAATTGTACAACAATGCTTGTGGTCCATTTTCTCCTGTTACCCTTGGTAAAATAAAACAAATTGGAGCTGAATTAAATTTTTTGTGAAAAAAAGTTAAATGTTCATTTTTATTTAAACATTTAAAAAATTCCTGTGAAGCACCAGAAGGGTTAATAAACTTCTTGAATATGGTTTTGAGCACCTTGAGGGGTGCAGCTTTTAGAATGGTGTCACACGTGGGTATTTTCTATCATATAGCCCCCTCAAAATGACTTCAAATGAGATGTGGTCCCTAAAAAAAAATAGTGTTGTAGAAATGAGAAATTGCTGGTCAAATTTTCACCCTTATAACTCCCTAACAAAAAAAAATTTTGGTTCCAAAATTGTGCTGATGTAAAGTAGACATGTGGGAAATGTTACTTATTAAGTATTTTGTGTGACATATCTCTGTGATTTAATTGCATAAAAATTCAAAGTTGGAAAATTGCGAAATTTTCATAATTTTCGCCAAATTTCGTTTTTTTTCACAAATAAATGCAGGAACTATCAAAGAATTTTTACCATTGTTATGAAGTACAATATGTCATGAGAAAACATTGTCATAATCACTGGGATCCGTTGAAGCGTTCCAGAGTTATAACCTCATAATGGGACAGTGGTCAGAATTGTAAAAATTGGCCCGGTCATTAACGTGCAAACCACCCTTGGGGGTAATGGGGTTAAGTTTCTTGGTGGTGTGAACAGGTTTCTACAGACTTGTTCACTGTGCAAGTAGCCCATGTGTTTTTGGTTCTATAATTGTTCTCTTGTTTCTACAAAACTGGGGAGTCCACCACTCCTCCGTGGGCCATTTGCACTAAAGCTGTTCCATCCTGCATGTCCACATGGATATTTTCTCTCTGAACCCTGCTTATACAGGTACTATAAAGATGATCAGGTTTTTAAATACATCAGATAGGGATTATATACATTAGATAGGACTGCTCTATTATGGGTATACCTTGGCGATTGGTGGAGCAGCTTAATATACATTTTTTGTTTTCAAAAAAACGTATTAACTACATACCTTGTATTTTTTCATTTTTTGACTAGCACTTGCTCATTTACTGTGATTTCTTTACAACAGAGTATTTTTGACCTCGCTTAGCCTTTTTTTTTTGCGTTGTCAAGTTTCTTGGTGGTGTGAACAGGTTTCTACAGTCTTGTTCACTGTGCAAGTAGCCCATGTGTTTTTGGTTCTATAATTGTTCTCTTGCTTCTAACCTATTCTATTCTATACCGCACGCGGCATCTGCCGGCTATCTATCTATCTATCTATCTAATCTATCTGTCTATTAAAAAAATATATATACAGTATAACTGTACATATATATATAAATATATATATATATATATATATATACAGTGCGATGTGTTGTGATCTGGTGGCCTTGGAGCAGCATGAGACGTAGTCTGGAGAAGGTGGTCCCTGTACTGACCGCAAACCCTGAACCTAGCAGCGCAACTAAAAGTAGCCGTGGGGGGTACCTAACTCTCCCTAGACCCCTCGGCACAGCCTAAGATCTAACTACCCCTAAAGACAGAAACAGGAAACCTATCTTGCCTCAGAGAAAATCCCCAAAGGATAGATAGCCCCCACAAATATTGACTGTGAGAGGAGAGGGAAATAACATACGCAGATATGAAATCAGATTTTAGCATAGGAGGCCATACTAGCTAAAAAGAAAGAATAGAACAGAGTACTATGCGGTCAGTATAAAAACACTAGAAAATATCCACCGCAGAAAATACGGATCACCACATCTGACTAAAGACATGGGGGGTATATCTGCATCTCCAGAGAAATAGCTAGGCTGCAAAAAAATCCTTCAAAGACCAAGCTGGACAAGACAAAAACATGAAAATGCACAGAACTATAAGGTCCACTACAGGTGGACAGCAAAAACAAAGCCAGGACTTATCTTTGTAGAAAAACACAGCAAACTGGAGAGACCAGCAGGGAAGTGAATCCTTCAAGAACAATGGACAACTGGCACTGACTAAAGGATCCAGCAAAGCTATATACCCCAGTCAGTTTTGCAATTAGTAGATACACCTGTCCACTCCTGCAGTCCAGGCACAACTGCATTACCCTCTACAACCACCAGAGGGAGCCCAAAAGCTGAATTCACAACAGTACCCCCCCCCCTTGAGGAGGGGTCACCGAACCCTCACCAGAGCCCCCAGGCCGATCAGGATGAGCCCGATGAAAGGCACGAACCAAATCAACGGCATGGACATCAGAGGCAGAAACCCAAGAATTATCCTCCTGGCCATAACCCTTCCACTTGACAAGGTACTGAAGCTTCCACCTCGAAAAACGGGAATCCAAAATCTTCTCAACAACATATTCCAACTCCCCATCGACCAATACAGGGGCCGGAGGATCAACAGAGGGAACAACGGGCTCCACATATTTCCGCAACAAAGATCTATGGAAGACATTATGAATAGCAAAAGAGGCCGGAAGCGCCAGGCGAAAGGACACCGGATTAATAATCTCAGAAATCCTATAAGGACTAATAAATCGAGGCTTAAAATTAGGGGAAGAAACCTTCATAGGAACATGACGGGAAGATAACCAAACCAGATCACCAACCCAAAGCCGGGAACCAACACACCGACGACGGTTAGCAAAACGCTGAGCCTCCTCCTGAGACAGCACCAAATTGTCCACCACATAAGCCCAAATCTGCTGCAACCTGTCGACCACAGAATCCACACCAGGAAGGTCAGAAGGCTCAACCTGCCCAGAAGAAAAACGAGGATGAAAACCAAAATTACAAAAAAAAGGCGAAACCAAAGTAGCCGAACTAGCCCGATTATTAAGGGCAAACTCGGCCAATGGCAAAAAAGCCACCCAATCATCCTGAT
Organism: Ranitomeya imitator; assembly: GCF_032444005.1. Lineage (NCBI taxonomy): Eukaryota > Metazoa > Chordata > Amphibia > Anura > Dendrobatidae > Ranitomeya > Ranitomeya imitator. Next base: position 118,901,653 of record NC_091282.1, on the reverse strand, counting down.
CAGCAGACGCAAAGCATCTCAAATAGGTCTCCAAGGTCTGATTAGTTCGCTCAGTCTGGCCATTTGTCTGAGGATGAAATGCAGAGGAAAAAGACAAATCAATGCCCAGCTTGGCACAAAAGGCCCGCCTAAACCTAGAAACAAACTGGGAACCTCTGTCGGACACAATATTCTCCGGAATACCATGCAAACGTACCTCATGCTGAAAAAACAACGGAACCAAATCAGAAGAAGAAGGCAATTTAGGCAAAGGCACCAAATGAACCATCTTAGAAAATCGGTCACAGACAACCCAGATAACCGACATTCTTTGGGAAACAGGAAGATCGGAAATAAAATCCATAGAAATATGCGTCCAAGGTCTCTCAGGGACCGGCAATGGCAAAAGCAACCCACTAGCGCGGGAACAGCAAGGCTTAGCCCGCGTACAAATCCCACAGGACTGCACAAAAGAACGCACATCCCGTGACTAGGAAGGCCACCAAAAGGACCTATTAACCAATTCTCTGGTACCAAAAATCCTAGGATGGCCAGCCAACACAGAACAATGAACCTCAGAAATCACTTTACTAGTCCATCTATCAGGAACAAACAGTTTCCCCACAGGACAGCGGTCAGGCTTATCAGCCTGAAATTCCTGAAGAACCCGTCGCAAATCAGGGGAGATGGCAGAAAGAATCACCCCTTCCTTCAAAATGCCGACCGGCTCAAGAACCCCAGGGGAATCAGGAAAAAAACTCCTAGAGAGGGCATCCGCCTTAACATTCTTAGTACCAGGAATGTACGAGACCACAAAATCAAAAACAGGGACCATCGAGCCTGTATAGGATTCAGCCATTTGGCAGACTCGAAGTAAATCAGATTCTTATGATCGGTCAGGACCACAATACGGTGCTTGGCCCCCTCAAGCCAATGTCGCCACTCCTCAAATGCCCACTTCATAGCCAACAACTCCCGATTGCCGACATCATAATTGCATTCCGCAGGCGAAAACTTCCGAGAAAAGAAAGCACACGGTTTCATCAAGGAACCATCAGAATTCCTCTGAGACAAAACGGCCCCTGCCCCAATCTCAGACGCGTCAACCTCAACCTGAAATGGAAGAGAAACATCTGGCTGACGCAACACAGGGGCAGAAGTAAATCGGCGTTTAAGCTCCTGAAAGGCAGAAACAGCCGTGGAGGACCAATTCGTCACATCAGCGCCTTTCTAGGTCAAATCGGTTAGAGGTTTAACCACACTTTAGAAGTTGGCAATGAAACGACGATAAAAATTAGCAAAGCCCAAGAATTTCTGAAGGCTCTTCACAGATGTGGGCTGAATCCAATCATGAATGGCCTGAACCTTAACCGGATCCATTTCTATAGATGAGGGAGAAAAAATGAAGCCCAAAAAAAGAAACCTTCTGCACTCCAAAGAGGCACTTTGACCCCTTCACAAACAAAGCATTATTACGGAGGATCTGAAATACCATCCTGACCTGTTTCACATGAGACTCCCAATCATTGGAAAAAATCAAAATATACAACCATGAATTTATCAAGATAACTCCGAAAGATATCATGCATGAAGGATTGGAACACAGATGGGGCATTAGAGAGTCCGAATGGCATCACAAGGTATTCAAAATGACCTTCGGGCGTATTAAATGCAGTTTTCCATTCGTCGCCCTTCTTGATACGAATAAGATTATATGCCCCTCGAAGGTCAATCTTAGTAAACCAGCTAGACCCCTTAATCCTAGCAAACAAATCAGTAAGCAAAGGCAAGGGGTATTGAAATTTAACCGTGATCTTATTCAAGAGGTGATAATCAATACAGCATCTCAAGGAGCCATCCTTCTTGGCAACAAAAAAGAACCCCGCTCCCAACGGTGAAGAAGATGGCCGAATATGCCCTTTCTCCAAAGACCCCTTAATATAGCTCCGCATGGCGGTATGTTCAGGCACAGACAGGTTGAAAAGTCGGCCCTTAGGGAACTTACAACCTGGAATCAAATCAATAGCACAATCACAGTCCCTATGCGGTGGAAGGGAACTGGATTTGGGCTCATCGAATACATCCTGGAAGTCAGACAAAAACTCAGGAACTTCAGAAGAGGGGGGAAGAGGAGATTGAAATCAAAGGAACCTGATCATGAACCCCCTGACAACCCCAACTAGTCACAGACATGGATTTCCAATCTAACACCGGATTATGTAGCTGCAACCATGGAAAACCCAGCACAATATCATCATGCAAATTATGCAACACCAGAAAACGACAATCTTCCTGATGGGCTGGCGCCATGCGCATGGTCAGCTGTGTCCAAAACTGAGGTTTATTTTTAGCCAACGGTGTGGCATCAATGCCCCTCAAAGGAATAGGGTTCTGCAAAGGCTGCAAGGGAAAACCACAACGTCTGGCAAATTCTAAGTCCATTAAGTTCAGAGCGGCGCCTGAATCCACAAATGCCATGACAGAAAATGATGATAATGAGCAGATCAAGGTCACAGATAACAGAAATTTAGGTTGTATAGTACTGATAGCAACAGAACTAGCGATTCTCTTAGTACGCTTAGGGCAATCAGAAATAACATGAGCAGAATCGCCGCAGAAAAAACACAACCTATTCTGACGCCTGAATGTTTGACGTTCAGCTCTAGACAAAATCCTATCACACTGCATAGGCTCAGGGCTCCGCTCAGAGGACAACACCACAGTGTGCACAACTCTGCGCTCGCGCAAGCGCCGATCAATCTGAATGGCCAGAGTCATAGAATCACTCAGACCAGCAGGCGTGGGGAACCCCACCATAACATCTTTAACGGATTCAGAAAGACCCTTTCTGAAAATTGCTGCCAAGGCATTCTCATTCCATTTAGTCAGTACACACCATTTTCTAAATTTCTGGCAATACAATTCCCCCGCTTCTTGACCTTGACACAGGGCTAACAAGATTTTCTCAGCCTGATCCACAGAATTAGGCTCATCATACAACAACCCCAATGCCTGAAAGAACGAATAAACATTAAGCAAAGCAGGATTGCCAGATTCCAAGGAAAATGCCCAATCCTGTGGGTCACCACGCAGCAGAGATATGATGATTTTAACCTGATGAATAGGATCACCAGAAGACCGGGGTCTTAATGCAAAAAACAGTTTACAGTTATTTTTGAAACTCAAAAATTTGGATATGTCACCAAAGAATAAATAAGAAGAGGGAATCTTAGGTTCTAAGGCAGGAGTCTGAACAATGAAATCTGAAATATCCTGTACCCTAGCAGCAAGCTGATCCACCCGAGAAACTAACTCCTGAACATTCATGTTAATATTAGACTCCGTAGCCACCCAGAGGTAAAGAGGGAGGAACAGACCAAACAGGCTAAGGAAAAAAAAATGGCTCAAAATCTTTCCACCCTTCTTCTGAGATGCAATTAACTCATTGTTGGCCAGTTGTACTGTTATGATCTGGTGGCCTTGGAGCAGCATGAGACGTACTCTGGAGAAGGTGGCCCCTGTACTGACCACAAACCCTGAACCTAGCAGCGCAACTAAAAGTAGCCGTGGGGGGTACCTAACTCTCCCTAGACCCCTCGGCACAGCCTAAGATCTAACTACCCCTAAAGACAGAAACAGGAAACCTATCTTGCCTCAGAGAAAATCCCCAAAGGATAGATAGCCCCCCACAAATATTGACTGTGAGAGGAGAGGGAAATAACATACGCAGATATGAAATTAGATTTTAGCATAGGAAGCCATACTAGCTAAAAAGAAAGAACAGAGTACTATGCGGTCAGTATAAAAACATTAGAAAATATCCACCGCAGAAAATACGGATCACCACATCTGACTAAAGACATGGGGGGTATATCTGCATCTCCAGAGAAATAGCTAGGCTGCAAAAAATCCTTCACAGACCAAGCTGGACAAGACAAAAACATGAAAATGCACAGAACTATAAGGTCCACTGCAGGTGGACAGCAAAAACAAAGCCAGGACTTATCTTTGTAGAAAAACACAGCAAACTGGAGAGACCAGCAGGGAAGTGAATCCTTCAAGAACAATGGACAACTGGCACTGACTAAAGGATCCAGCAAAGCTATATACCCCAGTCAGTTTTGCAATTAGTAGATACACCTGTCCACTCCTGCAGTCCAGGCACAACTGCATTACCCTCTACAATCACCGGAGGGAGCCCAAAAGCTGAATTCACAACAGCCATGCAAAAGTATTCGGCTCCCTGGAACTTTTCAACCTTTTCCCACATATCATGCTTCAAACATAACGATACCAAATGTAAATTTTTGGTGAAGAATCAACAACAATGGAACACAATTGTGAAGTTGTGCGAAATGTATTGGTTATTTTAAATTTTTGTGGAAATTCAAAATCTGAAAAGTGGGGCGTGCAATATTATTCGGCCCCTTTAACTTAATACTTTTGCTGCGATTACAGCTGCAAGTCACTTGGGGTATGTCTCTATCAGTTTTATACATCGAGAGACTGACATTCTTGCTCATTCTTCCTTGGCAAACAGCTTGAGCTCAATGAGGATTGATGGAGATCGTTTGTGAACAGCAGTTTTCAGCTATTTCCACAGATTCTCGATTGCATTGAGATCTGGACTTTGGCTTGGCCATTCTAACACCTGGATACGTTTATTTGTGAACCATTCCATTGTAGATTTTGCTTTATGTTTGGGATCATTGTCTTGTTGGAAGACAAAATATCCATCCCAGTCTCAGGTGTTTTGCAGACCCCAACAGGTTTTCTTCAAGAATGGTCCTGTATTTGGCTCCATCCATCTTCCCATCAATTTTAACCATCTTCCCTGTCCCTGCTGAAGAAAAGCAGGCCCAAACCATGATGCTGCCACCACCATGTTTGACAGTGGGGACAGTGTGTTCAGGGTGTTGAGCTGTGTTGCCTTTACGCCAAACATATCGTTTGGCATTGTTGCCAAAAAGTTTGATTTTGGCTTCATCTGACCAGAGCACCTTCTTCCACATGTTTGGTGTGTCTCCCAGGTGACTTGTTGCAAACTTTAACCAACACTTTTTATGGATATCTTTGAGAAATGGCTTTCTTCTTGCCACGCTTCCATAAAGGCCAGATTTGTGCAGTGTATGACTGATTGTAGTCCAATGGATAGACCGTCCCACCTCAGCTGTAGATCTCTGCAGTTGATCCAGAGTGATCATGGGCCTCTTGGCTGCATCTCTGATCAGTCTTCTCCTTGTTTGAGATGAAAGTTTAGAGGGAGAGCCGGGTCTTGGTAGATTTGCAGTGGTATGATACTCCTTCCATTTCAATATGATCGCTTGCACAGTGCTCCTTGGGATGTTTGAAGTTTTGGAAATAATTTTGTATCCAAACCTGGCTTTAATCTTCTCCACAACAGTATCACTGACCTGCCTGTTGTGTTCCTTGGTCTTCATGATGCTCTCTGTGCTTCAAACAGAACCCTGAGACAATCACAGAGCAGGTGCATTTATACGGAGACTTGATTACACAAAGGTAGATTATATTTATCATCATTAAGCATATAGGACAACATTGTATCATTCAGAGATCCACAATGAAATTCTGGAGTGAGTTTGCTGCACTGAAAGTAAAGGGGCCGAATAATATTGCACGCCCCACTTTTCAGTTTTTGAATTTCCACAAAAATGTAAAATAACCAATAAATTTCTTTCAACTTCACAATTGTTTTCCACTTGTTGATTGTTGACCAAAAATTAACATTTGGAATCTTTATGTTTCAAGCATGATATGTGGGAAAAGGTTGAAAAGTTCCAGGGAGCCGAATACTTTTGCAAGGCACTATATATACGCTGCTCAAAAAAATAAAGGGAAAACTAAAATACTACATCCTAGATATCTCTGAATGAAATATTCAAGTTGCAAATTTTTATTCGTTGCATAGTGGAATGTGTTCAGAACAAGAAAACATAACAATTATCAATGTAAATCAAAATGAATATCTCATGGAGATCTGGATTTGGAACGATACTCAAAATCAAAGTGGAAAATCAAATTACAGGCTGATCCAACTTCAGTGGAAATGCCTCATGACAAGGAAAAGATGCTCAGTATTGTGTGTGACCTCCACGTGCCTGTATGACCTCCCTACTGTACAACACCTCCTGATGGATCTCCTCCCAGACCTGAACTAAAGCATCTGCCAACTCCTGGACAGTCTGTGGTGCCACGTGACGTGGTGGATGGAGTGAGACATGATGTCCCAGATGTGCTCAATCGGATTCAGGTCTGGGGAATGGGCGGGCCAGTCCATAGCTTCAATGCCTTCATCTTGCAGGAACTGCTGACACACTCCAGCCACATGAGGTCTGGAATTGTCCTGCATTAGGAAGAACCCAGGGTCAACCGCACCAGCATATGGTCTCGCAAGGGGTCTAAGGATCTCATCTCGGTACCTAATGGCAGTCAGGCTACCTCTGGCGAGCACATGGAGGGCTCTGCGGCCCTCCAAAGAAATGCCACCCCACACCATTACTGACCCACTGCCAAAACGGTCATGCTGAAGGATGTTGCAGGCAGCAGATCGCTCTCCATGGCATCTCCGGATTCTCTCATGTCTGTCACATGTGCTCAGTGTGAACCTGCTTTCATCTGTGAAGAACACAGGGCGCCAGTGGTGAATTTGCCAATACTGGTGTTTTGTGGCAAATGCCAAGCGTCCTGCACGGTGTTGGGCTGTGAACACAACCCCATCTGTGGACATTGGGCACTCAGACCATCCTCATGGAGTCGGTTTCTAACCGTTTGTGCAGCCACATGCACATTTGTGGCCTGCTGGAGGTCATTTTGTAGGCCTCTGGCAGAGCTCCTCATGTTCCTCTTTGCACAAAGGTGGAGGTAGCGGTCCTGCTGCTGGGTTGTTACCGGGGCCCTCCTACAGCCCCCTCCACGTCTCCCGTTGTACTGGCCTGTCTCCTGGTAGCGCCTCCAGCCTCTGGACACTACGCTGACAGACACAGCAAACTTTCTTGCCACAGCTGGCATTGATGTGCCATCCTGGATGAGCTGCACTACCTGAGCCACTTGTGTGCATTGTAGAGTCCGTCTCATGCTACCGCGAGTGTGAAAGCACAACCAACATTCAAAAGTGACCAAAACATCAGCCAGAAAGCATTGAGATGTGGTCTGTGGTCCCCACCTGCAGAACCACTCCTTTATTGAGGGTGTCTTGAAAATTGCCAATAATTTCCATCTGTTGTCTATTCCACTTGCACAACAGCATGTGAAATTGATTGTCAATCAGTGTTGCTTCCTAAATGGACAGTTTGATTTCACAGAAGTTTGATTTAATTGGAGTTAGATTCTGTTGTTTAAGTGTTCCCTTTATTTTTTGAGCAGTGTATATATATATATATATATATATATATACTGTATATAGAGTATATACAGTATATATATATATATATATATGTTTTGAAGATTATTTGGTTTAAAAAGATCAGTACAGTTGTATTTTACAATGCGATTTTGACATGAGCTTTTACATACAGAGCACTGATGTTAAATTCGCATTGCATACGGATTGCATATGCATGTTATATGGATTTCCCAAGGAAAAAATCACACGGAAATCTCATTACACTCGCATGACACTCGCATAGCACTCGTCGTTTTTTCTGTCCAGAAATCGGACTGTATTTTTTCTCGCAAATGGGTATGAGCCCTAAAAGAGACTTCCGGCTCACACAGAGTGATCAGGAGACTCTGGAGAGCAATGATGTCACTGAGAAGAGGAGCAGAACGATGCTGGATCCCAGAGAAGGTGGCCGTGGGGGACTATATTAACATGTACACAATACATTACATGTACACAGATTTATTTTAGAATTAACAATTATATAGAGGAGCACGAGGAAGGGGAATATTTTAATTTCAGTAATGGGTCCTCAATCCTTTATGTACTCATCTCTAGTATTCACATCTTCATATTTTCAGCTTACTTTCTAGATCTACAGATGTTTATTTATGCAGAAGGATCTACTTTGTGATCAATATGTTGTGATTTCTCTCTTTAGCACCTCATGTTATAAACTAATGATGAATCATCAAGTGTTGTTAAAACAGCAACTACACCCCAAGGAGTTTTTTTTAACGAAGTAGGCATTTTGGGAATCTCAGTGACATCACAAATTTAACAACAGAACCAGATGAACCTTGTCAGGTTGGATGCACAATGCGCAGCCAACCAGCTGTGGAAACAATAGCTGTTCATAGACAGGCACCAGCTGTTTTAGCAAGTCGGTTGGAGTGTTTATGGACGCTTTATTTGACACTTGGAATGTATCCCAGTGGTTTTCTTGGATTTTTAAAGCAGAAATTTCTGCTCTCAGAGACATCACTCATAGGATTAAAACCTGCTATTTCAATATTTGGCTTTGGTAATAATATATTTTAACAATGAAGAAATGAGATGTGAGTAATGAGTCTGAAGTACCTGCACATTGAAAATGACAAACTAATCATTAATAACAGTGTAAACGCTGCTGAAATGTTAGCTATAACATCTTCTGGACTATTTACTTACATATAATAAATGGAAAAGCCTCCATTAATCCTAATAGCCTCAACTACCCTCTTAATTTGTTAAGTCCAATTGTGATTACAGATTGGATAACGGAGCATGTACATATTCACATACAATTTTCTTTTTCAAACCACTACATTAAAATTGAACATGAAATAATACTATTGATTTAAAGGAGTCTTCCAGGCTTCAGTTAGATTTCTGCAATCTATACGACTGTGGATTTAAACATGCACACTGTCAGGATTCTGGTCTGTTGGCTGCTCAAGCAGGCAGTTACATGTGTGGCACCCCAGGAGTCCGGTTGCCACAGTGGCATTGCCTCCTTCAGTGGGAGTGATGCCATGCCTGGAAGCAAGAGGAGTCCCCTTTCCAGGTAATTTCAGCATACAACACCTTTCCTGACTCCAGACCAGAAGGGGGAGCTCGAACACCTGTTTTAGGGGAACTTCCCTAAAAATTCTGGCCTGGAGGTGGGGTTAGTCAGTTCAGTGTGAGAGCAGACAGTGAAGGAGGAAGAGGCAAAAAGTGAGGAGAATCTGCAACTGAGCTCACCCCAGAACTAAGCGCCGAAGACTGGACACCGGAGTCCATGTTTGTGTGGGAACTTCAGGCCGTGCAACCAAATCTGGAGGACAGGAGATTGTAGGTCTCCTGGCCCCAGCTGACACCCGAAGGCACAGCAGCATATGAGAGCCCGGAGTCACCACAAGGGAGTAACAAAGTAACATAGTAACATAGTTATTAAAGGGAACCTGTCACCTGAATTTGGCGTGACCAGTTTTTGGTCATATGGGCGGAGTTTTCAGGTGTTTGATTCACCCTTTCCTTACCCGCTGGCTGCATGCTGGCCGCAATATTGGATTGAAGTTCATTCTCTGTCCTCTGTAGTACACGTCTGCGCAAGGCAATCTTGCCCGCCAAATTCAGGTGACAGGTTCCCTTTAAGGTTGAAGGAAGACTTTAAGTCTAACTTGTTCAACCCATAGCCTAACCTAACATGCCCTAATATGTTGATCCAGAGGAAGGCAAAAAAAAACCATGTAGCAAAGAGTAAGCTCCACACTGGGGAAAAAAATTTCTTCCCGACTCCACATACGACAATCAGACTAGTTCCCTGGATCAACGCCCTATCAAGGAATCTAGTGTATATACCCTGTAACATTATACTTTTGAAGAAAGGCATCCAGTCCCCTTTTAAATTTAAGTAATGAATCACTCATTACAACATCATATGGCAGAGAGTTCCATAGTCTCACTGCTCTTACAGTAAAGAATCCGCGTCTGTTATTATGCTTAAACCTTCTTTCCTCCAGACATAGAGGATGCCCCCTTGTCCCTGTCTCAGGTCTATGATTAAAAAGATAATCAGAAAGGTCTTTGTACTGTCCCCTCATATATTTATACATTAAAATAAGATCACCCCTTAGCCTTCGTTTTTCCAAACTAAATAGCCCCAAGTGTAATAATCTATCTTGGTATTGCAGACCCCCCAGTCCTCTAATAACCTTGGTCGCTCTTCTCTGCACCCACTCTAGTTCAGCTATACCTTTCTTATACACCGGAGACTAGGGTTGAGCGAAACGGATTTGACAAATTAAAAAATCGCCGACTTTCGGCAAAGTCGGGTTTCATGAAACCCGACTCGATCCTAGTGCCGATCTGTGCACAAAAGTCACGTTTCGTATGACGCTTTCAGCGCCATTTTTCAGCCAATGAAGGAGGACGCAGAGTGTGGGCAGCGTGATGACATAGGTCTCGGTCCCCACCATCTTAGAGAAGGGCATGACAGTGATTGGCTTGCTTTCTGTGGCATCACAGGGGCTATAAAGGGGCATGCACGCCGACTGCCATCTTACTTCTGCCGATCTTAGCATAGGGAGAGGTTGCTGCAGCTTCATCAGATGAAGGGATATAGTTAAGGAGGGAAGATTAACCCCCAAACTGCTTGTGCTGTAGCGATTTCCACTGTCCAACACCACCATTTTTTTGCAGGAACAGTGGAGGCTATATTTTTGTGCATCAGCTCTGTAGCTTATTAGGCTGCCTTATAAGGCTCCCTGATAGCTGCATTGCTGTTTGCATGCTGCTGTGCAAACCAACTGCTTTTTTAAAAGCAAAAATCCTGTTGCTCCTTTCTGCACAGTTATCTTGTTTATTTTTCCACACTTTTGTGTGCAGCAGTCCTTTTTATTGCTGCCATACTTTTCCTGAGATCATTGTAGAGAGATTGAAATTGTACTACAGTCCTTTTTTTCCAGCCACTTTCTGCCAGTTACATTGTGTTGTTTTATACACTGGGGCTGAGTTTTGGTTCCGTCTCCCCTCAAAAAAGTGAGATTCAAATTCTCACAAAGTGGATATACTTCAGTCCTGTTAGTTTGTCGTATGTCAGCCAGCCACTTTCTGCCACTTAGATTGCGTTGTTATATACACTGGGCCTGAGTTTTGGTTCAGTCTCCCCAAAAAAAGTGAGATTCAAATTCTCACAAAGTGGATATATTTCAGTCCTGTCAGTTTGTCTTATATCAGCCAGCCACTTTCTGCCCCTTACATTGTGTTGTTTTATCCACAGGGCCTGAGTTTTGGTTCAGTCTCCACCCCAAAAAAGTGAGATTCAAATTCTCACAAAGTGGATATACTTCAGTCCTGTTAGTTTGTTGTATATCAGCCAGCCACTTTCTGCCACTTACATTGTGTTGTTTCATACAATGGGCCTGAGTTTTGGTTCAGTCTCCCAAAGAAAGGGAGATTCAAATTCTCACAAAGTGGATATACTTCAGTCCTGTTAGTTTGTCGTATATCAGCCAGCCACTTTCTGCCACTTACATTGTGTTGTTTTATGCACAGAGCCTCAGTTTTGGTTCAGTCTCCCAAAAAAAAGGGAGATTTAAATTCTCACCAAGTTTATATACACCTTCCAACTTGTTTTACAGTACCATATAATGGTTGTTATTTTGGTTAGATTTTCCAAAAGGAAAAGAGGAAGTCTGGTGGAAGAGCCCGTGGGCGGTGTTTGCCAGCTGGTACTGATGGTGGTGGTGGTGGTGGTGCATCTGGTGGTAGTGGCAAAAGCACAATAGCACCTAAGGCTGGAGGTGTTGAGCCAGCATCATCGTCTGGCTACACAAGGCTTCGAAGGCTCCCTTATCTGGGAGTAGGAAAACAGCTTTTAAAGACGGAGCAGCAGGAAAAAGTTTTGGCTTTCCTTGCTGACTCAGCCTCTAGCTCTTTCGCCTCCTCTTCAGAAAGTTCCAAATATAAAATCAGCGAGTCGTCAGTGGATGCTCCCAGTCAGGAACAAGACGTTTCCTTGTGTCTTTCACCAAAACCATAAGTAAAGGATGCGTCAGGCGACACTACAGGTTATTATTATTATTATTATTATTATTTATTTATTTATATAGCACCATTGATTCCATGGTGCTGTACATGAGAAGGGGTTACATACAAGTTACAAATATCACATACAGTAAACAAACTAACAATGACGGACTGATACAGAGGGGCGAGGACCCTGCCCTTGCGGGCTTACATTCTACAGGATTATGGGGAAGGAGACAGTAGGTTGAGGGTTGCAGGAGCTCCGGTGTTGGTGAGGCGGTAGCTCCGGTGTTGGTGAGGCGGTAGCTCCGGTGTTGGTGAGGCGGTAGCTCCGGTGTTGGTGAGGCGGTAGCTTCGATAGTGATGAGGCAGCAGCGGTGTCAGTGCAGGCTGTAGGCTTTCCTGAAGAGATGAGTTTTCAGGTTCCGTCTGAAGGATCCGACTGTGGTTGATAGTCGGACGTGTTGGGGCAGAGAGTTCCAGAGGATGGGGGATATTCGGGAGAAGTCTTGGAGGCGATTGGATGAGGAGCGAATAAGTGTGGAGGAGAGAAGGAGGTCTTGGGAGGACCGGAGGTCACGTGAGGGAAGATATCGAGAGATTAGTTCAGAGATATATGGAGGAGACAGGTTGTGGATGGCTTTGTAGGTCAGTATTAGCAATTTGAACTGGATACGCTGAGGGAATGGGAGCCAGTGAAGAGATTTGCAGAGGGGGGAAGCGGAGGAGTAGCGAGGAGAGAGATGGATTAGTCGGGCAGCAGAGTTAAGGATGGACTGGAGAGGTGCAAGGGTGTTAGCAGGGAGGCCACAGAAAAGGATGCTGCAGTAGTCAAGGCGGGAAATGATGAGGGCGTGCACAAGCATTTTAGTAGATTGGGGGTTGAGGAAAGGACGGATCCTGGAGATATTTTTGAGCTGGAGGCGACAGGAGGTGGAAAGAGCTTGGATGTGTGGTTTGAAGGACAGGGCAGAGTCGACGGTTACTCCGAGGCAGCGGACTTCGGGTACAGGGGAAAGCATGATGTCATTGACTGCGATAGATAGGTCAAGTAAGGAAGATTTGTGGCATGGAGGAAAGATGATGAGTTCAGATTTGTCCACATTGAGTTTGAGGAAGCGAGAGGAGAAGAAGGAGGATATGGCTGATAGGCACTCTGGGATTCTGGACAGCAGAGCGGTGACGTCTGGGCCAGAGAGGTAGATCTGAGTGTCGTCAGCATAGAGGTGGTACTGGAATCCATGGGACTTTATGAGTTGTCCCAAGCCAAGTGTATAGATTGAGAAGAGTAGGGGTCCTAGAACAGAGCCTTGGGGGACTCCAACAGAGAGAGGGTGGGATGAGGAGGTAGTATGGGAGTGGGAGACGCTGAATGTGCGGTTGGAAAGGTACGTGGCAATCCAGGATAGGGCGAGGTCTTTGATGCCAAAGGAGGAGAGCATCTGCAGTAGGAGGCAGTGGTCAACTGTGTCGAAAGCAGAGGATAGGTCTAGAAGGAGGAGTACAGAGTATTGTCCAGTAGCTTTGGCGGTAAGTAGGTCGTTCGTGATTTTGGTCAGGGCAGTCTCAGTTGAGTGATGGGGGCGGAAACCAGATTGTAGATTGTCATACAAGTTAGATGAGAGGTGGGAGGAGAGTTCAGCATGGACGTGCTGCTCCAGGAGTTTGGAAGCAAATGGGAGCAGCGATATTGGGCGATAGCTGGACATAGCAGTTGGATCGAGGGTTGGCTTTTTAAGGATAGGCGTGATTGTGGCATGTTTGAACGCAGAGGGGAAGGTGCCAGAAGTTAGTGATAGGTTGAAGAGGTGGGTTAGGGATGGGAGGTTACTCCATGGAGCTCTTTACACATACCGTGCCTGGGTTAGAAAGGGAAATTGTTAACTGCCCATTACAAGATGAATCGGACATGGAGTGCACTGATGCACAGCCACAGCTAGATTATTATGCAATTCACTACATTGCCCTCGCAGTGTACTGAGCCAGAATCTGACCCTGATGAGACTATGGTGCCCCGTCCCGAATGCTATAGCACCTTACACGGTGACACAGAGGAAGGTACACATGACATTGAAGAGGAGGTGGTAGATGACCCAGTTGTTGATCCAGATTGGCAGCCATTGGGGGAAGAGGGTGCCGCTGCCAGTAGCTCAGAAGCGGAGGAGGATGATCCGCAGCAGCCATCTACATCGCAACAGCTGTCATCTGGCAGGCCCATATCAGGCCAAAAACGTTTGTCAAAAACAAAAACAGTTTTAGGACAGCGTGGCAAGCCGGTAAAAGTAGCACAGCGTGCAATGCCTGAAAAGGTATTCCATAGTAGGAAGAGTGCAGTGTGGCAATTTTTTAACCAAGATCCGAATGATCAGTCAAAAGTTATCTGTAAGAAATGCTCAAAGACCTTTAGCAGAGGGAATAATCTTCAAAATTTAAATACAACGTGCATGCTTAGACATTTAACCCTCCGTCACATACAATAGGCCTGACAGGCGCAGCTCTTTTACTTTCATTTCTCCCTTCTCACCAGATTTTCAGGAAACCCCCTCCCTGTAGATAGTCTCCTGGCTCTAGCTGCTGTGTGATACCTGATACCACAGTTGGTCTGCAGAGCTTCAGGAAGGAAGATATAGCTGTGCTCGCTTCTCAGGCTCATTGGTCCTGAACACATCACACTTTATAAGGTTGGTATGTAATGTTTTTAGTCATTACTATTGTTTATTTAGCTTGTTTTATGAATGGATAGAGAAAGGTTTATGGATATTTCATATAAATAAGGCAGATTTTCTTACAAATGAAAGTGTGCTTCTCAGGAGTTGTGAAATTTGTGTATATCAAAGTTATTACTTTTATATTGAGTAAATGTTTTTTTTTTGCACCTGATTATGTGTAGTCTCTTTTATTACATCCCTATGAAGGTCTATGATCACTTTTAGAGCACTGAAATTGCAAACATTAGATATTATAGGTATTTTTCTAGCCTGCGCCTGACAGTCACATTGTATGTGAACTCGTTAGAACCGATATTGTATGTGACGGAGGGTTAAACAGCATGCACTTGCAAGCCTGGACTAACTACCAAACGTCCCGTACCGTTGGTGCACCCACTCAGAATGAAGGTAGTCAGCAACACTACATTGCTTTTCTCACTGTAAGCCCACCTGTTAGGACACCACCAGCAGCAAATGTGGAGGTATCGTCACAAGGCCAAAGCAGTCAGGGAATCACAAGGTTATTTTTAGGAAACACTGTATGTAGGCCAACATCAAGAATACCATCACCAACCCTCTCTCAATCCGCCATGTCCACCGCCACCACCGCTAGTTCCACCATATGCAGCTCTCCAGTCCAGCTCACCCTACAAGAGACTCTCGTTAGCAAAAGGAAGTACTCATCCTCTCATCCGTGTACACAGGGTTTGAACGCTCACATTGCTATACTAATCTCATTAGAGATCATGCCCTACTGGTTGGTTGAAAGCGAAGCTTTCAAAGACCTGATGGCCTACGCAGCACCACGCTATGACCTACCCAGTCGGCACTTCTTTACGAGAAAAGCCATCCCAGCCCTCCACCAGCATGTCAAAGACCGCATTGTCCATGCACTGAGGCAATCAGTCAGTGGAAAGGTGCACCTCACAACAGATGCATGGACCAGTAGGCATGGCCAGGAACGTTACGTGTCCATCACGGTGCACTGGGTTAATGTGGTGGATGCAGGGTCCACAGGGGACAGCCATAGTGGGACAGTTCTGCATAGCTCACGGTCACGGAAACAGTTGGCTGTAGGCGTTCACCACCCCTCCTCCTCCTCCTCCTCCTCCAGAAGCGAAAGCTTGTCCACAGAGCGCAGTCACCCAACCACTCCATCCGCAGCTGCCAGTGTTGCACACAAGGTGTCCCATTATCGAACAGCTAGTGGTAAGCGTCAGCAGGCTGTGTCACAAATGAAGTGTTTGGGCGACAACAGACACACCGAGGAAGTACTGGCCGAGTACTTGCAGCAACAAATTCAGTCATGGCTGGGCAGTGTACATCTTGAGGCAGGCAAGGTAGTCAGTGATAACGGAAGGAATTTTATGGCTACCACAGCCCTTTCAGAACTTAAACACATACCTTGCCTGGCTCACACCTTGAACCTGGTGGTGCAGTGCTTCCTCAAAAATTATCCGGAGTTACCAGCCCTGCTCCTGAAGGTGCAAAGACTTTGCACGCACATCCGCCGGTCTCCCGTACACTCCAGCCGTATGCTGAACCATCAGCGATCGCTGAATCTTCCCCAGCACCACCTAATAATCGACGTTGCAACAAGGTGGAACTCCACACTGCATATGGTTCAGAGGCTGTGCGAACAGAGGCGTGCTGTGATTAATTTGAGGGAGGATACACATACATACACAGGCAGGCACTTGGATGGCAGACATGGAGTTGTCTGGTGTGCAGTGGTCGAAGCTACAAGACCTCTGTCAAGTCCTTCAATGTTTTGAGGAATGCACACGGCTGGTAAGTGCAGACGACGCCATCATAAGCATGAGCATCCCACTAATGCATCTGCTGATGCAAAGTTTGGCGCACATTAAGGAGCTGGCATCTGTAGCCGAGGAGGAGGGAAGCCTTGATGACAGTCAGCCATTGTCTGCTCAGGGAACTCTCCTGGACGAGGTGGCGGACAAAGAGGAGGAGGAGGATGATGGGGATGAATATTTATGGGAGTAGGATGCTTCTCAGGGGGCAATAGAAACTGGTGGCATTGCAAGGTCAGGTACAGGGTTTTTGCGGGACAGAAGTGATGTTGATTTGCAAGAAAGTGCTCCTCAACTCAGCACAAGCAGTGAATTGACACCTGAAACATTGGCCCACATGGCTATGTATGCCTTGCTTATCCTAAAAAGGGACCCCCGCATTATCAAAATGATGACCGATAACGATTACTGGTTGGCCTGCCTCCTGGATCCACGATATAAAGGAAAATTACAAAATATCATGCCACATGAGAACCTTGAGCAAATATTGGCTACCAAACAAGCAACTCTTGTAGACCGTTTGGTTCAGGCATTCCCAGCACACAGCGGCGGTGATGGTTCTCACACGAGCCGTAGGGAGCAACAAGGCAGAGGTGTTAGAGGTGCACAAATCCGAAGTGGCGTTGGACAGAGGGGTTTTATGACCAGGTTGTGGAGTGATTTCGCAATCACCGCTGACATGACAGGTACTGCTGCATCAATTCAAAGTGACAGGAGACAGCATTTGTCCAGTATGGTTACGAACTACTTTTCCTCCCTTATTGATGTTCTCCCTCACAGGTCATTCCCCTTTGATTACTGAGCATCTAAAATAGACACCTGGCCTGAATTGGCAGAATATGCATTACAGGAGCTCGCTTGCCCTGCTGCTAGTGTGCTATCAGAAAGAGTCTTCAGTGCTGCTGGTTCACTACTGACCGAAAAAAGGACACATCTGGCTACCCAGAATGTTGATGATCTAACCTTCATTAAAATGAACCAATCATGGATTTCAAATTATTTTGCCCCACCTTCCCCTGCTGACACTCAGCTGGCCTGAAAAATGGCTTGCTTTTGGCCTCCTCTTACTGACTTCTCCAATTCCTCCATTTGCAACTGCTGAATGTCCACCATAGGCCATTTTTATACCTCCCTAAATGGGCTGACTCCCCCCACAGGGCCGTGGTCACCACCTGGCACAAGCACCCGTGCGAGTGCCGTTTGCCTGGACAGGTGGGTGGGCCCACTCTTGGGCGATGGCACTAGCACAGGGTCCCTCATAGTACAATGAAGTGTCTCTGGCGGTGGTGGTGCACAACCAACATCAGATACACCGACACCGTCATAATATGAGAGGCCCTGTGCCAGTACCGCCGCCCACGAGAGAGTGTTCCCCCCAGTTCGAACAGTGCTCTACCACTTGCAATACTTACCTCTCCCTGCTCCACCACTGTGTCGTCTGTGCTGTTAAATCCTTCAATGGCACTGCCAATACAAATTTGTTGAAATGATAGATGATAGTTAAAATATACAGGGGCCCTGGCCTCCATTTAGACCAATTAATACTTTGCGCCTACTACCACTGTCTGCTACTCAGCAGAGGAGCCCACCCCTGTACCTAGCTATGCCACCTGTTTAGTCCTGTTACCAATTTTGAACTACATTTAGCCTACTTTATTATTTGGGCCTACTAACTGTGTCTGCCACTCATTAAAGTTTTCCTCCACTGAACAAAGCAATGCCGCCTGTTTAGTCCTGTTACCAATTTTGAACTGCATTTAGCCTACTTTATTATATGGGCCTACTAACTGTGTCTGTCACTCATTACAGTTTTCCTCCAATGAACAAAGGAATGCCGCCTGTTTAGGCCTGTTACCAATTTTGAACTGCATTTAGCCTACTTTATTATTTGGGCCTATATCTGTGTTTCCCCCTCATCCTGCCCATTGCACAGCCACTGCTAGATGAGTCTGCTGGTACATTGACCCAGACCACTACATTCCCCTTGCACTCTACACAGCCAGAATCTGACCCTGCTGAAAGTCAGGTTCCCCTTCCCGCATACTATACCACCTTACACGGGGACAAAGAAGAAGGTGCAGATGAAAGTGCAGGTTCCTTCATCAGGTGGGGGGGCATACTCGTTGGCGACATCACTGGCACAGGGCCCCTCATAGTACGCAAAAGTGTCTCTGCCAGTGGGAGGCGCCACCCGCCATCAAACACACCGCCGTACTATGAGGGGACAAAATAGAAGAGAAAATCCAGCTTCCAAAAATATCCAATTTATTAAAGTTAAAATCCAAGGTCCAAAAACATGGTTCACAGGAGAGGAGATAGCAGCATGCTACGCGTTTCGAACACTAGGTTCTTTTTCAAAGGCTTTGAAAAAGAACCTAGTGTTCGAAACGCGTAGCATGCTGCTATCTCCTCTCCTGTGAACCATGTTTTTGGACCTTGGATTTTAACTTTAATAAATTGGATATTTTTGGAAGCTGGATTTTCTCTTCTATTTTGTTCTATTGTTTCACGTGAAGACTGCACGGCATCCGGGCTTCCCCCACAACAAATGCCTAGTAGGTGAGCTGGTTTCTCTCCATTTTTTTTTTTTTTCCTTTTGTACTATGAGGGGCCCTGTGCCAGTGCCAATGAGTGGGCCCCCCCCCTGCTTGCTCAGGATCACAGCACTTGCAAAGTTGAAATACTTACCTCTCCCTGCTCCACCGCCGTGACGTATTCTGCGTTTCCTGGGCCCACGAAAATCTTGAGCCAGCCCTACCCCCCACAACTTTAGCCAAATGACCCCCAGTTTTCAATGCCTAACTGTTATTATAAAGTAAATTAAGATTGACAAGCTTAAGTAATAAGAATTTATGTTTTTGGCATTAAAATGGGCACTGTAGGTGTTTTCCTGTCCTCCACTCGCTGCCGACTTTGATTCCCCATTGACTTGCATTTGGTTTCGTGTTTCAGTCGGCCCCCGACTTTTCGCAATAATCGGCCGATTTCACCCAACCCGACCTTTGACAAAGTCGGGTTTCGCGAAACCCGACTCGATCCGAAAAAGTAAAAGTCGCTCAACTCTACCGGAGACCAGAACTTTACACAGTATTCTAAGTGTGGTCGAACTAGTGACTTGTATAGAAATTAAAATTATGTTCTCCTCATGAGCATCTATGCCTCTTTTAATGCATCCCATTATTTTATTTGCCTTTGTAGCAGCTGCTTGACACTGGCCACTAAATGTGAGTTTGTCATCCACCTATACTCCCAGGTCTTTTTCATTGACGGTTTTGCCCAGAGTTTTAGAATTAAGCACATAGTTATACATCTTATTACTTCTACCCAAGTGCATGACCTTACATTTATCCCCATTAAAGCTCATTTGCCATTTATCAGCCCAAGCGTCTAGTTTACATAAATCATCCTGTAATATAAATTTGTCCTCCTCTGTATTGATTACCCTGCAGAGGTTAGTGTCATCTGCAAATATTGAAATTCTACTCTGTATGCCCCCTACAAGGTCATTAATAAATATGTCAAAAAGAAGAGGGCCCAATACTGACCCCTGTAGTACCCCACTGCTAACCGCAACCCAGTCTGAGTGTGCCCCATTAATACCCACCCTTTATTTCCTATCCCTGAGCCAGTTCTTAACCCACTTACACATATTTTCCCCTATCCCCATTATTCTCATTTTATGCATCAACCTTTTGTGTGGCACCGTATCAAAAGCTTTTGAAAAAGTCCATATACACTACGTCCACTGCATTTCCTTGGTCCAGTCTGGAACTTAGCTCTTCATAGAAATTGATCAGATTAGTCTGACAGGAATGGTCCCTCGTAAACCCATGTTGATATTAGGTCATGAGGATATTCCTCTTCAGATACTCCAGCCTAGCATTGCTTAGAATGCCTTCCAGGATTTTACCCACAGTAGAGGTTAAGCTTACTGGCCTATAATTTCCGAGTTCAGTTTTGTCCCCTTTTTGAATATTGGCACCACATTTGCTATACGCCAGTCCTGTGGTACAGACCCTGTTATTATGGAGTCTTTAAAGATTAAAAATAATGGTCTATCAATGACTGCACTTAATTCCTGAAGTACTCGGGGGTGTATCCCATCCGGGTCCAGAGATTTGTCAATTTTAGTGATTTTTAGACGCCGCCGTACTTTCTGTTGGGTTAAGCAGGTGACACTTAAAGGGACTCTGTCACCTGAATTTAGCGGGACTGGTTTTGGGTCATATGGGCGGAGTTTTCGGGTGTTTGATTCACCCTTTCCTTACCCGCTGGCTGCATGCTGGCTGCAATATTGGATTGAAGTTCATTCTCTGTCCTCCATAGTACACGCCTGCGCAAAGCAATCTTGCCTTGTGCAGGCATGTACTATGGAGGACAGAGAATGAACTTCAATCCAATATTGCAGCCAGCATGCAGCCAGCGGGTAAGGAAAGGGTGAATCAAACACCCGAAAACTCCGCCCATATGACCCAAAACCAGTCCCGCCAAATTCAGGTGACAGGTTCCCTTTAATGGGGAATTTTTTTTATCACTGATCATATTGTCTGCCACCGAATTTTCTTGTGTAAATACTGATGAAAAAAAAGTCATTTAGCATATTGGCTTTTTCCTCATCCTCATCCACCATTTCACTAAGACTATTTCTAAGGGGGCCAACACTATCATTTTTTAGTTTCTTACTATTTACGTAGTTAAAGAATATTTTGGAATTATTTTTACTCTCTCTGGCAATGAGTCTCTCTGTCTCAATCTATGCTGCCTTGATTTACTTTTTACAGAATTTATTTAATTTTCTGTATTTATTTAATGCCTCACCACTACCTACTTCCTTCAATTCTCTAAATGCTTTCTTTTTGTCACTTATTGCACCCCTTACAGCTCTATTTAGCCATATTAGTTTCCTCCAAAGTCTAGTATGTTTATTCCCATATGGTATATACTGTGCACAGGTCCTATCCAGGATGCTAATAAACGTCTCCCATTTTATTTGTGTATTTTTATGTCTCAGGATATCGTCCCAGTTTATTGCACCAAGATCATCTCTCATCCGTTGAAAATTTGCCCTCCTGAAGTTTAGTGTCCTTGTAACCCCTCTACTACACATCTTATTAAAGGATACATGAAAACTTATTATTTTGTGATCACTATTCCCCAAGTGAGCCCCAACCCTTATATTTGATATGCGGTCTGGCCTGTTGGTTAATATTAGGTCTAGCTGTGCCCCCCTTCTTGTTGGGTCCTGAACCAGTTGTGAAAGGTGTTGTGAATTCTGTGGCAGAGTTCACTCCTGTGGTCACAAGTGGTACTTCGGCTGATTCTCTCTGGGAGCTTCCGTTTGTGGAGGAAAGTGGTACTGCAGCTTCTGAGTTTCCTCCCTCAGGTGATCTGGTGAGGTCGTTAGCTGCTTCTCTACTTAACTCCACCTGATGCTTTGATCCATGCTTCCTGTCAATGTTCCAGTGTTGGACTTGTGTTTCTCTGGATCATTCCTGTGGCCTGCTGCTCTGCATAGCTAAGTGCTTCTTTGCTATTTGTTGCTATTTTTTCTGTCCAGCTTGTCTATTTGTTTTGCTGGAAGCTCTGGGACGCAAAGGGTGTACCTCCGTGCCGTTAGTTCGGTACGGAGGGTCTTTTTGCCCCCTTTGCGTGGTTTTCTTTAGGGTTTTGTGTAGACCGCAAAGTTATCTTTCCTATCCTCGTTCTGTCTAGAATATCGGGCCTCACTTTGCTGAATCTATTTCATCCCTACGTTTGTCTTTTCATCTTACTCACAGTCATTATATGTGGGGGGCTGCCTTTTCCTTTGGGGTATTTCTCTGAGGCAAGGTAGGCTTATTTTTCTATCTTCAGGCTAGTTAGTTTCTCAGGCTGTGCCGAGTTGCATAGGGAGCGTTAGGCGCAATCCACAGCTGCCTCTAGTTGTGTTTGGAGAGGATCAGGAATTGCGGTCTACAGAGTTTCCATGTCTCAGAGCTCGTTCTATTATTTTGGGTTATTGTCAGATCACTGTATGTGCTCTGATCGCTATGTACATTGTGTTACTGAATTGCCTATCATAACAGTACAGGAAGCCAAAAGTACTAATGATTCTCAATAGAGGGAAAAAAGAAGTTCTGAGACCATTTTTTTTCCTTTGCACTGTGATTTGTCTTTTTTTTCCCCTAGACATTTGGGTGGTTCAGGACACAGGTGTTACAATGGACATTAAAGGTCTGTCTTCATGTGTAGATCAGCTCACGGCAAGAGTTCAAGATATTCAAAATTTTGTGGTTCAGAATTCTTTGTTAGAACTGAGAATTCCTATTCCAGATTTGTTTTTTGGAGATAGAACTAAATTTCTGAGTTTCAAGAATAATTGTAAACTGTTTCTGGCTTTGAAACCTCGCTCCTCTGGTGACCCAGCGCAACAGGTTAGGATCGTCATTTCTTTTTTGCGTGGTGACCCTCAGGACTGGGCATTTTCTCTTGCGTCAGGAGATCCTGCATTGAGTGATATCGATGCGTTTTTCCTGGCGCTTGGATTGCTGTACGATGAGCCTAATTCAGTAGATCAGGCAGAAAAAAATTTGCTGGCTCTTTGTCAGGCTCAGGATGAGATAGAGCTATATTGCCAGAAATTTAGAAAATGGTCCGTGCTCACTCAATGGAATAAATCTGCGCTTGCAGCCATTTTCAGAAAGGGTCTCTCTGAAGCCATTAAGGATGTCATGGTGGGATTTCCTATGCCCGCTGGTTTGAATGAGTCTATGTCTTTGGCCATTCAGATCGGTCGACGCTTGCGTGAGCGTAAATCTGTGTACCATTTGGCGGTATTACCTGAGATTAAACCTGAGCCTATGCAGTGCGATAGGACTATGACCAGAGTTGAACGGCAAGAACACAGACGTCTGAATGGGCTGTGTTTCTACTGTGGTGATTCCACTCATGCTATCTCTGATTGTCCTAAGCGCACTAAGCGGTTCGCTAGGTCTGCCGCCATTGGTACTGTACAGTCAAAATTTCTTCTGTCCATTACCTTGATATGCTCCTTGTCATCGTATTCTGTCATGGCGTTTGTGGATTCAGGCGCTGCCCTGAATTTGATGGACTTGGATTATGCTAAACGTTGTGGGTTTTTATTGGAGCCCTTGCAGTGTCCTATTCCATTGAGAGGAATTGATGCTACACCTTTGGCCAAGAATAAGCCTCAATACTGGACCCAGCTGACCATGTGCATGGCTCCTGCACATCAGGAGGTTATTCGCTTTCTGGTGTTGCATAATCTGCATGATGTGGTCGTGTTGGGGTTGCCATGGCTACAAGCCCATAATCCAGTATTGGATTGGAATTCCATGTTGGTGTCCAGCTGGGGTTGTCAGGGGGTACATGGTGATGTTCCATTTCTGTCAATTTCGTCATCCACCCCTTCTGAGGTTCCAGAGTTCTTGTCTGATTACCGGTATGTATTTGATGAGCCCAAGTCCGATGCCCTGCCTCCGCATAGGGATTGTGATTGTGCTATCAATTTGATTCCTGGTAGTAAATTCCCAAAAGGTCGACTGTTTAATTTATCCGTGCCTGAGCACACCGCTATGCGCAGTTATGTGAAGGAATCCCTGGAGAAGGGGCATATTCGCCCGTCATCGTCGCCATTAGGAGTAGGGTTCTCTTTTGTAGCCAAGAAGGATGATTCGCTGAGACCGTGTATAGATTACCGCCTTCTTAATAAGATCACTGTTAAATTTCAGTACCCCTTGCCATTGTTATCTGATTTGTTTGCTCGGATTAAGGGGGCTAGTTGGTTCACTAAGATAGATCTTCGTGGTGCGTATAATCTGGTGAGAATCAGGCAAGGCGATGAATGGAAAACTGCATTTAATATGCCCGAGGGTCATTTTGAGTATCTAGTGATGCCGTTCGGACTTGCCAATGCTCCATCAGTGTTTCAATCCTTTATGCATGACATCTTCCGTGAGTACCTGGATAAATTCCTGATTGTGTACTTGGATGACATTTTGATCTTCTCGGATGATTGGGAGTCTCATGTGAAGCAGGTCAGAACGGTTTTTCAGGTCCTGCGTGCTAATTCTTTGTTTGTGAAGGGATCAAAGTGTCTCTTTGGTGTGCAGAAGGTTTCATTTTTGGGGTTCATCTTTTCCCCTTCTACTATCGAGATGGATCCGGTTAAGGTCCAAGCCATCCATGATTGGACTCAGCCGACATCTCTGAAAAGTCTGCAAAAGTTCCTGGGCTTTGCTAATTTTTATCGTCGCTTCATCTGCAATTTTTCTAGTGTTGCCAAACCATTGACCGATTTGACCAAGAAGGGTGCTGATTTGGTCAATTGGTCTTCTGCTGCTGTGGAAGCTTTTCAAGAGTTGAAGCGTCGTTTTTCTTCTGCCCCTGTGTTGTGTCAACCAGATGTTTCTCTTCCGTTCCAGGTCGAGGTTGATGCTTCTGAGATTGGAGCAGGGGCTGTTTTGTCACAGAGAGGTTCTGGTTGCTCAGTGATGAAACCATGCGCTTTCTTTTCCAGGAAGTTTTCGCCTGCTGAGCGAAATTATGATGTCGGCAACCGAGAGTTGCTGGCCATGAAGTGGGCATTCGAGGAGTGGCGTCATTGGCTTGAAGGAGCTAAGCATCGCGTGGTGGTATTGACTGATCATAAGAACTTGACTTATCTCAAGTCTGCCAAGCGCTTGAATCCTAGACAAGCTCGTTGGTCGTTGTTTTTTGCCCGTTTTGACTTTGTGATTTCGTACCTTCCGGGCTCTAAAAATGTGAAGGCGGATGCTCTGTCTAGGAGTTTTGTGCCCGACTCTCCGGGTTTATCTGAGCCGGCGGGTATCCTCAAGGAAGGAGTAATTGTGTCTGCCATCTCCCCTGATTTGCGGCGGGTGCTGCAAAAATTTCAGGCTAATAAACCTGATCGTTGCCCAGCGGAGAAACTGTTTGTCCCTGATAGGTGGACGAATAGAGTTATCTCTGAACTTCATTGTTCGGTGTTGGCTGGTCATCCTGGAATCTTTGGTACCAGAGAGTTAGTGGCTAGATCCTTTTGGTGGCCCTCTCTGTCGCGGGATGTGCGTACTTTTGTGCAGTCCTGTGGGATTTGTGCTCGGGCTAAGCCCTGCTGTTCTCGTGCCAGTGGGTTGCTTTTGCCCTTGCCGGTCCCGAAGAGGCCTTGGACACATATCTCTATGGATTTTATTTCTGACCTTCCCGTTTCTCAAAAGATGTCAGTCATTTGGGTGGTCTGTGATCGCTTTTCTAAGATGGTCCATCTGGTACCCTTGTCTAAATTGCCTTCCTCCTCTGATTTGGTGCCTTTGTTCTTCCAGCATGTGGTTCGTTTGCATGGCATTCCAGAGAATATTGTTTCTGACAGAGGTTCCCAGTTTGTTTCGAGGTTTTGGCGAGCCTTTTGTGGTAGGATGGGCATTGACTTGTCTTTTTCCTCGGCTTTCCATCCTCAGACTAATGGCCAGACCGAACGAACCAATCAGACCTTGGAAACATATCTGAGATGCTTTGTTTCTGCTGATCAGGATGACTGGGTGTCCTTTTTGCCTTTGGCTGAGTTTGCCCTTAATAATCGGGCCAGCTCGGCTACCTTGGTTTCGCCGTTTTTCTGCAATTCTGGGTTCCATCCTCGTTTCTCTTCAGGACAGGTTGAGTCTTCAGACTGTCCTGGTGTGGATACTGTGGTGGACAGGTTGCAGCAGATTTGGACTCAGGTAGTGGACAATTTGACCTTGTCCCAGGAGAAGGCTCAACTTTTCGCTAATCGCAGACGCCGTGTGGGTCCCCGACTTCGTGTTGGGGATCTGGTTTGGTTATCTTCTCGTCATATTCCTATGAAGGTTTCCTCTCCTAAGTTTAAACCTCGTTTTATTGGTCCGTATAGGATTTCTGAGGTTCTTAATCCTGTGTCTTTTCGTCTGACCCTTCCAGATTCTTTTTCCATACATAACGTATTCCATAGGTCATTGTTGCGGAGATACGTGGCACCTATGGTCCCATCTGTTGAGCCTCCTGCCCCGGTTTTGGTGGAGGGGGAATTGGAGTATATTGTGGAGAAGATTTTGGATTCTCGTGTTTCAAGACGGAAACTCCAGTATCTGGTTAAATGGAAGGGTTATGCTCAGGAAGATAATTCCTGGGTTTTTGCCTCTGATGTCCATGCTCCCGATCTTGTTCGTGCCTTTCATGTGGCTCATCCTGGTCGGCCTGGGGGCTCTGGTGAGGGTTCGGTGACCCCTCCTCAAGGGGGGGTACTGTTGTGAATTCTGTGGCAGAGTTCACTCCTGTGGTCACAAGTGGTACTTCGGCTGATTCTCTCTGGGAGCTTCCGTTTGTGGAGGAAAGTGGTACTGCAGCTTCTGAGTTTCCTCCCTCAGGTGATCTGGTGAGGTCGTTAGCTGCTTCTCTACTTAACTCCACCTGATGCTTTGATCCATGCTTCCTGTCAATGTTTCAGTGTTGGACTTGTGTTTCTCTGGATCATTCCTGTGGCCTGCTGCTCTGCATAGCTAAGTGCTTCTTTGCTATTTGTTGCTATTTTTTCTGTCCAGCTTGTCTATTTGTTTTGCTGGAAGCTCAGGGACGCAAAGGGTGTACCTCCGTGCCGTTAGTTCGGTACGGAGGGTCTTTTTGACCCCTTTGCGTGGTTTTCTTTAGGGTTTTGTGTAGACCGCAAAGTTATCTTTCCTATCCTCGTTCTGTCTAGAATATCGGGCCTCACTTTGCTGAATCTATTTCATCCCTACGTTTTTCTTTTCATCTTACTCACAGTCATTATATGTGGGGGGCTGCCTTTTCCTTTGGGGTATTTCTCTGAGGCAAGGTAGGCTTATTTTTCTATCTTCAGGCTAGTTAGTTTCTCAGGCTGTGCCGAGTTGCATAGGGAGCGTTAGGCGCAATCCACAGCTGCCTCTAGTTGTGTTTGGAGAGGATCAGGAATTGCGGTCTACAGAGTTTCCACGTCTCAGAGCTCGTTCTATTATTTTGGGTTATTGTCAGATCACTGTATGTGCTCTGATCGCTATGTACATTGTGTTACTGAATTGCCTATCATAACAGTACAGGAAGCCAAAAGTACTAATGATTCTCAATAGAGGGAAAAAAGAAGTTCTGAGACCATTTTTTTTCCTTTGCACTGTGATTTGTCTTTTTTTTCCCCTAGACATTTGGGTGGTTCAGGACACAGGTGTTACAATGGACATTAAAGGTCTGTCTTCATGTGTAGATCAGCTCACGGCAAGAGTTCAAGATATTCAAAATTTTGTGGTTCAGAATTCTTTGTTAGAACCGAGAATTCCTATTCCAGATTTGTTTTTTGGAGATAGGACTAAATTTCTGAGTTTCAAGAATAATTGTAAACGGTTTCTGGCTTTGAAACCTCGCTCCTCTGGTGACCCAGCGCAACAGGTTAGGATCGTCATTTCTTTTTTGCGTGGCGACCCTCAGGACTGGGCATTTTCTCTTGTGTCAGGAGATCCTGCATTGAGTGATATCGATGCGTTTTTCCTGGCGCTTGGATTGCTGTACGATGAGCCTAATTCAGTAGATCAGGCAGAAAAAAATTTGCTGGCTCTTTGTCAGGCTCAGGATGAGATAGAGCTATATTGCCAGAAATTTAGAAAATGGTCCGTGCTCACTCAATGGAATGAATCTGCGCTTGCAGCCATTTTCAGAAAGGGTCTCTCTGAAGCCATTAAGGATGTCATGGTGGGATTTCCTATGCCCGCTGGTTTGAATGAGTCTATGTCTTTGGCCATTCAGATCGGTCGACGCTTGCGTGAGCGTAAATCTGTGTACCATTTGGCGGTATTACCTGAGATTAAACCTGAGCCTATGCAGTGCGATAGGACTATGACCAGAGTTGAACGGCAAGAACACAGACGTCTGAATGGGCTGTGTTTCTACTGTGGTGATTCCACTCATGCTATCTCTGATTGTCCTAAGCGCACTAAGCGGTTCGCTAGGTCTGCCGCCATTGGTACTGTACAGTCAAAATTTCTTCTGTCCGTTACCTTGATATGCTCCTTGTCGTCGTATTCTGTCATGGCGTTTGTGGATTCAGGCGCTGCCCTGAATTTGATGGACTTGGATTATGCTAAACGTTGTGGGTTTTTATTGGAGCCCTTGCAGTGTCCTATTCCATTGAGAGGAATTGATGCTACACCTTTGGCCAAGAATAAGCCTCAATACTGGACCCAGCTGACCATGTGCATGGCTCCTGCACATCAGGAGGTTATTCGCTTTCTGGTGTTGCATAATCTGCATGATGTGGTCGTGTTGGGGTTGCCATGGCTACAAGCCCATAATCCAGTATTGGATTGGAATTCCATGTTGGTGTCCAGCTGGGGTTGTCAGGGGGTACATGGTGATGTTCCATTTCTGTCAATTTCGTCATCCACCCCTTCTGAGGTTCCAGAGTTCTTGTCTGATTATGTGAAGGAATCCCTGGAGAAGGGGCATATTCGCCCGTCATCGTCGCCATTAGGAGCAGGGTTCTTTTTTGTAGCCAAGAAGGATGGTTCGCTGAGACCGTGTATAGATTACCGCCTTCTTAATAAGATCACTGTTAAATTTCAGTTCCCCTTGCCATTGTTATCTGATTTGTTTGCTCGGATTAAGGGGGCTAGTTGGTTCACTAAGATAGATCTTCGTGGTGCGTATAATCTGGTGAGAATCAGGCAAGGCGATGAATGGAAAACTGCATTTAATACGCCCGAGGGTCATTTTGAGTATCTAGTGATGCCGTTCGGACTTGCCAATGCTCCATCAGTGTTTCAATCCTTTATGCATGACATCTTCCGTGAGTACCTGAATAAATTCCTGATTGTGTACTTGGATGACATTTTGATCTTCTCGGATGATTGGGAGTCTCATGTGAAGCAGGTCAGAACGGTTTTTCAGGTCCTGCGTGCTAATTCTTTGTTTGTGAAGGGATCAAAGTGTCTCTTTGGTGTGCAGAAGGTTTCATTTTTGGGGTTCATCTTTTCCCCTTCTACTATCGAGATGGATCCGGTTAAGGTCCAAGCCATCCATGATTGGACTCAGCCGACATCTCTGAAAAGTCTGCAAAAGTTCCTGGGCTTTGCTAATTTTTATCGTCGCTTCATCTGCAATTTTTCTAGTGTTGCCAAACCATTGACCGATTTGACCAAGAAGGGTGCTGATTTGGTCAATTGGTCTTCTGCTGCTGTGGAAGCTTTTCAAGAGTTGAAGCGTCGTTTTTCTTCTGCCCCTGTGTTGTGTCAACCAGATGTTTCTCTTCCGTTCCAGGTCGAGGTTGATGCTTCTGAGATTGGAGCAGGGGCTGTTTTGTCACAGAGAGGTTCTGGTTGCTCAGTGATGAAACCATGCGCTTTCTTTTCCAGGAAGTTTTCGCCTGCTGAGTGAAATTATGATGTGGGCAACCGAGAGTTGCTGGCCATGAAGTGGGCATTCGAGGAGTGGCGTCATTGGCTTGAAGGAGCTAAGCATCGCGTGGTGGTATTGACTGATCATAAGAACTTGACTTATCTCGAGTCTGCCAAGCGCTTGAATCCTAGACAAGCTCGTTGGTCGTTGTTTTTTGCCCGTTTTGACTTTGTGATTTCGTACCTTCCGGGCTCTAAAAATGTGAAGGCGGATGCTCTGTCTAGGAGTTTTGTGCCCGACTCTCCGGGTTTATCTGAGCCGGCGGGTATCCTCAAGGAAGGAGTAATTGTGTCTGCCATCTCCCCTGATTTGCGGCGGGTGCTGCAAAAATTTCAGGCTAATAAACCTGATCGTTGCCCAGCGGAGAAACTGTTTGTCCCTGATAGGTGGACGAATAGAGTTATCTCTGAACTTCATTGTTCGGTGTTGGCTGGTCATCCTGGAATCTTTGGTACCAGAGAGTTAGTGGCTAGATCCTTTTGGTGGCCCTCTCTGTCGCGGGATGTGCGTACTTTTGTGCAGTCCTGTGGGATTTGTGCTCGGGCTAAGCCCTGCTGTTCTCGTGCCAGTGGGTTGCTTTTGCCCTTGCCGGTCCCGAAGAGGCCTTGGACACATATCTCCATGGATTTTATTTCTGACCTTCCCGTTTCTCAAAAGATGTCAGTCATTTGGGTGGTCTGTGATCGCTTTTCTAAGATGGTCCATCTGGTACCCTTGTCTAAATTGCCTTCCTCCTCTGATTTGGTGCCTTTGTTCTTCCAGCATGTGGTTCGTTTGTATGGCATTCCAGAGAATATTGTTTCTGACAGAGGTTCCCAGTTTGTTTCAAGGTTTTGGCGAGCCTTTTGTGGTAGGATGGGCATTGACTTGTCTTTTTCCTCGGCTTTCCATCCTCAGACTAATGACCAGACCGAACGAACCAATCAGACCTTGGAAACATATCTGAGATGCTTTGTTTCTGCTGATCAGGATGACTGGGTGTCCTTTTTGCCTTTGGCTGAGTTCGCCCTTAATAATCGGGCCAGCTCGGCTACCTTGGTTTCGCCGTTTTTCTGCAATTCTGGGTTCCATCCTCGTTTCTCTTCAGGACAGGTTGAGTCTTCGGACTGTCCTGGTGTGGATACTGTGGTGGACAGGTTGCAGCAGATTTGGACTCAGGTAGTGGACAATTTGACCTTGTCCCAGGAGAAGGCTCAACTTTTCGCTAATCGCAGACGCCGTGTGGGTCCCCGACTTCGTGTTGGGGATCTGGTTTGGTTATCTTCTCGTCATATTCCTATGAAGGTTTCCTCTCCTAAGTTTAAACCTCGTTTTATTGGTCCGTATAGGATTTCTGAGGTTCTTAATCCTGTGTCTTTTCGTCTGACCCTTCCAGATTCTTTTTCCATACATAACGTATTCCATAGGTCATTGTTGCGGAGATACGTGGCACCTATGGTCCCATCTGTTGAGCCTCCTGCCCCGGTTTTGGTGGAGGGGGAATTGGAGTATATTGTGGAGAAGATTTTGGATTCTCGTGTTTCAAGATGGAAACTCCAGTATCTGGTTAAATGGAAGGGTTATGCTCAGGAAGATAATTCCTGGGTTTTTGCCTCTGATGTCCATGCTCCCGATCTTGTTCGTGCCTTTCATGTGGCTCATCCTGGTTGGCCTGGGGGCTCTGGTGAGGGTTCGGTGACCCCTCCTCAAGGGGGGGATACTGTTGTGAATTCTGTGGCAGAGTTCACTCCTGTGGTCACAAGTGGTACTTCGGCTGATTCTCTCTGGGAGCTTCCGTTTGTGGAGGAAAGTGGTACTGCAGCTTCTGAGTTTCCTCCCTCAGGTGATCTGGTGAGGTCGTTAGCTGCTTCCCTACTTAACTCCACCTGATGCTTTGATCCATGCTTCCTGTCAATGTTCCAGTGTTGGACTTGTGTTTCTCTGGATCATTCCTGTGGCCTGCTGCTCTGCATAGCTAAGTGCTTCTTTGCTATTTGTTGCTATTTTTTCTGTCCAGCTTGTCTATTTCTTTTGCTGGAAGCTCAGGGACGCAAAGGGTGTACCTCCGTGCCGTTAGTTCGGTACGGAGGGTCTTTTTGCCCCCTTTGCGTGGTTTTCTTTAGGGTTTTGTGTAGACCGCAAAGTTATCTTTCCTATCCTCGTTCTGTCTAGAATATCGGGCCTCACTTTGCTGAATCTATTTCATCCCTACGTTTGTCTTTTCATCTTACTCACAGTCATTATATGTGGGGGGCTGCCTTTTCCTTTGGGGTATTTCTCTGAGGCAAGGTAGGCTTATTTTTCTATCTTCAGGCTAGTTAGTTTCTCAGGCTGTGCCGAGTTGCATAGGGAGCGTTAGGCGCAATCCACAGCTGCCTCTAGTTGTGTTTGGAGAGGATCAGGAATTGCGGTCTACAGAGTTCCCACATCTCAGAGCTCGTTCTATTATTTTGGGTTATAGTCAGATCACTGTATGTGCTCTGATCGCTATGTACATTGTGTTACTGAATTGCCTATCATAACAGAAAGGTAATTGTCTCTCATAGTTGTCAAAAACCGATTACCTTTACTGGAACTGCATGTTTCTGTTCCCCAATCTATTTCAGGGTAGTTGAAGTCCCCCATAATAATGACTTCTCCTTGAGTCACAGCTTCATCTATTTGCATTATGAGGATATTCTCCGTTGCTTCCATTATTTTTGGAGACTTATAACAAACTCCTATCAGTAATTTATTATTTTTCCCCCTCCCCTTATCTCCACCCACAGGGACTCTACATTTTCATTAGATTCACCTATATTATCACGTAGGATGGGTTTTAAGGATGATTTTACATATAGACACACACCTCCCCCTCGCTTATCCGTTTGGTCATTTCTGAACAGACTATAGCCCTGCAAGTTAACAGCCCAGTCATGGCTCTCATCCAGCCATTTTTCAGATATCCCCACTATGTCATAATTATGCTCCAACAACATTAGTTCTAACTCGTCCATTTTGTTGGCGAGGTTTCTGGCATTAGTATGCATACACTTTATGTATCTCTCTGTACCTCTATTCTTTCTTAAATTATTAATTGTTCTAACCCCACCCCCTATGCCACCGCCACCCCCAACTTCCTTATTTGTGCCCAGGTCTCTATCTGCATTATCTTCCTCTCCTATAAAATGAATACCCTCCCCCCAATTCATAGTTTAAACACTCCTCCAACCTTCTAGCCATTCTCTCCCCAGCACAGCTGCATCTTCCCCATTGAGGTGCAGCCCGTCCCTAGTGTAGAACCTGTAGCCAACTGAGAAGTCAGCCCAGTTCTGCAGGAACAAAAAAAACCCTCCTTCGTACACCAAATCTTGAGACACTTATTAACCTCCCTAATCTCCCGTTGCCTCTCTGGTGTGACACGTGGTACAGGCAGTATTTCAGAAAATACCAAGTTGGAGGTCCTTGCTTTCAGCTTGCAGCCTAATTCCCTGAAATTCAAGCTGCCTGCCATGCGGGTAGTGTTTAACTTAGTGGACAGACAGAGAGGAGAACAAAAAGCACCAAGCATCCAGAGAACAGTGCAGTAGGAAGGCCTCCAACCCCACCTGGCTAGGTGGACTCTGACTTGCTTCCAGGCTGCCCATATTTCCATCACCAGCTGTGACTTGGGCCCCAGACTGCACCTTCAACCTGGGATTAAAGATAAAGAAACTGCACCCCTTGTGTCCTCTAGTTATTCCCGCACCCTCAGTCCTGGACCCTCAGTCCTGCACCTCAACGTCCACATGTCCCTTACAGAACTGCACTGGTAGCACTAGGGCCCCGCTCCACCTGTGGGGAGCAGAACCATCTCAGCTTCATCACCATCTGCCCCAGTGGCCTCCTTAAGCAGCGTTGGCCATTTATAGCCGAACACCACAGGTGGTGTAGCGAACAATCCCCCTTTCCCTATACAAACTTTATTCCTATTTCAACCAACATCCATTTTCTATTCTCCATCCCTTTAATTGCACGCCCAGGGCCACGGACCAGGTCACCGCTGCCATGACCACCCCTTTAAAAGCCGTGCAACCCGGTTCCGAGTACCCCACGTCCCCAGCGGGTGTTGCACTTGACTGCAAGGATGTGATTTGTATAGTTTCAGACAGTCATGTGCATACTTGAAATTTTTCGATATTCTCTGATTCTGCGACCACTGTAATATATAGTCATTGCTTGGACCAGCATGATGAGATGCTAGTTGTGGCATAGAAGTCCAACCCTTAATGGACAGCTAATACAAATACTTGATAAAGACCTTTTTGATAAGTTGAAACGTTGTTACCTTTTATATCCCAGAATAAATTTTGTTTTTGTTTTTCACCAGGGACTTGGACACTGTCTCTTACCACCTACTGGATTATCTTCAAATGGATTCCTTGGAGATTTCGACTTTGCATCTTTTAATAGAGTGCTACTGGTTGCTTTCTTCATTCCTATTAAGCCTTGGAGTTTTCTCAATTTATATATTCATCAGTTTAGAGCAATGCAGTCTCCTTATGGTTTCCTTACTTCTTGGTTTCTTGCAGGGTGGGCTTCCCTCCTTGAGTGACGGTTCTGGTGAAAAGTAGAACAGTAGAGTTAGTAGAAATATAAATCTCAGCAGTTCTGCTGTTAAAGATTCAGCCATCAATTATTCTGGAATATGTTCACTGTTATCACTATATTTATACATACAGGATGCACTATAAAGGGAAAAAAATGCACACAATAGGGTGACCCTATTAGAGGAGAAAAAATATATAACAAATGGCTTTGTTCACCCAGGAGGATATGAGGTACCATTCAAGTATGTATTAACTATATGCAATTGTCTTGTACTTGCTGACTACTGTAAACGTAGCATACTTACTAGGACTGTACAACTATTTTTTTAAGAATATATTGAACACTCTGAACAATTTGGAATGTATCTACCAGGTAAAGTATAGGACCAAAGAGGTCATGCACAAAATGCAAATGTGAATCATATAGAAAAAAGTGCAAAAAGACCATATGCGAAGGTTGATATTAAAATACAAAAAGGTTATTGGGAAATAATAACAACGGTTTTAGATAAAAATTAATGAATGACAGCTGAGCCAATGAAATGGGACACATTAAAGCAATGGGTATTAATGTTAAAGATATAGTAATGATTAGATTGTGAGCCCCGCTTGGGACAGCAATGATAATGTGTGCAAACTGTAAAGCGCTGCGGAATATGTTAGCGCTATATAAAAATAAAGATTATTTATTATATTTATTTATACATCTATGATAAATACAGCACAAAGGACATGAATTTGAGTGCAGTAATATCAAAATAGTAGGCCGCCTTGCGCTCACATGCATTTAATATGGTATAAGGTGAATGTAATAAGGGTGCCTATAATAGCTAGCACAGTATCAAAGTAAATGCAGAAAATAGAAAAGGATAATGCCATCTCACCGTTGAAATTTATAGAAGTCCAGCGTGCACGGAACCACGAGTCGACCACTCATGTGTAGCAACTGCAAAAAAAAAGAAAAAATGTTACAGCTTCTGGTAAAATTTTCAGAGTAATCTTTATTCCATAAAAAAAAAATGTAAAAAATATGGTGAACAGGAACACGAGCAAGTGACGCATTTCGAACACGGTTGTTCTTCATCAAGCTTCTTTATCAAGCATGACCTTAAAAAGACCACATGCTCGGAAAAAATCCAATGTGGCTGAATTGCAACAATTCTGTAAAGATGAATGGGCCTAAATGCCTCCAGAGCGTTGTAAAAGACTCATTGACAGTTATTGTAAACTCTTCATTGCAGTTGTTGCTGCTATGGGTGGCTCGAGCAGTTATTAGGTTTAGTGGGCAATCACTTTTTCAAACAGGGTCCTGGAGGTTTGGATTTCTTTTTTCCTTAATAAAAAAGACCTTCATTTAAAAACTGCATTTTGTGTTTACTTGTGTTATCTTTGTCTAATGTTTAAGTTTGTCTATGAGCTGAAACATTTAATGTGACAAACATGCAAAAGAAAAGGGAATTAGGAAGGGGGCTATAGCTTTAGATATAGAGAGAAATAACAAGGCATTTGAACTAGCCCACAGCTCTAAGTGCATTGGCCAAGGTTAGCAGACCTGCTCTGAAAGCTGCTAGACTGGTGAGGAAATTATGGAGGTGAACAGCTGACTGCTGTATGGAAACCAATGGGCTGGAGAGAGGTGGCTAGTACTGTATATTCAGAGTAACCCCTTCCTCCAATGTAACTACTGCACACACCAGGGTCTGGATGCCAATCTCCATAGAAAACCAGTTGTTCACTATAAAAGCTCTAACTGTAGGAGAATGACAGCAGATAAAAAAGCAAGTCAATTGCAAACTTGCTTATTTTCATGCTGTCTAACTAATTAAAGCAAATTAAAAACTTGAGAATACCCCTTTGGACTTAATGATACTTTGTTGCTTTGGTTTCTATTGATCGTTATGCTTTCCATTTGTTCTTAAAGCACTTCTGTGAACTGTCAGCTCTTCTTTCCAATTTCCTGGGTGTGAAGATCGGCATATTGTTATTGTTGTTACCGGCATTATAAGTTCCACAAGTGTCACCTCACAGAATTACTCCTATACAGTTAGGTCTATATATGTTTGGACAGAGACAACATTTTTTCTAATTTTGGTCATAGACATTACCACAATGAATTTTAAACAAAACAATTCAGATGCAGTTGAAGTTCAGACTTTCAGCTTTCATTTGAGGGTATCCACATTAAAATGGATGAATGGTTTAGGAGTTTCAGCTCCTTTACATGTGCCACCCTGTTTTTAAAGGGACCAAAAGTAATTGGACAATTGACTCCAAGGCTATTTCATGGGCAGGTGTGGGCAATCCCTTCGTTATGTCATTCTCAATTAAGCAGATAAAAGGCCTGGAGTTGATTTAAGGAATGGTGCTTGCATTTGGAAGGTTTTGCTGTGAAGTAAACATGCGGTCAAAGGAGCTCTCCAAGCAGGTGAAACAAGCCATCCTTAAGCTGCGAAAACAGAAAAAAAAACCATCCAAGAAATTGCTACAATATTAGGAGTGGCAAAATCTACAGTTTGGTACATCCTGAGAAAGAAAGAAAGCACTGGTGAACTCATCAATGCAAAAAGACCTGGGCGCCCACGGAAGACAACAGTGGTGGATGATCGCAGAATAATCTCCATGGTGAAGAGAAACCCCTTCACAACAGCTAACCAAGTGAACAACACTCTCCAGGAGGTCGGCGTATCAATATCCAAATCTACCATAAAGGGAAGACTGCATGAAAGTAAATACAGAGGGTTCACTGCACGGTGCAAGCCACTCATAAGCATCAAGAATAAAAAGGCTAGACTGGACTTTGGTAAAAAAAAACATCTAAAAAAGCCAGCACAGTTCTGGAAGAACATTCTTTGGACAGATGAAACCAAGATCAACCTCTACGGGAATGATGGAAAGAGAAAAGTATGGCGAAGGCGTGGTACAGCTCATGATCCAAAGCATACCACATCATCTGTAAAACACGGCGGAGGCAGTGTGATGGCTTGGGCATGCATGGCTGCCAGTGGCACTGGGTCACTAGTGTTTATTGATGATGTGACACAGGAAAGAAGCAGCCGAATGAATTCTGAGGTACTAAGAGCCATACTGTATGCTCAGATCCATCCACATGCAGCAAAACTGATTGGTCATCGTTTCATACTACAAATGGACAATGACCCAAAACATAAAGCCAAAGCAACCCAGGAGTTTATTAAAGCAAAGAAGTGGAATATTCTTGAATGGCCAAATCAGTCACCTGATCTCAACCCAATTGAGCATGCATTTCACTTGTTAAAGACAAAACTTCAGACAGAAAGGCCCACAAACAAGCAGCAACCGCAGTGAAGGCCTGGCAGAGCATCAAAAAGGAGGAAAGACAGCATCTGGTGATGTCCATGAGTTCAAGACTTCAGGCAGTCATTGCCAACAAAGGGTTTTCAAACAAGTACTAAAAATGAATATTTTATTTAAAATTATTGAATCTGTCCAATTACTTTTGGTCCCTTTAAAAAAAGGGTGGCACATGTTAAGCAGCTGAAACTCCTAAACGCTTCATCCAATTTTAATGTGGATACTCTCAAATGAAAGCTGAAAGTCCGAACTTCAGCTGCATCTGAATTGTTTTGTTTAAAATTTATTGTGGTAATGTCTATAACCAAAATTAGAAAAATGTGGTCTCTGTCCAAATATATATGGACCTAACTGTACATTTTCTATAATTGACATAGTAGTTGCTAGTTACGTTACCTAGAATTGTTTATTACAATGGATTGTCGAAGAGATTTATTCCTGCAATGTAAAATGGAAGGAAGTGAGTGATATAACTGATATAAATATATTATTTCTGATTGCAGAAATCCCAGCTAACCGTGTTATAAACAGGGGGGTGCTTGGTGTCGAGATATCCCGTGTTCCATTGCCAGACAAGTTTGCTGGTGACAGTAAGCTGTGTAGGGGATTCGTGAGCCAGTGTGCCGCACATCTTGAGCTCCTGGCTGCACGTTTTCCCATGGTGCGGGCTAAGGTGGGATTTATTATATCCCAACTGTCAGGCAGGGCGTTGGAGTGGTCTACGCCACTGTGGGAGCGTGACAATCATGTGGTGCAGAGTGCTCCGCGGTTCTTGAGCACTCTGAAGCAGGTCTTTATTGGACCTCGTGTCACCCATGATACGGCGCTCCAACTGCTGGCATTGACACAGGGTTCGGCTGACTCCCACCTTCACCAAACCTCCGGAAACTCTGGTCCAGGCATCTGAGCCACATGAGCCCATAGAGGTGACTCGAGCGGGGTCTAAGTCCCGGACCGCTCTTATACTCAAGGTGTGTCCTGTCTGCCAGCAGTCAGGACATTATGCCAGAAAATGTCCTCAGCGGTCGGAAAAACGTCAGCATCTAGTGGTTGTAGGAGGAGGTACACTAGAAACGACGACGTTTTCCTCCAAATTGTCCTTCATGGGGACAATTACCATAGGCCCATCCACTCTTGCGGTAGAGCTTTGCGTGGATTCTGGGGCGGAGGGCAACTTCATGTCTTCTGCCTTAGCTCAACGGCACACAATACCCCTGGTGATGCTCGCCAAACCAGTGACCGTGCGAGTGGTGAATGGGTCGACACTCCCCTCACAGATAACACATCAGACCAT
Source organism: Ranitomeya imitator (assembly GCF_032444005.1). Lineage (NCBI taxonomy): Eukaryota > Metazoa > Chordata > Amphibia > Anura > Dendrobatidae > Ranitomeya > Ranitomeya imitator. Next base: position 118,862,678 of record NC_091282.1, on the reverse strand, counting down.
CCCATTTACTCTTTCTATGTCCCCATCCCATCAGGAGATTATCTCTTTACTTGTCATTACTATTTTGATATTTGATATTTTGATCTCCACGAGGTGCAAATACCCCGAAACAGCTGTCTGTGGATGGATACCATGTTTTGGCATAGGTGGTTTTCCTTTTTGGATGCTGCCCTTCCCGTGGTTGTTGCTTCCCGGTGAAAGACCTGGCTATTTATTGCTTGTGTTGACAAACACGTGATGTGTCTCCGCGGCTTTTCTACATGCATTTGCATATTTCCCATAAGGGATGTGGCAGTGTTCTGGATCACTGCGTTGAGAAACACATGATGGTGTCTCCGCGGTGTTGGATATTTTGATCTCCCCGAGGCCATTCATCATTGTGTTTATAGTACTTTTACTAGGCACTGCTCCTAATAGCCAGTTTCCCACTCCACACTGATGAGGGGCAAATGCCCCGGAACAGCTGTCTGTGGATGAATACCATGTTTTGGCATAGGTGGTTTTCCTTTTTGGATGCTGCCCTTCCCGTGGTTGTTCCTTCCCTGTGAAAGACCTGGCTATTTATTGCTTGCGTTGAGAAACACGGGATGGTGTCTCCGCGGCTTCTCTACATGCATTTGCATATTTCCCATAAGGATTGGGGGCAGTGTTCTGGATCACTGCGTTGAGAAACACGTGATAAAGTCTCCGTGGTGTTGGATGTTTTGATCTCCCCGAGGTCATTCATCCTTATGTTTATATTCATCTCTATCAAGTCACACTTCGCTAGCGCTCCCATTTTACATTGCTCCGATGTTGATAAACCATTTATCATAGAGGTGGATGCCTATTCTGTCGGTGCTGCAGCATTCCTCTTCCAAAAGGATGCTCAAGGTCGAAAGCATCCTTGCTTCTTCTCCACGACCTTCTCACCGGCAGAGAGAAATTATTCCATCGGGGACAGGGAGTTCCTATCCATGAAGTTGGCTTTTTCGGAGTGGAGTCACCTCCTAGAGGGGGCTTGCTATCCCTTCCAAGCATTTACCGACCACAAAAATTTGGTATATTTACAAACCACCCAGCAGCTAAACTCTCGCCAGGCCAGATGGTCCCTGTTCTTCTCCCGGTTCCACTTCACCCTCCATTTTCTCTCTGGGGAGAAGAACACTCGTGCCGATGCTCTCTCCCTCTCCTTAGTGTCATCAGGGGAGGAGCCTCGGCTTATCTTATTGTCCCTTCTGAGAGCCTGAGAACTGTGGCCCCGGTTTTGCTAGAGTCTGTGCCTCCAGGCAAGACTTTTGTTCCACCTAATTTGCGACCGGAGGTTCTCTCTTGGGCCCACTCCTCTAGGGTGGGTGGACATTTGAGCTCCTGGCGAGGACGTACTGGTGGCTGCATATGGCCCATGACGTCGGAGACTATATTCGGGCGTGTGTCTCCTGCACCAAGAATAAGTCCTCTCGACAATGGCCTGCTGGGTTACTTTACCCCCTGCTGGTGGTGGACAGGCCCTGGGAAATGGTCAGGATGGACTTTGTGGTGGGTTTACCCAAGTCCTGTAGCTGCACCATTATTTGGGTAGTCACCGACAATTTTTCCAAAATGGTGCACTTGGTGCCTCTTCCACGGCTACCTTCTGCATGGGCCTTGGCGGCGTTGTTTATTAAACACGTTTTCCACCTACACGGTATGCCAGACAAAATTGTCAGTGACCGGGGTCCCCAGTTTGCGTCTTGGTTCTGGAGAGAGCTCTGTTGTCTCCTCAGCATTGAGCTGAATCTCTCTTCAGCAAACCATCCCGAGACGAATGGGTTGGTAGAGAGGGCCAACCAAACCCTGGTCACATACCTGTGACATTTTGCTTCAGCCAGGCAGGATGACTGGGCATCCTTGCTAACGTGGGCGGAGTTCACGCTGAATGCCATAGCCAACTCCACTGGGCAGACACCATTCCTCCTTAACTACAGCCAGCATCCGCGGATTCAGGTGCCCATGCCCATGTCTTCCACCGACTCCAGGGTGGCAGACTGGACTGTGGAGGCACATGATATTTGGGACCACACACAGGATGCCATCCTGGCCTTCAAGGAGAGAATGAGGGTCTCCGCCGATGCACATCGGCGCCCCACCCCGACCTTTACTCCTGGCGACTTAGTGTGGCTCTCCACCCGTAATATCAGGGTGCGAGTTGAGTCCACTAAGTTTGCGCCTCACTACTTAGGCCCCTTCAAGGTTCTGGAACAGGTTAAGCTTGTGGTCTATCGTCTGGTCCTTCCTCCACGCCAGAGTATCTCTGACACCTGTCATGTCTCCCTCCTAAAGCCAATTCACGTGTCCCGGTTTTCTGAGTCATCTGCCGGGACATCAGATTCGTCCATGGACGAGTATGAGGGGAACACTATCATGGGGTGTAAGGTGGTACGTGGCAAAAAATTCTATTTGGTGGATTGGAAGGGTCATGGCCCAAAGGACCGGTCCTGGGAGCCTGTGGAGCACATTCGGGCTCCGCAGCTCATTGCTGCCTTCGATCGTAGCGAGGCCCAAGGAGGGGGGTAATGTGAGGTGTCGAGTTCCCGTTGCTGCACAGGGGGAATCTTGAACCATGTCAGCTGTGGTCTCCCATTCTCCTCCAGACACAGTGGAACCTGCTAAGCAGAGATGCTGATCCCAGTGTCTGGCTCAAGCTGATACTGAGCGCTTGGTTACTGCTGCGTTTCCAGGCTCAGCCCTTGTAGCCAGCACTGATCAGTGGCGAGCAGACGTTCCAGGGACTATGTCCTGCTTTTCTTCTACTGAGCATGCCCACGGGTAGACCTCTCATTGCAAGTCGGGGGTCACATGCACAGGTCCTGTAGCGGCTCCTATTGGATCACTAGAAGGTCCAGGAGAGCTACAGCTATAAAAGGTTTGCATGGCCATGCACTAGTATAAATCAGTTATTGTGTGTGTGTGGATGTATGCCTGTTATGGTGAACGCTCCGAATCATTTCTATCCCTAGTGTTGATGAATGCTCGCGAATGTTGGAGCTGTCTAGCGCCAGTTAGTGCCATCCAGCACCAGTCACAATCTATAGCGTCCATCAGCAGCGTTAGCCAGTGCGCACCCTACGCAACCAGTGTGCTTACCTGTCCCTAGTTAGGGCGGTTAGTGGTGTTCCCCAGAGCGGTGCTGCGCGCACCCAGAAATCCACCGCACTCCCTGTGTGGAATATCTTAGAAACAAAAGGATTTTTTGAAACTTGCTAATTTATTCAAGTGAAAAACAGAAATCAATCAAATGTGACAGATCAAATAGTAGGCAGTTATTAAACAATCGTACAAGCGACTCAATGTGATTTATTAAACAATCGTACAAGCGACTCAATGTGATGACGTTTCGACCCTCCAGGGTCTTACTCTAAAGTCGCACTTAATCCAGGATTTATGAGTGGCTCTTATGGTAAAGAGGATGTTGTCCCTGTAGTGTCAAGGGGCAGGTAGAGTCTTTTTGATACCAAGTATGGCCTAATAGTTGATTTTTCTCTGAGTATGACCTTGTTGAGGAATAGCAGCGGTGCATCAGCGTCTTGCTGCTGTTTGCATATGCGATTTAAATAGAAAGTTGGTATGTCACTGGAGACAACCTTTTTTGCAGGTGCCAATGTATCAGCCTTAAATTGCTGGTAAGTTGTATGTAGTTTAATGGATTTGCCAGTTCTGGATAAAGCCTTGTAGAGGGGTAACAGCGGCGCATCTGCATCTTGCTGGTGGACATGTAGGCTTAATACCCTTAGTGGATGGGGGATAGTGCTCCTGCGTCCTCTACAAGGCTTTATCCAGAACTGGCAAATCCATTAACCTACATACAACTTACCAGCAATTTAAGGCTGATACATTGGCACCTGCAAAAAAGGTTGTCTCCAGTGACATACCAACTTTCTATTTAAATCGCATATGCAAACAGCAGCAAGACGCTGATGCACTGCTGCTATTCCTCAACAAGGTCATACTCAGAGAAAAATCAACTATTAGGCCATACTTGGTATCAAAAAGACTGTACCTGCCCCTTGACACTACAGGGACAACATCCTCTTTACTAGGGTTGAGTGAAACGGGTCGGCAATTTTCAGAAGTCGCCGACTTTTGGCAAAGTCGGGTTTCATGAAACCCGACCCGACCCCTGTGTGGGGTCGGCCATGAGGTCGGCGATCTTCTGAATCTGGTATCGGAATTCCGATACCGAGTTCCGATATGTTTGCAATATCGGAAATCGGTATCGGAATCCATATTTAAGTGTAAAATAAAGAATTAAAATAAAAAATATTGCTATACTCACCCTCTGACGCGCCCTGGTACTAACCGGCAACCTTCCTTCCTTAGAATCAGCGCGTGAAAGACCTTAGATGACGTCGCGGCTTGTGATTGGTCGCGCGACCGCCCATGTGACCGCTCACGCGACCAATCACAAGCCGCAACGTCACCGAAGGTCCTTCAAGCGCTGATTCTTAGGAAGGAAGGCTGCCGGTTAGTACCAGGGCGCGTCAGAGGGTGAGTATAGCAATATTTTTTATTTTAATTCTTTATTTTACACTTAAATATGGATCCCAGGGCCTGAAGGAGAGTTTCCTCTCCTTCAGACCCTGGGAACCATAGTATCCCATTGCACTGCATTGGGTTTCGTGTTTCGGCCGACCCCGACTTTTCTATAGGATCGGCCGATTTCACTCGACCCGACTTTTGAGAAAGTCGGGTTTCGTGAAACCCAACCCGATCCTATAAAAGTAAAAGTCGCTCAACCCTACTCTTTACCATAAGAGCCACTCATAAATCCTGGATTAAGTGCGACTTTAGAGTAAGACCCGGGAGGGTCGAAACGTCATCACATTGAGTCGCTTATACGATTGTTTAATAAGTGCCTACTATTTGATCTGTCACATTTGATTGATTTTTGTTTTTCACTTGAATAAATTAGCAAGTTTCAAAAAATCCTTTTGTTTCTAAGATATTCCACACAGGGAGTGCGGTGGATTTCAATAATACTGATACTAGACCTTACGGTCTGTCTCACCAGCACCTCGATCTAAATTTAGAGTGCAGGCCAAATTTTATATATATTTATGCTCTATTTTAAGTTTAGTTTATTGCTGACACCACTGTAGCGGTGTTGAGCGCAAGAGATCTCGAGGGACTCTAACCCAGAGTCTTGGGGCAGAGTTCTGTGACTCCTTGCTTGCACTCTGTATGGTATCGCGGTCCTGTGACGCAACAGGGTTCGCTTCCTTCATACTGGGTGAAGCTAACCCATGTGTGTCTTCTCTTACTACTGCCATATAGTCTGCCATTACCGAGCTGCAGGTGTCTTCTCTGCACGTGGACCCCGGACTGCGAACGCATCTTATATCGCCTCTTATTTATATTTGGTGCATTCCGCCAGTCCTAACAGGGGGTCACCCTAATTTTGGTCTACCTTACCTGGTCACCCTGAGAGACTTACCATCACATAGTTTTTAATGAGGGGGTTCGGAATCTTTACTTAACCCCTTTACTCCCAAGGATGGCTTGCACGTTAATGATGGGCCAATTTTTACAATTCCGACCACTGTCCCTTTATGAGGTTATAAATCTGGAACGCTTCAACAGATCCTGATGATTCTGACAATATTTTCTCGAGACATATTGTACTTCATGAGAGTAGTAAAAGTTCTTTGGTATTACCTGTGTTTGTTTGTGAAAAAAATGGAAATTTGGCAAAAATATAGAAAATTTAGCAATTTTTCGAATTTGAATTTTTATGCCCTTAAATCACAGAGATATGTTACACAAAATACTTAATAAGTAACATTTTCTACATGTCTACTTTACATCAGCACAATTTTGGAATCAAAATTTTTTTTTGTTAGGGAGTTATAAGGGTTAAAAGTTGACCAGCAATTTCTCATTTTTACAACACCATTTTTTTTTAGGGACCACATCACATTTGAAGTCACTTTGAGGGGTCTATATGACAGAAAATACCCAAGTGTGACACCATTCTAAAAACTGCACATCGCAAGGTACTCAAAACCACATTCAAGAAGTTTATTAACCCTTCAGATGTTTTACAGGAATTTTTGGAATGTTTAAAAAAAAACTTTTTTCACAAAAAAATTATTCAGCTCCAATTTATTTTATTTTACCAAGGGTAACAGGAGAAATTGGACCTCAAACATTGTTGTACAATTTGTCCTGAGTACGCTGATACCCCATATGTGGGGGTAAACCAATGTTTGGGCGCATGGCAGAGCTCGGAAGGGAAGGAGCGCCGTTTCACTTTTCAATGCAAAATTGACTGGAATTGAGATAGGACACCATGTCGCGTTTGGAGAGCCCCTGATGTGCCTAAACATTGAAACCCCCCACAAGTGACACCATTTTGGAAAGAAGACCCACTAAGGAACTTATCTAGATGTGTAGTGAAAACTTTGAACCTCCAAGTGTTTCACTACAGTTTATAACACAGAGCCTTGAAAATAAAAATTCTTTTTTTTTTCTACAAAAATTATTTTTAGCCCCCAGTTTTGTACTTTCCCAAAGGTAACAGAAGAAATTGGACCCCAAAAGTTGTTGTCCAATTTGGCCTGAGTACACTGATACCCCATATGTAGGGGAGAACCACCGTTTGGGCGCATGGCAGAGCTCAGAAAGGAAGGAGCTCCGTTTGGAATGTAGACTTAGATGGAATGGTCTGCAGGCGTCACATTGCGTTTGCAGAGCCCGTGATGTACCTAAACAGTAGAAACCCCCCACAAGTGACCCCATATTGGAAACTAGACCCCCCAAGGAACTTATCTAGATGTGTTGTGAGAACTTTAAACCCAATTGTTTCACTACAGTGTATAACGTAGAGCCGTGAAAATAAAAAATAATTTTTTTTCCACACAAATTCTTTTTTAGCCCCCAGTTTTGTATTTTCCCAAGGGTAACTGGAGAAATTGGACCCCAAAATTTGTTGTCCAATTTGTTCCGAGTATGCTGATACCCCATATGTGGGGGGGAACCACCGTTTGGGCTCATGGCAGAGCTCGGAAGGGAAGGAACGCCATTTGGAATGCAGACTTAGACGGAATGGTCTGCAGGTGTCACATCCTAAACCATAGAAACCCCCACAAGAGACCCCATACTGGAAACTAGACCCCCCAAGGAACTTATCTAGATGTGTTGTGAGAACTTTGAACCCCCAAGTGTTTCACTACAGTTTAAAACACAGAGCCGTGAAAATAAAAAAATCGCTTTTTTTTCCACAAAAACTATTTTTTAGCCCCCGGTTTTGTGTTTTCCCAAGGGTAACAGGAGAAATTGGACCCCAAACATTGTTGTCCAATTTGTTCTGAGTACGCTGATACCCCATATGTTGGGGTAAACCCCAGTTTGGGCGTACGGGAGAGGTTGGAAGGGAAGGAGCAATGTTTTACTTTTTCAACGCAGAATTGGCTGGAATTGAGATCGGACACCATGTCGTGTTTGGAGAGCCCCTGATGTGCCTAAACAGTGGAAACCCCAGAATTCTAACTGAAACTGTAACCCAAACACACCCCTAACCCTAATCCCAACCATAACCCTAACCACATCCCTAACCCTAATCCCAACCCTAATCCCAACCGTAAATGTAATCCAAACCCTAACTTTAGCCCCAACCCTAACCCAAACCCTAACTTTATCCCCAACCCTAACTTTATCCCCAATCCTAACTCTAACTTTAGCCCCAACCCTAACCTTAACCCAAACTTTAGCCCCAACCCTAACCCTAACTTTAGCCCCAACCCTAACCCTAATGGGAAAATGGAAATAAATACATTTTTTAAAATTTTTCCCTCACTAATGGGGCGATGAAGGGGAGTTTGATTTACTTTTATAGCGGGTTTTTTAGCAGATTTTTATGATTGGCAGCCATCACACACTAAGGCTACGTTCACATTAGCGTTGCGCGCCGCTGCGTCGGCGACGCAACGCACGACGCACAAAAAAACGCGCGCAAACGCACGCAAAAACGCTGCGTTTTGCGACGCGTGCGTCGTTTTTTGATGAAAATCGGATGCACGAAAAATGCAACTTGTTGCATTTTCTTGCGTCCGACGCTAGCGTCGGAAACGACGCACGTGTCGGAAAATGCAACAAAAAAAATGCACGTGTCCCCCATGTTAAACATAGGGGCGCGTCGCCGCTGCGTCGCCGACGCAACAGCGACGCACATTAGCGGAACGCTAATGTGAACGTAGCCTAAAAGACGCTTTTTATTGTGAAAAATAGTTTTTGCGTCTCCACATTTTGAGAGCTATAATTTTTCCATATTTTGGTCCACAGAGTCATGTAGGTCTTGTTTTTTGCAGGACAAGTTGACGTTTTTATTGGTACCATTTTCGGGTACATGACATTTTTTGATCGCTTTTTATTCTGATTTTTGTGAGGTAGAATGAATAAAAACCAGCTATTCATGAATTTCTTTTGGGGGAGCGCTTATACTGTTCCACGTTTGGTAAAATTGATAAAGCAGTTTTATTGTTTGGGTCAGAAAGATTACAGCGATACCTCATTTATTTTTTTATGTTTTGGCACTTTCATACGATAAAAACTATTTTATATAAAAATAATTATTTTTGCATCGATTTATTCTGAGGACTATAACTTTTTTATTTTTTCGGATGTTTTCAGCGGTACCATGGTTATTTATATCTGTCTTTTTGATCGCGTGTTATTAAACTTTTTGTTTGGCGGTATGATAATAAAGCATAGTTTTTTGCCTCATTCGTTTTTTTTACGGTGTTCAGGGATTAACTAGTGGGACAGTTTTATAGGTCAGGTCGTTACGGACGCGGCGATACTAAATATGTGTACTTTTATTGTTTTTTTTATTTAGATAAAGAAATGTATTTATTGGAACGATATTTTTTTTCTTTATTTAGGATTTTTTCTTTTTTTTGGCACATGTAAATATTTTTTTTTTTACTTTTTTACATTGCCCCAGGGGATACATCACATTATAGTGACAGATTGCTGATCTGATCTGATCTGATCCTGCCTTGGAGCTACGGGACACACGCCAGTTTTCTTGAAACGAGATGGTCCTTCCACATTAGCCGTTATTGGCATGCGGTTTAGTAAGACTTTTTTCTGACCTTATACAGACTTCCTTGAAAAAGGCGATTCGCCGAAACATTGGAAATTTTTTGTCTGTTACTAATTTTTGCTGGTTGTCTCTAAATAAATCTATCTTCATTGAGAACATAAAAGTGTGGACTTGTTGAGTGCCGGAGGTTACCTTCTTCCTAGATTGCTGATCTGAGCAGGCGCTTGCAAGCCACCTCCCTGCAGGACCCGGAAGGCCCCCAGTGGCCATTTTGGATCCGGGCCTGCAGGCAGTAGGTAGGAGACCCTCAGAGCAACGCGATCACATTGAGGGTCTCAGGGAAGCACGCAGGGAGTTCCCTCCCTGCGCGATGCTTCCCTGTGCTGCTGGAATGCTGCGATCATCTTTGATCGCAGTGTGCCGGGGGTTAATGTGCCAGGAGCGGTCCGTGACCACTCCTGGCACATAGTGCCGGATGTCAGCTGCGATAGTCAGCTGACACCCGGCCCCAATCGGCAGCGCTCCCCCGTGAGCGCGGCTGATCCGTGATGACGTACTATCCCGTCGGTGGTCAAACGGGCCCAAACCACCTCGACGGGATAGTGTGTCAGATGTCAGATAGGGGTTAAGCCCTTCATGCTCCATCACTTACCATTATATCATGGTATGGGTGTGAGTATATGAAGCAGGCTCAGGATTTGAGCCCGCTTAACAAAAGGCAGATGGTAGCCATGCTATACAGCCGGCATCTGCCTCTAACAGCAGTGCCCAGAGCTTAGTTTGATCACTGCTGTTAATCCCTTGAAGGTAAACTGTCAACAGCTTTTTGCTATGCAATCTGAGAGCAGCATGGTGTACAGGCAGAGAGTCTGATTCCAGTGATGTGTTACTCACTTGATTGTGTGTTTCAATAAAATCAGTGATTTATCAACAGGAGATTATGATTAGAAGGACTAGGTGTCTCATACCATGTGAAAACAGGAGAACAAGGAGCATATAGTACTGATATATATAAACATGGTCTTTATTGATATAAACATTAAAAACAGAAATCAGTAATACATCAAAATGCGAGCATTCCAAATCAAATACAGAGGGGGAACCGCCACCCCTATGACCCCCTTATATTAGTAAATAGCTGCACAAAAAAGGGGGATAAACCCCATGTGCAAGGTAAAGTGTGCAGGCCAAGGTATATATAACACAGTCCGGTAATGTGCGCTGGACTGGAGTGGAAGGTAATAAATGGTCTACACCACAACAATAAATGTAAAAGGTAGGCTTACCAGCAAGAGGGGGAGCAGAGGAGGGGAGCCCCGCCGGAGGAAAAACCCCGACGTGCATTTTGCGGCACTGCCACGCCGCTTTCTCAAGGGGATAAGGAATAAGGCGGTCCAGGACCTTCTAATAACCCCCCGACCCCAGTCACATGTGAAGTCCAAACCTATCAGGGTGGTGCACGCAGCGCATGCGCGCTGCGACAGGCAGGTCCTGCATGAAGTCCGGGCGTCAAACCAAGTGCGCATACACCAGGAAAATGTCCCGGGAACAGCGCACAATGCATAAAGACGCCCGCCCACATGCCGGAGCGTTGCGTACGGCCGCAGGAGAGAACAGTACCAGCCACAAGCTAACAAACAAAGAGGCAGCGCGCTATCATGTGCATATTTACGGGCATCATACATAATAAGGGCTGTGTGAAAGTGATGCAGTCAAACAGTAGTTATATATATAAAGGTCCTTAAATGTTGCACGGACCATAACCAGCAGGTTCAAATTTGTATAAGATGTCCATATTTTCAAGTACGCACACACAGTGCACGGACACAGAAGATAACATGCTGCGAAGACACAAAATAATAATAATAATAGTAATAACAGCTGCCCACAACATGGTAACGTGCTGCCATATGTATTGCACATGGTATCAAACATAATAAGAACAGTGCAGAGGTAATATAGTCCTGCGGAACAGTACATTAAGGTCCAATGCTTCATATGGGCATAGTCCATACATAGCATGCGGGTAAAGACAACAAGCTCTAGTCCAAAGGGGGGTATCCATCTTTACAGATAGCAGGGATGATGATTAATTCCATGCAGAGCAGGAAACGAAATCAAAGTAGGACCCATTGGTGGAGAGTGTTACTGATAATAATAAAAAAAAGAAAATGTTAAAAACAAAATAAAAACAAAAGAAAATCCGGACAAGCAATGATGAGACACCACATAGATAACCCAGAAGGTTAAAAAGGACAAGCTAGAGATAAGGAGCAAAACTCAGATTCATTAAGACCTCTCGGGATCAGACTGTCAAGCAAAACAATCCATTTGGTTTCGATCTGTGCCAAACGTTTTTTATTATCACCACCTCTAATGCCTAGGTGAAGTGCATCAATCCCCCTAACTGAGAGCAATTTCTCATTGCAATTATGGTGTAGCCTAAAATGGCGGGGGATTGTTTTTAAATCAGTCACTGTCTCATACCTGTGTCTCATACCATGTAGTCCTCCTGCTCTGTAGAACAACATCCCCAATACTGATTGGCAGCTTTCTGCCTATACAGAGTGGAAGAGAAAGCTACCAATCAGTGGTGTGGGCGGGGTTATGCAGGGCTCCATATTCAGATAATTGGCAGATCTGCAGGAGATAAAAGTCAGAAATATAACATTCACTAGAAAAGAAAAACAAAAAACACAGGGCGCTCCATAATGCATAACCTTAGGAAAAAAAGATGTATAATAAACATTCTGACAAAGAAGGTGCTAGAGGTTGTATGCTCATCTATAAGATCTGCTAGTGGTTAGAACAACTTTTTTCAAAACTTGAGGTATAGAAGAATCAGCTGCAGCTCTGGCCATCTCAGTTGGTCAGCTGGGTGATTCTGCGGTTGGATCCAAAGATAATGAAAAAGAGTGGGAGTAACATAGCGCTGCTGAAGAATAGGATTGATCCAGGATATCCTCACAAAGCATTAATTTGAGATCCATATAAACAGGGCTATGTGTTTCAGTATTAAGCCATTGTCTTCCTCAGATACTAATGTGACAAAAATGAGGACTTTAAGGGAGGCTAAGACAATCTTTCGTAAGGAAGGGGGTCCTCAAATTGTCCCTGAAACTGAGACCCTAACTATCCCTATCAATGGGTACTCTTGAAGGTAGAGACGCCCGAGTCTCCGAACTTACTGTGCTCCTGTTTTCCCCGCCCTCACCCCATAAGGCCTGGGACAGAAATATAAGACAAGCAAGACACAAAGACAAAAAAGGGATGACAGAAAGAAATAAACATACAAACACCCACTAAAGGTAAAGAGGTATATAGGGAAGGATAGGAATGTACCAAACAAACCAGGAGATAAACACACACATACTACAGAAAACTAAAAATTACTACTACAACAACTCCACTCTAGCCACTTAGCTTTAGCACACAGCACAGGAAGACAAATCTCCAGTGTCAAAAACAAATCCTATTCAGCAAAGCATCTCCAAGGAGCAAGAAAGCAAAGCTTTAACTGGCAAGGCTGAGTGGATCTGACCAGATTTTATAGGAAGATGTGACAACAATACAGAAATATTAGTTCAAAACATAAAATAATTGACTGCAGTAAACCACAGACGAAAAATTGTGATGTGGCAAGACTGTAATCAACACAACTAGAGGAAACTGCTAGGTAATGGCTAGCATATACAAAATCAATGTAAATAATCAATTTTATACTTTACAGGTATAGAGATGTACGGAGATGTATGATATAAAATACATTTTAAAAATACTAGAGATTAACTTATTTTTTGAAATTCGAATTCGCCATCTTTGCAAAAATTTTCACCAAAATTTTATTTGTGCAAACCTCAATACTGGAAATCTTGGAATTGCTTGGAAAACACACATGGAAGAGAGGAGAGAGAGAGAGAGAGAGAGAGAGCTCTGCTGACTAAGAGCTTATACTCTAAAGGCGAGAGAGAGGACCCTGCTGATCATAAGAGCTAACACTCTACAGACAAGAGAGGACCCTGCTGATCATAAGAGCTAACACTCTACAGACAAGAGAGGACCCTGCTGATCATAAGAGCTAACACTCTACAGACAAGAGAGGACCCTGCTGATCATAAGAGCTAACACTCTACAGACAAGAGAGGACCCTGCTGATCATAAGAGCTAACACTCTACAGACAAGAGAGGACCCTGCTGATCATAAGAGCTAACACTCTACAGACAAGAGAGGACCCTGCTGATCATAAGAGCTAACACTCTACAGACAAGAGAGGACCCTGCTGATCATAAGAGCTAACACTCTACAGACAAGAGAGGACCCTGCTGATCATAAGAGCTAACACTCTACAGACAAGAGAGGACCCCGCTGATCTTTAGAGCTTACACTCTACAGACAAGAGAGGACCCCGCTGATCATTAGAGCTTACACTCTACAGACAAGAGAGGACCCTGCTTATCATAAGAGCTAACACTCTACAGACAAGAGAGGACCCTGCTGATCATAAGAGCTTACACTCTACAGACAAGAGAGGACCCTGCTGATCATAAGAGCTAACACTCTACAGACAAGAGAGGACCCTGCTGATCATAAGAGCTTACACTCTACAGACAAGAGAGGACCCTGCTTATCATAAGAGCTTACACTCTACAGACAAGAGAGGACCCTGCTTACCATAAGAGCTAACACTCTACAGACAAGAGAGGACCCTGCTTATCATAAGAGCTTACACTCTACAGACAAGAGAGGACCCTGCTGATCATAAGAGCTAACACTCTACAGACAAGAGAGGACCCTGCTGATCATAAGAGCTTACACTCTACAGGAGAGAGAGGACCCTGCTGACCATAAGAGCTTACACTCTACAGGAGAGAGAGGACCCTGCTGACCATAAGAGCTTACACTCTACAGACAAGAGAGGACCCTGCTGATCATAAGAGCTTACACTCTACAGACAAGAGAGGACCCTGCTTATCATAAGAGCTAACACTCTACAGACAAGAGAGGACCCTGCTGATCATAAGAGCTAACACTCTACAGGAGAGAGAGGACCCTGCTGATCATAAGAGCTTACACTCTACAGGAGAGAGAGGACCCTGCTGATCATAAGAGCTTACACTCTACAGGAGAGAGGACCCTGCTGATGATAAGAGCCAACACTCTACAGACAAGAGAGGACCCTGCTGATGATAAGAGCCAACACTCTACAGACAAGAGAGGACCCTGCTGATGATAAGAGCTTACACTCTACAGACAAGAGAGGACCCCGCTGATCATAAGAGCTTACACTCTACAGACAAGAGAGGACCCTGCTGATCATAAGAGCTAACACTCTACAGACAAGAGAGGACCCTGCTGATCATAAGAGCTTACACTCTACAGACAAGAGAGGACCCTGCTGATCATAAGAGCTAACACTCTACAGACAAGAGAGGACCCTGCTGATCATAAGAGCTTACACTCTACAGACAAGAGAGGACCCTGCTTATCATAAGAGCTTACACTCTACAGACAAGAGAGGACCCTGCTGATCATAAGAGCTTACACTCTACAGGAGAGAGAGGACCCTGCTGATCATAAGAGCTTACACTCTACAGGAGAGAGAGGACCCTGCTGATCATAAGAGCTTACACTCTACAGACAAGAGAGGACCCTGCTGATGATAAGAGCCAACACTCTACAGACAAGAGAGGACCCTGCTGATGATAAGAGCTTACACTCTACAGACAAGAGAGGACCCCGCTGATCATAAGAGCTTACACTCTACAGACAAGAGAGGACCCTGCTGATCATAAGAGCTAACACTCTACAGACAAGAGAGGACCCTGCTGATCATAAGAGCTTACACTCTACAGACAAGAGAGGACCCCGCTGATCATAAGAGCTTACACTCTACAGACAAGAGAGGACCCTGCTGATCATAAGAGCTTACACTCTACAGACAAGAGAGGACCCTGCTGATCATAAGAGCTAACACTCTACAGACAAGAGAGGACCCTGCTGATCATAAGAGCTAACACTCTACAGACAAGAGAGGACCCTGCTGATCATAAGAGCTAACACTTTACTAGCAAGACAGATAGAGAGGACCCCAATGACCATGAGAGCTTACATACACTTTAAAGGAGAGAGAGACTTAGGTCGGGGCCACACTAGCATAGAATACGGACGAGTGCTATGCGAGAAAACATTACAAAGCACTCGGACTACTGTTAATCTATGGGGCAGCTCACATCACCGTATTTTTTCTCAGGCGTATTGTACGTGCGTGTAAAATCGCAGCATGCCGGGATTGTATGCTTATATCGGCCGAGACTCGCTAATGCAAGCCTATGGGTGAAAGAAAAACTCATGGATCATCCGTGCGACTTGCGAGAAATACGTACAAATTTTCCTCATTTCAGCCCATTGAGCAATTTAATTCAATGGTGAAAAGCAGTGATAAATGTAAAGTCATACGGATACATGGGTGCGAGAAAATCGCATCATCGCATTGCAAACGCATTACACACAGATGACCATATGGAGAACACATGTGCGACTCTCGGCAGGGAGACTCAGACCGATTTTCCATACATTTAGTGTGACCCAGCCTTACTCAGTGACTATGACAATAGAAATAGACTCGGTCATAGAATTTGCAATCCACTGGGAACAGCTGATCTCGGATGGCCCCGGTACTGACCACCACTCTATAGAATATGATAAATATGATAATAATATGATGTTCTGGCTGTGGGGCATTATAGGGAGGCCCGCACTGCAATGCCATGACATTATCACGTTCTCTGGTGCTTCAGCAGTGTTTGAAACTGTACCGGGATTTTTCTTTTTTTTGCAAATCGGAAATCAAATTTTTAAAAAAGCGTGAAAAGCATTTATTTCAGAAAATTAGACAGTAATGTGGTATGGGGTGGTAGCCGTGGGTGAGGTACACATATTCCTGGCACTTCACATATTTAAATATATTACAACAACTAGGGCCGGCTCCCGGTTTTTGAGGGCCCCGGGCGAAAGAGTCTCAGTGCCCCCCCCTTTAACACATACCATGATTCATGATGCACAGATACAGCAGAGACATATAGGTATAGTACAATGCCAGATTTCACTTCTTACATGAGTGATAGCTATTGCAAATTATACAATACCATACAGCAGAGGGGCTTTATATAAGTCAGCCGCTTATATGCCAATTATGTGAGAGCGATGCTCGAGCCTTGCATTGCATCACCCGAAACGTCCGTATTTCTATGCAGCTGCACATTCTTGTCCAAAGAACGGGCGGCTGTGCAGGGTGAAGTGATGCGAGGCTCTCGCAAGAGGAACTCCGAGTCTGATCTAATATATTGTAATGATTGGTCACTTAGTCGCTTAAGGTACCTTCACACTGACCAACTTGACAACGATATCGCTAGCGATCCGTGACGTTGCAGCGTCCTGGATATCGATATCGTTGTGTTTGACAGGCAGCAGCGATCTGGATCCTGCTGTGACATCGTTGGTCGGAGCAGAAAGTCCAGAACTTTATTTCGTCGCTGGATCTCCCGCAGACATCGCTGAATCGGCGTGTGTGACACCGATCCAGCGATGTCTTCACTGGTAACCAGGGTAAACATCGGGTTACTAAGTGCAGGGCCACGCTTAGTAACTCGATGTTTACCCTGGTTACCAGTGTAAATGTAAAAAAACCAAACACTTCATACTTACATTCCGGTGTCTGTCGCGTCCCTCGGCGCTCTGCTTCCCTGCACTGTCAGCGCCGGCCAGCCGTAAAGCAGATTACAGCGGTGACATCACCGCTGTGCTTTACGGCCAGCCGGCGCTCACAGTCAGTGCAGGAAAGCACAGTGACGGGGGACAGACACCGGACTGTAAGTATGTACTGTTTGTTTTTTTTTACATTAGCACTGGTAACCAGGGTAAACATTGGGTTACTAAGTGCGGCCCTGCGCTTAGTAACCCGATGTTTACCCTGGTTACCAGGGGACTTCGCAGTTGGTCGCTGGAGAGCTGTCTGTGTGACAGCTCTCCAGCGACCACACGGTGACGCTGCAGCGATCGGGATCGTTGTCTAGATCGCTGCAGCGTCGCTAAATGTGACGGTACCTTTACTAGTCCACGTGTGTGTTCTGGAAAATAAGTCCTGATAGTGGCGTTTCTGCATTGTGTCACTCTTGGAGTAGGTGACATGTACATCCTGTGCTTTAGCAGATGGCTAACTCTGGTGATCTAAGGTCCACAGGTCTCAGGGTATCAGTACCTGTAATATTAGAGGCAAATCAACATTATAGAATACCTTTGGGTTTTCATTGGCTGTAAGCCATAATCATCTACATTAATAGAAATAAGCACTTGAAATAGATCACTATGTTTATAATGACTATATAATATGGAGTTTCATGTTTTGTATTGAGGAACTGAATGGCAGCCCTCCCCCGTACATAAAATGACATAAAGGGGGATCTCATGGCCATACAGGCCGTAATTTTAATCTCCATTTTATTTTGTCATTGTTTCTCCCTCACAGAAGGGTCACTGAAAGGTCAACCTTTTTCTCTCTGATGTCTACCAGTGAAAAGCCCAACATATGATCACAAAGTGATCCCTTCAGCTATAAACATATAGACCAGTAGAGAGCAAAAGAAGGTACAAATATGTTACCAATATACAAATTTATTAAATTACCATATATCAAATACATAAACATCAATTGACAAAAAACTATTTAGTACAAAAACAATAACATAACAGTAGCCTATACCTAGGGGAGGAATAGGATTGGCTGTGTATCATGAAAAAACCGATGGGGCCAAATAACCACCCATAGTATGGAGCACCACGACTGAGGGTAGAGCAAATTAACAGGAAGATTAAGTCATATCTATTAAGGACTATATAGTGTTATTAATGAATATCACAACACATCAAATAATAAAGTGATACCAGTGCCTCCTAAATAGTTATCCAATATAGGTGCGCTACGGGACCACCATCCAGGTTGCACCATGACTGCAGGTATACGATGAGCTTCCTATGGTGTTCTTTACCGCTATATTGGATAACTATTTAGGAGGCACAGGTATCACTTTATTATCAATTATTAGCTTTGGCTATATCTTAGGGTGAGCATCCCCTAGGGACTCTGGTATTATTTAATACATGTATTGCGTGATTGACAAATGCTACTATTACTCACACTTGCCATGTCTATATAGCATGGATATTGATATCCTTTGATGTACTATACTATGTATGGGTTCTAGGTAATTGACATATATTTGATGTGTTGTGATATTCATTAATAACACTATATAGTCCTTAGTAGATATGACTTAATCTTCCTGTTAATTTGCTCTACCCTCAGTCGTACTAAATAGTTTTTTGTCAATTGATGTTTATGTATTTGATACATGGTAATTTAATACATTTATATATTGGTAACATATGTGTACCTTCTTTTGCTCTCTATTGGTCTATACTTGTTCTCTCTGATGCCTTCCAGAGCAGTTTGAACTGGTTATGACTAGTTTTATTGGCGCCAATTTAATGGGCTGTGATTGGTGGATTTTGGCGGTCTTTTTAAGAATATATAAAGCCTTGCTGAGGGATTATTTTACATATTAACAGTTTTCCTGTGAAGAAAAGAAGATTTCTGTGACAACATGGACAGCCTCCTTCAACAGCTGCTATCAAGGGCCAGTGAAGAGGATGGGTTGGATTGGCTTAAGAGCTGCCTTGCTATAAAACCTTCTGTGGTAGCCTCTGACGCTATCCCTCCTACCTCCGTTCCGTGTAATCAGCTCCAAGTGACACCCCAGGTCCCAGTGTAGGTCCTGGTTTCGACAGCGCTTTCCACCGCCAGCGTAAGAAGCAGGAGACCTCCGGCAACGTTTTCTCCCTCAGCATCACCTCCGCGTTCAAGCCGCCAGGTCCGAGAGCGGAGCAGGAAGTCTGGCCACCCACCGTCCAGGAAGTCTCGCAGCCCGGCGCGAGGTCTTCCACAGCGTCATCATCCCAGGCCGGGTACGTCAGCTGAGGCTGCCGGAAGGCAGACGGGCGTTGCGGTCGTAAAAGCACTGTGGTGGCTCTAATCTGCAATACTCTGGCGGTTTCTGCTCCTTCTTCACCTGGCAAAGTCGAGGCAGCACCGCTCGCTCCTGCTGCCGCTCCATCGGATGAAGATGAGGTCGATGCAATGGCTTTCTCTTTTCATCCGCGTTTGCCTAACATGGAATACCTAACATGATCAAGCTACACAGAGCAACCATTCTGGAAAAGGTGAGAACGTCAATGTTCCGTTGTCTGTCTCTCACTCTCAATTCAAACACATTACAAAAAACGTTTTAGCAGAGGCATTAGGTGAAGCTTTTAACTTAGCTTCACATACTGGCATTAACAGTAACTCTATGATTGATGCCCCCTCGGTGAGCAGCTTAATTCCTAGGAATACTTTTAAAGAAGTGCTCAACTGTGAATTGTCTCCTTTGGGATTCCATTTGAGCTCTTCCACTAAAGAGCTTATTTGGAATAATAGTTACGTGGACTTATTTTCTTTGCTTCCTCATAGAGAGCAGACGGGTAAAATGGAAAAAAGGGAAGAAAAGTCTAATCCAGATGATGTAAAACATGGTCCTATAAAATCGTTTAACAATTGGATCCAGGCCTTTTCCATTTATTCGTGTGTTCTCAGCGAGAGGTTCCCTAATCTATGTAGCAAATTATTCCAGCATGTGGACATAATCCTTGAGGCTTACCATAAGTTTGGTCGGTCTGCATGGCTGCATTATGATGAGGCTTTTAGGCAGAAGTTGGCAGTTCATCCTGAGGTCAACTGGGGTGTCAAGGACGTTGGTCTTTGGATCAACTTGATGCTACCGCAAAGGCTATCTTCTAACAAGAAATCTTTGTCCACCCCCCTTAAGAAGGGCGTGTGTTTTGCTTTTAACAAGTCTTTTTGTAAATGGAGCCACTCATGCAGATTTCGGCATGAGTGCACCTTCTGTTGGAATTCCTACCCAAATGTTTCAAAAAACTATCTGCCCAGCAGCCAGCTAATAAAGACATTAACCCAAAGAGCACAAACTCCAGTGAATCTGGAAAAAAATGCTTTTTTGGTTAAGCATTTACCCAAACAAGGGGATCAGTAAGTTACTTTTTGACGGTTTTTCAAGTGGTTTTCGTATCCCACCATTTAAAGGTTAAGGCTGTAAAATTGTTAGGAATTTACCATCCTTGTATTCTAACTCAGAAATTGCTAGGGAGGAAATTTTAAGTGAATTAGAATTAGGCAGGATCGCAAGCCCATTTTCCTCACCTCCTTTTTAAAATTTTCGGATTTCCCCATTGGGCATCGTTCCCAAAAAAGAGCAAGGTTTATTCTGGTTAATACACCATTTATCTTACCCATATCATGCTTCTTTAAATGATGAAGTTTACAAATCCCTATGCTCTGTCACTTATGCTTCCTTTGATACAGCTATTGACATGCTTAGAAAGTTTGTTCAAAACGCCCTGATGGCGAAATCGGATATTAAATCTGCTTTCCGACTTCTCCCCGTTCATCCAGATGGTTTCAATTTGTTAGGGTTTTATTTTGAAAATGATTTTTTCTTTGACAAGTGCTTACCAATGGGTTTCTCCCTGTCCTGTTTTTACTTTGAGAGTTTTTCTTCTTTTTTGCATTGGGTTTTAGAATCCAACTCCAGTGATGTGGGTATTTTACACTATTTGGATGATTTTTTTGCTTGTAGGCTCTTTTTCATCTTCTTTTTGTTTTCAAGCTCTATGCAAATTCATTCTGCCTTGGGAGAATTTTGGTGTACCCATTGCACATGAAAAAACTGTTCTACCTTACAATTCTATTGAATTTTTAGGCATCACTTTAGATTCTATTAAAATGGAATGTAGGCTTCCTGCTGATAAGGTTTCAAAATTGCATAATGCTTTAATAAATTTTGTCAGCAGGGATAAAATTACTCTTAAAGAATTGCAATCACTATTGGGGTTGTTGAATTTTGCCCTCCGCATTATTCCCATCAGTAGGGCTTTTTCCAAGCGTCTCTATGATGCTACCATAGGTTTTTCTTCCCCCAATTCTCATATTAGGATTTATTCAGATTTGAAAGAGGATGCCAGGATTTGGCTTCAATTTTTGTAAAGTTTTAACGGGAGGTCTTGTTGGCAGTCTGCATTTGTATTGGCAGATTCAGTGACTTTCAGTTTTTCGGTTTACAGTTCTTACGGTTGTGCAATTTTATTTTCTTCTCATTGATCGGTTCAACCTTCGCCTCGGAATTGGGTTTCGAACCGTGTCAATGGAAATCCTATGGTTTTAGAATTTTTCACGGTTTCCTTAGGTATTTTTCTTTGGGGATTCCTTATGCAGAATTCTAGAATTATTTTTCTTTCTGCTAATCAAGGGTTTAATATGTCGATTAACACGTTATCTTCTAAAAAAAAAATGGGCCGTGAGTATTTTGAGACAATTAGTTATTTTATGTCTTAAATTTAATATTTGGATTAAGGCTAGAATGGATCTAGTAGTTTGAATTCAGCTACCGATTCTTTATGCAAAAGTCAGTGGTCAATTTTTTATCAACAGGTTCCAAATGCAGACAAAGACGCAACTCAAGCAACTCCTTGCCCTCAAGAATTTTGGGACTTGATTGCAACATAATACATTATTTTATTCAACAGAATTTATCTGAAAGATCATAGGCCGATTATTCAGCTGCATGGCTCCACTGGTTTAATTTTTGTAACCTTCATCATTTAAATCCAAAAATTGCTAACGCTGTTTCTGGTTTAAAATTTATTGAGTTCTTAGTTAATAAAGGTTTATCTTATTCAGCATTGGCTAAATCACTTGCTGGTGTATCATTTTTTCTTAAACTTTTTGGAAGTACTCCTTTAACAGCTCTTTTTCCCATCAAGCAATTCTTAAAGGGTTTTAAAAAGGACCAGTTTAACCCTCCATCACATACAACTGATCTGACAGGCGCTTCTCTTTTACTTTCATTTCTCCTTCCTCACCAGATTGTGAGGAAACCCCCTCCCTCCAGGTAGTCTCCTGTCTCTTGAAGGTCTGTGAAACCTGATATCACAGTTGGATTTCAGAGCTTCAGGGGAGAGGATATAGCTGCACAGATCTCTCAGGCTCATTGTATGTGAATACGTCACATTCAGTAAGGTTGGTATTTTATGTTTTTATTCATCACAATAGTTTATTTAGCTTGTTTTATGAATGTATAGCACAAAATGTGAGGATATTTCATAGAAATAAGGGAGATTTTATAAAAGAAAGTGTGCTGCTCAGGCATATACAGTAGTTCCCTAACATATTCCTTCTCTTGCTTCAGATTATCTGCTGAAATGGAGAGGAAAATGTACAATTTATCCAAACAACTTGATGTTGAGGAAGTAACAAACATGCTGTTAGATGATAGAGACCTCACACTGAATGAGGATTTAGGAGAGGAAAGTGAGATTGATTCTCATGATGAGGTGGAAGAATGTGTCTTGGATTCTGAAACAGAGCAAGATGGTGACAGTGGTGAGGATGAAGAAGTTGGATCATATTATATTGGAAAAGATAAATGTCATAAAGCAATTTGCCTGACACATGCAAAAATGGTGTGTAATTCTTGCTATTTGCTCTGCAAGTGTGACTTTTCTGGGGAAACCTCAGCATCTACTTCTGATTGAATATGTTTTTAATAGTACTTAAGGTACCTTAAAATTAAGTTTGTGTTCAAAAATTTTCTTTGTACATTTTTTTGAGAGAGTCGAACTGGGGACTATTTGGCGGGAGTTTTGAAAAGTTTGTATTTCATAGTTATTAGTTTTATGTTAAGTAAATGTTTTTTTTTGCAACTGATTATGTGTAGTCTCTTTTATTACATCCCTATGAAGGTCACTGATCACTTTTAGAGCACTGAAATTGCAAACATTAGATATTATAGGTATTTTTCCAGCAGGCGCCTGACAGGCACATTGTATGTGAACTCGTTAGTCCGAATATTGTATGTGACGGAGGGTTAAACCCGATTCTAGATGCCCGGTTTCTCTTTCTCTGTTAAAAGGCCTTTGCTTATCTCTTTATAGTGTTTGTTGAAATTCTTATGAAACTTTACTATTTTATGTGGCGTTTTTGCATTCTTTTTTCGGGGCCCTTCGCATGGGAGAATTAATATCGTCAAAAAAGTTTGAACCTTCTGGGCTCATGATATCTGATTTAGAACTTCATGACAAGCACATCATTTTATTTTTAAGAAAGTCAAAAAGAGATCAGATGGGTAGGGGGTCTAGATTAAAGATTGATTATTTTCCCGATCCTGTTCTATACCCAGTAAGTAACATCCGGAATTGGCTGCAAATTAGGCCCAATGTTCTGGGCCCCTTATTTATACATCGGGAAAATACCTCTGCCACAAGTTTTCAATTTAATTAAATTTTAAAGAAATGTCTACGAATTTTAGGGAAGTAACATCTTAAAATTACTTCTCACTCCTGTAGAATCGGAGCAGCTACCGAAGCGGCTAGGGCTGGCCTTTCCAATTCTAGAATCAAACAGCTGGGTAGATGGGAATCCAGGAGGTTTAAGTTATATATTCGACATGAATTTGTATGATTATTAATTTCTTACTTAATTTTAGGCCCGTTGGTAGTTTGGATCATCGGCCATTTATTTGTATTTTGGGCCCAGAAGAGGGCTAGTCAAAGATCATATCCGGAGAACTTGTCTTTTAGTCCTAATTTAGTACAAGTTTTTTGGCACAGCATTCGTGGAATGAAATGGTCAAGTTTCGTTTTAGAGTTTAAAAAGTGTGTTAAATTGTTTCCAATGCCTGATGTAGTTATTTTCATGTTGGTGGCAACGATATCAGGAAAATTAAGACCTTAGACTTGTTAGCAGTTATGAGATCAGATATTTCTGTTTTAAAGCAGTCTTTTCCTGAAACAAGTTTCATTTTCTTTGAAATCGTTCCTAGAGTTTTATGGAATAAGAATAATTTGTATTTTTTAGATAAAATCCGCATTTGGGTTAACAGGAGTTTGCAGAAATTTCTTCCTTTGGTTAATGGTTTTTGTTTCAGGCACGAGGATCTCGAAGATTTTCTTCCAGGTTTATATAGACAAGGTTTGGTTCATTTGTCAGACATAGGTAACATAGTAATATAGTAACATAGTTAGTAAGGCCGAAAAAAGACATTTGTCCATCCAGTTCAGCCTATATTCCATCATAATAAATCCCCAGATCTACGTCCTTCTACAGAACCTAATTGTATGATACAATATTGTTCTGCTCCAGGAAGACATCCAGGCCTCTTTTGAACCCCTCGACTGAGTTCGCCATCACCACCTCCTCAGGCAAGCAATTCCAGATTCTCACTGCCCTAACAGTAAAGAATCCTCTTCTATGTTGGTGGAAAAACCTTCTCTCCTCCAGACGCAAAGAATGCCCCCTTGTGCCCGTCACCTTCCTTGGTATAAACAGATCCTCAGCGAGATATTTGTATTGTCCCCTTATATACTTATACATGGTTATTAGATCGCCCCTCAGTCGTCTTTTTTCTAGACTAAATAATCCTAATTTCGCTAATCTATCTGGGTATTGTAGTTTTCCCATCCCCTTTATTAATTTTGTTGCCCTCCTTTGTACTCTCTCTAGTTCCATTATATCCTTCCTGAGCACCGGTGCCCAAAACTGGACACAGTACTCCATGTGCGGTCTAACTAGGGATTTGTACAGAGGCAGTATAATGCTCTCATCATGTGTATCCAGACCTCTTTTAATGCACCCCATGATCCTGTTTGCCTTGGCAGCTGCTGCCTGGCACTGGCTACTCCAGGTAAGTTTATCATTAACTAGGATCCCCAAGTCCTTCTCCCTATCAGATTTACCCAGTGGTTTCCCATTCAGTGTGTAATGGTGATATTGATTCCTTTCCCATGTGTATAACTTTACATTTATCATTGTTAAACCTCATCTGCCACCTTTCAGCCCAAGTTTCCAACTTATCCAGATCCATCTGTAGCAGAATACTATCTTCTCTTGTATTAACTGCTTTACATAGTTTTGTATCATCTGCAAATATCGATATTTTACTGTGTAAACCTTCTACCAGATCATTAATGAATATGTTGAAGAGTTCTCAACATCTTTAATTTAAATTTACAGTCTATGGTTGAAAAGTGGCTGAATTTGTTTGGGGGGGCCATGCCTCTTTGAGGCTTGGCTTCTGGGAAAATCGCCCATATCCTGGGCGGATTGGTCATTTGGTTCAGTATTAGTGAATATTTTTATGGATTATTTATTGAATATTGGTTATATTTAATTTATGTAACTCAAAAAAAACTCATGGCCATTTTCTTCCACTATGCAATGTGTTGTGTCCTTTCTTTCATGTGAATTTAATTGGTCTTGTATAGCCATGGCAGCCCTCCCCCGTACATGAAATGACAAAAAGGGGGCTTTCATGGCCATACAGGCAGTAATTTTAATCTCCATTTTGTTTTGTCATTATGTGGTTTGTTTCTCCCTCACAGAAGGGTCACTGAAAAGTCAACCTTTTTCTCTCTGATGCCTTCCAGAGCAGTTTGAACTGGTTATGACTAGTTTTATTGGCGCCATTTTAACGGGCTGTGATTTGCGGATTTTGGCGGTCTTTATAAGAATATATTAAGCCCTGCTGTGGGATTATTTTACATATCAATGGTTTTCCTGTGAAGAAAAGAAGATTTCCCCACCGTACCTCCCTGATTAAGTTTGTTTTTTGTTGTGATGTTTTATTTGAGGGAAAATCGCCCATATCCTGGGCGGATTGGTCGTTTGGTTCGGTATTAGTGAATATTTTTATGGATTATTTATTGAATATTGGTTATATTTAATTTATATAACCCAAAATAAAATTCGTACATTGCAGTAAAATCCCCTAACCAACCTGCTGCATTATCTCCGGCTCGCACGGAGCCTTTAATTCCCAGCTGGAAGCTAGAGCCTAGTGGTGGGCGCTAGAACCTGCGCTGACATCATGGTCATGTGAGTGGTCACGTGCTGGGGGAGGGCTCTGTTGTCATGATGCTGCTGTGTGTGGAGTAGTACAGTGCTGTCACCTCAGTCTCTGCGTGTCATTCCTGCCAGGACGCTGCTGTGACTACTTCTGTGTGCCGAGTGCATGGAGATAGACAGCACAGTATGGCGTCTGTGAGGGTGACACTGAGCAGTGTGTGTGCACTGTACCCCAGACAGCATGAGTGGGCCCCCCGTCATGCCAGGGCCCCGGCACTTGCCCGGGTGTGCCAGGTGCTGACGCCAGCCCTGACAACAACACACGTGTCTTCAAGGGGAAACGTGGGCAAAACTTCAATCTTCTTAAAAGACTCAAACTCGACCTCTGCATATTGTGGTGTGGTGACCCATGTTACAGCCAGGGGGCACTGTGTGTGTGCGCTTCGGGATGCGTTTGGAGGCATAATTATGGTGATGAGACAAAGTCCGGCAGGATTGTAAATGGCCAGTATGTGTCGCAGAGGTGCTCTGTGCTGTAAGCCCAAAATGATATGGTTATGCTGGGACTTATAGTTCCACAAGAGTTTGTTGTGTTTACTTATAAGGGCGGGCTTATAGGGTTAGCTGGTGAGCTGGGCGGGACTGGCTAACCACACATACTCCCATCTAGGGAAGCAGTTACAACCATCTAATGTGACTGAGATCTGGTCACATGGTTAGAGTGTATGGATCTGTTTGGTCCATGTGCAAGGTCCTGGACGGTCGCTGTTGGAAGCTCCTGTGAGTGGAGTCTTCCTGGAAGCACCCGAGAGACCGTGGACCTGGTGGTCTGTGTTGGAGTCTCCTGGGAGTGGAGACTGTTGTGAATTCAGCTTTTGGGCTCCCTCCGGCGGTTGTAGAGGGTAATGCAGTTGTGCCTGGACTGCAGGAGTGGACAGGTGTATCTACTAATTGCAAAACTGACTGGGGTATATAACTTTGCAGGATCCTTTAGTCAGTGCCAGTTGTCCATTGTTCTGGAAGGATTCACTTCCCTGCTGGTCTCTCCAGTTTGCTGTGCTTTTCTACAAAGATAAGTCCTGGCTTTGTTTTTGCTGTCCACCTGCAGTGGACCTTATAGTTCTGTGCTTTTTCATGTTTTTGTCTTGTCCAGCTTAGTCTGTGAAGGATTTTTTGCAGCCTGGCTATTTATCTGGAGATGCTGATATACCCCCCATGTCTTTAGTCAGATGTGGTGATCCGTATTTTCTGCGGTGGATATTTTCTAGTGTTTTTTTTTACTGACCGCATAGTACTCTGTTCTATTCTTTCTTTTTAGCTAGTATGGCCTCCTATGCTAAAATCTGATTTCATATCTGCGTATGTTATTTCCCTCTCCTCTCACAGTCAATATTTGTGGGGGGGCTATCTATCCTTTGGGGATTTTCTCTGAGGCAAGATAGGTTTCTGTTGTGAATTCTGTTGTCGGGCTCCCTCCTGTGGTCATGAATGGTACTTCGGCTGGTTCTGTCCATGGACTTCCTCTGGTGGGTGTTTCTGAGTTTCACAGGTGACGAGGTTAATTCGTTAGCTGCTGCTCTATTTAACTCCACTTAGATCTTTGCTCCATGCCACCTGTCAATGTTCCAGTATTGGTCTGTTCACTCCTGGATCGTTCATGTGACCTGTCTTCCCATCAGAAGCTAAGTTCTAGCTTGTATTTCTTTGGTTTGCTATTTTTCTGTCCAGCTTGCTATTTAATTTGTTGTCTTGCTTGCTGGAAGCTCTGGGACGCAGAGGGAGTGCCTCCGCACCGTGAGTCAGTGCGGAGGGTCTTTTTGCGCCCTCTGCGTGGTCTTTTTGTAGGTTTTTGTGCTGACCGCAAAGTAACCTTTCCTATCCTCGGTCTGTTCAGTAAGTCGGGCCTCACTTTGCTAAATCTATTTAATCTCTGTGTTTGTATTTTCATCTTTACTCACAGTCATTATATGTGGGGGGCTGCCTTTTCCTTTGGGGAATTTCTCTGAGGCAAGGTAGGCTTTATTTTTCTATCTTCAGGGCTAGCTAGTTTCTTAGGCTGTGCCGAGTTGCATAGGGAGTGTTAGGCGCAATCAACGGCTATTTCTAGTGTGTTTGATAGGTTTAGGGATTGCGGTCAGCAGAGTTCCCACGTCCCAGAGCTCGTCCTTATTATCAGTAACTATCAGGTCATTCCGTGTTCTCTTAACCACCAGGTCCATTATTGTCCTGACCACCAGGTCATAACAGGTTTCCTGTTTCTGTCTTTAGGGGTAGTTAGATCTTAGGCTGTGCCGAGGGGTCTAGGGAGTGTTAGGTACCCCCCACGGCTACTTCTAGTTGCACTGCTAGGTTCAGGGTTTGCGGTCAGTACAGGGACCACCTTCTTCAGAGTCTGTCTCATGCTGCTCCTAGGCCACCAGATCATAACAGGAGACGTCCTGGAAGCACTTAGAAAGACTGTGGACCTGAATGCTCAGGGTGTTGGATGGTCCTGGAATGGACTGGAGTCCTGCAAGCACCTGGTGAGAGTGTGAGACCTGAATGCTCAGGGTGTTGGATTGTCCTGGGATGGACTGGAGTCCTGCAAGCACCTGGTGAGACCATGGACTGATGGCCTGTGTGTTGGAAGTGCCTGTGATTGGACTTCCTGGAAGCGCATAGAGAAGCTACATCTACAGAGCCTGAGACGGTTTCTGTGTTGGAGAAGCTACAGTTCCTACTGTGGGTCTGGACTATCCGAGGTACCCTGGTCACAAGGATGGTGATCCCAGTGAGGGTTAGCTGGTGAGCTGGGCGGGACTGGCTAACCACACATACTCCCATCTAGGGAAGTAGTTACAACCATCTAATGTGACTGAGGTCTGGTCACATGGTTAGAGTGTATGGATCTGTTTGGTCCATGTGCAAGGTCCTGGACGGTTGCTGTTGGAAGCTCCTGTGAGTGGAGTCTTCCTGGAAGCACCCGAGAGACCGTGGACCTGGTGGTCTGTGTTGGAGTCTCCTGGGAGTGGAGACTGTTGTGAATTCAGCTTTTGGGCTCCCTCCGGTGGTTGTAGAGGGTAATGCAGTTGTGCCTGGACTGCAGGAGTGGACAGGTGTATCTACTAATTGCAAAACTGACTGGGGTATATAACTTTGCAGGATCCTTTAGTCAGTGCCAGTTGTCCATTGTTCTGGAAGGATTCACTTCCCTGCTGGTCTCTCCAGTTTGCTGTGCTTTTCTACAAAGATAAGTCCTGGCTTTGTTTTTGCTGTCCACCTGCAGTGGACCTTATAGTTCTGTGCTTTTTCATGTTTTTGTCTTGTCCAGCTTAGTCTGTGAAGGATTTTTTGCAGCCTAGCTATTTCTCTGGAGATGCAGATATACCCCCCATGTCTTTAGTCAGATGTGGTGATCCGTATTTTCTGCGGTGGATATTTTCTAGTGTTTTTTTTTACTGACCGCATAGTACTCTGTTCTATTCTTTCTTTTTAGCTAGTATGGCCTCCTATGCTAAAATCTGATTTCATATCTGCGTATGTTATTTCCCTCTCCTCTCACAGTCAATATTTGTGGGGGGCTATCTATCCTTTGGGGATTTTCTCTGAGGCAAGATAGGTTTCCTGTTTCTGTCTTTAGGGGTAGTTAGATCTTAGGCTGTGCCGAGGGGTCTAGGGAGTGTTAGGTACCCCCCACGGCTACTTCTAGTTGCGCTGCTAGGTTCAGGGTTTGCGGTCAGTACAGGGACCACCTTCTCCAGAGTCCGTCTCATGCTGCTCCTAGGCCACCAGATCATAACAGGAGACGTCCTGGAAGCACTTAGAAAGACTGTGGACCTGAATGCTCAGGGTGTTGGATGGTCCTGGAATGGACTGGAGTCCTGCAAGCACCTGGTGAGAGTGTGAGACCTGGAGTGGTCAGGGTGGTGGATTGTCCTGGGATGGACTGGAGTCCTGCAAGCACCTGGTGAGAGTGTGAGACCTGGAGTGGTCAGGGTGGTGGATTGTCCTGGGATGGACTGGAGTCCTGCAAGCACCTGGTGAGACCATGGACTGATTGCCTGTGTGTTGGAAGTGCCTGTGATTGGACTTCCTGGAAGCGCATGGAGAGGCTACATCTACAGAGCCTGAGACGGTTTCTATGTTGGGGAAACTACAGTTCCTACTGTGGGTCTGGACTATCCGAGGTACCCTGGTCACAAGGATGGTGATCCCAGTGAGGCAGCTTTCCCCTGTGAATCAGCACTGGCAGGAGTCAGTGTGTGGAGCCGGAGCTCCTGAAAGGTAACTCCAGGTAACAAAGGGTTACGGGCAGACACGGATCTGCCATTGGAACAGATTGTTGATGGTAAATGTGTTCCGTTGATCTATGTAATGAAATAGACTGTATGTCATGTGGTTTATGATGTTTAATAAACCGGATTAGACTGTTTAAGTGGAGAAATCGTGCCTGAGTGCTTAAATCCCGTGCCAAGCGAGTGTTCCCAAACCCATTCAGGTAGCGTTTCACCACATTTGGTGGAGACTGCAGGCAACGGTCCAGAAAGCACATGTGGACATAATTGCTGTGGCTCAGCGGGACCACAAACATTGCAAGCGGTGGATCGGCAGGTCCATGAAGCTGACAAGCGTCTTGCTGTGGATCGGCGGGTCCACGAAGTCTGCGGTACAGAGCCTTGTGGAGAGTAGTTGCAGTTGCAGCAAGAGGTTCCACAGCAGTTTGTGATCAGCACACGGAGGTGCTGGTGGTTTGTGACTGCAGCAGGAGCTGTGATTGCGCCAGCAGGTGCTGGTGAGGGGTCATGAGAGGACATTGGTCCAGAACGTGCAAACTCTTAAAGGGCCAGTGCCGACCGGAAAAAAAAAGAGACATTTTTTATGTGTGAACTGGTGCCTGAGAGTACTATGGGGAGTCCACAGGGTGTACCACAAGGAAGGGGTGGTGTCCCTAATAGGGTGGTGTCCCAAAAAAAGGGGGTGGTAACCCAAACAGGGATGGTTGCTTAAAAGGGGGCGGAGTCCCAAAAGGGGCGGTATCCCAAAAGAGCGTAGTTGCCTAAAAGGGGATGGAGTCCCGAAATGGGTAGTAGTGACCCTAAAGGGGGCGGATTCCCAAAAGGGGGCGGTAACCCAAGTAGGGGTGGTGGCAAAAAAAAAATGCGGCGGTGAATGCATCATTGGGCTGTCGCCAGGGGCAATTGTGCTATACAGGTCCATGCTATACTGTGAATTGCTTAGCCAATGTTTTATCATGGCAGTGCTCCTTTTGGTTGGATGGAGAATGTGTGATGGGACTGATAGACCCGGGGAGTGGAGTGTCTTGGATGAGGACCCCTCCTGAATGCACTGTGTCACCTGGGATAAATGACACAGGTGGGGACATTAAAGGACGTTTAATAGCCTGCCTCTACATTGACTGTGACGTGTCATTGCCAGTAGCAACTGCTAAGGCTGAGTATAATGGTGTGGTGACAGAATCACTGACGCAGTGGAATGATAGTGCTCCACAAGATGAAGTCCGGATGATGGTGAAGTCCAGGTAACTGGTGATGATGGGATGGTTCCATATTTTGTAATTGGCTCAGTAGAAAGCCTTAGGAACATTCGGATGCTTCTTGAATACCGGGTGACAAATTTGAAGGAGATAGAGCAGCTAAGACTGGATCGTCTGATGATTAATAAACAGCTGCAGAAAAAAAAAAATCTTTAAATCTTCAGCATAGCGAGTGTGAGCGAGCTGAGTGTGGCCTGAGCGTAAGTGTGGACGGCGGTAAGTGTGACTTGTGATTCAGTGAAGAGGTATTTGGAAAGCCTTTAACAAATACCTGTGTGAATTGGTGTGAGTTGCTGAATTGGGGGTAGCTATATTCATAAGGGGTTAACTTAGGGTGGGGGGCTCATAATTAAGGGTTTATAAGGGGCAGCTGTTTGGGGCTCCAGTCCTTTTTGGAAGTGCATTTGGACAGCTAGGTGTATTGCTGTTAAGGGAGAGAAAAAAAAAAATCTTTAAATCTTCAGCATAGCGAGTGTGAGCGAGCTGAGTGTGACCAGAGCGTAAGTGTGGACGGCGGTAAGTGTGACTTGTGATTCAGTGACTTTGGATTCAGGGAGTTTCCAAGGGAGGAATTACTGAATTGTTGTCTTGTCTGTTCCTTATTAATACTTTGTATTTATTTTTTATTTTTTTAATTTAACTTTTCTGTCTGGTGCAATCCCCATTAGGAAATGTGCTCCACTCTTGTTAATGCCATCCAGTGCACATCTTGCCACATGTATGCAATCCTTGAGCAGCCGATCGAGGGTGCATACTGCTGTGCGAGATGTGAGCACGTTGTGCATTTGGAAACCCAGATTATGACTCTAAATGTGCAGCTGGCAACACTGAGATCCATAGACAATATGGAGAGGAGTCTTCTGCTCACGGAAAAGACGCTCAATGGGACAGATGAGGGGGAGGATGGTGGGATGGAGCTGCAGGACCATGAAGTAGCAAGCTGGGTGACAGTTAGGAAGCGGGGTAGAGGGAAGAGTGCCAGGGAGGCTAGTCCTGACCTGGCACACCCCAATAAGTTTGCTAAGTTGGCAGATGAGGGGGGTGCCAGTACAGGGGTAGCACTGCTGCAGCCAGGCATGTCCTCTGAAAGCCGGAGGAGTGACTGCTCCAGTAAGGAGGGAAATAGGAGAGCAGGGCAGGCCAGACAGGTGCTGGTAGTGGGCGACTCAATTATTAGGGGAACAGATAGGGCAATCTGTCACAAAGACAGGGATCGTCGAACGGTGTGCTGCCTACCTGG
The DNA here is from genome assembly GCF_032444005.1 of Ranitomeya imitator. Lineage (NCBI taxonomy): Eukaryota > Metazoa > Chordata > Amphibia > Anura > Dendrobatidae > Ranitomeya > Ranitomeya imitator. The sequence goes on along the minus strand of NC_091282.1, from coordinate 118,829,835 downwards.
CGCTCGAGTCCGACACATCGCTGATCGGGTGGACAGATTATTGGGAGGGGCTGGTGAGGACCCAGCGGTCATGGTGCACATTGGCACTAATGACAAAGTTAGAGGTAGGTGGAAGGTCCTTAAAGATGATTTCAGGGAATTAGGCTGCAAGCTGAAAGCAAGGACTTCCAACGTGGTATTTTCCGAAATACTGCCGGTGCCAAGCCAGAGAGGCAACGGGAGATTAGGGAGGTTAATAAGTGGCTCAAGAATTGGTGTAGGAAAGAGGGGTTTGGGTTCCTTCAGAACTGGGCCGACTTCTCAGTTGGCTACAGGCTCTACGCTAGGGACGGGCTGCACCTCAATGGGGAGGGTGCAGCTGTGCTGGGGGAGAGAATGGCTAGAAGGTTGGAGGAGTGTTTAAACTAGGAATTGGGGGGGAGGGTTTTCATTTTATAGGAGGGGAAGATAGTGCAGACAGAGACCTGGGCACAAATAAGGAAGTTGGGGGTGGCGGTGGCATGGGGGGTGGGGTCAGAACAGTTAATAATTTAAGAAATAGAAGTACAGAGAGGAACATAAAGTGCATGTATACTAATGCCAGAAGCCTCGCCAACAAAATGGACGAATTAGAACTAATGTTGTTGGAGCATAATTATGACATGGTGGGGATATCTGAAACGTGGCTGGATGAGAGCCATGACTGGGCTGTTAACTTGCAGGGCTATAGCCTGTTCAGAAATGACAGTACAGATAAGCGAGGGGGAGGGGTGTGTCTATATGTAAAATCGTCCTTAAAGCCCATCCAGCGCGATAATATAGGTGAATTTAATGAAAATGTAGAATCCCTGTGGGTGGAGATAAGGGGAGGGGGAAAAAATAATAAATTACTGATAGGGGTTTGTTATAAATCTCCAAAAATAATGGAAGCAATGGAGAATATCCTCGTAAAGCAAATAGATGAAGCTGCGACTCAAGGAGAAGTCATTATTATGGGGGACTTCAACTACCCTGAAATAGATTGGGGAACAGAAACCTGCAGTTCCAGCAAAGGTAATCGGTTTTTGACAACTATGAGAGACAACTACCTTTCACAACTGGTTCAGGACCCAACAAGAAAGGGGGCACTGCTAGACCTAATATTAACCAACAGGCCAGACCGCATGTCAAACATAAGGGTTGGGGGTCACTTGGGAAATAGCGATCACAAAATAATAAGTTTTCATGTATCCTTTAAAAAGATGTGTAGTAGAGGGGGTTACAAGGACACTAAACTTCAGGAGGGCAAATTTCCAACGGATGAGAGATGATCTTGGTGCAATTAACTGGGACGATATCCTGAGACACAAAAATACACAAAGAAAATGGGAGACGTTTATTAGCATCCTAGATAGGACCTGTGCACAGTATATACCGTATGGGAATAAACATACTAGAAATAGGAGGAAACCAATATGGCTAAATAGAGCTGTAAGGGGTGCAATAAGTGACAAAAAGGAAGCATTTAGAGAATTAAAGGAAGTAGGTAGTGAGGAGGCATTAAATAAATACAGAAAATTAAATAAATTCTGTAAAAAGCAAATCAAGGCAGCAAAGATTGAGACAGAGAGACTCATTGCCAGAGAGAGTAAAAATAATCCTAAAATATTCTTTAACTACATAAATAGTAAGAAACTAAAAAATGATAGTGTTGGCCCCCTTAAAAATAGTCTGGGTGAGATGGTGGATGAGGATGAGGAAAAAGCCAATATGCTAAATGACTTTTTTTCATCAGTATTTACACAAGAAAATCCCATGGCAGACAAAATGTCTAGTGATAAAAATTCCCAATTAAATGTCACCTGCTTAACCCAGCAGGAAGTGCGGCGGCGTCTAAAAATCACTAAAATTGACAAATCTCCGGGCCCGGATGGGATACACCCTCGAGTACTACAGGAATTAAGTACAGTCATTGATAGACCATTATTTTTAATCTTTAAAGACTCCATAATAACAGGGTCTGTGCCACAGGACTGGCGTATAGCAAATGTGGTGCCAATATTCAAAAAGGGAACAAAAACTGAACTCGGAAATTATAGGCCAGTAAGCTTAACCTCTACTGTGGGTAAAATCCTGGAGGGCATTCTAAGGGACGCTATACTGGAGTATCTGAAGAGAAATAACCTCATGACCCAGTATCAGCACGGGTTTACCAGGGACCGTTCATGTCAGATTAATCTGATCAGCTTCTATGAAGAGGTAAGTTCCAGATTGGACCAAGGGAACCCAGTGGATGTAGTGTATATGGACTTTTCAAAAGCTTTTGATACGGTGCCACACAAAAGGTTGATACATAAAATGAGAATAATGGGGATAGGGGAAAATATGTGCAAGTGGGTTGAGAGCTGGCTCAGGGATAGGAAACAAAGGGTGGTTATTAATGGAGCACACTCGGACTGGGTAGCGGTTAGCAGTGGGGTACCACAGGGGTCAGTATTGGGCCCTCTTCTTTTTAACATATTTATTAATGACCTTGTAGGGGGCATTCAGAGTAGAATTTCAATATTTGCAGATGACACTAAACTCTGCAGGGTAATCAATACAGAGGAGGACAATTTTATATTACAGGATGATTTATGTAAACTAGAAGCTTGGGCTGATAAATGGCAAATGAGCTTTAATGGGGATAAATGTAAGGTCATGCACTTGGGTAGAAGTAATAAGATGTATAATTATGTGCTTAATTCTAAAACTCTGGGCAAAACCGTCAATGAAAAAGACCTGGGTGTATGGGTGGATGACAAACTCATATTCAGGGGCCAGTGTCAGGCAGCTGCTACAAAGGCAAATAAAATAATGGGATGCATTAAAAGAGGCATAGATGCTCATGAGGAGAATATAATTTTACCTCTATACAAGTCACTAGTTCGACCACACTTAGAATACTGTGCACAGTTCTGGTCTCCGGTGTATAAGAAAGACATAGCTGAACTAGAGCGGGTGCAGAGAAGAGCGACCAAGGTTATTAGAGGACTGGGGGGTCTGCAATACCAAGATAGGTTATTACACTTGGGGCTATTTAGTTTGGAAAAACGAAGACTAAGGGGTGATCTTATTTTAATGTATAAATATATGAGGGGACAGTACAAAGACCTTTCTGATGATCTTTTTAATCATAGACCTGAAACAGGGACAAGGGGGCATCCTCTGCGTTTGGAGGAAAAAAGGTTTAAGCATAATAACAGACGCGGATTCTTTACTGTAAGAGCAGTGAGACTATGGAACTCTCTGCCGTATGATGTTGTAATGAGTGATTCATTACGTAAATTTAAGAGGGGACTGGATACCTTTCTGGAAAAGTATAATGTTACAGGGTATATACACTAGATTCCTTGATAGGGCGTTGATCCAGGGAACTAGACTGATTGCCGTATGTGGAGTCGGGAAGGAATTTTTTTCCCCAATGTGGAGCTTAATCTTTGCCACATGGGTTTTTTTTGCCTTCCTCTGGATCAACATGTTAGGGCATGTTAGGTTAGGCTATGGGTTGAACTAGATGGACATATAGTCTTCCTTCAACCTTAATAACTATGTTACTATGAATGTAAGATGGCGACCGCTTCCGACCCAGGGTATGGAGATACGAAAAGATACCCTAAAGAATGGAAGAGTTCAAAGTAGTGACTCCTCTGTTAGCTCGAGACTGAGTGACCCAGGTGGGAGACCCGGTAGCAGACATAATAATGAAGAGTCCGATTCAGACCAGACCGTAGGCTCGACTGAACGGTGGACTCATGACGGCAACAGTAGGAGGCGGCCATTGAAAACAAGGTCACGTGAAGAGGTACACTTGGAAAGTGGGTTGACTAAAAAGGGTCTGTGACACAGACGAATAATGACTCGGGGGCTGAAGCCCAGGGCCGACATACTGACCGCTGGGGGCGGGGGAGGCCTAACAAAGGTGTGATGCTGAATGATGCCCAAAACCAACTGAGGTGTTCCTCTCGACTTGCAGGGCAAGGTGACATGGGTACCCAGTATCGGGACCCATGGTTTATGTCATGTGTTCAACCCCGTAACTTTGAACAGAGGGAGAGGGTATGTGGTGTGGTGACCCATGTTACAGCCAGGGGGTGCTATGTGTGTGCTTCGGGATGCACTTGGAGGCATTATTATGGTAATGAGACAAAGTCCGGCAGGATTGTTAATGGCCGGTATGTGTCGCAGAGGTGCTCTGCACTGTTAACCCAAAATGATATGGTTATGCTGGGACTTATAGTTCCACAAGAGTTTGTTGTGTTTACTTATAAGGGCGGGCTTATAGGGTTAGCTGGTGAGCTGGGCGGGACTAGCTAACCACACATACTCCCATCTAGGGAAGTGGTTATAACCATCTAATGTGACTGAGGTATGGTCACATGGTTAGAGTGTATGGATCTGTTTGGTCCATGTGCAAGGTCCTGGATGGTCGGTGTTGGAAGCTCCTGTGAGTGGAGTCTTCCTGGAAGCACCCGAGAGACCGTGGACCTGGTGGTCTGTGTTGGAGTCTCCTGGGAGTGGAGACGTCCTGGAAGCACTTAGAAAGACTGTGGACCTGAATGCTCAGGGTGTTGGATTGTCCTGGAATGGACTGGAGTCCTGCAAGCACCTGGTGAGACCATGGACTGATAGCCTGTGTGTTGGAAGTGCCTGTGATTGGACTTCCTGGAAGCGCATGGAGAGGCTACATCTACAGAGCCTGAGACGGTTTCTGTGTTGGGGAAGCTACAGTTCCTACTGTGGGTCTGGACTATCTGAGGTACCCTGGTCACAAGGATGGTGATCCCAGTGAGGCAGCTTTTCCCTGTGAATCAGCACTGGCAGGAGTCAGTGTGTGGAGCCGGAGCTCCTGAAAGGTAACTCCGGGTAACAATGGGTTACGGGCAGACACGGATCTGCCATTGGAACAGACTGTTGATGGTAAATGTGTTCCGTTGATCTATGTAATGAAATAGACTGTATGTCATGTGGTTTATGATGTTTAATAAACCGGAGTAGACTGTTTAAGTGGAGAAATCGTGCCTGAGTGCCTAAATCCCATGCCAAGCGAGTGTTCCCCAACCCACTCAGGTAGCGTTTCACCACAATATCTATTAGTGCATCTCTAAAAACTACATTTTAAAATACACTTATGAACAAGAACAAAGTTCAGAAATTAAATGACATCGGTCATTATAAACAACTGAATGCTAAAAGTAAGCAGACTGTATAGTAGTGTTTCTGCTTCAGTTATGATGCTAATGCGAAATAATAAAAAAAAGAGATTAAAAAATATGGTACGTAAAACCAAGACAACTTTAGCTGGATTTATTTCATAAGCTGTTAATATCAGAAAGTAACAGCACTAATCATTGTGGCATAGGACCCCAATGAGTCAAATTGAAATTATGTTTTTAAATGTAGCAGTATAATAAAAATCAGTACAAAATCTGTAAGTACAGTCATGGACAAAAATTTTGAGAATGAGACAAATATTAATTTTTCCAAAGTCTACTGCTTCATTATTTCTAATGGCAATTTGCATATACTCCTGAATGTCAGAGGGATCAGCTTAACAGCAATTACTGTACTTGCAAAGTCAATATTTGCCCAGAAAATGAACTTTAACCCCCAAAACACATTTCAACATCATTGCAGTCCTGCCTTAAAAGGAGCAGCTAACATCGTTTTAGTGATTGATCCATTAACACAGGTGTGGGTGTTGATGAGGACAGGGCTGGCGATCAATCAGTCATGATTAAGTAAGAATGACATCACTGGACACTATAAAAGGATGCTGGTGCTTGGTATCATTGTTTCTCTTCAGTTAACCATGGTTATCTCTAAAGAAACACGTGCAGCCATCATTGCACTACACAAAAATGGCCTAACAGAGAAGAGTATTGCAGCTACAAAGATTGCACCTCAGTCAACAATCTATCGCATCATCAAGAACTTCAAGGAGAGAGCTTCCATTGCTGTCAAAAAGGCTCCTGGGCGCCCAAGAAAGACCAGCAAGCGCCAGGACCATTTCTTAAAACTGTTTCAGCTGCGGGATCGGACTACCAGCAGTGCCGAGCTTGCTCAGGAATGGCAGCAGGCTGGTGTGAGTGCTTCTGCACGCACTGTGAGGCGGAGACTCTTTGAGCAAGGCCTGGTTTCAAGGAGGGCAGCAAAGAAGCCCCTTCTCTCCAGAAAAAACATCAGGGACCGACTGATATTCCGCAAAAGGTACAGGGAGTGGACTGCTGAGGACTGGGGCAAAGTCATTTTCTCTGATGAATCCCCTTTTTGATTGTTTGGGACATCTGGAAAACAGCTTATTCGGAGAAGAAGAGGTGAGCGCTACCACCAGTCTTGTCTCATGCCAACTGTAAAGCATCCTGAAACCATTCATGTGTGGGGTTGCTTCTCAGCCAAGGGAATCGGCTCACTCACAGTCTTGCCTAAAAACACAGCCATGAATAAAGGATGGTACCAGAATGTCCTCCAAGAGCAACTTCTCCAAACCGACCAAGAGCAGTTTGGCGCCCAACAATGCCTTTTCCAGCATGATGGAGCACCTTGCCATAAAGCAAAGGTGATAACTAAACGGCTCATGGAACAAAACATGGAGATTTTGGGTCCATGGCCTGGAAACTCCCCAGATCTTAATCCCATTGAGAACTTGTGGTAAATCATCAAGAGACGAGTGGACAAACAAAAACCAACAAATTCTGGCAAAATGCAAGCATTGATTATGCAAGAATGGACTGCTATCAGTCAGGATTTGGTCCAGAAGTTGATTGAGAGCATGCCAGGGAGAATTGCAGAGGTCTTGAAGAAGAAGGGTCAACACTGCAAATATTGACTTGCTGCATTAATTCATTCTAACTGTCAATATAACCTATTGGTACTCATAATATGATTGCAATTATATTTCTGTATGTGATATAAACATCAGACAAACACTAATAAAAACCAGAGGGCAGCAGATCATGTGAAAATATTATTTTGGTGTCATTCTCAACTTTTGGCCATGACTGTATAAAAAAGAAAAAAATAATAATAATAAAACAAAAGACAGGGGTGGCTGTCATATGAGTGTGAATGACAGGAAATCTAATAAAACCCCAAAAGGCCATTTCTACCACCTCATTAAGGCCAATTGGATGCAGGCAAGCAGCTTGTAAACGCAATAAGCATAATGAAAACCAACAAGAGAATATAGGAAGAAACTGTCATAGGTCTAAAATTCTCAAATTTTTATTAAATACACAGAAAAAAACTTTTTTGGTTACATATTAAAGGTTAAGTTAAAATATACTGTCCTCAGGAAAACGCACATGCAAAATATGACCGCAGGTGCACAGCCATGCAAAGCAACCGCATTAAGTCTTCAAATTAGTAGCAGAAAATGCCCAGAGGCAAAGAGGTAGAGACGTATAGTGCAATACTGTAATAGACCCGTTAAGATAACTGATAGTGCGTCCTTAGTGCGTATAGATATCACTGTCTCCCTACTTTATTATATGTGGAACGGTATATTGACCCTAGCTGCCATGTCATTAAAGTGCCTAGTGCTTAATGAGAAAACCTCTCCTAATAGCTACTGCATGGCAGACATTCCAGGCCTCATACTATATTAAAGAAGATAGTGACTATAGCATGTCTCATACATATTAAAGCTGAATAATAATGGAATACGAATGCTATACATGACCTGCACATGCCGTCCTGATGGCCCCAACGCGTGTTTCGTGTCCTGCTTCTTCCGGGGGGATGTGTATAGGGGTGAGTATGACCGGGTTTTTATACATATCTCTCATTGGTGGCAGCGGCATTGTAATGGCGCTCTCGCCGCTGAAGCAGGCCACAGCGCATGTGCAGATCGGCGTCCCACGTCACTGCCGCCGTTCCCCCGCCCGACGCGTCAGGGTGGGGGGCGGCGCCAGCGACGCTAAGGACGCGTCACCACGGCAACACGGCAACCCGAACAGCGGCGGAGCGCACACACCGCAGAGAATGAAGGAGGAAGTAAATAGATAGGTGGTTGCCTGGGAACGGAGGCGGGGAGGGAGGGGAGGGGGGGCGGTGTATTTACCACAATGGATTGGATATGCACAGCATAATGAGGGCAGCACGTATAAGTCCCAGCATAAATTGAATGAAACACTATCAACATCTGAAATGGACATATTTAACAAAGATGTTGATGCCCAGTTTCAGGTCTGGGAGAAAGAGGTAAAAGAAGTAAAAATGAAAAAATTCCAGAGAGATCTAAATGACTTGAGAAGTGGCACCATTTACAGATGGCGCTCCGTGGTTGCTAAGGAATATGATAAATCAAGATCCTCATCATTCTCATCCATGTCATCCAGAGATGATGAAGGAGAACGGGGAGGCAGTAACCGTATGTACAACCTGAGGAAAAATAACTATCGCAAAAGAGGCAATAGTCACAATAGAAGAACTGACAATTCATCTTCAAAACTACAGGTGATTAACCTATCAGAAACTCAAATGTCAGAGGCACAAATAGAAGTCTTAAGTTTGGGTTTAACTTTCTCCCCTGTCTCCCCCTTCGACCCTTTCCTAGCTATAAAGGATCTCCACCTCTTTGCACGAAAACTGGTCCTAAAAAAACTACATGACAAGACAAATAGAGGTGAACAATGGAGCACTGAAGAATTGGAAGCAATAGCTGCATTAGAGGAACTAATGGATGAACAGGAGATGCCATCATCAAAGAGTAAGTTTGTGGTACCAATACCTAAGAAATTTCCTTCGTTAAATATTTATCCAAACATCGAGATCTTTGTGAAACTTGTCACTGAGGAATTCGAGAAAATTGCCAAAGGCATCTCACAGGATAATTTGACCAATGACCAGAGGAGAGCACTACATGAACTCAAAAATATGAGAGAAATAGTGATAAAACCCTCTGAGAAGGGGGGCAATGTAGTGATATGGCCAAAGAAACCGTATGAGAGGGAGGCCCTCAGACAACTTAGAGACACATGCTGTTATAAAAGACTAACTTATAACCCTACATCTGCCTTCCAGGATGAGCTGTGTGAAATCCTGAACAAAGCCTTCGAAGAGGGGATAATAACAAAAGATCTAAGAGACAACCTTGTACCTGTGTATCCGAGGACAGCATGTATTTACTTTATCCCAAAAATCCATAAAAGTCTGTCAAACCCACCTGGAAGACCCATCGTGTCGGGGAATGCAAGCCTATGCGAAACAACGTGTAAGTACCTAGATTTTCATCTTAAACCCATTGTACAAACCCTGCCATCACATATTAGAGACACTGGAGATGTGTTGAGCAAAGTGGAAGGTATCCCCATGGAAGATGACATGTGGCTCGTATCCTTAGATGTAGAATCTCTCTACACGTCGATTCAACACAAAGACGGTATGCAAGCCGTACAAATGTTCCTAAGAATGTCCGACTATGATATTGGATTGTCTAACTTCCTCATGGCCCTGTTAGGATTTGCACTGGAACACAATTATTTAATGTTTAAAAATACCATCTACTTACAAAAGCAAGGCACGGCTATGGGGGCGGCATTTGCCCCCTCATATGCAAATCTCTTTTTAGGGGCGTGGGAACGTAAAATATTCTTCACTAATCCTATTGCTGACATCGAAAAAGTCCTGTTTTGGGCTAGATTTATCGACGACATCCTTATGATTTGGCAGGGAAGGGAGGAGGAGCTCCTGGCGTTTGTGAACATGTTGAACAACAACAACATCAACGTGAAACTGACGTGTAAGTATAGTCAAACCAGGATTGAATTTCTTGACATACTCATTTTGAAGGGAGAATCTAATGTGTTAGTGACTGATGTGTTCCGCAAGGAAACTGCTGTGAATTCCCTTCTTCACGCCACATCCTCCCACCCTCAACAGGTGGTGAATGCTATACCTACGGGACAATTCCTGCGGATAAAAAGAATATGCTCTGATGAGACATCATTCAACCAACAAGCGGGTGAGTTGGCACAAAGATTTAGAAACCGAGGCTACTCAAACAGGAGCATTAAGAAGGGATGGAGACGGGCAGCAGCAGAAAATCGGACTAACCTTTTACAGCCGAAAGTGAAACGGAATGCACAAGACCCAATGATCAGGTTCATCTCAACGTACAACAAAAAGTGGAGAGATATGAGACAAGCCCTGAATAAATATTGGGCAATACTAAAAACTGATCAAACCCTCAGCAAACACATCAGCAACACATCATCTATTACGTATAGAAGATCAAAAAACTTAAAAGACATCCTAGTCCACAGCTACCATCCTGGGGAGGACCCAAGTAAAGCATTTGGATCTAAAGGACCTAAATGGGGTTTCTTCCCGTGCAATGACTGCATTGCATGTCCAAACATGCAGAAAGCATCAATGTTTGAGTCAAGTGATGGGGGTAAAAATTTCACCATCACACAACACATAACATGCAACACGATGGGCGTAATATATTACGCTAAGTGCCCATGTGGGAAAATCTATGTGGGTTTAACACAAGACCACTGAAACTACGAGTCCGAGAACACGTCCGGGACATCCTGAATGCGCGAGAGGCAACTGATATGGCGGAATTGAAACCAATACCTCGGCATTTTAAACAAGCACACAACTGCGATTCCAAATTATTGAGAGTATCAGGAATTGATAGAGTTCTCATTGACCAAAGAGGTGGTAACTGGAAGAAAACCCTCGCGCAATTGGAAACTAAATGGATTAAAAGGATTGATTGTGTTTATCCAAAAGGTTTAAATGAAAAGTTGAGTTTTGCCCCCTTTCTTTAAGTTTTATATGAGTGGTGTTTTTAATTGGTGTTTTTTTCTGTGTTGGTTTTATTGTGGATACTGTCAGTTTTTAATAACCCTTTTTTGTTACTTTACAGTAAATACTTACCGGTGGTTCTTGGAATTTTTTCTTCGGAGCATGATTGTCGGAACCTGGTGGTGTGGAGTTGATGATCTGGAGTGGAACGGTGTCTCTGAAGAGTACTGGGATGATTCAAAGGGAGCCAAGATTCTGAAATTAAACAAGAGGACCCTCTGTGAGAAGATATGAACTTTCATCAATGTACTTTATGAGTATACAAACATACCCATGGCCGTATATAGGCTTTGGGTAATATGTGTTATAATTATGTTTAGCACATATATGGACTCTCTAGATAATGTTTTAAAAATATGCAGGTAACCCATACACGCTATTTATCCCCACCATTTTGTAACACTTAATTAGTAATGTTACACTAGACACTTGAGCACCTTTATCTATGTAGTGCAACCATATGAAATAACTAATTATGATTATCAGTCCTTTAAAATGGACTTTTTGTCCAGCACTTTTGCACTTTAGTATAAATTGTCAGGTTTTTATTATATTATATTTTTTTATACAAATGTATATATTTATATTTGTGTCAATATTTATTATAGTTTCTAAATATTGTTTACTTAATATGTCTTATTTTTTAATCTATCTTTCCTTTCACTTATACACATATATTAAAAATAAGTACACAATTTAATCCCTGTCCTTTGCACTAAGGGGTTAATCCACTATTTGTAGGCATCTATGGTGGTGGTGTGGGACTTATACGTGCTGCCCTGTGGGTCTTTTCCTTACTTCGCACAGATTAGGTATATAGGCGTGCTACATTCGTCCCTCTCCTCCCACCCTTCTCATTATGCTGTGCATATCCAATCCATTGTGGTAAATACACCGCCCCCCCCTCCCCTCCCTCCCCGCCTCCGTTCCCAGGCAACCACCTATCTATTTACTTCCTCCTTCATTCTCTGTGGCGTGTGCGCTCCGCCGCTGTTCGGGTTGCCGCGTTGCCGTGGTGACGCGTCCTTAGCGTCGCTGGTGCCGCCCCCGCCCTGACGCGTCGGGCGGGGGAACGGCGGCAGTGACGTGGGACGCCGATCTGCGCATGCGCTGTGGCCTGCTTCAGCGGCGAGAGCGCCATTACAACGCCGCTGCCACCAATGAGAGATATGTATAAAAACCCGGTCATACTCACCCCTATACACATCCCCCCTGAAGAAGGACGCGAAACGCGCGTTGGGGCCATCAGGACGGCATGTGCAGGTCATGTATAGCATTCGTATTCCATTATTATTCAGCTTTAATATGTATGAGACATGCTATAGTCACTATCTTCTTTAATATAGTATGAGGCCTGGAATGTCTGCCATGCAGTAGCTATTAGGAGAGGTTTTCTCATTAAGCACTAGGCACTTTAATCACATGGCAGCTAGGGTCAATATACCGTTCCACATATAATAAAGTAGGGAGACAGTGATATCTATACGCACTAAGGACGCACTATCAGTTATCTTAACGGGTCTATTACAGTATTGCACTATACGTCTCTACCTCTTTGCCTCTGGGCATTTTCTGCTACTAATTTGAAGACTTAATGCGGTTGCTTTGCATGGCTGTGCACCTGCGGTCATATTTTGCATGTGCGTTTTCCTGAGGACAGTATATTTTAACTTAACCTTTAATATGTAACCAAAAAAGTTTTTTTCTGTGTATTTAATAAAAATTTGAGAATTTTAGACCTATGACAGTTTCTTCCTATATTCTCTTGTTGGTTTTCTCTATATCTCTGGGAAGAGTCATTTGAATAGGCCAGCTCTATATGTGATGCAATAAGCATAATGTTGCTGGATAACGTGCTATTGGCTGGCTACAAAAAGCATTTACAAACTTTGACACTTGCAAAAGGGGGTGCTCATAAAGCTCCATCAATTGAAAAGTTCAGAATTTCTTTAAGACATTGAAAAAAAAACTATGCATGTTTGTTATCGCCATAATTTTACTGATCTGGAGAATAAATAGCTTTGGCTCTTTAAAGAAGGGGAGGACAAAAGAAAAGCACAACATTTGAATTTTGAGGTCTGATTCCCAGGTGGACAGGGTGAGGAGTAGTGATGAGCGAGTGTACTCGCTCGGGTATTCGTAACTGCTCTGAGATTTAGTTTTTGTTGACACAGCTGAATGATTTATGGCTGCTAGCCTGCCTGAGCACATGTGGGGGTTGCCTGGTTGCTAGGGAATCCCACATGTATTCAAGCTGTCTATCAGCTGTAAATCATGCAGCTGAGGCAAGGAAAACTAAGTCTCTGAGCAGTTACAAATACCCTCGCTCATCACTACTCTCTACCTGACCACCCGAGATTGCTCGGGAAAACCCGAGCAACAAGTACACTCACTCATCACTAGTAGAGAGTTACAAAATTACACTAGAGATCAGGTGGAAAGTGATAAACCCTTCACTAGACATGGAGGATAGGTAAAGAGTTACAGACCACGAAATACACATGGAAGGCAGGTAAAGAGCGATAGATTCTGCACTACACATAGAGGGGACAAAGAGAGTGACAGATCCCTTGCTACAAATAGAGGTCAAGTGGAGTATCAGACCTCACACTACATATGGAGAGCAGAGAAGGAGTAACATAGTAACATAGTAACATAGTTAGTAAGGCCGAAAAAAGACATTTGTCCATCCAGTTCAGCCTATATTCCATCATAATAAATACCCAGATCTACGTCCTTCTACAGAACCTAATAATTGTATGATACAATATTGTTCTGCTCCAGGAAGACATCCAGGCCTCTCTTGAACCCCTCGACTGAGTTCGCCATCACCACCTCCTCAGGCAAGCAATTCCAGATTCTCACTGCCCTAACAGTAAAGAATCCTCTTCTATGTTGGTGGAAAAACCTTCTCTCCTCCAGACGCAAAGAATGCCCCCTTGTGCCCGTCACCTTCCTTGGTATAAACAGATCCTCAGCGAGATATTTGTATTGTCCCCTTATATACTTATACATGGTTATTAGATCGCCCCTCAGTCGTCTTTTTTCTAGACTAAATAATCCTAATTTCGCTAATCTATCTGGGTATTGTAGTTCTCCCATCCCCTTTATTAATTTTGTTGCCCTCCTTTGTACTCTCTCTAGTTCCATTATATCCTTCCTGAGCACCGGTGCCCAAAACTGGACACAGTACTCCATGTGCGGTCTAACTAGGGATTTGTACAGAGGCAGTATAATGCTCTCATCATGTGTATCCAGACCTCTTTTAATGCACCCCATGATCCTGTTTGCCTTGGCAGCTGCTGCCTGGCACTGGCTGCTCCAGGTAAGTTTATCATTAACTAGGATCCCCAAGTCCTTCTCCCTGTCAGATTTACCCAGTGGTTTCCCGTTCAGTGTGTAATGGTGATATTGATTCCCTCTTCCCATGTGTATAACCTTACATTTATCATTGTTAAACCTCATCTGCCACCTTTCAGCCCAAGTTTCCAACTTATCCAGATCCATCTGTAGCAGAATACTATCTTCTCTTGTATTAACTGCTTTACATAGTTTTGTATCATCTGCAAATATCGATATTTTACTGTGTAAACCTTCTACCAGATCATTAATGAATATGTTGAAGAGAACAGGTCCCAATACTGACCCCTGCGGTACCCCACTGGTCACAGCGACCCAGTTAGAGACTATACCATTTATAATCACCCTCTGCTTTCTATCACTAAGCCAGTTACTAACCCATTTACACACATTTTCCACCAGACCAAGCATTCTCATTTTGTGTACCAACCTCTTGTGCGGCACGGTATCAAACGCTTTGGAAAAATCGAGATATACCACGTCCAATGACTCACCGTGGTCCAGTCTATAGCTTACCTCTTCATAAAAACTGATTAGATTGGTTTGACAGGAGCGATTTCTCATAAACCCATGCTGATATGGAGTTAAACAGTTATTCTCATTGAGATAATCCAGAATAACATCCCTCAGAAACCCTTCAAATATTTTACCAACAATAGAGGTTAGACTTACTGGCCTATAATTTCCAGGTTCACTTTTAGAGCCCTTTTTGAATATTGGAACCACATTTGCTATGCGCCAGTCCTGCGGAACAGACCCTGTCGCTATAGAGTCACTAAAAATAAGAAATAATGGTTTATCTATTACATTACTTAGTTCTCTTAGTACTCGTGGGTGTATGCCATCCGGACCCGGAGATTTATCTATTTTAATCTTATTTAGCCGGTTTCGCACCTCTTCTTGGGTTAGATTGGTGACCCTTAATATAGGGTTTTCATTGTTTCTTGGGATTTCACCTAGCATTTCATTTTCCACCATGAATACCGTGGAGAAGAAGGTGTTTAATATGTTAGCTTTTTCCTCGTCATCTACAACCATTCTTTCCTCACTATTTTTTAAGGGGCCTACATTTTCAGTTTTTATTCTTTTACTATTGATATAGTTGAAGAACAGTTTGGGATTAGTTTTACTCTCCTTAGCAATGTGCTTCTCTGTTTCCTTTTTGGCAGCTTTAATTAGTTTTTTAGATAAAGTATTTTTCTCCCTATAGTTTTTTAGAGCTTCAATGGTGCCATCCTGCTTTAGTAGTGCAAATGCTTTCTTTTTACTGTTAATTGCCTGTCTTACTTCTTTGTTTAGCCACATTGGGTAATGGAGTAATGGGACCCATACTACATATGGATGACAGCAAGAGTGTGACATACTCCACACAACACATGGAAGATAGGTAGGGAATGACAAACCCTGCCCTACACATGGAGGGCACCTAGAGAGTGACAGACTCCACACTATACATGGAGGGCAAGAATAGAGCAACAAACCCATACACATGAAAGATGATAAGAGAGTGGTAGACACCGCACTACACAGTGGGTAGGGCAGTAAAAGAGTGACAAATCCCGAACTACACGTGGTGGGTAAAGTGACAGACACAACTACACATGGAGGACAGGTAGAAAGTTAAACACCTTTCACTACACACGAAGAGCTGGTAGAAAGTAACAGAAAATCACACTTTGGCATTTTGGCTGCAGCTGTTTCATTGCAAAGAGATCCGGTTTTGGCTGAAACTCAACGTGTGAACCCAATGTGTCCCCCAATCAATTGAATCTCTGTATTAGGCCGGGGTCACACTTGCGAGTTCAATTCGAGAAACTCGCACATCAATACCCGGCACTGCTGCCGCCACTCGGGACGAGAGCATGCGGCTGCATAAAAATATATGTAGCCACACAATCTGATCCCGAGTGCCAGCAGCAGTGCCGGGAATTGATGCGAGAGACTCACGCGAGTTTCTCGCATTGAGCTTGAAAGTGTGACCCCGGCCTTAATAACAGACTATTATGTTCATATTCCTCAGTGCTTTAGTGCTGCAATAGTGCCAAACTTTACTGCTGGAGTATTTGTCAAATGTTGTATCTCTTGCTAAGCTGTGAGCTCTGATGTTCTCTCACTACTAATTGGTTTGCCCAGGTTTGCCACTAAAGTCTGCAGTCACTCTTTCCCAGCGCCGGGAACAGGTAGCCACGTAACCGCAAGTATGCAATGTGCATACTTCAGGCCACATTCTGAAAAGACATGCGTGGCCTTGCTCAATACAGGGGAATTGATCGAGGCCGTGCACATCTAGCTGTAACGTGGCTGGAACCTTACTGATTGACTGAATTATACTGTGTGATGTGATAGCTGCAAGGCAAAGGCATTATGCGGAAGTCCATGTGGTCAGCCCTGATGTGATGTCAACCATCTGCGGCTAATGCAATTTTTTTAGAAGCATGTATGTTTTTGGTGATTAACACAAATAGAATTACAAATTATTTAAATTTCCCGGAACCTGTAAATTTAATAAAATTCAACGCAAATTCGAGTTGCGTCAAATTGATTGGTTCATCTCTACCACAATTTATGTTAAATCTTTTGAAAAATTTGCAACAATTTTCCTGCGATTTATCTCAATAAGGGCTCCTTTCCACTTGCGAGAAACACGTCCGTGTCTCGCATGTGAAAACCAAGCTCTGGTGCCGGCATTTGGGAGCGGAGCGTGCAGCTCCATGTGTTGCTCTGCGGCTGCACGCTCCGCTCTGGAGTGCCGGCGCCAGAGCTTGGTTTTCACATGCGAGACACGGACATGTTTCTCGCAAATGGAAACGAGCCCTTAGTAAATTATTCCAGGAAAATCTAAAAATCTAGGTGTAGCCCAAAGCTGATTACTTCTACAAATTTTTATTACAAAAGGAATGAATGCAGTGAATGCTGCCAGTGAGGACTTTTAATATCCACACCTGCTCCTTATCTGCTTCCCTAGCGCTTGTCAGCTCATAACTTTCTGCAATCAGAAGGAGAGTTTATTATATAGGTGAAAGAACAGAGTTCACTTGGAAGATAAGCCCTAAATGTGAAGTGTGAACTTCTGATGAGTGATTTTTACATTCACTTGTTATGAAGAGTGAATGTGTAGGGGTACTGTTAAGAATTGCTTACAAAGTTATGATATACATAAAGGTGTTTCTCGTCAAGGGCAAGTGAAGGATTTTATCTAGACATAATACAGAAGGGTTATCTAGAGTTAGAAGGAGGCAGGACTCTCATGGTCATAAAAGGTCATCAAGAAAATGGAGTAGAAGGAAAAAATAACTAGATTGAATTCATCACCTAGAAGGTGGATTTGTAATCTGGATCTCTATCATTCACATCACTGTGGCCACCACTTATGTTGACATTTTTTTTTACCCAATAGCTCTTACTCACCACTTCATCAAGACTCTCATGCTGGCCTAGATGACAGGGTGTTTTGGAGTAGACGCTCCTGATTTATTAAGAGACACACACCTCTTAGTGAATCAGGCGAAGTGTGTATTGTGCCGCTATGTGTACCCCACCACAACTCTTACTCCAGCCTCTGCTGCATTAAGATTTGTGGAGTAGAGAACACTGGAAATCATCACAAATTTGACAAGAGAGGGTTGACACACTCCGTCAAGCCCCCGTCATGCCCCAGCTGCACCCAATTTAACAGGGCTGGGGCGAGAATTACGTTAAAATGCCAGAAATCAAATTTTTTTGTGCAAACTCATGTTACAGTATAACATCACAACTTTTGTAAGCTTTTTTTCACTACAGATCTGGAGAAAAAAGCTTTGATGAATAGACCCACCACGTCTAAAGCCCAACATACACGTTAAACTGATATTAACCATATCGGTCGAATTTGATTAGTTTGTCCATCACTCCAACGTGTATGGGGGGGCCATCCAACTGATTGATGGTGGAAGAGTCAGCTGTCATGGCTGTTGGCCAGATGATTGTCTAGCGCATGATTTAAGCGACAATCATCTGATGAGTATGGGAGCCTTAACCACAACCCGACGTGGCTAATTTCTTCCAAATGCCATAAGTTTTTAATTTTCTGTCCACCCAGATATCTGAGGGGTTGTTTTTTGCAGGAAAAATTGTACTTTTGATTGACACCTTTAATTTTACCACTGGAAAACTGGAAAAAATCCAAGTTCAATTAAACAAAACAGAAAAGTAATTCTGATTTTTTTTGTGTGAATTGCGTTCTCAGAAGAACTTGCACAACCAATTTTAGGGTCGAGTTTCTCTTGTTACCCTGAAGATAAAAAAATTGTGGCAAAATACATTTTTGTGGGGAAAATTTTTTTATTTTCAAGGCGCAGCGTTTTAAACATCTATGAAGCACCTGTGGGTTGAAGGTGCTCACCACATATCTAGATAAGCTCCTTGAGACGTCTAGTTTCCAAAAGGGGGTCACTTGTGGGAGGTTTTCACTCTTTATGCATATCAGGGGCTCCACAATCGCGACATGGCATCTGCTAATGATTCCAACAAATTTTGCATTCAAAAAGTCAAATGGCACTCTTCCCCTTTCGAACCCTTCGAAACAGTAGTTTTCCTCCACATATTGGGTATTGGCGTATTCAGGAGAAATTGCACAACAAGCTGTAAATGCATTTTCTCCCTTCTGGAAATAAAACAAATTTGGGCAAAAATAACATTTTTGTGGGAAAAATTAGATTTTTTATTTTTACGGGTCAATGTTAGAAATGTCTGTGAAGCACCTTGGGCTCACCACACATCTAAATACATTCCTTCAGGGGTTTAGTTATCAAAATTAGGTTATTTGTGGGGGTTTCCACTGTTTAGGCACATCAGAGGCTCTCCAATCGGGCATGGCGCCCCTAATGATTCCAGGAAATTTTGCATTCAAAAAGTCAAATGACGCTTGTTCCCTACCGAGCCCTGCCATGTGCCCAAACAGTAGTTTTCTCCCTCATATGGGATATCAGCATGCTCAGGAGAAATTGTACAACACATTTTGGGGTCCATTTTTTTCCTGTGACCCTTGCAAAAATTAAAAAATTGGGTCTAATGTAAAATTTTTGTGAAAAAAAATTTGATGTTAATTTTTTCCTTCCACATTCCATTAATTCCTATGAAGCACCTGAAGGGTTAATAAACTTCTTAAATTTGGTTTTGTACACGTTGAAGGGTGCAGTTTTTAGAATGGTGTCATGTTTGGGAATTTTCTGTCATATAAGCCCCTGAAAGTCACTTCAAATGTGATGTGGTCTCTAAAAAAATGGTTTTGCAAATTTTGCTCTAAAATTAAGAAATCGCTGGTCAACTTTTATCCCTTATAACTTCCTAATAAAAAAAAATATGTTTCAAAAATTGTGCTGGTGTAAAGTAGACATGTGGGAAATGTTATTTATAACTATCCTGTGGATATGTGACAACTTGTTCAAACCGCACAACTCCCTTAAGCTACTTTCACACTTCCGTTTTCTGGGATCCGTTGTGGTGCAGTAAAATGACGTATCGACGTAAGTCATGAAAATAGGTAAAAACGTGTGCGACGAATCCAGTGTAATGACGGATCCGTCGTACAGAAATTCCGGGAATAAAATGTCACGGATGCGACGTGTGGCCATACGTCGCAATGCATCTCTAATGCAAGTCTATGGAGAAAAAACGCATCCTGCGGGCAACTTTGCAGGATGCGTTTTTTTCTCCAAAACGACGCATTGCGACGTAGCCAAAACGACGGAAGTGTGAAAGTAGCCTTAAATGTCTTTGAGCCTGAATGTAGCCTTGATAAATGTTATTCCCAGTTGTTTCTGGCTAAATGCTTTCTATTCTTCAATCTGGTTTTGATATTTTGTCAGCTAACTTCTAATCATTAACTTTGGCTGTCCAATATCGCCTCTTTTGACTGATAACCACCACAATAGTCCACCAAATCAATAAACTATGGCACTTCCAAAACTATTTTTACCAATTTGCGGACTTATATTCCACTGCCGCATGAAGAGATCCATACACTTGTATTAAAACCAAATTTAACTTTATTAACACAAAATTTTAAAACTATCCACAGGCAGATATCACATAAATCAACAAAAAATGTCCAAAGGAATGGAAAAGAGTGGAGCTCAAAACCAATATATATTACACATCTATTGTTATTTGATCAAAGTATGTCTCAGCAACAGTCTAATAAGGGATGATATGCACAAAACCCACCTATTAAGAATCCTAATGGTGAAAATTCACCTATCCCGGTTAGCCGTGCATTTCAATTCCTCTATCCCAGAACCTATGCAAGCGTGAATAGCCTATATAACGAAGGTGTTCTCAGACTATGATAGTTCTATACTCACACCGCTATAGAATAACTATATCACATGTGGCACTTACTCGCAGACAAGGGTATTCCTAGGAGACTGTAACCAGCAGTTTTGAGCCCACCGAACCCTCCAGGTGCGCCCCTACTCTTTTGACTGCTGCCTGGTACAGCTGTGATCTGACCTGAAACTTGACTTTTTGATTTGTTTTGTAGTATAATCACAACTGATGATTAAAATCTATACTTGGGACTATACATTGTAGCACAGATTTTACCTTCATGAAATGGTTAAGGGTGGTTAAGGGTGAAGACAATGGCTTCACACACCAAACTAGTCTGTAAAAATCTGTTTAAGTATGTTAGGGCTCTTCCACATGTCCCTGCCTCCAGAAGGTGTGGTGACAGTTTTCACACGTACCGGAGACACTTACACACATAGACCCATTCAAGTTATTGGGTCTGTGCACACAGAAGTGTGTTTCCATGGACCATGTGTCAGAGGACAAAATTCACTGACATGTCCCTTTATTACTGGCAGTGCAGGCTGTAAAACGTCCCACACACATGCACACGAATGACACACTGGGATGTCATCCGTGTGACACGTCCCAGCATCTGAGAAGCAGCGGTACAGTAAGCGCTCCACGGCTCCGGGTGCTGAAGATGGTTCTCATCATTCTCCCCTGCTCTGTCAAGAGTATTCATTAGCTGCCGCCTGGCATTAAATAAATAAAAAGTCAGGCATGGGTTCCCTTGTATGTTCTATAAACAACCAGGCTAAACTCACAGCTGGGGGCTGTTACTTTCAGCTGTCTGCTTCAGCAAGGCCGGTTATCAAGATGGGTCCCCACGCTGTTTTTTTAAATTATTTAAATAAATAATTTTTAAAAATGTGAGGAGACCCCCATTTTTGGCAACCAGCCTTGCTAAAGCTGACAGCTGTGGGATGGTATTCTCAGGCTGGTAAGGGGCCATGGATATTGACCTCCCCCCAAGCCTAAAAATAGCAGCCCGCAGCCACCCAGAAAAGGCACATCTATTAGATGCGCCAATTCTGGTGCTTTGCCGGCTCATTCCACTTGCCCTATAGAGGTGGAAAGTGGGGTTCATATTTTCACCTTTGTACTGTCTGGTGACAACAAGCCCACAGCTTAGTAATGGAGAGCTGTCTATAAGACACCCCTGCACAGGCACGGACTGGCCCACCTGAGAACCGGAGGATTCACCGGTAGGCCCAGGCACTGACACCTGCTGGCATATTGACCAGCAGCTGCCTAGGGCCCCCACTGCTCCAGGGGCCCCCCAGCCAGTGGAGTGTCGCTAATAGCAGCACACCCAGCTGCTATGGGACCCCTGAGTCAAGGGGGGCCCTTCTGGTGCCAGAGAGCAGCAGATGGACAGGAGCCTGTCCCCGCTGCTAAAGAGAAATGAATATTCATGCTTCCCCACGCCTCCATGGGCATGGAGAGGCGTGAATACCATTTCACTTTAATGGCGGGCAGCGTTAGCCGCAGGCTGAGGCTAACACTGCCGGCCGCTGCTGAATGGGGGGCCCCAGAGGTGGGCACCTAAAGGGCGATGATCCTTGATTGCGATCCCTGCAGCTTGGGACCAGAGGGGAGCTGCAGGGATCCATGCCATCCTCCTTCCAGCCCGCCACTATCTGTCTGAATCAGCGCGGCTGGATGACGTCATCATTCAGCGCGGCTGTTTCAGATAGAAAGTTGCCGGGATGTGCTGCGGCTGCTGGGAACGTGTGGAGAGGTGAGTGGGTGCTGTGTCTGTGTATACGCGAGTGTGCCTGCATGTGTGCGGCGGTGTGTGTCTGTGTGTGTGCGTCTCTGCCTCCATGTGTGCAACTGTGTGTGTGTGGAGGGAGGCAATGATGATGGCGCTGGAGGCAATGATGATGGCGCTGGAGGCAATGATGATGGCGCTGGAGGCAATGATGATGGCGCTGGAGGCAATGATGATGGTGGTGGGGGCAATGATGGTGCTGGAGGCAATGATGATGGTTGTGGTGGCAATGATAATGGTGCTGGAGGCAATGATGATGATGGTGGTGGGGGCAATGATGATGGTGGTGGTGGTGGGGGCAATGATGATGGTGGTGGTGGTGGGGGGGGCAATGATGATGGTGGTGGTGGTGGGGGGGCAATGATGATGATGATGGTGGTGGGGGCAATGATGATGGTGCTGGAGGCAATGATGATGATGATGGTGGTGGGGGCAATGATGGAGGTGGGGAAGAAAGCAATGATGGTTGTGCTGGACAAAGATGGTAGTGGTGGAAAGGACAATGGTGGTGGGGAAGGAGGCAGTGATGGAGGTGGTATTGAGTACAATGGTGGAGGGGGAGAAAAATTATGATGGTGGAGGGGGCTGCATTATACCCTTTCAGGGGGGCTGCATTATACCCTTTCAGGGGGCTGCATTATAATTCTGTGGGGGCTACATCATACTATATGAGGGGAGCTGCATTATGCCCTATGAGGGGCTACAGTATATTCTATGGGGGGCTGCCTTATGAGGGGTTGGCATTATACTCTGAGGGGGCTACATTATATTCTGTGGAGGGGCTGCATTATATGTGGGGGCTGCATTATTCTTTCAGGTGGCTACATCATACTATATGAGGGGAGCTGCATTATGCCCTATGAGGGGGCTACAATATATTCTATGGGGGGTTGCATTATACTCTGAGGGGCTATATTATATTCTGTGGAGGGGTTGCATTATGTTATATGAGGGAGCTACATTATATTCTATGGGGGGCTGCATTATACCTTATGAGGGGGTTGCATTATATTTTGTGGGGTGCTGTATTATACCCTATGAGGGGGCTGCATTATATTCCATGAGGGAGGCTACATTATATTCTATGAGGGATCTGCATTATATTCTATGGGAGGCTGCATTATATTCTGTGGGAGGCTACATTATATTCTATGAGGGGGGCTACTTTATATTCTATGAGGGGGCTACCCCAACCCCTGCTACATAATTAAGACATGTACTACCTTATATTATGCCCTGATATTAGTGTGTTTTATTGCACAATTGATGGTCTTGAATGTATTTCTATGTAGCTACATAGTGGGCCCCAAGAATGATTTTCTCTGGTGGGCCCAAGGTGCTCCAGTCCGACGCTGCCCCTGCATTACTAATCCTATAGTTATATGCTAAAAAAAAGACACAGCCAGAATAAAGTCCTTTATTAGAAAAGAAATAAAACAAAACACACTTTTCCATTTTTATTTAAAAATAACATACATAATTATACTCAATTAACACCTAATTCCATTAAATCCCTCGTCTCCTGTAATAAAACAAAAATAAAGGAACAAGAATGTCCTTCTCCTGTCCACCGTTCTGTCCCATGCCATAATCAATGTATGGGGAATAAATAGTTTAAAACCTGGACGGTGCCAAGATGCAACCGTCCAGGCTGAGAACCACTGGTGAATGAGCTGCTGCGAGTGCAGCATCATTGACCAGCGGTGAGATCATCGTAAATCGCCTGCAGAGCAGGGGAGAATGATGAGAGCTATCTTCAGCACCTGTTG
The DNA here is from genome assembly GCF_032444005.1 of Ranitomeya imitator. Taxonomy (NCBI): domain Eukaryota; kingdom Metazoa; phylum Chordata; class Amphibia; order Anura; family Dendrobatidae; genus Ranitomeya; species Ranitomeya imitator. The sequence continues at coordinate 118,805,787 of NC_091282.1, read as the reverse complement.
CCGGTGAACAGCCCCAACTGTACCGCTGCTTCCCTGGCTTCCGTGCGTGTGGTACTGATGCGGCACACTGGCGGCACGGTTTCCACACATGTGCTGCATGTATCATACACACGGACACTGACATCTCCGGTATCAGTTTTTCCAGTACCGGAAATATCAGGACATGTGAAACAGGCCTTATAGAAGGTCTACCACAACCACACGTAACAATTCCCATGGCACTTAGGCTGCATACACACTTGCAATGGGGAATTCTGCAGGAAGTATTGTGCAGTTTTTCCATCACTTCTGACAAGAATATCATAGCATGCAGTTGTTTTATTGCAATTGAAGCAAAGGACACCTGATGGACCAAAATATAAGGCAATGAGTATATCAGTCACTCTGTGGTCTGTCATATGAGAAATATGATCAAGTGCCATGTCTTCCATTGTAAACGGAATAATGGTTGGGTGAAGTGCCCTACACACGTGACCATAGGCACAAAGGTTTTTCATACATGACCAAGGTAGCCTATGATACTAAAAATCTGGCAAGATTCTTATTATTACTTGTAATTAATTAATTTTATGCTACATCTGGGAAAATGGGCCAATAAAGCAATGAGCCAAGTACATAATAAAAAAAAAACCTCAATAAGCCAGAGATGAGCAAATCTGTGAAAATCTGCTTAGTTGGTATTTTGCCAACTGGCAAATTTCCTATTATAAAGGCATATTTCCATAATGTAAGGCTGTAAAGATGGAGACATTTTATATTAATCTCTATTTCAACCTCTATTGAGGAAATCAGAGATTTGTAATAGGAAATTCGCTCATCTGAGAAAATCATATTCTCAAAGATTTGGTCATCTCCAGGTTTATTATTTTGTTGCTATAGTATGTTGAGTTTCTAGCTTATATGAATTCCCCATTACTCAGAGACATGATGTAAATACTTGATTACAAGTGATACAATTAAGTGTCTGTGCACACTGCTGAAATGTCTTGTTTTTGACGTATTTTTTCTGCACAGACGTTTCACAAAACTTTGAGGCTTTCCTAGTACCATCAAAGTGAATGATATTCCGTAAGTCTCATGTATATGTGGCTCATTTATTCTTTGCAGATTGAATTCGATTCTTTCAGCATTTTTGCTGGAGATTTCACCTATACTTTTAAATGAGAAAAATACATACATAAAAGCATCAAAAATGCATTAAAAAGCACATTAAAATGCATGTATTTTATGCAGTGTTTTTCCTGCCAACACATAAGTATTTGCAGCAGATTTTTCTGCTGCAAGTATTGAACATGTGCACATACCCTTACGTTACACCAGATCTATAAGGATAAAGATTCACTACAAATGGCTCTCTTGGAGATGGTTAACCCCTTTCTGACATTGGGCGCAATAGTATGCCAATGCTGAACTCACCCTGTTTGGTGCAGGCTCCGGCGCTGAGCCTGCACCTTTCCATGCACATGACAGCTAATCTATACAGCTGACATGTGCCCGCAACAGCCGTGGGTGGAATCATGATCCACCTGCAGCTATTAACTAGTTGAATTCCGCTGTCAATCTCTGACAGCAGCACTCAACTCGCGCTTACCGGAAGCGCATTGCTTTAGAATCATCAGCCTTTCGCCCCGTTCAAAATAAAATTAAAAAAATCAAATATACACATATTTGTTATCGCCACGTTCAGAATCGCCCAATATAAAAAAAAAATTAACCTAATCGCTAAATAGCATGATGAGAAAACATTCAAAACGTCTGAATGACTTTTTGGTTTTCATTGGTTGTAAGCCATAATCATCAACATTAACAGAGATAAACACTTGAAATAGATCACACGGTTTGTAATGACTATATATTATATATGAGCTTCACTTTTTGTATTGAAGAGCTGAAATAAATTAACTTTTTGATGATATTCTAATTTCGTGAGAAACAAATGTGAATAAAAAACAACCTATACATGTTTGGTGTCTATGAACTCATAATAACAAAAGAACCTAGCACTCAACTTAATGCTTATGTGCAAATTTTATTGTAGTACCCAATAAACGTTTCGGTCCATCATACGGACCTTCATCAGTAACTACATGTGAAAAAACAAACAACCAAAAATTAACAAACAAACAAAGTATATACATAGCATGGAAAAAGAGAGAACAGCATCAATACCAAAAACAGGTCTCATGTATGAGCGATATGCATGCTACAGAGGACCGTACCGAATACTGAGGCACAGAACTGTTCCACAACATAGAGTAAATAAAGGAGGAGAACAAGCGAATAGGAAGTGTGAGGCACGTACCGTACTATACTGGAGTAAGGGCAAAGAGACCATAGAGTCTCGGGGCACTAATGCATGCGGCGTCTAAAGGTCATAAGAGAGTGAAATAAGACTGGCGTCAGCCTGCGGTGCAGTGATGAGAGGGCGTGCTATATTAGGCGTACCTTATAAGAACGCTGGGCCGGTAGAGAGGCTGAGGGTAAATAGAGGATTGTGGTAAGTATACATACCGAAATGCTATGAGGAAGGTGACATGCTGCGCTGTAGGGTGGTTACCTTTAACAAGAGAATAGAGATGTGCCACTGACAGACGCGGAGTCCACCGCTGGTCTGATCAGGAGACGTAAGAACCGCTACTAAATAAGCAAAGGGAGGGGCCACATCGGCCAAATGGCCAATCGGTAGTGTGCGATGGACCGGAAGTGACGTCACGGAGCCATGGAAACGCTGTGATACTAACGAGCGGCTGTGTAAGTAACACATGAGACAGAGCCGGCGGAAGTGACGTGCGTGTGTGTCACTGCTCCTGGGAAACCAAGCCACAGTTAGAGAGGTTCCACATAGAAGATGCAGATAGGTAGACCCCGGAAACGTAGAGGGGTGGTGCCTAGCGGAGATCCAGTGATTGGTGGAGGATCTCCGTGGTGACTGCGCTCATTCTGCATAGGATTCTGCCGTGTGGTTACTAGGCTTAGTGAAGAAAGCAGACTCAGTCCAGTGCGGTCAATTAATGACGTAAAGGAGGCCTCAATACAATCGGCTCTAGTGATAGAAGAGAAAAAAAAATTACTGATGTAATACATACATATATACACACATTTGCCATAATGAAAGCGAGTATCCACCTAGGAGGAAGATGCACAAAATTACGATAAGACCGGTACAAGGTGGTGATATAGAATGTAATGGGATGAGTCAGCTACGGTCGGCCTCTCCTGGGGCCTGCATGGGAATGATGTGGATGTACCATAGAGAGAGAATACTTCCTCAGAGAAATGACGCCAAATCGTAGTCTGTTGAGACCCAGTGGGTGAAGGGTCCCCAACGTGGATCCAAAAGGCCTCCCTCCGTTTTAAACGGGCCACCCGATCCCCACCGCGTCGAATGGGGGGGGGGATGTGCTCAATAACCTGAAACTGTAATTGTGAGACATTGTGGCCTTGAGTATTGAAGTGTGATGGGATGGGTAATAAAAGGTTTTTGCCTCGGACCGTAGATTTGTGCTTAGAGATACGATCATAGTAACATAGTAACATAGTAACATAGTTAGTAAGGCCGAAAAAAGACATTTGTCCATCCAGTTCAGCCTATATTCCATCATAATAAATCCCCAGATCTACGTCCTTCTACAGAACCTAATTGTATGATACAATATTGTTCTGCTCCAGGAAGACATCCAGGCCTCTCTTGAACCCCTCGACTGAGTTCGCCATCACCACCTCCTCAGGCAAGCAAGTCCAGATTCTCACTGCCCTAACAGTAAAGAATCCTCTTCTATGTTGGTGGAAAAACCTTCTCTCCTCCAGACGCAAAGAATGCCCCCTTGTGCCCGTCACCTTCCTTGGTATAAACAGATCCTCAGCGAGATATTTGTATTGTCCCCTTATATACTTATACATGGTTATTAGATCGCCCCTCAGTCGTCTTTTTTCTAGACTAAATAATCCTAATTTCGCTAATCTATCTGGGTATTGTAGTTTTCCCATCCCCTTTATTAATTTTGTTGCCCTCCTTTGTACTCTCTCTAGTTCCATTATATCCTTCCTGAGCACCGGTGCCCAAAACTGGACACAGTACTCCATGTGCGGTCTAACTAGGGATTTGTACAGAGGCAGTATAATGCTCTCATCACGTATAGATTGCGTGGTTTCCCCCACGTAGAGAAGTCCGCAAGGGCATTTGATCAAATATATGACCCATGATGAGGCGCATGTGAAATAATCTGGAATACGGAATGTTTTACCCGAGCGAGGATGGTGAAAGGAGGAGCCCTTGAGGATGTTATGGCACTGCGAACAGTTGAGGCACGGAAATGTCCCTGTACGGGGATTTTGTAGAAAACGTTGACGGGGGGAAGCTTTACCAGACCCTAAGTCTGCTCTCACTAGAGAGTCTTTCAGATTAGGTGGGCGTTTAAAACTGGGGAGGAATGGGTTTTGAAATTCAGGAACGTTAGGGTAGGCATTAGACAGTAAATGCCAGTTTTGGCGAATGGACCTATGTAAAATATAGGCAAATGGGTGATAAGAATGTATAAACGGGACCCGATTGGTGGCTTTGTTGGGTCGTGGGAGCGGAGGTGAAGCAGCCTGTTGTAGAACAGTTGGCGGATAGCCCCGTTGGGAAAATTTAGTGGACATTTCTTGAAGACGAAGTGGCCGTAGCTCCGTATCCGACACAATTTTGGAGACCCGGTGGAATTGGGACTTGGGTACCGATTTCTTTGTGGCAGGGGGGTGAAAACTCGTAAAATGTAACAGACTGTTACGGTCAGTACTCTTAGTGTACAGGTCAGTGGAAATAGAACCGTCCGGCTGGAGAATGACCATAGTGTCAAGGAAGTTGATCCGAGTAGGATCATGTGACATGATAAAAGATGCCCGGCCAGGCTGTGTTGAGCCAATCAAAAAAGAACGTGAGGGCTTCCAACGAGCCCCCCCCATATGCAAAAGACATCGTCAATGTAGCGTCTCCACAGGATTACGTATTCGGTACGGTCCTCTGTAACATGCATATCGCTCATACATGAGACCTGTTTTTGGTGCTGTTCTCTCTTTTTCCATGCTATGTATATACTTTGTTTGTTTGTTAATTTTTGGTTTATTTTGGTTGTTTGTTTTTTCACATGTAGTTACTGATGAAGGTCCGTATGATGGATTGAAACGTTTATTGGGTACTACAATAAAATTTGCACATAAGCTTCAAGTTGAGTGCTAGGTTCTTTTGTTATTTGTATTAAGGTGTGGGAGCCTACCTTAGCACCATCCTACCAGTAGTGCACACTTCTCTTTCCACTATGAACTCATAATGACCTGGAGAATCATAATGGCCGGTTAGTTTTAGCATTTATTGAACATAGTAAAAAAAAAAAACTGTGGGAATGCATTTTTTTTTTTGCAATTTCAACGCACTTGGAATTTTTTCCTATTTTCCAGTACACAATATGTTAAAACCAATGGTGCTGTTCAAAAGTACAACTTGTCCCACAAAAAACAAGCCTACATATGACCATTTTGATCAAAAAATAAAAAAAGTTATGGTTCTGGGACGAAGGGGAGCAAAAAACAAAAATGCAAAAACTGAAATACCTCTGATCGATAAGGCCGGTTTCACACGTCAGTGGCTCCGGTACGTGAGGTGACAGTTTCCTCACGTACTGGAGCCACTGACACTCGTAGACACAGTGAAATTAATGCATCTGTGCAGATGTCATTGATTTTTTGCGGACCGTGTTTGGCACACGGAGACATGACAGTGTTCGTGGGAGCGCACGGATTACACGGACCCATTAAAGTCAATGGGTCCGTGTAAAACACGTACCGCACACAGACGTTGTCCGTGTGCAGTCCGTGTGTCGTGCAGGAGACAGCGCTATTACAATCATGAATAGGGGTGGAGCCGCATATTCATCACTGTAAATGAGCGGCCCCACGTGACCGCTCATACAGTAGAAGGTGCGGCCAGGACAGGAAGAAGCGCCAGCCAGCGAGGGAGCCGGGTGAGTATTTTAATAACAGCGGGGGGGCACACAGGGGGTGGGAGGGGGTGGGGTCATTGATCTTTATTTTAAACACAATTATTCATATCTTCTCTACAGCAAACGCTGCTGCAGGGAAGATATGATTCGCGGCTTCAGAACCAGATGCAGGGGACAGCGCTAAACTTTAGCGCTGTCTCCTGCATGGTGCGCGTGGTACCCAGTGGGCACACGTGTGCCGCACGTGTCCCACACTGATGTGCCACAGAAACGCATCGGCACACGGACACGGATAATTCCGGTACCGATTTTTCCGGTACCGGAATTATCTGGACGTGTGAGACTGCCCTAAGCGATTAAAGGGGGTGTCTGGACTTAGGCTACAAGTCTGCAGTCACTCTATATGCCCTGGACCCGTGGAAGCGCATTTTGCGTGAAACGGCCGTAGTCCTTCTCCTCTCCCCCGCACCCAATCCACTTTCCTGCCGCCTCTCCGCATAATGTCTCACATCGCTTTAAGCGAATAAAGGACACCATCTTCAGCAAGAATCTGGTGAGTGCTGCATCTTTTGTTATTTAACTCTATATGACTGCTGACCTGAGAATACTCACAACATGCGCACTGCGTATTCTCTGGTGCCGATTGTGGCAGCGGCGAGTGCGTGACTTCAAATAGGTGATTTGCATACATGCGGTCACATGCCAACTACATGGGTGCGGCCTTGCTCAATGCAAGCATATTGAGTGAGGTTAAACATAGTTTAGGCGGAATGTGGCTGAAAGTATTGAAATCACAGAATTGTCCACCCGCCTCGGCACTGGCACCAGAGAATGCTTGCAGTGTGCACTGCGCACGATGTGAAGATTTACAAGTCTGCAGTCACATAGAGTGACTGCAGGCTTGTAGGTCTCGCTCCCACTGCACTTCAATTCTCCACCATGTCAATTACATCAGCATTTTTGCAGCAGTTTTCACCTTTTCTAATGATTGGCTGAACACAATGAAAGCAGGCAGAAATGCAGAAAAAAAAATGTAAAATCATAAAACTTTCTGCTTCGTATGTTTTGTAGGCTTGCTAGAAAATTTGGGAATATACGGAGTGAGTGTTAGCGAGCAACTATGTCAAATAATGCAGAGTACACACTGGTAAAAAATGTTATCTCCTAGTCATGTAGAAAGATTTCTTAATACAATTGGATCTTTGTCATTTAAATGTATGTTGTCACCAGAGTATTTGCTCTGCCGCGCCTAGTCCGACCCTATCAGGTAACCAATATAGTTAGACCGCTAACTCTGCAAACCAAAGAGCTAATGCTAAATTTTAACCGCTGCAGAATGAGACATATTTTGTTTTTGTACTTTCTTTTTTCCTATCCTTTTTCCAAGAGCCATAACTTTTTTATTTGGGCTTCGACATAACCATATGAAAGTTTGCTTTCCTTGTGGGAAGACTAGATTTAAATGACATCATTCATTTTACAATATATTGTATTGAAAAAAAAGGCAAAGCAAAACAAAATTTTTAAGTTGGGTGAAATCGTGGAGAAAAAACGCAATTCAGACATTTCTGGAAGATATATATATATATATATATATATATATTACCTGGCAATGTGATTCTTTAAGTGTGTTACCAATCGTCCGTTAACCCCTTCACAACCTATGACATATGATAGCTGATTTGATCCACCAGTGGCTGTTAACATGTTAAATGCCGCTGTCAATCACTGACAGCGGCATTTAACATGAGCTCGCTGGAAGGGCGTCACAAACCTCACCCATCAGCGTCCCTGTCACGTAACCGCAGGGCGTCAATGGGTTGGCATGATATCCAGGATCTGCAGATGACACTCGTGCTTGTCATTGCAGATCTCCTATAAACGCCAGCCCGGGTAGCAAAGTGATCGGAAGATCGCAGTTTCAAGCCTCCTATTGAAGTAAAAAGTAGATAAAAAATGCTTTAAAAAAACTAATTAAAAAAAGTCAAATCCCTCCTCCCTTTTACTCCATTCAATATATACGTAAAAAAAAATTAATACACATATTTGGCATCGCTGGGTTCAGAAGTGTCTGAAGTTTCAAAATATAAAAAAAAATTAATCCGATCAGAAAACAACATAACAAGAAAAAAATCAAAATGCCAGAATTACGTTTTATTGTCCACTGCAACATTGGAATAATGGAATAATGGGCGATCAAAACATTGTATCTATTCCAAAATAGTATCAAGAACACATCAGCTCAGCGCACAAAAAGTAAGCCATCATCCAGCATCAGATCCTAAGAAATGGAGACGCTACTGGTTTCAGAAAATGGCCTTTTTTTCTTAAAAACTTAGGATTTTTTAAAAAAAGAAACCTATACATGTTTGGTATATATGATCTCGCAATGACCTGGATAATCTTAATGGCAGGTCACTTTTAGCATTTAGTGAACATGGTAAATAAAAATAAAAAAAAAACTTTTCTGAAATTGCACGGTTTTTATTTTTTGCAATTTCACCACTCTTGGAATTTTTTCCCGTTTTTCAGTACATTATATGGTAAAATCAATGGTGTTGTTGTTCAAAAGTACAACTCGTCCTGCAAAAATCAAGCCTTTGCATGGCCATATTGATGGAAAAAAAAAAAAAATATGGCTCTGGGACGAAGGGGAGCAAAAAACAAAAATGTAAAAACTGGAAAAATCGCAAGGTCTTGGAGGACTTAAATTCATGGACAGTCCACAAGAGACAGCAGCATAGAGGTGATCAGCCTGTGGCATTGCGGAGATGATATGAAAGCCCAGGTTGCTTTGATAGCAGCCTTCCGCTCGTCTGCATTGTTGGGTCTGGTGTGTCTCATCTTCCTCTTGACAATAACCCATAGATTCTCTATGGAATTAAGGTCAGGTGAGTTTGCTGGCCAATCAAGAACAGTAACATAGTAACATAGTTAGTAAGGCCGAAAAAAGACATTTGTCCATCCAGTTCAGCCTATATTCCATCATAATAAATCCCCAGATCTACGTCCTTCTACAGAACCTAATAGTTGTATGATACAATATTGTTCTGCTCCAGGAAGACATCCAGGCCTCTCTTGAACCCCTCGACTGAGTTCGCCATCACCACCTCCTCAGGCAAGCAATTCCAGATTCTCACTGCCCTAACAGTAAAGAATCCTCTTCTATGTTGGTGGAAAAACCTTCTCTCCTCCAGACGCAAAGAATGCCTGCTTGTGCCCGTCACCTTCCTTGGTATAAACAGATCCTCAGCGAGATATTTGTATTGTCCCCTTATATACTTATACATGGTTATTAGATCGCCCCTCAGTCGTCTTTTTTCTAGACTAAATAATCCTAATTTCGCTAATCTATCTGGGTATTGTAGTTCTCCCATCCCCTTTATTAATTTTGTTGCCCTCCTTTGTACTCTCTCTAGTTCCATTATATCCTTCCTGAGCACCGGTGCCCAAAACTGGACACAGTACTCCATGTGCAGTCTAACTAGGGATTTGTACAGAGGCAGTATAATGCTCTCATCATGTGTATCCAGACCTCATTTAATGCACCCCATGATCCTGTTTGCCTTGGCAGCTGCTGCCTGGCACTGGCTGCTCCAGGTAAGTTTATCATTAACTAGGATCCCCAAGTCCTTCTCCCTGTCAGATTTACCCAGTGGTTTCCCATTCAGTGTGTAATGGTGATATTGATTCCTTCTTCCCATGTGTATAACCTTACATTTATCATTGTTAAACCTCATCTGCCACCTTTCAGCCCAAGTTTCCAACTTATCCAGATCCATCTGTAGCAGAATACTATCTTCTCTTGTATTAACTGCTTTACATAGTTTTGTATCATCTGCAAATATCGATATTTTACTGTGTAAACCTTCTACCAGATCATTAATGAATATGTTGAAGAGAACAGGTCCCAATACTGACCCCTGCGGTACCCCACTGGTCACAGCGACCCAGTTAGAGACTATACCATTTATAACCACCCTCTGCTTTCTATCACTAAGCCAGTTACTAATCCATTTACACACAATTTCCCCCAGACCAAGCATTCTCATTTTGTGTACCAACCTCTTGTGCGGCACGGTATCAAACGCTTTGGAAAAAATCGAGATATACCACGTCCAATGACTCACCGTGGTCCAGCCTATAGCTTACCTCTTCATAAAAACTGATTAGATTGGTTTGACAGGAGCGATTTCTCATAAACCCATGCTGATATGGAGTTAAACAGTTATTCTCATTGAGATAATCCAGAATAACATCCCTCAGAAACCCTTCAAATATTTTACCAACAATAGAGGTTAGACTTACTGGCCTATAATTTCCAGGTTCACTTTTAGAGCCCTTTTTGAATATTGGCACCACATTTGCTATGCGCCAGTCCTGCGGAACAGACCCTGTCGCTATAGAGTCCCTAAAAATAAGAAATAATGGTTTATCTATTACATTACTTAGTTCTCTTAGTACTCGTGGGTGTATGCCATCCGGACCCGGAGATTTATCTATTTTAATCTTATTTAGCCGGTTTCGCACCTCTTCTTGGGTTAGATTGGTGACCCTTAATATAGGGTTTTCATTGTTTCTTGGGATTTCACCTAGCATTTCATTTTCCACCGTGAATACCGTGGAGAAGAAGGTGTTTAATATGTTAGCTTTTTCCTTGTCATCTACAACCATTCTTTCCTCGCTATTTTTTAAGGGGCCTACATTTTCAGTTTTTATTCTTTTACTATCGATATAGTTGAAGAACAGTACTCTCCTTAGCAATGTGCTTCTCTGTTTCCATTTTGGCAGCTTTAATTCGTTTTTTGGATAAAGTATTTTTCTCCCTATAGTTTTTAAGAGCTTCAATGGTGCCATCCTGCTTTAGTAGTGCAAATGCTTTCTTTTTACTGTTAATTGCCTGTCTTACTTCTTTGTTTAGCCACATTGGGTTTTTCCTATTTCTAGTCCTTTTATTCCCACAAGGTATAAACCGCTTACACTGCCTATTTAGGATGTTCTTAAACATTTCCCATTTATTATCTGTATTCTTATTTCTGAGGATATTGTCCCAGTCTACCAGATTAAGGGCATCTCTAAGCTGGTCAAACTTTGCCTTCCTAAAGTTCAGTGTTTTTGTGACTCCCTGACAAGTCCCCATAGTGAAAGACAGGTGAAACTGTACAATATGTGGTCGCTATTTCCTAGATGCCCGACCACCTGCAGATTTGTTATTCTGTCAGGTCTATTAGATAGTATTAGGTCTAAAAGTGCTGCTCCTCTGGTTGGATTCCTCACCAATTGTGAAAGATAATTTTTCTTGGTTATTAGCAGAAACCTGTTGCCTTTATGGGTTTCACAGGTTTCTGTTTCCCAGTTAATATCCGGGTAGTTAAAGTCCCCCATAACCAGGACCTCATTATGGGTTGCAGCTTCATCTATCTGCTTTAGAAGTAGACTTTCCATGGTTTCTGTTATATTTGGGGGTTTGTAACAGACCCCAATGAGAATTTTGTTACCATTTTTCCCTCCATGAATTTCGACCCATATGGACTCGACATCCTCATTTCCTTCGCTAATATCCTCCCTTAAAGTGGACTTTAGACAAGACTTTACATAGAGACAAACCCCTCCTCCTCTCCGATTTTTATGATCCTTTCTAAACAGACTGTAACCCTGTAAGTTAACTGCCCAGTCATAGCTTTCATCTAACCATGTCTCGGTTATTCCCACTATGTCAAAGTTACCTGTAGATATTTCTGCTTCTAGTTCTTCCATCTTGTTTGTCAGGCTTCTGGCGTTTGCGAGCATGCAGTTTAGAGGATTTTGTTTTGTTCCAATCTCCTCGCTGTGGATTGTTTTAGAAATGTTCTTACCTCCCTTCTGAGTATGTTTTCCTGGATCTTCTTTGTTCAAGTCTAATGTTTTTCTTCCCGTCCCCTCTTCTTCTAGTTTAACGCCCTCCTGATGAGTGTAGCGAGTCTTCTGGCGAATGTGTGTTTCCCAGGTTTGTTGAGGTGTAGTCCGTCTCTGGCGAGGAGTCCATCGTACAAATAATTCACACCGTGGTCCAGGAATCCGAATCCTTGTTGTCTGCACCATCGTCTTAGCCAGTTGTTTGCATCAAGGATCCTGTTCCATCTCCTGGTGCCATGCCCATCTACTGGAAGGATAGAAGAAAAAACTACTTGTGCATCCAGTTCCTTTACTTTCTTCCCCAACTCTTCAAAGTCTTTGCAGATTGTCGGTAGGTCCTTCCTTGCAGTGTCATTGGTGCCAATATGTATGAGAAGAAATGGGTGGACGTCCTTGGAGCTGAAGAGCTTTGGTATCCTATCGGTCACATCCTTGATCATCGCACCTGGAAGGCAGCATACTTCTCTTGCAGTTATGTCCGGTCTGCAGATGGCTGCCTCTCAGTAGTTAGTCTCCCACCACCACCACTCTTCGTTGCTTCTTGGCTGTACTTTTTGCTGTCACTTGTTGCTGTGTGCCCTTTTCTTTTTTGCTTGCTGGTATTGCTTCATCCTTAGGTGTGCCATCTTCATCCTCTACAAAGATTTGATATCGGTTCTTCAGTTGTGTGGTTGGTGATTTCTCCATGGTCTTCTTGCTTCTTTTGGTCACATGCTTCCACTCATCTGCTTTTGGAGGTTCTCTGACACTTTTTTCACCTTCTGTGACCAGTAGAGATGCTTCTGTTCTGTCTAGAAAGTCTTCATTCTCTTTGATGAGTTTCAAAGTTGCTATTCTTTCTTCCAGACCCCGCACCTTTTCTTCTAAAAGGGCCACTAGTCTACACTTCTGACAGGTGAAATTTGATTCTTCTTCTGGTCGATCTGTGAACATGTAGCACATGCTGCAGCTCACCATGTAGGTTGTCACATCTGCCATGTTGCTCCTAGATCCTGCTGAGTTGCTGTGTGTTATCCTTCTTGTGTAATCTACTCAGCCAACCTCTCTTGCAATAATGTCCTACAGGCAAAAATTCTTCGCTCTTCCCAGAAGGCACCTGGAATATGCAAATTAGCCTCTTCAAGCTTGAATCCCTGGTTTGGTGATGCTTTCCAAGCAGCTGGTCCCGGCTGTACCCAACGATCTTCTAGCTTAGGGAGACTCTTCGCTCTTCCCAGAAGGCGCAGGACATACCAGAGTCAGCTACATACACCATAGGCAGAACTATAACTGACACCACCTAAAGGATGCAGCAGAGATAAATAGCAAAACCTGAAACCAGACTGAGGCTGAGAAAAGTTAACCCCTGACATGATCAGACAGGGAAAAGGGAAGACAGGACTCAAAACCGGTCTGGATCATGACATCTTTTCGGCAGAGGGAAGCATGAAGAGCGCTAAAATTTCCTGGTAGATGGCTGCGCTGACTTTGGTCTTGATAAAACACATTGGTCCTATGCCAGCAGATGACATGGCTCCCCAAACCATCACTGATTGTTGAAACTTCACACTAGACGTCAAGCAGCTTGGATTGTGACCTCTCCACTCTTCCTCCAGACACTTGGACCTTGATTTTCAAATGAAATGCAAAATTTACTTTCATCTGAATACAACACCTTGGACCACTGAGAATAGTCCAGTTATTTTTCTCCTTGGCCGAGGTAAGATGCTTCTGGCGTTGTTTATTGGTCATGAGTGGCATGACACAAGGAATGCGACACTTGTAGCCCATGTCCTGGATATGTCTGGTTTGGTGATGCTTTCCAAGCAGCTGGTCCCGGCTGTACCCAACGATCTTCTAGCTTAGGGAGACTCTTCGCTCTTCCCAGAAGGCACCTGGAATATGCAAATTAGCCTCTTCAAGCTTGAATCCCTGGTTTGGTGATGCTTTCCAAGCAGCTGGTCCCGGCTGTACCCAACGATCTTCTAGCTTAGGGAGACTCTTCGCTCTTCCCAGAAGGCACCTGGAATATGCAAATAGCCTCTTCAAGCTTGAATCCCACGTGATACTGTGGTTTGTAAACCACTTATTGGTACTTTTAGCAACGTGGACAGGAGCCAAGTCCTGCTGGAGAATGAAATTTCCATATCCAAAAAGCTTGTGTCTTGTTGCTGCAATGCAGGTAGGTGCATGCTCCACTAGATTGCTAGAGTGGAAGGAGGGCTGCACCTAGACAAAGCTGGCCTGTCATGCAGCAGCTAGGCTACCACTAGGTAGCAGCAGGAAAGTCAAAACAAGCTGGGTCGATATAGTCAGTAGCGCAGTACCAAAGGAATAGACAAAACACAGAGTCAAGCCAAAAGGTCAGTAACAGCCAGGAGCGGATAAGCCAAAGACAGAAGCAGGTCAGGATACAAGCCAAGTCAAAACCAGGGAGTAAACACATAAAAGGGAAACATTGAGTCAAGACGGGGATAGGGGAAAACAGAGACACGGGTTCAGGCAGCTTACGCAGGACATACCAGAGTCAGCTACATACACCATAGGCAGAACTATAACTAACACCACCTAAAGGATGCAGCAGAGATAAATAGCAACAGCAACAGCAGCAGATAAAAGTTAACCCCTGACATGATCAGACAGGGAAAAGGGAAGACAGGACTCAAAACCGGTCTGGATCATGACATCTTTTCGGCAGAGGGAAGCATGAAGAGCGCTAAAATTTCCTGGTAGATGGCTGCGCTGACTTTGGTCTTGATAAAACACATTGGTCCTACGCCAGCAGATGACATGGCTCCCCAAACCATCACTGATTGTTGAAACTTCACACTAGACGTCAAGCAGCTTGGATTGTGACCTCTCCACTCTTCCTCCAGACACTTGGACCTTGATTTTCAAATGAAATGCAAAATTTACTTTCATCTGAAAACAACACCTTGGACCACTGAGAATAGTCCAGTTATTTTTCTCCTTGGCCGAGGTAAGATGCTTCTGGCGTTGTTTATTGGTCATGAGTGGCATGACACAAGGAATGCGACACTTGTAGCCCATGTCCTGGATATGTCCGTGTCTGGTGACTCTTGAAGCAATGACTCCAGCAGCAGTCCACTTCTTGTGAATATCCCCCCAATTTTTTAATGGCCTTTTCTTAACAATCCTTTCAAGGCTGCGGTTATCCCAATTGCGTGTGCACCTTTTTCTACCATGTTTTTTCCTTCCACTCAACTTTCCATTAATATATTTAGATACAGCACTCTGAACAGCCAGCTTCTTTAGCAATGACCTTTTGTGGCTTACCCTCCTTGTGGAGTGTGTCAGTGACTGCCTTCCGGACATCTGTCAAGCCAGCAGTTTTTTTCCCCATGATTGTGGAGCCTACTGAAACAGACTAAGGGACCTTTATAAATGCTTAGGAAGCCTTAGAAGATATTTATTGTTAATTATTCTAATTTACTGAGATAATAACTTTTGGGTTTTCATTGTCTGTAAGCCATAATCATCAACATTAACTGAAATAAACCCTTGAAATAGATCACTGTTTGTAATGACTCTATATAATATATGAGTTTCTGATATTCTAATTTTGTGAGAAGCACCTGTACCTGTTCTTTAAATAAACCAGGTCGCCCACTTTCACCTGATTGATATCCCATTGATTGAAGACAACGGACTCAAATTTCAGATTCAAATCATCTGCTGATCAGGGCCGGCGTTAGGGGAAGGCAAACAGGCAGCCGCCTAGGGCCCCCGCTCCTTCAGGGACCCCTAGCAAGTGTCTGCTATGGGGCCCCTGAGTAAGAGGGGCCCGGTGCCGCCCCCTCCACGCATTGAGCAGTCAACTTATCAGCATCATAGATGAAAGCAGTGATGGAGGAGAGAGAGTCATGTGACACTCCCTCTCCCATCACTCCCCCTCTGCCTCTGGGAGAGATAAGTACTGTGTGGGTGTGTGTCTGCATTATAGTGTGTATGTCTGCATTATAGTGTGTGTGTCTGCTGCACGACAGTGTGGGTACTGTAATATACTGTGTGTGGGGGACTTCACTGTACTATGTGTGTGGTGGGCTGCATTATGCTGTGTGTCTGTGGTGGCTGCATTATACTGTGTATGTGGGGGCTGCATTGCACTGTGTGTGAGGGCTGCATTGTACTGTATGTGGGGGCTGCACTATACTGTGTGTGGAGGGGACAGCCTTATACTGTGTGGGGGGCTGCATTATACTGTGTGTGGGGAGCCTACATTATACTGTGTGTGGGACCTGTATTATACTCTTATGGAACTGAATTCTACTGTGTGCGGGGGCTACACTATACTGTGTGTGGGGGACTGCACTATACTGTGTGTGGGGCTGCTTAATACTATGGGGGGGCTGCTTTATTCTCTGGGGGACTGGATTATACTTTTGTTTGTGGTGGGTTGCATTATATTGTGTGTGGGGGCTGCATTATACTGTGTGTGGGGGTGGCACTATACTGTGTGTAGGGCTGCATTATACTCTGAGCAGGCTGCATTATACTGTGTGTGGGGGATGCATTATACTCTGAGGGGGCTGCTTTATACTCTGGGGGAACTGGATTATACAGTGTTTTTGGGGGCTGCATTATATTGTGTGTGTGGGGCTGCATTATACTCTGAGAGAGCTGCATTATACTGTGTGTGGGGGGGATGCATTATACTCTTAGGGAGCTGCATTATACTGTGTGTGGGGGGACTGCACTATACTGTGCGTGTGTGTGGGGCTGCACTATACTGTGTGCGTTTGTGGGGTTGGCTGCATTATACTGTGTATAGGGCTGCTTCATACTCTGGGGGGCTGAATTATACTCTGAGTGGGCTGATATATACTCTGTGGTTCTGCATTATACTGTTTGTGGGGGGCTGCATTATACTGTGTGCTTGTGGAGGCTGAAATATACTGTGTGGGGGTGGGGCCTGCATTATACTGTGTGTGGGGTGGCATTATACTCTGGGGGCTGCATTATACTGTGTGTGGGGGGCTGCATTGCACTGTGTGTGAACGGTTGGACGTTGTGTACTTCTGCAGCCGCCAGATGTTATTTCAAGAAATCCCATGCCCACTATGCATTCACAGACACCTGCAGCTTACCCGCGGAGACGGACATGCTGCACGTCTTTCCAGATCGCAGCATGTCAATTTGTCTTTATTTGTCTCCGCAAGATAAATTTCACCCATAGAATATATTGGAGGCAGTGAATCCGCACGGTTCAATGAACACATGTGGATTCACCTGTGTTCAATAGCTGGCAGCGCGTTGGATGCAGCGGACATGTGCTACATCCAAAGTGCTGCCAATTGCTGAACGTGTGCACCTACCCTAAGGAGGCTGGGAAACAAGCGTCGAATGACTTCAATATTTTCGATCGTGCTTGTTTATGGCCTGAACTTAGTGCTTGTAAATACAACAGAAATGTTTCTGGGTGATGGTGCAATATGTGAGCATTTGGGGCCCCACTTTAAACTTTTGCCCAGGGCCCTGCTTTGTCTAAAACTGCCCCTGCTGCTGATCCTAAACGTTCACATATTTTTGCACCTAAAAGATATGTTTTTGGATCATTTTCCTTATTTAAAAAATTACAAAGTAAAATATTTTTTACTAATTTTACTGATTTGGTCATGTTTATCTACTTTTAGGACTTGCATTAAAATTTGATTTAGTAGTAAGTTTAATTTATGCAAAAATATGGAAAATTCTGAATGGATTACAAACTTTTAAGTAACACTGTAGATGTGCCATTAATTCCACAGCACTTTACAGATATCATCATCGTTGTCCCCACAATCTAAATTCCCTATCAGCAGAGTCGGACTGGCCATCTGGCAAATGCCAAAAGGGCCTTTCTGGTCGTGGGCCACCTTGTCTGCTACATTGTTAACAGAATCGGTGTTCTCAAGACACCCATACTGTTAAGAGTTGTGACGGAGGTATGATTAGAAATATTGGTCTTGTAGTAAATCTTCCTTTCCTCCACTCAGGGTAATATATCTGGTGCTTGGGGATGGTGACAGCATCGACCTGTGTGATTTCAAATGCCAGGGCTGAATTTCAGTATGTCTTTGGAGTGTGGAAAGAAAGGAGAGCATAGGTAGGAAACCTATTCAAACATGGAGGGAAGATACAAACTCCTTTCAGATGCCCTTGATTTGATTTGAACCAAGAACCCCAGCGCTGAAAGGCTATGGAGTAGATCGCTGAGCTAACGTGTTGTTCTCATATACATCTTAGACCAGATTTTCCAAGTCTCAGTTGTGAATGGTTGGAAGTTCTCAAAATTAAGAAGCCTTTTTCTGAGTTGCAAAAATAAGTTGTCTCAAAGCAAGGGCCACATGCTTTTCCTGTGCCAAGATCCAAGATTTATGGTCTAGTTGTATTTTTTATCAATCAATTATCCTCTGAAGATGTATCTAGGCAAATCAATGCCTGCATGCACATGTGGTAGTTTAAATATATGATGTGCAATTCTAGATTTTGATGAGCACCATAGAAGTTGTGACAGAAAAAGAAGGACTTGGTGGGGAGGCTTGTAACAGGTATGTAATTTTGGGTCAAACAATATACTTTACAGACCACTAGGCCTCTTAGAAGATATGTAATAAAATGTATTTTAGGCTCTTTAAATAGCAGGTATAAGTTTATCTTACACCTATGATCATACATGAACGCAGAACTCTTGAGGATACAGCATTTATCGTTGGTGGGTCAAACTGTCTCCCAACAGTTCTTAGGATAAGAGTAGGTCACACAAATTAAAAAAAAAAAAAATCAGAGTTTCAGAAAATTGGGATGTTATTTTTCTCACTTTTCATCCGTGTATAATCAGTTTTTTTACAGCATCAGCTATAATCATTTACAGGACCATTTACAGTTTCCTATGTTACAGAATTGCATTGTATTCGCAAAGAATCGGATATTATCATGTGGCTCTGTATCGCAGTAGACCCGAATGGCTGAGTCTCATTCGATTTATGGAATAAACTAATGCACGCTACAATTTTTTTCAGACGTACATTAGGTCACTGCCCTATTGAATAAAATTGATTTCACAGACAGAAAATACGGTAGTATGAACAAGCCCTAAAGGAGAATCAATGCTCGTAAAAGGGCTGTACTACTTGACAAGCTCAACTTAATTTTCCGGAGCTTAATTCAAATAAAAACAATGTTTACTTACCTCCTGCAGTAGCGCTGTTCCACTGATGTTTCCCAGAGAGAGATGTGTCTTGTTTTTCGTGCTGGCTGCACCCATTGAGCGGCTGCTTTTTTGCTGCAGGTGATCAATATTGCAACAGGGCTCTGATGAAATAGTAAAACCTGAAGCTGATGAGCAGCTATTCATTGGCTGCAGCAAGCATGTGACACAACAAGTTATTCTTTGGGAATAACTATGGGCTGTGCATTACACTACACGGATGACTATGGGCTGTACATTATACTACATGGATGACTATGGGCTGTGTATTACACTACATGGATGACTATGGGCTGTACATTATACTACATGGATGACTATGGGCTGTACATTATACTACATGGATGACTATGGGCTGTGTATTACACTACATGGATGACTATGGGCTGTACATTATACTACACGGATGACTATGGGCTGTGTATTACACTACATTGATGACTATGGGCTGCGTATTACACTTCATGGATGACTATGGGTTGCGTATTACACTTCATGGATGACTATGGGCTGTGCATTATACTATGTGAAAGACTATGTGGGACACATTATACTGAATGGAGTACTATGAGGGTGCATTACAGTATATGGAGGACTATGGGGCTGTGCATTATACTTTATGGAGGACTATGGGCTGTGGAATATACTATATGGAGGACCATGGGGAGTGTATTATACTTCTGCTATGGGGTTCCATGCCTTCTGTGTTCGCCACTGGGGAGTATAATGGTATATATTTTTCTGTAAATTAAAGAACAGCGGCAGAACTTGGGACATATTACCAGGATAGGGGATATCTATACCAGGATGGGGCCCAGTATAAGGGACATATAACAGAATGTGGATCTATACACTAAAATGGGGCCAGAATGAGGGGTATAAATACCAGGATGTAGGGCATATAATTTCCGTTGTGTGAAAAAGTGTTTGCCCCCTTCCTGATTTCCTATTCTTTCGGATATTCCTCACACTTAAATGTTTCAGATCACCAAACAAATGTAAATGTTATACAGAGAAAACGCAAGCAATCACAAAATGCAGTTTTTAAATGAAGGTCTTATTATTAAGGGAAAAAGAAATCCAAACCTATAGGGCCCCGTATGAAAAAGTGATCGCTCCCTAAACCTAATAACTGGTTGTGCCACCCTTAGCAGCAACAACTGCAATCAAGCGTTTGCGGTAACTGGCAATGAGTCTTTTACAACGTAATTGTTATAATTCAGCCACAATTCAGGGATTCCGAGCATGAACCGCCATAATTATTCTGATGTGTGGGCCATTATTACAGGATGGGGCCATTATCGGGGACATTATTACAGGATAGAGGCCAAAACACTGGACATTATTACAGAATGGGGTACTTTTATACATAAGGTCCAAGATGAGGGACATTATTACAGCATGAGCAGTACTAATGAGCATAGTTCATAGTATAAAATAAGGGCCAAAATAGATGACACAATAATAGCATGGGGGCTACTATTACTGGATGGAATCCAGAACTGGGGACATTATTACAGGATGAGGGCCACAATGAGGTACATTATTACAGGTTATTTTTCATTATAGAGGAAGGTTGAGAAACCTTCATCAGTATTTTTTTTCCGTCTGAGAAAAACTTATGAAAACTCTGACCAAACTCCGATGGCACAAACGGACTCGATGACCAAATCCTGATCAAACACGCTGATGAAACCTCGATCCTTTTTGTGGAAACGAGAAAAATCTCTGAACGAGCCCTTACGCTATGTTCACACGTTGCGTTTTTGCTGAGATATTTTTTTGTGCCGCTTTTTTATGCAAGTTTTAAACTGCGTTTTATAATACCAGCAAAGTCTATGAGATTTCAGAAATCTTATGAACAAACTGCAGCACGTCACTTCTTTCAGTGTATTTCCAGCATATTTGCAGCATTTTTCACCCATAGGAAACAATGGGTAAGTGCAAAAACGCAGCAAGAAACGATGGTATCAGTTTTTGCTGCGTTTTTGGTGCAAAAAGTTAAGGAAGTTAAATGATGCTTTTTTTTTGGGGGGGGGGGGGCATTAAGCTTTATCAACATTCACAAGAGACAAGAAAACGCAGCAATAAGAATGCATAAAAAAGAGTAGCAAAACCTTATTTTTGGAAGCAGCTTTTTTACAGTTTACATAGACTTGGGGTATGTGCACATGATAAGTAAACGCTGCGGGTTGAACGCTGTGTACTTGTGCAGCGTCCAATCTGCAGAGTCCAGATGTTACAGAATAGTGGATGAGTTTGAGAAAAGACACACAGAAGCCCACAGCTAACCCGGTGAGACAGACATGCGACACGTCTTTCCAGACTGCAGCATGTCAATTTCTCTTGCAGAGACGTGAGCCTCCGCAAAATAAATTTCACCCATACAAAGAATTGGACTTGGTGATTCCGCACGGTTCAGTGAACACATGCGGATTCACCTGCATTCAATAGACAGCAATTCTTTGGACACAGCGATCATGGTCTGGGTCCAAAGCGCTGCAAATTCCGGAACGTGTGCACCCACCCTAAGGCTGGGATCACACATGCGAGAAACACGGCCGAGTCTCACATATTAATACCCGACACTGTACCCGGCACTCAGGAGCGGAGCATGCAGCCGCATAGCAATACATGCAGCCGCACGCTCCACTCCCGAGAGTCGGCGGCAGTGCCGGGTATTAATATGCGAGACTCGGACGTGTTTTCTCGCATGTGTGATCCCGGTCTTATAGAGTAGAATTTCTGCATTCATAGTTCTTCACGGATAAACCTGAGGAAGATGATAGACAGTTGAAAAAAATCTTTTCTTTTCCAGGACAAATGAGAGCGGATTTATCAGGCTTACCATGAATGGCATATTATTGAGTCCACTCCGCATCTATTTCTTCCTCGTCGCCTATTTTCAAATTCTATGACAAATTTACATGTAATTTTACTGTCATCACGACTTTTAGATTTCCACAATGAGCAATACTTCTTTTTTCAGGGCTTGCTTATGCCTTATTTTTCTTTTTTAACCACTACGTGCCCTAGTTGTTACTAACACAGATCCCCATTTTTCTTAATGGGAAAAACAACACAGAGCCACGAGTGAAAACCACCATTCACGGGGTTTCCATAGAAACATTTCCAAGTATATATATATATATATATATATATATATATATATATATATATATAAATAAAATTGTCTAAGGGGTAATACTTCCGTATTTCTGTCTGCAACTTCCATCACGGAAATCCCGCGTCGCTGATTGGTCTCGCCAGCTGCCTGTCATGGCTGCCGCGACCAATCAGTGATGGACACAGTCCGATTAGTCCCTCCCTACTCCCCTGCAGTCAGTGCCCGATGCCCGCATGCTCCCCTCCAGTCACCGCAGTCAGTGCCCGGCGCCCGCATGCTCCCCTCCAGTCACCGCAGTCAGTGCCCGGCGCCCGCATGCTCCCCTCCAGTCACCGCAGTCAGTGCCCGGCACCCGCATACTCCCCTCCAGTCACCTCTCACACAGGGTTAATGCCAGCGGTAACGGACCGCGTTATGCCGCAGGTAACGCACTCCATAACCACTGCTATTAACCCTGTGTGTCCCCAACTTTTTACTCTTGATGCTGCCTATGCAGCATCAAGAGTAAAAAGATGTAATGTTAAAAATAATAAAAAAAACAAAAAACCTTCTATACTCACCCTCCGTAGTCCGCCAAGCCACGCGACCTCCGCCATCTTACGTTCCCAGAGATGCATTGCGAAATTACCCAGAAGACTTAGCGGTCTTCTGGGTATTTTTTTTTTAACAGGGATATGGTGCCCACACTGCTATATACTACGTGGGCTGTGTAATATACCGCGTGGCTGCTATATACTACCTGGCCAGTGTTAGATGCTATGTGGGCTGTGTTATGTACTGCGTGGGCTGTGCTATATATTACGTGGCAAGTGTTATATACTGCGTGGGCTGTGTAATATACCGCGTGGCTGCTGTATACTACCTTGCCAGTGTTATATTCTGCATGTGCTGTGCTATATATTACGTGGCCAGTGTTATATTGTCACGCCGATTACGGCAATAAAGGGGCAGGACGGCGTATTTGGAACCCGCACCTGTCCCTGCCACTATAAGGGGCCCTGGCCTTCCCTTATCTTGGGGGTACCTATGAAGGTTAGGAGGCCCGAGCCGCCAGCGTATCCCTGTCTCTTATACAGACCCTATAGTGACCCCCACTCCCCCCAAGGGAGGTGGACTGCACCAGTGTATAACTATACAATAAACAGGAAAACAGAAAATTTAAAGGAAAACCAAACTTAGCTTAATGCTGCAAGGCACAGCACAGCAGGAAGAAACACCAGATACAATGGACACAGCTGAAGAACCGCAATTCCCAGCTAGCTCCTACTCCTGGCTTGGTCGCTGAAGAATGAACTAACACCGACAGTCAGCTGATGAACCAGGTGACCTCTTAAAGAATGGAGGGAGTGGTCATCACAAGCATCAGCTGAGCCAGCAGCAATGTAGTAACGGCCACAGGGGGGGGCGGAAGAAACTGCATTAACCCCGATGACCAGAAAGGAAAAAAAAGGTATTAAACTGAAGCAAACCAGATCTGCCACAAATCCAAAATTGGATCGTGACAGTACCCCCCTTTCAATGAAGGGCCTCTGGACCCTCAACACTGGACCTCACCAGCAAACAACCTACAGTGAGAACGTCTCGATCACCAGAGTTCACCTCCTCAGTCACCTGACCCTTAGGTTTACGGTGGACACAGCACATTGAAGATGACAACGTAGGCGGCACAAATCTCCAGAGCGCCGACCTGTGGAATGAGTTGTGTATGGGCATTACAGAGGGTAACTCCAACTGGTAAGTCTTCGGACCAACAATGGCTGACACTCGGTATGGCCCGATTACCCTCGAACTCCAGATTCCAGTTCCACCTAATATTTTTGGTGGACACCCATACGTAATCATTCACACACAGGTCCAGACCTGAACGTTTATTTTCACGCATGCGTCTGCCACAAGATGGTGAACTCTTTATAGAACCTACAACAGAGGCGTCCCCCAACTCACACCCCCACTATGCACCGAGGGAACCACCACCCTCCTCTGACCTCTCCTCCTAAGAGGTCTCGGACATACCGGGTTAGAATGTAATGAGGGTAGAGTCTTGACCCTACTCCCTTCAAACACCTCTACTGCCCCCACAGGAGAAGGGGTAGGTTGTAGAAGGACGGCAGAGATCGTAGCTCCTGGACAGCAGTGTTTACACGACTGACCCCAGTTGACTTCTTCTCTGGACCGCCAGTCTATGACCGGGTTGTGTTTACTCAACCAAGGGAGACCTAAGACAATGGGAGTTGGTATGTTCTCCAAGACGTAGCATGACAGGAACTCTTCATGACAAGCCCCTATACGCAAATGTATCTTGTCAACGACTTGGGTAATGCTCCCCTGGCTGAGCGGGACAGAGTCAATGGCCTGAACGCTTAGGGGTCTAGCTAGCGACCTACTCATCAGGCCGTGGTTCTGGACAAAATGAGCATCCACCAAATTGACTCCTGCTCCACTGTCCACAAGCACCGGAATATTCTCAGTTACCCCACCTACAACCACCTCAGCAGGTAAGGTACACTGAGATGAAAAAATGGAGGAAATATACACTCCCTGGTCGCTTTCCTCCACACAACCAGGGGGACGTGGCTTTTTAGATGGAACAGGTATCTTGGCGCGAGCTGGGCAGACATTGATAAAATGACCAGTCTGCCCACAGTAAAAGCATGCCCCCACACCACAGCGAACCCCAGACAACCTCGTTTGGGAAGCAACTCCTCCCACCTGCATGGGTTTGTCCACCTGGTCAGGTGTGTCCTCCTGCCTAGCAAGGACTACCGGGGGCACATTTGGTGTATGCCTCTCCCACAAACGTCTATCCACCCGGATGGCAAGAGACATGGCGGCCTCCAATGACTTGGGGGCGGAGTACTGTACCAGAGTATCTTGTAACCTAGGGGACAGACCCTGCACAAAATGGCTCCTAAGGGCCGGGTCATTCCACTGTGTGTCAGTGGCCCACCTCCTGAACTCTGAACAGTATTCCTCCGCCGGCCGACCCCCCTGCTTGATCTTACGGAGTCGGGATTCCGCCAAGGAGACGCCATCCGGGTCACCATATACCAGCGCTGCAAAAAACTCGTCCACTGACCGTAGAGATAGAGAATCGGTCAGCAGGGAGAAGGCCCAGGATTGGGGATCACCCTTAAGAAGGGAAACAATGATTCCCACCCGTTGTTCCTCACTCCCTGATGAACGAGGGCGGAGCCTGAAGTATAACTTACAGGCCTCCTTAAAAACCAAAAATGTATCTCTCCCACCAGAGAACCTGTCAGGAAGAGATAACTTGGGCTCAGGTTGAGCATTTACCTGGGCCGAAGCCCAAAACCCCACCAACTGCTGGACCTGCTGCACCACCTCACCACGCAGCACCTTAAACTCATCGGTGAGGGTCTGAAGCAGTTGGGCAAAGGCCTGCATTTGAGCCATGGCTCACCAGAAAAAAATGTGATGGTCGGTGTTAATGTCACGCCGATTACGGCAATAAAGGGGCAGGACGGCGTATTTGGAACCCGCACCTGTCCCTGCCACTATAAGGGGCCCTGGCCTTCCCTTATCTCGGGGGTACCTATGAAGGTTAGGAGACCCGAGCCGCCAGCGTATCCCAGTCTCCTATGCAGACCCTATAGTGACCCCCACTCCCCCCAAGGGAGGTGGACTGCACCAGTGTATAACTATACAATAAACAGGAAAACAGAAAATGTAAAGGAAAACCAAACTTAGCTTAATGCTGCAAGGCACAGCAGGAAGAAACACCAGATACAACGGACACAGCTGAAGAACCGCAGTTCCCAGCTAGCTCCTACTCCTGGCTTGGTCGCTGAAGAATGAACTAACACCGACAGTCAGCTGATGAACCAGGTGACCTCTTATAGGATGGAGGGAGTGGTCATCACAAGCATCAGCTGAGCCAGCAGCAATGCAGTAACATCAGCGGCCACCGGGGGGAAAAAACTGCATTAACCCCCGATGACCAGAAAGGAAAAAAGTTATTAAACTGAAGGAAACCAGATCTGTCACAAATCCAAAATTGGATCGTGACATATATACTACATGGGCTGTGTTATATATTTTGTGGCCAGTGTTACAGTTGTGGCCAAAAGTATTGACACCCCTGCAATTCTGTCAGATAATACTCAGTTTCTTCCTGAAAATGATTGCAAACACAAATTCTTTGGTATTATTATCTTCATTTAATTTGTCTTAAATGAAAAAACACAAAAAGAATTGTCCTAAAGCCAAATTGGATATAATTCCACACCAAACATTAAAAGGGATGGATAAAAGTATTGGCACTGTTCGAAAAATCATGTGATGCTTCTCTAATTTGTGTAACTAACATCACCTGTAACTTACCTGTGGCACCTAACAGGTGTTGGCAATAACTAAATCACACTTGCAGCCAGTTGACATGGAGTAAAGTTGACTCAACCTCTGTCCTGTGTCCTTGTGTGCACCACACTGAGCATGGAGAAAAGAAAGAAGACCAAAGAACTGTCTGAGGACTTGAGAAACCAAATTGTGAGGAAGCATGAGCAATCTTAAGGCTACAAGTCCATCTCCAAAGACCTGAATGTTCCAGTCTCATCAAGAAGTTTAACCCCTTCCCGACCTCTGACACAGCGTATGCGTCATGAAAGTCAGTGCCAATCCGACCTGTGACGCATATGCTGTGTCACAGAAAGATCGCGTCCCTGCAGATCGGGTGAAAGGGTTAACTCCCATTTCACCCGGCCTGCAGGGACAGGGGGAGTGGTAGTTTAGCCCAGGGGGGGGGGGTGGCTTCACCCCCCAGTGGCTACGATCGCTCTGATTGGCTGTTGAAAGTGAAACTGCCAATCAGAGCGATTTGTAATATTTCACCTAAAAAACTGGGGAAATATTACAATCCAGCCATGGCCGATGCTGCAATATCATCGGCCATAGCTGGAAACACTTATGTGCATCCACCCCACCCCACCGATCGCCCCCCCAGCCCCCCGATCTGTGGTCCACTCCCCTCCGTCCTGTGCTCCGCTCCCCCGTCCTCCTGTCCGCTCCCCCCGTGCTCCAATCACACCCCCCATGCTCCAATCAACCCCCCCTGCACTCCGATCCACCCCCCCGCACTGCGATACAACTGTATATACTGCGTGGGCTGTGTTATATATTACGTGGCCAGTGTTATATACTGCGTGGGCTGTGTAATATACCGCGTGGCTGCTATATACAACTTGGCCAGTGTTATATACTGCGTGGCCTGTGTTATATATTATGTGGCCAGTGTTATATACTACGTTGCCTGTGTTATATACTGCGTGGCTGCTATATACTGCGTGGGCTGTGTTATATAGTACGTGGGCTGTGTTATATACTGTTTGGGCTGTGTTATATATTGCGTGGCTTGTATTAACGCATCGGGTATTCTACAATATGTATGTATGGTTGTATATAGCAGCCACATAGTATATAACACAGGCCACATTGTATTTGTCTGCTATATACTACATGGCTCCTATATACTACGTGGCCTGTGCTATATACTATGTGGCTGCTATATACATATATACATATTCTAGAATACCCGATGCGTTAGAATTGGGCCACCATCTAGTACATATATATATATATATATATATATATATATATATATATATATATATATATATATATATATATATATACAGCGGACAGTTCTGGATATCATTCACAAATCATACAGTAAATATATAGTAAAACATGGACTCAGGAATATTTGCTCCACATTTCTCCAAGAAAATCTCAGATCGAAGTAATAAAACTCAAAGCTCATTTTTCTCACTAATTCAAGAGTTTTTCTGTGATAAGTAAAACCTAGTAGGTGGCGCTGATAGTCACTGCTGCTCACAACACAATGCTGAGAGCACAAGGGAAAGTCTATAGAAAGCAGAGGAGGAGGAGGAGGGTGCAGGCAGCAGCAGCAGCAGCACAGGGGAGAAGGAGGAGGAGGAGAGATCTCACTGTTACACAGCCTGAAAGCAACAGGCAGGACAAGAAGGGACCTGAGTGCAGGATCCTGGGACCCCTCTACCCCTGTATTCCGCTCGTGTCTTCACTGGATTGAAGCATCTATTAAAGGGGGTGAAGAGAAAGGTGTAGCAGCTGCTCACAGGATGCACCATGAGGACAGCTCCCCCATGCTTAGACCCAGATATGGCTGTAAGTGCATGCAAACGCTTCTACCTTCTCACCTGCAGCACCAGGCAAGGCTGGGGGGCTCAGGACCCCCCATAACTGCCTGTGTCATGGCTCCCTGTGCCTCCTTGTTGTGTTATGTGGAGCAGTAAGTTTTCCTGGAGGGATGTGCAGACTAGTTTCAGCCATGTGTGAGGCTGCTGGTCTTGTCTGCAGCCCTGGATTATGGCAGCTAGTCCAGGTGGCTACACTGTGGCAGGCAGTGATCCAGAGAGCAGATGTTTATGATACAAGATGTTACATTCCATGATATTATAATGTTTTGGGTTTATTTTCCTGACTGCTAGATGAATGGGCTGAAAGCTGATCTCCTCTGACTTCCTATTAGCTGATCAGGTCAGAAGTTTGTTGGACTTTGTGGCTTTGTCATTTTTGCATTTTTTTTGTGTGTGTTTGTTTTCCAGATTGAGAATTCAAGGCATATACAGGGGGTTTTATGATGCCTTAGGCACTGTTCACATTAGCATTTGATTCTATCTTCTGGGTTTCTGGTGTTTGCGAGTACACGCTAATTTATCAATAAAAAAAATTTCTCAATCCCCAGTAGAAATGACATGATCGTCGTTATGAGTTGGTGTGAACTTTTTGGGATTCAAGATGGCTTTGTGCAAAAGTTGAATAAGTGAAAATCACAAATTCACAAATATAATTGTCATCCACTGATAAAGATTTTTTTTTTTTAAACATTTATTTTTGCTTCTTAAATATGGCGACTACCGGCGGGGTTGTTGGCCTGCGGCTACATGACGACATGTGTCTTATTGTAAAAACATCTGTGCAACGTTTCTTTGACTATTTTTCAGCTTTGATTTTCTGTCGCTGCTGATAAACTGCATGTTGTGTGCGATTTCCATTGAAGTCTATGGCGTGTGTTGCTGGCGACAGAAAATCCGACACGTTTTGTAAGCATTTGTGACTTTTTCTATCATCCGCTACATGTTACAGGTCGCAACGCGACAACGTAGTACATCATTGCATATGATACAATATGTCGCTGAGATTTCGGTGTGTGATATGTCGCCATGTCGCCCTCGCCTTATCCAGCTTTTCCACTCCTGAACTATGTGCCCAGTTGTGCAGTGATCAAACCTTCACTCAAAAATGGCTGTATGTATAGTTAGTTCCATTCAAGAGTCCTATAAAGTTGGGTGACAAGCCCTTGTGATCTTGTCATGTTGACTTTATTGGATGCGGACTACTTTACATAGTGGTTAAATAGGAATTTTGGCAGAAGAGGACATCTCAAGGACATATTGACTGCTCCTCCATTTTCATTGAGTGTGCGGTTTCTGGAGATGCCTTCCTTATCATGGCATGATCGTTTATCAGAATGGTATCAGTTGTCTGACTGTAGGTTGGAATAGCTCAGACTGATTACGTGCGATCACAAGGCAGTTTGACTTCAGAGGCCATTGTGTTTCATTCTGAGTGACACAGGTCTCCAGTTGTACTTTGACCAGAAATGTTCCCTCCCCTGTTTCTGTATGAGTAGACATTTGCTGTGGAGTTACCAGTATCTCTGAATCTAGAGAAAACTCCATAAAACACATAACCTACAGATAAGATTTGTACATAGAATGTTAGAACCTCAGTATGAGTATCACAACTGTCACGTGCAAATTGGCAAATTTTTGTTTAGCTGCCATTCTGTTAGGTATATAACATTCCCATTAGTAATGTTATGGCGTGCCACCACCAGCCCTGCTGGCTCTGTTGCAGCTCCCCGCACAGTGTGTGGTCAGGAGAGCTGCTGTGCAGGGAATAGTTTGCAGAGTTACTACACTACAGTGCATCCATTTTTTCGATAGTTGGGGGGGTCACAGGATGAAAATCTGCACAATTGGGCTATGTGCACACGTTGCGGATTAGGCTTAGGAATTTCTGGTGCGGATTCTGCCTCTCCTGGCAGAAAACGCACCTGCGGATTTGTTGCGTTTTTTGTGTGGTTCCGCAGCGTTTTTTGTGCGTTTTTGCTGCGGTTTTCTTGCGGATTTGCTGCTTTTTTTTACCCCTGCGGTTTTCTATAATGGAATGGGTACAAAAACGCTGCAGATTCACAAAAAATAAG
Source organism: Ranitomeya imitator (assembly GCF_032444005.1). Taxonomy (NCBI): domain Eukaryota; kingdom Metazoa; phylum Chordata; class Amphibia; order Anura; family Dendrobatidae; genus Ranitomeya; species Ranitomeya imitator. The sequence goes on along the minus strand of NC_091282.1, from coordinate 118,775,332 downwards.
TAACATGCTTCTTCTTTTAAACCGCAGTGTTTTCGCAGCGGATTTTCCGCAAAGTGTGCACAACGTTTTTTTTTCTCATTGATTTACATTGTACTGTAAATCAATTGCGGATCTGCAGCGTTTCTGCACCTCAAAAAACGCTGCGGATCCGAAGAGAATCCATAACGTGTGCACATAGCCTAAAGGTTACAATATATTTTATCCTAGAAATGTCTTCAGTAGGAGACCCCAGGCTGTACAACAATTCCAGGCTGTCTGTGAATTGTATATGGCAGCTTTTGTTCGTAATTCTGTGCAATGTTTTTAATTTGTCACTTAATTTCATTATATTATGTGTAACTGATGACAAAAGGAAGCTTATCAGAAAAGTTGGAAAAATTCCTTAAAATGTATACTTAAAGGAGTTGTTCAAGACTTGTATATTGATTACGTATCATTTTGTTACGTCATCAATATCTGATTGGGGGGGGTCCGACATTCAGTTGTCTGCTGCTCCCATTGCAGCTGGATGTACGCAGTGTAATGAGCCACAACCCCACAGCGCCACACTCTGTATAATGGCTGTCCTCATGTACTTAAGGTTAGCTCATAAAAAAAAAAGTTGTCTAAATGAGGACAAACCTTCATGAAAAGTAGTTATCCACCACTGAAACCATTGGTTATTTGCTTATGTTCCTGTAAATGCAGGTAGTTTTTCAATTTTCCAGCAGTGATTCTACGGCTCCCATTGATGAATGGATATCCAGGTAATAAATGGTTATTCTAAGCTGTCCTGAGTGGGAGACGCTATCTATTGACTGCTTTATGCAGTAATAATCCATTTTGAAATCTCATCATAGGTAGTGACCAGCAGTGCCGGCCGGGTATTGATGCAAGAGACTCGTGCGAGTTTCTCGCATCACACTCACAAGACTGACCCCGGCCTAATGCTTATTGACCCCTGTGGTGGCACTCTAGAGTTAAGGTACCGTCACATTAAGCGACGTTGCAGCGATCTAGACAATGCCGATCGCTGCAGCGTCGCTGTTTGGTCGCTGGAGAGCTGTCACACAGACAGCTCTCCAGCGACCAACGAGCTCGAAGTCCCCGGGTAACCAGGGTAAACATCGGGTTACTAAGCGCAGGGCCGCGCTTAATAACCCGATGTTTACCCTGGTTACCATTGTAAATGTAAAAAAAAAACACTACATACTTACATTCCGGTGTCTGGTCACGTCCCTCGCCTTCAGCTTCCCGCACTGACTGAGCGCCGGCCGTAAAGCACAGCGGTGACGTCACCGCTGTGCTTTGCTTTACGGCTGGCCGGCGCTCACAGTCAGTGCAGGAAGCTGAAGGCGAGGGACGTGACCAGACACCGGAATGTAAGTATGTAGTGTTTGTTTTTTTTTACATTTACACTGGTAACCAGGGTAAACATCGGGTTACTAAGCGCAGCCCTGCGCTTAGTAACCCGATGTTTACCCTTTGTTACCAGTGAAGACATCGCTGAATCGGCGTCACACACGCCGATTCAGCGATGTCAGCGGGAGATCCAGCAACGAAATAAAGTGCTGGACTTTCCCCAGCGACCAACAATCTCCCAGCAGGGGCCTGATCGTTGGTCGCTGTCACGCATAACGATTTTGTTAACGATATCGTTGCTACATCACAAAAAGCAACGATATCGTTGTGTGACGGTACCTTTATCCTAAGGGGTTGTCCATTGCGGGTGAAAACTTCTACAGGTACAAGTGCTCAGTTTGCTGAGGGTGTGTAATGCTCATATTCTTAGGATTCGGTTCCCCTTTCAGATTCCAGCTGTTGTCACGTGATCATAAGTATGTGACTTTCAGAATTGTGGTCTTGTGCCTACTAGTCTTCTTTTTCAATATTGAGAGAAGCGACTGAGACTGTAGACAGCATGTGCCCACAACTATGCAATTGTTGACTGTTTGAACTGACAAGCATAGCCGTATCCTAATGTGTGCGTTAGGATTCAGCAAGCTGCAACACTTGCCGAAGATTTCGACAGATATGGACAACCCATTTATAGATCTACACGGCTCAAAAAAAAATAAAGGGAACCGTAAAATACCACATTCTAGATATCGCTAAATAAAATATTCCAGTTGCATTAGATAGTGGAATGCGTTGAGAGCAATAAAACATAAAAATGATCAATATAAATAAAAATTTATATCCAATGGAGGTCTGGATTTGGAATGATACTCAAAATCAAAGTAGAAAATCAAATTACAGGCTGATCCAACTTCAGTGGAAATCCCTCAAGACAAAGATATGATTCTCAGTAGTGTGTGTGTGGCCTCCACGTGCCTGTATGACCTACCTACAACAACTGGGCATGGTCCTAATGAGACAATGGATATTCTTCTGAGGGATCTCCTCCCAGACCTGGATCAAAGCATCAGTCAACTCCTGGACAGTCTGTGGCACAACGTGGCATTGGTGGATGGAGTGAGACATGATGTCCCAGATATGCTCGATTGGGTTCTGGTCTGTGGAACGGGCGGGCCAGAACATAGCATTAGTGCCTTTATTGTGCAGGGACTGCTGACACACTTCAGCCACATGAGACCTAGCATTGTCATGCATCAGAAGTAACCCAGGGCCCGTTGCACCTGCATATGGTCTCACAATGGGTCTGAGGATCTCATCTTGGTACCTAATGGCAGTCAGGGTACCTCTGGCTAGCAAATGGAAGACTGTGTGGCCCTCCAAAGAAATTCCCAGACCATCACTAACCCACTGCCAAACTGTTCATGCTAGAGGATGTTGCAGGCAGCAGAACCTTCTCCACGGCGTCTCCAGACTCTGTCACATGTGCTCATTGTGAACCTGCTTTCATCCATGAAGAGCACAGGGCACCAATGTCAAATCTAACAATCTTGGTGTTCTCTGGCAGATGCTAATTGCCCTGCACAGTGTTGAGCTGTAAGCATAACACCCTCCTGTGGATGTCGGGCCATCATACCACCTTCATGGAGTCTGTGTCTGATATTTTGAGCAGACACATGGATGTTAGTGGCCTGCTGGAGGTCATTTTGCAGGGCTCTGGCACTGCTCCTCTTGTTTCTTCTTACACAAAAGAGGAGGGAGCGGTCCTGCTGCTTGGTTGTTGGCCCCCTCCACATCTCGTAGTGCACTGGCCTTTCTCCTAGTATCTGCTCCATGCTCTGGACACTGTGCTGACAGACATAGCTACCCTTGTTGCCACAGCTCACATTGATGTGCCATCCTGGATGCTCTACCTGAGCAACTTATGTGGGTTATAACCAAATAGTCCCTTATACTTGTACTTCCCTAAATCAGGGGGTGACTCTTCTTTACTAGTAATCCTTAGCTGAGACCCACCCAGTTTTTGGTTTCATTTAGGTTGAAATTAGAAGCGATGAAATAATAAGGTAAAATAATTTTTATAATAATAATTAAAATCAGGAAAATGCAAAACTGAAAAATGAACATTTTGCTTGTTTGTTTGGTGATCAGCAGCCTGTTTACACTATGATTATCGAGAAACGAGTGTTCCTAGAAATGCTCAATTACGATAATTTTGAAGTGTAAATTGATCTTTATGCTTGAGGTCAAATAACACCAAATTACAGATGTTCTCTGTCTCAGCATTAGGGAAAAAAGTGGATTGATGAGTTGTCCATGGCAACCATACAGATTCCAGCTTCCATTTATCATCTCGTTTATTAAAGGAACCAACTGACCGTCTGCTCTGGGCAACTGCTCCACTATTAATTTGCACTAGTGAGAATCCAGATTAATATGCCAGACTTTAGTAGTAATTGTGCCATTTTTGGTGGGCAGCATATGTGCCCCATAACCAGCGTGTTTGATATCTACTCTTCTGAATTTTACACAATGAAGGGTCTTATTGGAGTTATTGCCATGTTAAATGCCTGGTACTTTGTTAATCTGACATCTTGTCAATTTTATGCTGTGACTTACAATGAGAATTAGAGATGAGCTGAAAGTTTAAAATTAGAATGGTCCAACATCAATTTCGGTTCTCTTGTGGTAACTTGACAGGGGTAGTGTTCCCTTCTGGCGGCCTAACAGCCTCTGCCGCATATTCGGATGCCCGTAAAGTCGAGACCTCACAGCACATTGCATGTCATAACATCTGGAGGGCCTAGTAAGTGAAAAAGATGATCAGGATGCCAGGCAGAAGTAGACACTGACCTTGTCTGGATGCCAAGGAGAACCAGTCTGAACACCGGACCAAGGCAAATAGAATCACTTTGCTCATCTCAAGTGATTCTATCTGAATGAAGTGCCACATAATAGATAATCTAGCCTAGTACTAGTGGAAATAGTGCTCTAGCATTTCTGTTCTTTGACTTATTACTACACGACTCTTAGGTTGACATACTGTATGTGCTTTATTTTCACTTTTTTGTCCTTGCCGATGCTCTTCACACATCTTGCCATGTTCAAAATTGTGGAAGCAAATTATTCTAGTACTTCATGACGTATGGTTGCATGCACAATGTAAGCTATGCTCATACTTTCATCGAAGGTGCAGTTTTGGGTCAATGGGGTCCATCAGATTACGTCAGGGAATATGTGGCTTTCAGACACATATGTTACTTCGTACTTTTGCACCTATGGTACAATGAATCAGGATGAAAACCAACATGACAATTATTCATTACCCACACAGCAGAGATCGAGGGGTAGAAGAGATGTGGTACAGTTCTGCCCAGTTCAGCCTGACATTTTTCACACTTTTCTGGTAAAATAAGGTTTTGGTTTTTTTTACCAAACAGAACTGGTTTTAGATATGCTTGGCAGCTTCTTTCATATACTCCGTCCATATAGTTTTCTTTATAATGTATGATTTTGGCCGCTTTATACTATTATAGTTCATAGTTGGTCAAGTTCTTTCACCCAGTGGGTCAACCTATTGAAAACTGAATTGTCATGTTTGAATGTTAGGAGTGGCTCATCGGATGGTTAAAATGAAACGCCCCTTTAATGCTGCCTTCGCCTGTCCAGTAGTTATTTCAATTTTTAGATCTGATTTAAGATTTCAAAAAATAGAAGGTATTTGATCCCATAGAGGATCCCTTCATTTGAATGGAGGTGTAAATATCCGTAAATGCTTTGGCTGCAATCCATTTTTAGCTGTATCAAAAAAACTTTAAAAGAAAAAAAAAACTAAACTGGATCAGTGTTTTTTTGTTTTTTTTCTTTAAAAAACAAAAGAACAAACTTTGACTTCAATGAGAAAAGGACAATATCTGGTCCAATTTTTGATGACTTTGCATGCCCAGTACCCAAGAGGTGATCAGAGGCATCTCCAGAGAAAAATGGATCCTTTACAAACAGAACAAAAATGAGTGCAAATCAGAAACCAAAGTGTGCCTCTGTTTTTGCTCAGCTTTTTAACAGATCATTATTTTTTTAATACTGCGTCCATTACAAACAGTTGACATCTGGACATGTGAACAGTCTTAATGACAATTTTTTACTGGTCAGTCTTTGAGCATAGTTTACGGTTATGAATGACCAGTAGACAAAAGCGCATCTAATTCTGAGAATGTTTCTCAAAAATTTCACCTATTTGTGTTTTTTTTCATTGCAGTACATTGTCTTTTTTTGATGAGTCAATAAGAAAATAAATTTAGTATTAGGCCTTGTTTCAGACAATCTTGATTTTTCATGTACACAAAAAATAAAAATGAAAAAAAATAGATGAAACTTGGACTGTGGTTGGTCCGCGTGTCCGATTATAACATATGAATAAATTAATTACAAAACCTCCTATCCGTTATAGCATTAATCAGACAGGATATGGATTAGAGTCTGATAGAACCCGCATGCTTTTGATCGCATAGACTTATATGGTTAAATTTCATCTCTGACACCGAGGAAGAAAAAAAAAGTTAAGCCTTCGTGATTTTTTTTTTTTTCTTTTTTGCAGCTACACAATCCACAAAAAAGCCACTGACGTGAACAGCCTCATAGACTCTAATGGGCACATATTCTATCTGGGAAATTCACGGCTAGAACATGAACATGAAAAATGGACGTCTGATTGTGTCATTTACTGGTTGGCTGGCTGTAGTCATAATTAAAATCCCAGTTTTATCAGCAGGAGATGATCACTAGAGGACTAGTAAACCTCCTGCCATATAGTCCTCTGTATTCATAAGCTCTGTATAATCCCGCCCACACCACTGATTGTGCATAGGCAGAAAGCTGCCAATCAGTGGTGTGGGCGGGGTTATACAGAACTCCGCAATAGAGAACTGCTAGATCTGCAACAGAAAAAACACTTTATAAAAAAACTGCAGCAAGCAGCCCAGTAAGTGATATATCACAGAAATTAGGGGCTTTACACTTCTACATTTATTCTGCTCATAGATGGGTAGTAAAAACCTGGTGACATCTTATTCCTTTAGGGTTTCACTCTCATTAACTCCAATTTGTATCTTGTACAGGAGATTCAAGAGGATCTGTCACCAGATTCCCCAGTACTAACCACAAGTTATTAAATAAATCTACTAGACCTGATGATGCTGTGAACTTTGAAGTTATTGCATCATGCTCACTTTGATCACAATAGATCAAATCTCTGGACTCGTAAAATACTTATTTTAATGTCAGGATTGTAAAGCCATACTGGCATATATTTTCAAAGAAAGTACACCAGCCTTATCAGGTCTACTATCTACTTTAATATGCACTGCTCAAAAAAAATAAAGGGAACACTTAACCAACAGAATGTAACTCCAAGTAAATCAAACTTCTGTGAAATCAAACTGTCCACTTAGGAAGCAACACTGCTTTACAATCAATTTCACGTTCTGTTGTGCAAATGAAATAGACAACAGATGGAAATTATTGGCAATTATCAAGGCACCCTCAATAAAGGAGTGGTTCTGCAGGTGGGGACCACAGACCACATCTCAGTACCAATGCTTTCTGGCTGATGTTTAGGTCACTTTTGAATGTTGGTTGTGCTTTCACACTCGTGGTAGTATGAAACGGACTCTAAAACCCACACAAGTGGCTCAGGTAGTGCAGCTCATCCAGGATGCCACATCAATGCGAGCTGTGGCAAGAAGGAATGCTGTGTCTGTCAGCGTAGTGTCCAGAGGCTGGAGGCACTACCAGGAGACAGGCCAATACACCAGGTGATGTGGAGGGGGCCGTAGGAGGGCAACAACCCAGCAGCAGGACCACTACCTCAGCCTTTGTGCAAAGGATGAACTGGTGGAGCACTGCCAGAGCCCTGCAAAATGCCACAAATGTGCATGTGTCTGCACAAACGGTTAGAAACAGACTCCATGAGGATGGTCTGAGTGCCCGACGTCCACAGATGGGGGTTGTGCTCACAGCCCAACACCGTGCAGGACACTTGGCATTTGCCACAGAACACACGTGACAGAATCTGGATACGCCATGGCGAGCGATCTGCTGCCTGCAACATCCTTCAGCATGACTGGTTTGGCAATGGGTCAGTAATGGTGTGGGTGTGGCAATTCTTTGGAGGCCCGCACAGCCCTCCATGTGCTCGTCTAAAGTAGCCTGACTGCCATTAGGTACCGAGATGAGATCCTGAGACCCCTTGTGAGACCATATGCTGGTGCAGTTGGCCCTGGGTTCCTCCTAATGTAGGACAATGCCATTACTCATGTGGCTGGAGTGTTAGCTGTTCCTGCAAGATGAAGTTATTAAAGCTATGGACTGTCCCGCCCGTTTCCCAGACCTGAATCTGATCTAACACATATGGGACATCATGTCTCGCCCCATCCACCAATGTTACGTTGCACCACAGACTGTCCAGGAGTTGGCGGATGCTTTAGTCCAGGTCTGGGAGGAGATCCCTCAGGAGACCATCCGCTGCCTCATCAGGAGCATGCCCAGGCATTGTAGGGAGGTCATACAGGCACGTGGAGGCCACACACACTACTGAGCATCATTTCCTTGTCTTGAGGCATTTCCACTGAAGTTGGATCAGGCTGTAGCTCATTTTTCACTTTGATTTTGAGCATCATTCCAACTTCAGACCTCCGTGGGATATTAGTTGTCATTTACGTTAATAATTTTTAGGTTTTATTGTTCTCTACGCATTCCACTATGTAATGAATAAAGATTTACAACTGGAATATTTAATTCAGTGATATCTAGGATGTGGGATTTTAGTGTTCCCTTTATTTTTTGAGCAGTGTATATGAAGTTTGAATTGTGAAATCCAGTGATAATATTGCTTTAAAACTATATTTTGGTACCAGTGCAGCACCCCAGGTGACCGGTTGCTGCAGTGATGTTGCTTTTCCTTCGGGGAAGGTAATGTCATGCTCAGGGGCAATGGAGTTCTCTTCACGAGGTAAGGCACACACATGCAACACATTCTGCATCCAAGCCAGGAGGGGGAGCTCAGGACCCGGATTCAGGGGAGCTTCCCTAGGCTTTATGTATCCTGACCTGGAGGAGGAGCTAGTTTAGTCTGGGAGAGACACTGAAGTACAAGGAAGTCTGTAACAGAGTGCAGACAGAGAGGCCTGGCAGCCACGAGGGAGCTGCAGCCTCTGGAAGGACAAATAACCTGGAAGGGTTGGATGTGGAGTAGCCGGAAAGGAAGGAGCACAGGAGAGGAACAGAGCTCAGAGGGGAACTGTGGCAGGGCACGCTCAGAGCTGAAGCGCAGAAACCAGGAACCGGGAGCCCAAGGCTTTTGTGGGACTCTAGGACACAGAGCACAACCGGAGGGCACGACACTACATGTTAACTGCCCGCACCACGCCTGAGACGCAGCAGCAACTAAGGAGCCTGGGGCATGACAGAGTCCCTGCAAAAAAGGCTCAAGCTGCCCGTCGTGCAGGGGCCTGTCCCAGGACAGGGGGAAACTAAAGGACCCTGTAGGAAGCTTCAGGCAGCAGGGACCTCACCTTTAACAGTGCCTGTTTGGAAAGGCTCATGGACCTCTACTGGAACAAGGGAACTGTCCATTGCCTCTGAGTCGGCTGGACCACCATCATCCGTGCCTGGTACCCTGAACTGTGGCCAGCAACCTACAGTAAACCAGGTAAAGACTTACAACTTGTCTCCTCCATTTATTCACTGACACATACCATCATCTCTGCCACATACTATAGGACTGCGCTTCACCTGTGGGAAGTGTAACATCTGTGCTGCGGCAACATCCCCCCCAGGGGACCCCCTTAATGCAGTGTTGGTCCAACTACTGACCGAACTCCACAGGTGGCATCACAACAAACACTGAACATTTTCCCCTTTAACGTGGGTCCCAGGGCCACTGACCGGGTCGCAGCCACCGTGACATCCCCCTTGCGACCGGACACGGTACCGAGTGCCCCACTGCCCAGGGGGCGACTCACCAGCATGATACTGAGGCTTCCCCTTGGGAAACATGTATCCGGTGAATGATTTACATGACACTTGCCTTAAGTTGCTATAGAAAGTCATGTCTGAGTCTGCATGTGACTTGTACACTTGTACTATGATCTTGTGAATTATTTAGTGGATAAGGTGGATTCTCATTACTAAAGTGCAACATGTTAAGAGTTTTCTTTTCCTGCCGTTCAGCAAAGATCGTCAGGAAGTGGTTTGGGTGTCACTATCTGGCTGATCTACTGTGACCAAAGTGTCATGCTGAAAATTAAAAATCAGGTCGTCTTAAAAAATTTTTAGAACGAAAATACAGAATATAACAATTAATGAAAACATGTCTAAGATATTTCTTGTATTTACCAAGAAAGAATCAATCTTTGGAAAACCTTTTTCTTAGAAACTACCTATTTCTAATAAAGATACCAGAAACAGCACATGGCAAATACATTAAATTGCTATCATAGACTGAGAGACGACTGATTCACTTAAAAGAAACCGCAAATATAGTTGCATACTGTAGCGCTACAACATGAAAACACGAAATATAGGAAGCACAAATTGCATTACTGCCCTAGATCATAGAAAAAATTGCGAATACTTAGCACATAAATTGGCCAATTCTTGTGTGCCCAGTAGCCGCTATTAGGTGATTCTTATTGCTGGGAACCTGCCTAGTGTGAATCTTCTCGTAGGTTAGCGCCTGCCTTTATGTAGGTAGAGAGGATCCTGCTATAATTTAAACCACCAGAGGCTGATGGGTGGAGTTCTCAGTCAGAGAACCTATGTATACAAATATCAAAAACTGTCGCTTACAAACAGAAGACATGTGTACAGGTGCGTACTAAGGCTACTTTCACACTAGTGTCGGAATCTCCCCGTCGCAATGCGTCGGGCAGAGATTCCGACGCTAGCGTTTGACGCACTGCGCAACGGGTGCAGCGGATGCATTTCTCCGGCGCATCCGCTGCCCCATTGTAAGGTGCGGGGAGGTGGGGGCGGAGTTCCGGCCGCGCATGCGCGGTCGGAAAAAGCGGTCCATCAGGAGCAAAAAACGTTACATTTAACTTTTTTTTGCTCCCGGCGGTCCGCCACAACACGGCGCAACCGTCGCATGACGGTTGCGATGTGTGGCAAAACGTCGCAATGCGTCGCTAATGTTAATCTATGGGGCAAAAACGCATCCTGCAAACAACTTTGCAGGATGCTTTTTTTGCCATAAACGACGCATTGCGACGTCTGGCAAAAAACGCTAGTGTGAAAGTAGCCTAAGAGTAACTATCTCCATATATAACTAACAAATAAAGTTGCACTCTGTAGTGCTGTAGCATGAAAACATGAAATGCATGAAACATGAATTACAATACTTCTCTAGAAAATAGGACAAATTGAGAATCCTCAGCACATAAATTTACAATTATTGCGGATGATGGGGATACATGAATTGCGCTGCGTATTCTCAATTTTTCCTATTTTATGGAGCAGTGGTGCAATTCATGTTTAATGCATTTAATGTTTTCAATATACAGTATAGCGCTACAAAGTAGAACTTTATTTTCAGGTTATATGTGGAGATGGCTACTTAGTTTGCACCTGTGCTCTTAAGAGAAGCCCTCCTTCTCCTCCCATCAAAATTTTTATCTTCTTGACATAGTGCAGTCATCATGTTATATAGCACTGTGTGCTTACAATTGCTCATTTTGCTTTTCTGCCCAGTTAATTCTTCTGTTTTCTATTAGCTCTCTGACATTACAGGAATAAAAAGTGACTAGCTGAATCCTTCTAAGCTCTAGGTAAAAACAGGAGGTCTATTTTCCCTGTATAAGTTATGAGTAGTGCAGATGTCCCTGGCAGGGGGAGGAGCTGAAGTGGGGAATGAATCATGCAAGGAAAAGAGACTTCCTGTTTCTACATAAAACAGAGGAAAGAGAAGAATTAGCTGTGTAGAAAGTGAAAATGAACAATTGTAAGTACACCGTGCTATAGAATATGATGACTGCATTACATTAAGATGATAAAGATGGCTGGACAGGTGTTTCTTTAACGTACCAGCATTTTTTTTCTTTGTGATAGAGCTGGAGTGATGCTACTAATGTAGGATCCCTGCACCTAATAGTATACTCACCACCCATCGTCTATTAGCTCTTTCCCGACCCCGCGCTCCAATTCTGCTGGAATACAACCGAAGCGGTGCAAACAGATGAAGACGGCGGATGGTAAGTATAAGGGCCCCTTTCCACTAGTGTGAGAAAAAAACGGTCCGATTTACGGACCGAAAAAACTGATGTAACGTCTGCGAGTGCCATGCGAGTGTCATGCGATTTTTTTTTTTTTTTTTTTTTTTTTATCGCAACATCCGTATGACATCCGTATTGCTGTCCGATTTTTTTACGCACCCGTGTCCTTAGAAAAGCCGGTAATTCAGCGCAGAGTACAGTAAAATCACAGTGACAGGTTAGATTAGAGTAGATATATACACATAGAATAGGTATATATACATATATATGTCAGGGAGACACCTATATTTATATATTTATATTTAATACAGCGCTAGCTAGCTTTAAAGCTGGTAATTCAATTACCGGCTTTTGCTATCTCCTTCCTAAACCCGACATACAGTAAACCATCTCATATCACCATTTTTTTGGCATATTCCACACTACTAATGTTAGTAGTGTGTATATGCCAAATTTGGCCGTTCTAGCTATTATATTTAAGGGTTTAATGGCGGAAAAAATTGGCGTGGGCTCCCGCGCAATTTTCTCCGCCAGAGTAGTAAAGCCAGTGACTGAGGGCAGATATTAATAGCATGGAGAGGGTCCATGGTTATTGGCCCCCCCCTGGCTAAAAACACCTGCCCCCAGCCACCCCAGAAAAGGCACATCTGGAAGATGCGCCTATTCTGGCACTTGGCCACTCTCTTCCCATTCCCGTGTAGCGGTGGGATATGGGGTAATGAAGGGTTAATGCCACCTTGCTATTGTAAGGTGACATTAAGCCTAATTAATAATGGAGAGGCGTCAATTATGACACCTATCCATTATTAATCCAATTGAATGAAAGGGTTAAAAAACACACACATTATTAAAAATTATTTTAATGAAATAAAAGCAAAGGTGGTTGTAATTTTTTATTTAATGCCCAATCCACTCAGTGAAGACCCTCGTTCTGTGACAAAAAAAAATAAATTTTGCAGCCAGGAGTTCTGCTAATGCAACTCTACTCCTCGCTGCAAAACCCCAGGGAATGAAGCTAAATATAGGTCAATGATCTATATTTAGCTTCATTTGCGGTGAGGCGCCCTCTGCTGGCTGTTCATAGATCGTGGGAACTTTCCTAGAAAGCTCCCAGGCTTTCTAGGCAAGTTCCCACGATCTATAAACAGCCAGCAGAGGGCGCCTCACCGCAAATGCAGGTAAATATAGATCATTGACCTACTTTACCTTCATTCCCTGGGGTTTTGCAGCGAGGAGTAGCGTTGCATTAGCAGAACTCCTGGCTGCAAAATGTTTTAACCCCTTCAGATGGATTTACATCGTTGGACTTTACAGATCTGCGGAAGGTATGTATATTGTTGGTTTATTATTTTTTTTTTGTCACAGAACGAGGGTCTTCACTGAGTGGATTGGGCGTTAAATAAAAAATTACAACCACCTTTGTTTTTATTTCATTAAAATAATTTTTAATAACGTGTGTGTGTGTTTTTTTAACCCTTTCATTCAATTGGATTAATAATGGATAGGTGTCATAATTGACGCCTCTCCATTATTAATTAGGCTTAATGTCACCTTACAATAGCAAGGTGGCATTAACCCTTCATTACCCCATATCCCACCGCTACACGGGAATGGGAAGAGAGTGGCCAAGTGCCAGAATAGGCGCATCTTCCAGATGTGCCTTTTCTGGGGTGGCTGAGGGCAGGTGTTTTTAGCCAGGGGGGGGCCAATAACCATGGACCCTCTCCAGGCTATTAATATCTGCCCTCAGTCACTGGCTTTACTATTCTGGCGGAGAAAATTGCGCGGGAGCCCACGCCAATTTTTTCCGCCATTTAACCCTTAAATATAATAGCTAGAACGCCCCAATTTTGCATATACACACTACTAACATTAGTAGTGTGGAATATGCAAAAAAAATGGGGATATGAGATGGCTTACTGTATGTAATCCAGGTCTCATATCATGTCGGGTTTGTGAAGGAGAAAGCAAAAGCCGGTAATTGAATTACCAGCTTTAAAGCTATCTAGCGCTGCATTATATATATATATATATATATATATATATATATATATATATATATATATATATATATATATATATATATATATATATATATATATATATATATGTGTATATATACCTATTCTATGTGTATATATCTACTCTCATCTAACCTGTCAGTGTGATTTTACTGTACTTTGCGCTGAATTGCCGGCTTTTCTAAGGACACGGGTGCGTAAAAATCGGACAGCACTCGCATGGTGCGAGTGCTGTGCGTTTTTTTTCTCGCACCCATTGACTTGCATTGGCGAGTCTCGTCCGAGAATCTCAGCAATACGCAGCATGCTGCGATTTTTTTTCTCAGCCGACACAGATTTTTCTCAGTCCGATTTCAGCTGGGAAAAAAATCGCAAATGGAATGTCATATATTGATTAACATTGGTCCGAGTGCAATCCGATTTTTTTTTTTTATCGGATTGCACTCGTCCGTTTTTCTCACCAGTGGAAAGGGGCCCTAAGACTAAGTGAAAGGATCTTACATTAGTAGCATCACTACAACGCTGCAATAAGGAAAATAAAAAAGGCAAGAGTGGTGCTTTAGGAAATGAGGCAAAGGAGATATTTGGAAAATACATATTGGTAATACATATTTTTGTTTTTCTTCATTCCATGTGTGATTTTTTTCAACGGGCCCAAAACACTACTTCCATCAAAATTTGACATAAGTAGTAATATTTCCTAGGTTTACCTAGGATGATGTGATCAGATTCACTTCAATGGGAGCTGTACACAAGAATGACCAAGTCACGGGGTACAGAGCTGTGCTGTTCCATCGCTGAAGCTGAATATATCTGGTCATTGTGGGACTTCCAGCTGACGAGTTCGGGTGCCTGGTGTTTGACCCCCACGATCTCCTATTTAAGTCCTGCACTGAAGCTACCCATATTGATGAACTAACTTGTCGGCTGAACATTCTTTCTGTTCCTGACTCCCCCCCATACACATGATGACTTGGCTTTGCTGAGCCTTCGTGTTTTTTTTTCTACAGGAAGAGAGAAGAAATGGCCATTGAAATTAAAAATGACCCATCGTTCTTTGCCTCATTATTCATCTGTTATGGGAAATTCGAGAGGCCCCCTGGACTTTACATGGTTGGCCATTCCCATTGTAGTCGGCCTTCAGTATATGCTCCCCAAATATCAAAGTCCCAGATAACCTCTATAAGGATCTGATCACCAGCCGTCAGTCTGTATATAATGATTCAGTATCATCTTCTTAATATAATGTTCAAAAAACTTCTAAAACATATAAAAAATATCAGGATTTGTGTAAATGACCATATAAATAATTGGTTAAACCCTGGCCTTACATAATACATTTTTAGTGAAGAATTTTTTCACGTGTTGCCATTGCCTCCTGTAAATGGGCAATGGAATTGTACCCCCTGTCTGAGGCCAGAAGCTGTGCCTGGTTTGTGTTCACGTCTCCTCTCATCATTATGCGTGAAGCACTTGATCTTCCACGATGGTTAATGAAGTAAATATGCCTGAAGTATATTTACACCCGTCTTCTCCATAATCTGTTGGGACTTATGAAAAACAGAAAAATTTAACTGTGTGGAGTATATAAACAGCAGATGCCAATGGCTGCATTAAAGCAACATTTCTCTTTTATGGGCAGGGTTTTATGGTGAGTTTGTGGATCCCTTTAGTGTTTGGAGACTCTTATGATTTGCGTTAATGCATCAGACATATCCATGATCATCCGGTGTTATATGGGCGGCATGATAATCTGACTCTGTTTCCCTTCTCAAGTCTGACCTTTCACTTTTTCTTCATCCGTCCCTTTGCAGTTTCTGTAATACTAAACCTTTCTAGTTGGAAGAAAGTATTTTATTACAAATGGATTATGTATTAAACTGAAGGCCCTGCATATAGCGGGAATAAAGTCCGCCACACACTGTAGATGGCTATCGACCGAACGTTAGTTTGACGATCATTCATCTGGCGTCTCTCTTGCAGGAAAGAAGTGTTTGTTCTGCCAAGAGCTCCTGTAGTCACTACGAGAATAACCTGTCGGACATCTCTCCTGGAGGCTTCTCTCCTCGAGGTTCCTCTCCTAGAGAACAAAAAGATCAGCAGTCCAGAGTAGGCCATGCCGGACCCTTTTTTCATCCGACATCATCTGTCAGAGGAGAGTGGGGGGCGGCCCATATACATAGACTGTGGACCAAACCCACCGATATCCATGTTCATTCAATGTGTATGGTAGACTTTAAGTGACGTGCAACTTAGTCTCCCATCCAAAGAGAACGAGGATGTTTAATTACACAATTAATTAAAAGTTGATAAATGTCATGATATAGATTAATATTTCCCTCATTTCTGCCCCCACTCCACTCCTTCTTACCTCCATTATGGTGTCTGGCTTTGACATCCATGGGCCTCCTTCCTCCTATCTTCCTTGTTTGCTATCATTTGTTCAAGTCCCAACCATCTGGTTTGCTAATGTGAAGTCCATGTGTCCATAAATCATCCATATGGAGTGAATCCAGTAATAAAAATGCAGATTAGTTTCAAATAGAAGACTGAAGGGACGACTATTTAATGGATCCATTTTTTCATACGCTTCAATGTTAAAAAAAAAAAAAAAACACAAAAAAACAGATCCAGTTGCAATCCAATCTGCAGAGAAATGATTGTTGCTCGATCCATTTTACATGGATGACTACTGGACATGTGAAGTTAACCTAACGGTGTAGCTCATCTCTAAAGGTACACAGGTTTATGGCACCCAAGAGCGAATGGGATGAAATGACAAGATCTGGGCCTCCATTATCCGTAGCAGCCAGACAATACGATACATATACCGCTGGCCTTTTAAGGCTCATTCAGACTAGCCGATAATAATCGTTCGTTAGAATGCTCATTTGCCATTTATTGTCTTGTATAATGATGACCGCAACCAACAAACGAATGAGCAAAACACTTGCTTAACGGGTGACTGGTGGCATTAAAATCATGTTTCTCGGCAGCACATCACCCTTTGTTAGCTGGTAATTTGCAGCCAATAATGATATTCTATGAGCACCGTATTATCGTATTCATGATAATTCTGTGCATGTAGAATTCTTGTCGGCTGGTCTAAAAAGGTAATTAAACGATTGCCAAAACTGATCTGGTTGGTTAAATAGACCCTTTATCTAGGTAGTCTACAATTCTGTATCAACACCAAGGTTAATTTTAACTGCAAGCAATTAGTCTGTCTTTTTGTATACCTACGATATATTGATTGGGTTAAGTATGATGAGGGTATTTAAGGGGTTGTAAACTCCATCATCTCTCGCTAACCCCTTAAGTGACGTCCCGGTTGTATTTATTGCTGCTGTATGTTTATACATTGTATATCAATGTAATATATTTGTGTAATGTCATTCTACTGGTAGGGTGAGTGTAGTACCTAAAGTTAGCTGCAAGATGGCATACACTATAGGTATAGTTATAGCATTGTAAATAGTTAAATAGGAGGGGCATGGTGGATAAGGCAGGAAGGACCTCCTTATAGATCTCAGTTGGGGCCAGGGCGCACATACAGCTCACTTGGGCTAACTAGCCCCGGGCAACACTGTGCCATGCAATGTTGAAGTATAAGGCCCAGCCATATAGCATCCCTGGCCAGGACCTCATCAGAAGGAGCAACAGTGCTAGCGGTGCGGTATTAGTGGGACTGCAGTTGCTTCAAAAGGCTAAGCAGTACGGGCTGATCGCCCATCATGTGGCAGCTTATTGCATAGGCTAACGCCCTCAGAACAAGTGTGGAACGGCTGAGAAAGTACCCAAACGGAGTAAAGCTGAGCAGAGAGGATGCTGAGGGATCGAAAGGTACGGTCCGTCCCAGAAGCGAGCTTAGTGACAGAGAGAGGAGGACAGAGACAGAAGAGGAATTGCAATTTGTGAAGCCTGATGTTGATGCTGGAAAGGATGTGGATATGCTGCGTACAGAAACAAGTAAAGCTGTTGTTGTTAATGTTGAGCTGGACTGTGTCTCCCTTTGTGCGGCACCGTCTACAAAGAACCTCCAGCGGCCCAGGGTGGACCCTGATGGTGCGGAGACCCAGAACACAGGTGTGCAGAAGGAAAGACATTACTGTATTGTGAGGGGAGGCCAGGGTGTGATACAGGGTTTGCTCTCGGCCATGACTACCACCCTGGCCCACCCTAATAGATATACCTGAGCAGAATAAAGCATGGCACTCTTGTGTTCGGTGCACAAGTAACCTTGGCACTGATTGTGAGAACAGTAGATTTTTATTTGTTCAGGCAATGCAAAACAAAAACAAGCATGGACCTTCTTCAGTAACATTGATTGCACAGGTGAATGAAAAGGCACAGCACAAATGACAGGCATTTGATTATGTTGTGCACTGTGGACAACGGGAGATGGACTTGTAACCTAGAGATTGTTGATATTTTTCAACAATTTTGGTTCTCGATTCCTCAGATATTTCTCTTCTCATTTTGTTCTCCATGCTTAGTGTGGCGCACACAGACACACAATGTAAAGTCTGAGTCATCTTCTCCCTTTTTTAGGTGTGATTTTCATATTGCCCACACCTGTTACCTGCCACAGGTGAATATGAATAAGCATAACATGATATGCTTGAAGCAAGGTTGTTTACACACAATTTTGGAAAGGTGCCAACAATTTTGTCCTGCTCATTTTTAGGGTTTAGCCTGAAATGATGTTCAATTTGCCTTATGTCTATGCTTTTTTTTTGTGTTGTTCCAATACACAAAGCAAATAAACATGTGTATGACAAAACATGTGTAATTGCAATATTTCATTTTGTGGAACAATTTCACAGGTACCAACACTTTTGGCCATGACTGTATATCTGAGAGTGCCCTTTCACATAGTACTAACGACTATGGTTGAAAGGTCACATATTGGACCCATCAGATTCATAAGGTGATCAATCAATATAGCAAAAAATATATACAGTACATATATTAGAAAGTATTGTATTTTTCAAAGTGAAATGTCTATCTGTAAAATAAAAGTTGTTAATTCTTGCATGGCGTGTTTTTTATGCAGTACACAACAGAGGAGCTACTGTACCTTGTTCTAGCTGTAGAATAACCTAATACATTAGGTAATGTCATCCAGTAAGCCCGACTCTTGTAATAAATGTGTAATGTGCACAAGACCTATGACCTCCTAGCTTCTGCCCAAGCTGTGGCTTTTTCCTAGTATAGTTGGGTGTGACTGTGTGATAAACTGACTGCAAATTCAGTTCCATTTATTGGAGTTGGCTATAAGGCAAGGGTTATTGAGGGCCATTGTTCACAGACAAACTGGACATCATTTTCTGCAGAATGTGCATGGTGTATACTGCTTCTGAGAAGAATGAAAATAAAATAAAGTGGCCATGAACCAAACACCACTGTCCGCTGGACGTTTATTGCCTAGGCGTGCTAGGCTGAGTGTTCTCTCGCTAGGGAGATGGTAGCAAGTTTCTGCTGAACATCTCCGCTGATGGCTTGTCTTCTCTTAGATCCAAAGATCAGGCATGCTGAACACCAAAATTAGCAATCCTTCTTTCCTCCAGTATCTGCGGTCAGGAGGGTCAGGGGTCTTGCTGATGGGGAAGGGTCCAGCCAGCATTTATCTTCTATGCATTAACATCTGAAAACTCACTGAAAACTCACAAATAATGTTAATATCTATTATTAATTATACATTTTTTAGATTTTTTTTTTAATGGATCATGTCATCAGAAAATTGTCTTACATCAAGATTATTTTTTTTTCTATATGACAATCTAAATTTTAAAAAAAATTCTGATATCTTCCAATTTTCTTTTGAATAATTCTAATATTAGGCTGAAACCTCATGTTTTGTACATAATAAAAATATATATATAATTATTATACTAGATGGTAGCCCGATTCTAGCGCATCGGGTATTCTAGAATATGTATGTAGTTTATTTATGAAGATTTTAGAATAATACATTGAATACACAGGATTCGGACTGATTGTTCGTGGCCAGCCCACGTAGTATATTGCACAGCCCACGCAGTATATAGCAATATGGGCATCATATCCCTGTTAAAAAAAAAAAAAAAAAAAGAATGAAAATAAAAAATAGTTACATACTCACCTTCCGTTGGCCCCCGGATCATGCCGAATGGTTACCGACGCTCCTCGCGCGCTCCGGTCTCAAGCGTGCATTGCGGTCTCGCGAGATGATGTCGTAGTGGTCTCGCGAGACCGCTACGTCATCATCTCGCGAGATCGCAATGCATGTAGCGGTCACCGGAGCGTCGCGATGAGAGGGAAAGGCCTGTTCTGGATCCGCGGGGCCGACGGACGGTGAGTATATAATGATTTTTTATTTTTTTTAATCATTTTTAACATTAGATCTTTTTACTATTGATGCTGCATAGGCAGCATCAATAGTAAAAAGTAGGTCACACAGGGTTAATAGCAACATTAACGGAGTGCGTAACACCGGCATAACGCGGTCCATTAGCGCTGCCATTAACCCTGTGTGAGCGCTGACTGGAGGGGATTATGGAGCGGGCACTAACTGCAGGGAGGAAGGAGCGGCCATTTTGCCGCTGGACTGTGCCCATCGCTGATTGGTCGCGGCCAATCAGCGACTTGGATTTCCATGACAGACAGAGGCCGCGACCAATGAATATCCGTGACAGACAGACAGAAGGACCGAAAGACGGAAGTGACCCTTAGACAATTATATAGTAGATATATACAGTACAGACCAAAAGTTTGGACACGCCTTCTCATTTAAAGATTTTTCTGTATTTTCATGACTGTGAAAATTGTACATTCACACTGAAGGCATCAAAACTATGAATTAACACATGTGGAATTATATACTTAACAAAAAAGTGTGAAACAACTGAAATTACGTCTTATATTCTAGGTTCTTTAAAGTAGCCACCTTTTGCTTTGATGACTGCTTTGCACACTCTTGGCATTCTCTTGATGAGATTCAAGAGGTAGTCACCGGAAATGGTCTTACAACAATCTTGAAGGAGTTCCCAGAGATGCTTAGCACTTGTTGGCCCTTTTGCCTTCACTCTGCGGTCCAGCTCACCCCAAACCATCTCGATTGGGTTCAGGTCTGGCGACTGTGGAGGCCAGGTCATCTGGCGTAGCACCCCATCACTCTCCTTCTTGGCCAAATAGCCTTTACACAGCCTGGAGGTGTGTTTGGGGTCATTGTCCTGTTGAAAAATAAATGATGGTCCAACTAAACGCAAACCGGATGGAATAGCATGCCGCTGCAAGATGCTGTGGTAACCATACTGGTTCAGTATGCCTTCAATTTTGAATAAATCCCCAACAGTGTCACCAGGAAAGCACCCCCACACCATCACACCTCCTCCTCCATGCTTCACGGTGGGAACCAGGCATGTAGAGTCCATCCGTTCACCTTTTCTGCGTCGAACAAAGACACGGTAGTTGGAACCAAAGATCTCAAAATTGGACTCATCAGACCAAAGCACAGATTTCCACTGGTCTAATGTCCATTCCTTGTGTTCTTTAGCCCAAACAAGTCTCTTCTGCTTGTTGCCTGTCCTTAGCAGTGGTTTCCTAGCAGCTATTTTACCATGAAGGCCTGCTGCACAAAGTCTCCTCTTAACAGTTGCTGTAGAGATGTGTTTGCTGCTAGAACTCTGTGTGGCATTGACCTGGTCGCTAATCTGAGCTGCTGTTAACCTGCGATTTCTGAGGCTGGTGACTCGGATAAACTTATCCTCAGAAGCAGAGGTGACTTTGTCTTCCTTTCCTGGGGCGGTCCTCATGTGAGCCAGTTTCTTTGTAGCGCTTGATGGTTTTTGCCACTGCACTTGGGGACACTTTCAAAGATTTCCCAATTTTTCGAACTGACTGACCTTCATTTCTTAAAGTAATGATGGCCACTCGTTTTTCTTTACTTAGCTGCTTTTTTCTTGCCATAATACAAATTCTAACAGTCTATTCAGTAGGACTATCCGCTGTGTACCCACCAGACTTCTGCTCAACACAACTGATGGTCCCAACCCCATTTATAAGGCAAGAAATCCCACTTATTAAACCTGACAGGGCACACCTGTGAAGTGAAAACCATTCCTGGTGACTACCTCTTGGAGCTCATCAAGAGAATGCCAAGAGTGTGCAAAGTAGTCATCAAAGCAAAATGTGGCTACTTTGAAGAACCTAGAATATGAGACATATTTTCCATTGTTTCACACTTTTTTGTTAGGTATGTACCGTATATACTTTTTGGGCTGAAAGTGCCCCTCTTGGCTTATACTCGAGTCATGGTCGGCGGCAGGGTCGGCGGGTGAGGGGGAGAGAGGTCTGTCGCATAGTTACCTGCTTCTGGCGCTCCTGGCGCTGTCCCTGCCTGTCCCACGGTCTTCGGGTGCCGCAGCTTTTCCTCTGTTCAGCGGTCACGCGGGACCGCTCATTAAAGTTACACAGTGGCACAGCTTGAAATGGAGCATCTTATGGGGCAATGATGAACGCTATAGAGCATTATATATGGCACAGCTTGAAATGGAGCGTCTTATGGGGCAATGATGAACGCTATAGAGCATTATATATGGCACAGCTTAAAATGGAGCATCTTATGGGGCAATGATGAACTTTATGGAGCATTATATGGGGCTCCTGATTCAATATGGATATTCAAAAACACTTAAGGTACCTTCACACATAACGATATTGTTAAAGATATCGTTGCTTTTTGTGACGTAGCAACGATATCGTTAATAAAATCGTTATGTGTGACAGCGACCAACGATCAGGCCCCTGCTGGGAGATCGTTGGTCGCTGAAGAAAGTCCAGAACTTTATTTCGTCGCTGGATCTCCCGTGGACATCGCTGGATCGGCGTGTGTGACACCGATCCAGCGATGTCTTCACTGGTAACCAGGGTAAACATCGGGTAACTAAGCGCAGGGCCACGCTTAGTAACCCGATGTTTACCCTGGCTACCTTCCTAAAAGTAAAAAAAAAAAACCAGTACATACTTACCTACCGCTGTCTGTCCCCCGGCGCTGTGCTCTGCACTCCTCCTGTACTGGCTGTGAGCGTCGGTCAGCCGGAAAGCAGAGCGGTGACGTCACCGCTCTGCTTTCCGGCCGCTGTGCTCAGACAGTACAGGAGGAGTGCAGAGCACAGCGCTGGAGGACGGACAGCGTTAGGTAAGTATGTACTGTTTGTTTTTTTTACTTTTAGGAAGGTAACCAGGGTAAACATCGGGTTACTAAGCGCGGCCCTGCGCTTAGTTACCCGATGTTTACCCTGGTTACCGGCATCGTTGGTCGCTGGAGAGCGGTCTGTGTGACAGCTCTCCAGCGACCAAACAGCGACGCTGCAGCGATCCGGATCGTTGTCGGTATCGCTACAGCGTCGCTTAATGTGAAGGGGCCTTTAACCTACTGATGTCTCAATTAATTTTACTTTTATTGGTATCTATTTTTACTTTTGACATTTACCGGTAGCTGTTGCATATCCCACTCTATACTCTTATACTCGAGTCATTAAGTTTTCCCAGTTTTTTGTGGCAAAATTAGGGGGGTCGGCTTATACTCGAGTATATATGGTAATTCCACATGTGTTAATTCATAGTTTTGATGCCTTCAGTGTGAATGTACAATTTTCATAGACATGAAAATACAGAAAAATCTTTTAATGAGAAGGTGTGTCCAAACTTTTGGTCTGTACTGTGTATATATATATATATATATATATATATATATATATATATATATATATATATATATATATATATATATATATATATATATATATATATAATATATTGGATTACAATACAAAAATACTGTAGTTGTGTGCAAAAGTTTTAGGCAGGTATGGAAAAAATGTTTCTAAGTAAAAATGCTTAAAAAAAAAAAGTAGATCTGTTAGCAGTTTATTTTTTATCGATTAACAGAATGCAAACTGAAAGAACAAAAGAGGAATCTATAAGTTAAATCAATATCTGGTGTAACCCACCCTTCACCTTCAAAACAGCATCCATTCCTCTAGGTACAGGTGTACCGTATTGAAGGAACTCGGCAGAGAGGTTGTTCCACACATCTGGGAGAATTGAAAGGAATCTGTCACTAGGGTTTTCCTATATAACCTATGGCCACCACCTTTCAGTCCCACGTAAGAATGCTGTGTAAATTACTCCAATTCACTCGGTAAGGCAAAAGAAAGACCTTTTATTACACTCCCCTATGGGGCAGTCCGGTCCAATAGGCGTCACTGGTCTTGGTCTGGTGTCTCCTCTCTTCTTACGATGCTGTTCTCCATCTCTGCTTCATGTGGACACGTCTTAAGTCATCTGCACAGTGTACCCCATCGCGCTTCCATGTAGGTGCACTTCTCTCTCACCTGCTGAGGGCAGAGCAAAGTACTGTTCTGCGCATGCGCAGGGAAAGGCCAAAGAGCACTGAGATCCCTTTAACTACCGATCTTCTGAGGATGTAGGCTTGTGTAAATCCTTCTGTTTCGTCATGTATTCCCAGACAGACTCAATAATGCTGTGGTGGCCATAACATCACTTCCAGGATGCATATGTCGTCTTTATGCTTAAGATGGTTCTTAATGACAATGGCTGCCTGATTTTGGTCAAATTTGGAGCCAGTTAGATGCCCCCGGTGGTATTATATGAGGAATAAGCATCTGCCTGTATTTCTCATCATTGAGGATACCATTAATCCTGACCAATCCCCAAATCATTTGCTGAAATTCTGCCCCCAGCTTGCAAGGCACCTCCACCATGCTTCTCTGTTGCCTGCAGACACCCATTATTGTACCGATATCCAGTCCTTCAGTGAACAATCTGGCTTCTGTTACAGCCAAATATTTAGCTAAATGAAGGGGCTAATGTGGTTAATAGTGATATTTGTGTGGTATTTCCTGATGAAGAAGTCACTTGGACTTTGAAACGCGTTGAATAAACCACCATTCTTTATTCGAAATACGCTTGGACATACGATTTTTCAGCAGTGCGGACCATATCCACATTAACCCCTTCATTTATCTACAACATGGTCACTTGCTGACCCGTGGATCTGCCGCAGCAGATATCGTTATATGCTTTATCATAAGCTCCATCTGGTGAGTAGAATTTGATTAAAATCAATTCACTTTGCGCTGATTTCTCCAGCAGCATTCCTTGCCCAGCCACATATTTAATATTTTGACTCTTCTGTCCTGAGCACCTGCAGCCATTTGTCATTTTTGTGCATAGTTGAGCACATTTTTTTTTGTGTATTGTTAAGAGCACACACCAATGAACCAATAAGTGTGCCATGAACAATTCTGCAAAAACGCTTTGTGTGTGCAACCGATTGGCAATATGACCTTGTGTAGTACATGTGCTGGAACATAGATAAGGGACTGGGCACCGAGTCTGAATGTCACACAGACCGGGGTTGGTGTTGTGAATTCTGTGGCAGAGTTCACTCCTGTGGTCACAAGTGGTACTTCGGCTGATTCTCTCTGGGAGCTTCCGTTTGTGGAGGAAAGTGGTAATGCAGCTTCTGAGTTTCCTCCCTCAGGTGATCTGGTGAGGTCGTTAGCTGCTTCTCTACTTAACTCCACCTGATGCTTTGATCCATGCTTCCTGTCAATGTTCCAGTGTTGGACTTGTGTTTCTCTGGATCATTCCTGTGGCCTGCTGCTCTGCATAGCTAAGTGCTTCTTTGCTATTTGTTGCTATTTTTTCTGTCCAGCTTGTCTATTTGTTTTGCTGGAAGCTCTGGGACGCAAAGGGTGTACCTCCGTGCCTTTAGTTCGGTACGGAGGGTCTTTTTGCCCCCTTTGCGTGGTTTTCTTTAGGGTTTTGTGTAGACCGCAAAGTTATCTTTCCTATCCTCGTTCTGTCTAGAATATCGGGCCTCACTTTGCTGAATCTATTTCATCCCTACGTTTGTCTTTTCATCTTACTCACAGTCATTATATGTGGGGGGCTGCCTTTTCCTTTGGGGTATTTCTCTGAGGCAAGGTAGGCTTATTTTCTATCTTCAGGCTAGTTAGTTTCTCAGGCTGTGCCGAGTTGCATAGGGAGCGTTAGGCGCAATCCACAGCTGCCTCTAGTTGTGTTTGGAGAGGATCAGGAATTGCAGTCTACAGAGTTTCCACGTCTCAGAGCTCGTTCTATTATTTTGGGTTATTGTCAGATCACTGTATGTGCTCTGATCGCTTTGTACATTGTGTTACTGAATTGCCTATCATAACAGTACAGGAAGCCAAAAGTACTAATGATTCTTAATAGAGGGAAAAAAGAAGTTCTGAGACCATTTTTTTTCCTTTGCACTGTGATTTGTCTTTTTTTTTCCCCTAGACATTTGGGTGGTTCAGGACACAGGTGTTACAATGGACATTAAAGGTCTGTCTTCATGTGTAGATCAGCTGACGGCAAGAGTTCAAGATATTCAAAATTTTGTGGTTCAGAATTCTTTGTTAGAACCGAGAATTCCTATTCCAGATTTGTTTTTTGGAGATAGAACTAAATTTCTGAGTTTCAAGAATAATTGTAAACTGTTTCTGGCTTTGAAACCTCACTCCTCTGGTGACCCAGCGCAACAGGTTAGGATCGTCATTTCTTTTTTGCGTGGCGACCCTCAGGACTGGGCATTTTCTCTTGCGTCAGGAGATCCTGCATTGAGTGATATCGATGCGTTTTTCCTGGCGCTTGGATTGCTGTACGATGAGCCTAATTCAGTAGATCAGGCAGAAAAAAATTTGCTGGCTCTTTGTCAGGCTCAGGATGAGATAGAGCTATATTGCCAGAAATTTAGAAAATGGTCCGTGCTCACTCAATGGAATGAATCTGCGCTTGCAGCCATTTTCAGAAGGGGTCTCTCTGAAGCCATTAAGGATGTCATGGTGGGATTTCCTATGCCCGCTGGTTTGAATGAGTCTATGTCTTTGGCCATTCAGATCGGTCGACGCTTGCGTGAGCGTAAATCTGTGTACCATTTGGCGGTATTACCTGAGATTAAACCTGAGCCTATGCAGTGCGATAGGACTATGACCAGAGTTGAACGGCAAGAACACAGACGTCTGAATGGGCTGTGTTTCTACTGTGGTGATTCCACTCATGCTATCTCTGATTGTCCTAAGCGCACGAAGCGGTTCGCTAGGTCTGCCGCCATTGGTACTGTACAGTCAAAATTTCTTCTGTCCGTTACCTTGATATGCTCCTTGTCGTCGTATTCTGTCATGGCGTTTGTGGATTCAGGCGCTGCCCTGAATTTGATGGACTTGGATTATGCTAAACGTTGTGGGTTTTTATTGGAGCCCTTGCAGTGTCCTATTCCATTGAGAGGAATTGATGCTACACCTTTGGCCAAGAATAAGCCTCAATACTGGACCCAGCTGACCATGTGCATGGCTCCTGCACATCAGGAGGTTATTCGCTTTCTGGTGTTGCATAATCTGCATGATGTGGTCATGTTGGGGTTGCCATGGCTACAAGCCCATAATCCAGTATTGGATTGGAATTCCATGTTGGTGTCCAGCTGGGGTTGTCAGGGGGTACATGGTGATGTTCCATTTCTGTCAATTTCG
The DNA here is from genome assembly GCF_032444005.1 of Ranitomeya imitator. Taxonomy (NCBI): domain Eukaryota; kingdom Metazoa; phylum Chordata; class Amphibia; order Anura; family Dendrobatidae; genus Ranitomeya; species Ranitomeya imitator. The sequence continues at coordinate 118,748,143 of NC_091282.1, read as the reverse complement.
TCATCCACCCCTTCTGAGGTTCCAGAGTTCTTGTCTGATTACCGGGATGTATTTGATGAGCCCAAGTCCGATGCCCTGCCTCCGCATAGGGATTGTGATTGTGCTATCAATTTGATTCCTGGTAGTAAATTCCCAAAAGGTCGACTGTTTAATTTATCCGTGCCTGAGCACACCGCTATGCGCAGTTATGTGAAGGAATCCCTGGAGAAGGGGCATATTCGCCCGTCATCGTCGCCATTAGGAGCAGGGTTCTTTTTTGTAGCCAAGAAGGATGGTTCGCTGAGACCGTGTATAGATTACCGCCTTCTTAATAAGATCACTGTTAAATTTCAGTACCCCTTGCCATTGTTATCTGATTTGTTTGCTCGGATTAAGGGGGCTAGTTGGTTCACTAAGATAGATCTTCGTGGTGCGTATAATCTGGTGAGAATCAGGCAAGGCGATGAATGGAAAACTGCATTTAATACGCCCGAGGGTCATTTTGAGTATCTAGTGATGCCGTTCGGACTTGCCAATGCTCCATCAGTGTTTCAATCCTTTATGCATGACATCTTCCGTGAGTACCAGGATAAATTCCTGATTGTGTACTTGGATGACATTTTGATCTTCTCGGATGATTGGGAGTCTCATGTGAAGCAGGTCAGAACGGTTTTTCAGGTCCTGCGTGCTAATTCTTTGTTTGTGAAGGGATCAAAGTGTCTCTTTGGTGTGCAGAAGGTTTCATTTTTGGGGTTCATCTTTTCCCCTTCTACTATCGAGATGGATCCGGTTAAGGTCCAAGCCATCCATGATTGGACTCAGCCGACATCTCTGAAAAGTCTGCAAAAGTTCCTGGGCTTTGCTAATTTTTATCGTCGCTTCATCTGCAATTTTTCTAGTGTTGCCAAACCATTGACCGATTTGACCAAGAAGGGTGCTGATTTGGTCAATTGGTCTTCTGCTGCTGTGGAAGCTTTTCAAGAGTTGAAGCGTCGTTTTTCTTCTGCCCCTGTGTTGTGTCAACCAGATGTTTCTCTTCCGTTCCAGGTCGAGGTTGATGCTTCTGAGATTGGAGCAGGGGCTGTTTTGTCGCAGAGAGGTTCTGGTTGCTCAGTGATGAAACCATGCGCTTTCTTTTCCAGGAAGTTTTCGCCTGCTGAGCGAAATTATGATGTGGGCAACCGAGAGTTGCTGGCCATGAAGTGGGCATTCGAGGAGTGGCGTCATTGGCTTGAAGGAGCTAAGCATCGCGTGGTGGTATTGACTGATCATAAGAACTTGACTTATCTCGAGTCTGCCAAGCGCTTGAATCCTAGACAAGCTCGTTGGTCATTGTTTTTTGCCCGTTTTGACTTTGATTTCGTACCTTCCGGGCTCTAAAAATGTGAAGGCGGATGCTCTGTCTAGGAGTTTTGTGCCCGACTCTCCGGGTTTATCTGAGCCGGCGGGTATCCTCAAGGAAGGAGTAATTGTGTCTGCCATCTCCCCTGATTTGCGGCGGGTGCTGCAAAAATTTCAGGCTAATAAACCTGATCGTTGCCCAGCGGAGAAACTGTTTGTCCCTGATAGGTGGACGAATAGAGTTATCTCTGAACTTCATTGTTCGGTGTTGGCTGGTCATCCTGGAATCTTTGGTACCAGAGAGTTGGTGGCTAGATCCTTTTGGTAGCCCTCTCTGTCGCGGGATGTGCGTACTTTTGTGCAGTCCTGTGGGATTTGTGCTCGGGCTAAGCCCTGCTGTTCTCGTGTCAGTGGGTTGCTTTTGCCCTTGCCGGTCCCGAAGAGGCCTTGGACACATATCTCTATGGATTTTATTTCTGACCTTCCCGTTTCTCAAAAGATGTCAGTCATTTGGGTGGTCTGTGATCGCTTTTCTAAGATGGTCCATCTGGTACCCTTGTCTAAATTGCCTTCCTCCTCTGATTTGGTGCCTTTGTTCTTCCAGCATGTGGTTCCTTTGCATGGCATTCCAGAGAATATTGTTTCTGACAGAGGTTCCCAGTTTGTTTCGAGGTTTTGGCGAGCCTTTTGTGGTAGGATGGGCATTGACTTGTCTTTTTCCTCGGCTTTCCATCCTCAGACTAATGGCCAGACCGAACGAACCAATCAGACCTTGGAAACATATCTGAGATGCTTTGTTTCTGCTGATCAGGATGACTGGGTGTCCTTTTTGCCTTTGGCTGAGTTCGCCCTTAATAATCGGGCCAGCTCGGCTACCTTGGTTTCGCCGTTTTTCTGCAATTCTGGGTTCCATCCTCGTTTCTCTTCAGGACAGGTTGAGTCTTCGGACTGTCCTGGTGTGGATACTGTGGTGGACAGGTTGCAGCAGATTTGGACTCAGGTAGTGGACAATTTGACCTTGTCCCAGGAGAAGGCTCAACTTTTCGCTAATCGCAGACGCCGTGTGGGTCCCCGACTTCGTGTTGGGGATCTGGTTTGGTTATCTTCTCGTCATATTCCTATGAAGGTTTCCTCTCCTAAGTTTAAACCTCGTTTTATTGGTCCGTATAGGATTTCTGAGGTTCTTAATCCTGTGTCTTTTCGTCTGACCCTTCCAGATACTTTTTCCATACATAACGTATTCCATAGGTCATTGTTGCGGAGATACGTGGCACCTATGGTCCCATCTGTTGAGCCTCCTGCCCCGGTTTTGGTGGAGGGGGAATTGGAGTATATTGTGGAGAAGATTTTGGATTCTCGTGTTTCAAGACGGAAACTCCAGTATCTGGTTAAATGGAAGGGTTATGCTCAGGAAGATAATTCCTGGGTTTTTGCCTCTGATGTCCATGCTCCCGATCTTGTTCGTGCCTTTCATGTGGCTCATCCTCAAGGGGGGGGGTACTGTTGTGAATTCTGTGGCAGAGTTCACTCCTGTGGTCACAAGTGGTACTTCGGCTGATTCTCTCTGGGAGCTTCCGTTTGTGGAGGAAAGTGGTACTGCAGCTTCTGAGTTTCCTCCCTCAGGTGATCTGGTGAGGTCGTTAGCTGCTTCTCTACTTAACTCCACCTGATGCTTTGATCCATGCTTCCTGTCAATGTTCCAGTGTTGGACTTGTGTTTCTCTGGATCATTCCTGTGGCCTGCTGCTCTGCATAGCTAAGTGCTTCTTTGCTATTTGTTGCTATTTTTTCTGTCCAGCTTGTCTATTTGTTTTGCTGGAAGCTCTGGGACGCAAAGGGTGTACCTCCGTGCCGTTAGTTCGGTACGGAGGGTCTTTTTGCCCCCTTGCGTGGTTTTCTTTAGGGTTTTGTGTAGACCGCAAAGTTATCTTTCCTATCCTCGTTCTGTCTAGAATATCGGGCCTCACTTTGCTGAATCTATTTCATCCCTACGTTTGTCTTTTCATCTTACTCAGTCATTATATGTGGGGGGCTGCCTTTTCCTTTGGGGTATTTCTCTGAGGCAAGGTAGGCTTATTTTTCTATCTTCAGGCCGTGTTAGTTTCTCAGGCTGTGCCGAGTTGCATAGGGAGCGTTAGGCGCAATCCACAGCTGCCTCTAGTTGTGTTTGGAGAGGATCAGGAATTGCGGTCTACAGAGTTTCCACGTCTCAGAGCTCGTTCTATTATTGTTATTGTCAGATCACTGTATGTGCTCTGATCGCTTTGTACATTGTGTTACTGAATTGCCTATCATAACAGGTGGGGCAGAAGAAAATCATCAGGATCCTATTAATATTATGAACTTAGAAGATTGTTGTAAAAGAAGAAAATCAATGCCCCATTATAATGCCTGAAAATTTATTAATACAATTTAAAGCTTTAATAGTAGCCTGGTGGAGGGACATGGGCCTGTTGCCACATTCAAAATTTCACATCGGGCACTACTATTGCTTTTTCTTGAAGTTTCACAATGGTGTCATGCTTGACAACCTGGTGGCTGGAAATCCACATTAGCAAAGCTGCTTTTGTAAATCTGCTCATGACGCTGGTTTCTTCACACAGCACAGCAGCCAAGATGAGTTTGTCATTGGTTATTGTGCTCTGCATAGCCAGCGACTGAGATGACAAGGCTCTCCGTATGGTGAAGTGAGCTTTGTCAACGTCCTCTCTACTTGTGCCGAGTGTAGCAGCTGGTGACGAAAGCTTACCTGCTGTGCTCTGCATAGACAACCATTGATATGACAACTGCTGGCTCACATACAGCACCCTGCCTCTCTTGCCACTTGTAATTTTATGAAGGGAGAGAGAGAACTGCTGAAAGAGCTGCCCTAGACAAAAAATGTGTCCAAAAACAAGTTTAATAAAGGTTTTACATACTTTTTTTTTTGTACTTTAGAGTTCAGGCTAGCCGTAGAATTCGGAATAAAGGCCCCATACACATTAGACAAAAGTTGGCTGAATCCCTTAATAATGTAAAGTGCATGGGTGCCTCCAAACTCTCTCCCAATAGATGATGTTGGGGAAAGATTTTGGATTTCAACTGGCCATTCCTTTTGGCCATTCACTTTGGATTTCAACTGGCCATTCCTTTTGATGTCCTGAAGATAAGCTGCTGCCAGAGTAGATCGGCAGCAGCTCTTTCATAGAAAACACAGGAGTGCTAGGGTGAGCCGAGTGACCCCTTGTACCACTCCGACAGAGTGAACTGTCTACGCCTTAGGAAATGCTGAATACTTGCCTATTCCTAGGTGCTGACAACTTCACGCTATGCCATTAGGCTTTACTAAAAAGCAAATATATCTCCTAATGAACTTTGAGAGGGTTGCATGTGGTAGAATTAGGGTATGTGTTATGTCCAGAAAAATGTGATGATACTTACAGTACCAAATATAACCCAACAATCAGCAGGGTGCTGTTAAGGAAAAAAAAAACGGAGAGCATTACTTTTCCTCGATTTAAATTTGATTATTCAGCATGCTTATATTGCTCATTGAAGAAGCCATTAGCTCAGCTACTTTGAAGCAATGTGATTAAGAGTCTTATTCACACCAAAGCGACAGCCACATGGAGTTTATGTTGGGTACTTGTGGTTGTGTGACTAGCGCCAATCATTGAATGTGTCAGTTTAATTTGCGGTCAATGATTTTTGCATATTCTTGAGTGGATAAAAAATATTTTTAAAAGGGTTCAGACTGCTTACCCAGTAATGGCTAGTCTGTGCTCTCTGATCACGCCTTAACACACTGGAAATTGACACATACCCACTTGTGCATTTATAGCTATTGGTGATGAGTGAGACTGCTCCAGTAGGGTGTTACCTGAGCACGTTCAGTTCATGTTAATAGTGTCTTTGGCGTGCTCAAATACTATGCTCAAGTCGCCATGGCTGCATGTCTCGCGGATGTTAAACAACCGCAGCATATGCAGGGATAGCCTAATGGGCAATCATAGAATCATAAAATGTTAGCGTTGGAAGGGACTTTAAGGGTCATCGTTATCAACCTCTGCACAATGCAGGATTCACTAAACCAAATGTCTGTCCAGCCTCTGTTTGAAGACTTCCATTTGAAGGAGAACTCTCCACCTCTTGTGGCAGTTTCGTGGCAATCCCTGCATGTTTTGTGACTGTCGAACAGCCGCGATACATTCAGCCACAGTGACTCGAGCATAGTTCTCGAGCACGGTGAAGATACTCTATTACCACACGAGTATGCTAGGGTAACACCTTATCTGAGCAAGCTTGCTCATCACTAATGGTTATATATCTGTTCTCGGCAGCACATGTTCTTATGTAAACAGGATATGTGCTGACGAGAACAGTGACTGTCCATGTGCACAGAACCGTCACATTACTGATTGCTATGTGTGCATATAAATGTAACAACCTGTGTAAAAAGGTAATGTTGCCCCCAGCCAATCGGCTTCTATGGAGGGTATGTGCACACTTCAGGATTTCTTGCAGAAATTTCCTGAAGAAAACCGGAAATTTTCTGCAAGAAATCCGCATTTTTTTTTGTGTTTTTTTTTTTTTCGCATTTTCCAAGCGAAATTAGCTTGCAGAATGCTAAAGTTTTCCAAGCGATCTGTAGCATCGCTTGGAAAACTGACAGGTTGGTCACACTTGTCAAACATAGTGTTTGACAAGTGTGACCAACTTTTTACTATAGATGCTGCCTATGCAGCATCAATAGTAAAAGATAGAATGTTTAAAAATAATAAAAAAAAAATAAAAAAAAGTTATACTTACCTGCAGACAGCCGATCTCCTCAGCGGCGTCCGTTCCTATAGATGGTGTGTGTGTGCAGGACCTTCGATGACGTCGCGGTCACGTGAGCGGTCACGCGACCAATCACAAGACTGCAACTTCATCGCAGGTCCTTCACACAGAGCATCTATAGGAATGGAAGCGGCAGCATGCACTGATGAGAGGCGGGAGGACTCCGGGGCCATCAGAGGGTGAGTATATCACTATTTTTTATTTTAATTCTTTTTTTTTTTACCAATTACGGTATATGGTGCCCAGTCCGTGGAGGAGAGTCTCCTCTCCTTCACCCTGGGTACCAACCGCACATAATCTGCTTACTTCCCGCATGGTGTGCACAGCCCCATGCGGAAAGTAAGCAGATCAATGCATTCCTAGGTGTGCGGAATCCCCGCAATTCCGCAAATTTAATGAACATGCTGCTTTTTTTTCCGCAATGCGATTTTTATTTTTTATTTTTTTTTTTTTTTTTCCCCCCCCCCCCCACGGGAAAAAAAAGCAACATTTGCACAAGAAATGCGGAATACACTTTAAATAATAGGAGGCATATGTAAGCGTTTTTTTTTGCGTTTTTATCACGTTTTTATAGCGAAAAAATGCAAAAAAAAACGTGAAAAATACTGAACGTGTGCACATGGCCTTAGCCGAGCGGCAGATATTTAGCGACTGCCATTGACAAGTGTAAACACACCATTATTTATTTACTTTTGACCAGTACGATCCTCTTTAAAATCTCATGCACTGGTCATCTCCTGTTCAAGATCTCCACAAAATGTTTCGAATGAGTTAATAAAAAAGGGTACCTTAGGCTACGTTCACACTAGCGTTCTGCTAGTGTGCGTCGCCTTAGCGTCGGGCGACGCAGCGGCGACGCACGCGTCATGCGCCCCTATGTTTAACATGGGGGACGCATGCGTTTTTGTGTGTTGCGTTTTGCAACACTTGCGTCTTTTTTGCCGCTAGCGTCGGACCAAGAAAACGCAGCAAGTTGCATTTTTCTTGCATCCGATTTTCGGCAAAAAACGACGCACGCGTCGCAAAACGCAGCATTTTTGCGTGCGTTTTGCCGCGTTTTTGTGTGCGTCGTGCGTTGCCTCGCCGACGCAGTGGCGCGCAACGCTAGTCTGAACGTAGCCCAACATGTTTGGCTGCTGTGTTTTTTTTCTTGGCCTGTACAATCTTTGGCACTGCTGTATGCTTATCTGCACAAGTCCTTTGAACATTGTTAATGGTTAACTACAAACAAGGACTTGAAATGATAGTCATGTGGTTCCACATGGTGCACAGAGACACAGATGCCCTTCCCACTGCAGACTGTATTATTTTCAGATCCTTATGTTAAGTTCCTTCCCTCCTTCTCTACTTCGCTTTGGGATCTCAACAAAAAACACACAAAACACTTTAAAACAGGAAATGTAAAGGCTGTGGGAGAAGATTTTCGCTTTTAAGTGAGTTGTACCACTTCCTGATCTCTGGTGCATGTGACCCTGTCGTATATTTTTAAGTTCATACAGTTGTTCAGCATTTCGGGGAATCTTAGTTTTTTTTTTTCATCCATAAAATGTAACTACGTACTACAGTGGCATGTAAAAGTTTGGGCACCCCTGGTCAAAATTACTGTTCTTGTGAACAGTTAAGCAAGTTGGAAGATGAAATGATCTCTAAAAGGCCTAAAGTTAAAGATGACACATTTCCTTTGTATTTTAGGCAAAAAAAATTTTTTTTACATTTTTAAAAATTACAAAAAGAAAAGTACCACAAATACAGACTCTACTAAATATTTTTGAAGGTCTATTGCAGTCAAGTGAGGGTTCTGATTTACCTTTCTAGCACTCCTACAAGCAGCTCTCACTGAGAATGTTAGTCTTAGGTCATTAGTGGAATGGAGGGTATGGGGCTAAGGTGATCGACAGAGATGAGGGAGGAGATGTAGGGTGGTGCAGAAATGTGGAGAGTTGATATTGGTCTTTGTAGCGGATGGGCAACCGATGTATTATTATTATACATTTTTATAGCGCCATTTATTCCATGGCGCTTTACATGTGAATACGGGGCAAATATAGACAAATATATTAAACATGAGCAAAAAACTAGGCACACGGTACATAAGGAGGGAGGACCCTGCCCGCGAGGGCTCACAGTCTGCAGGGGACGGGTGATGAAACACTAGGAGACGGTAGGGCAGGTTGTGCGGCGGTTCAGTAAGTTCAGGATCACTGCAGGCTGTAGGATTGTCGGAAGAGGTGAGTCTTCAGGTTCTTTTTGAAGGCTTCTATGGTAGGCGAGAGTCTGATGTGTTGGGGTAGAGAGTTCCAGAGTAGGGGGGGGAAGCACGGGAGAAGTCTTGGATGCGGTTGTGGGAAGGGGAGTAGAGAAGGAGATCTTGAGAGGATCGGAGGTTGCGTGTAGGTAAGTACCGGGAGACCATGTCACAGATGTATGGAGGAGACAGAGGGTTTTGAACTGGAGTCTCTGGGCGATAGGAAGCCAGTGAAGGGCTTGACATAGGGGAGAGGCTGGGGAATAGCGGGGAGACAGGTAGATTAGTCGGGCAGCAGAGTGTAGGATGGATTGGAGTGGTGCCAGAGTGCTAGAGGGGAGTCCAGAGAGTAGGAGGATGCAGTAGTCGAGGCGGGAGATAAGGGCATGCACTAGTGTTTTTCGGTGTAATGACTGACACAGGGTAGATGTATCGGTGTAGCGGCTGGAGAGCAATAAGATTTTGGATGATACATTTAGGATGGATTGGAGAGGGGAGAGCTTAGCAAGGAGGAGACTGATTAGTAGAGATTATTGTATCTCTTGTCAGTTTGTCATAAATGTCCAAAGTGGGAATACACATTTACTAAAGTATCCACTACACTGACTTAATCAGCGAAATCTTGTGGTTATGTATTTGTATCTAGCATGAGCTATGCGTTTATAGACCATCCTTACATGCAAACTCCTTTTTTTTTTTTCTAGCCATAAAAACACTGCACACTTTTTATTAGTAATGAACTTGGCGCCATGCATAGTACTTCCAAGTGCGATATAGTACGGTGCTTACATCAGTCGGGCACTGTTTTGTAGCAGACATTATGACTGCTGCAGTGCTACGTTCCAATAACAGCACGTCATGGCACTCTGCTCGCCATTGTGTGGCTGTTTTCATTCACTTTGAATGAGCAGCGCCCTATGCACAGCAGTCATGTTGGCTACTGCTACATCAATATGTTGCCATAAATTCCAAAAGAAGGGTGTACTATACAATAGATTAGACATGTATCAAAAAGTTAATTTGCAAAATCACGCACAATGTAAAACATGGATTAAAAGTTTAAAGGACATACAACCTAGAAAAACACGGCAACCTGGGGTGAACACCTGCTCACTGTCAAGTCACAATGAATGGTGGGTGAGGTTAGAGAATTTAGGGTCAATTCAAGTAACCACGACAAGAAAAAAGTGATTCTCACTAGTATGGATATATGATGTAAACCACCTTTCATATGTATGGTGCACAATGTGTGCTGAAAATATACCATTTAATTAGTGGTGCCTACCCATGTTATGGTTGGTGTCCCCCAGGGTCAGGTGCAACCCCGACGCGCGTTTCACGGTAGCTTTCTCATATTCCCTGTGAAAAAGCTACTGCGAAATGCGTGTCGGGATTGCATGACTATATGGGGGAACACCAATGTATAATCAAAAAATGTTTCCAGTCTCTCTTTGAGACTTAAATACTCCCTTTTGAGTTCATTTCTGCTAATATATTTCCATAAATCGTGCGAATAAAAACATACTAGAAACAAACCATACTATATAATGTGTGAGTAGCAGTGCCTCTCAATGCCTAAGTAAATTCCATCCAATAGTGCTAAAAAAATACCAAATACAGTGATCAAAGGACAGATCCATAAGACGTAATTAACAGAGCACTAATATTTATATTAAACTCCTGTACAATGAAGATTGGTGATGGCCACCAGCCACTGATGCTAGCTTTTATTTGTTTTTGTTTTTTTGTTTTTTTTTGTGATGCCTCATTTAATACATCCCTAAATCCAACTCTGTTTACTATAGTAGAAACAATATCTCAAATACAGATACCATAATGTGATACCACACATCAGGCCCAGAAAGTACACCCGGGACAAAGATGAATGGTATCATCTGGAGCTCCTACAAGCTATCAAAACAACAAAGAATATGGAGCAAACAACCATAAAGTGTAAAAAATATATTAAATTTTATTAAATTCCATTATATAAAATCAGTAATACAAGACAGTATTCCGAACAGAGCAAAATAAGGGGTTAATGGTGCACCTTGAGTGATGGCACCCACAGGACAAGAACATGAGACCACTATTCTATATATGGTCCACACTAGGATCCAAATACCATAAAATGCCCAGTGCATATAGTCAAAGAACTAGCTCCGTGCAGTCTCATAGGTCACGGGTCAAGAAATCCCTCCATATCAGACAGCCAAGTGGCTATATAGTAAAATCTAACTAGGGAGACCCGAATCCATTAGGGCCCCCTGAGGAAGCTGTTGTGAAACGCGCATAGGGGCGCGTGGGTATCCCTATGGACAAGAGCATGGGTAAGTTCTACTAATGGTCTCGGGTCTCCCTAGTTAGATTTTGACCCGTGACCTATGAGACTGCACGGAGCTAGTTCTTTGACTATTTGCATTGGGCATTTTATGGTATTTGGATCCTAGTGTGGACCATACAGGTCCTTCTCAAAAAATTAGCATATAGTGTTAAATTTCATTATATACCATAATGTAATGATTACAATTAAACTTTCATATATTATAGATTCATTATCCACCAACTGAAATTTGTCAGGTCTTTTATTGTTTTAATACTGATGATTTTGGCATACAACTCCTGATAACCCAAAAAACCTGTCTCAATAAATTAGCATATCAAGAAAAGGTTCTCTAAACGACCTATTACCCTAATCTTCTGAATCAACTAATTAACTCTAAACACATGCAAAAGATACCTGAGACTTTTATAAACTCCCTGCCTGGTTCATTACTCAAAACCCCCATCATGGGTAAGACTAGCGACCTGACAGATGTCAAGAAGGCCATCATTGACACCCTCAAGCAAGAGGGTAAGACCCAGAAAGAAATTTCTCAACAAATAGGCTGTTCCCAGAGTGCTGTATCAAGGCACCTCAATGGTAAGTCTGTTGGAAGGAAACAATGTGGCAGAAAACGCTGTACAACGAGAAGAGGAGACTGGACCCTGAGGAAGATTGTGGAGAAGGACCGATTCCAGACCTTGGGGAACCTGAGGAAGCAGTGGACTGAGTCTGGTGTGCAGGAAATGGGCTACAGGTGCCGCATTCCCCAGGTAAAGCCACTTTTGAACCATAAACAGCGGCAGAGGCGCCTGACCTGGGCTACAGAGAAGCAGCACTGGACTGTTGCTAAGTGGTCCCAAGTACTTTTTTCTGATGAAAGCAAATTTTGCATGTCATTCGGAAATCAAGGTGCCAGAGTCTGGAGGAAGACTGGGGAGACGGAAATGCCAAAATGCCTGAAGTCCAGTGTCAAGTACCCACAGTCAGTGATGGTGTGGGGTGCCATGTCAGCTGCTGGTGTTGGTCCACTGTGTTTCATCAAGGGCAGGGTCAATGCAGCTAGCTATCAGGAGATTTTGGAGCACTTCATGCTTCCATCGGCTGAAATGCTTTATTGAGATGAAGATTTCATTTTTCAGCACGACCTGGCACCTGCTCACAGTGCCAAAACCACTGGTAAATGGTTTACTGACCATGGTATTGCTGTGCTCAATTGGCCTGCCAACTCTCCTGACCTGAACCCCATAGAGAATCTGTGGGATATTGTGAAGAGAAAGTTGAGAGACGCAAGACCCAACACTCTGGATGAGCTTAAGGCCGCTATTGAAGCATCCTGGGCCTCCATAACATCTCAGCAGTGTCACAGGCTGATTGCCTCCATGCCACGCCGCATTGAAGCAGTCATTCCTGCCAAAGGATTCCCGACCAAGTATTGAGTGCATAACTGAACATTATTATTTGATGGTTTTTTTGTTTGTTATTAAAAAACACTTTTATTTGATTGGATGGGTGAAATATGCTAATTTATTGAGACAGGTTTTTTGGGTTATCAGGAGTTGTATGCCAAAATCATCAGTATTAAAACAATAAAAGACCTGACAAATTTCAGTTGGTGGATAATGAATCTATAATATATGAAAGTTTAATTGTAATCATTACATTATGGTAAATAATGAAATTTAACACTATATGCTAATTTTTTGAGAAGGACCTGTATATGGAATAGTGGTCTCATGTTCTTGTCCTGTGGGTGCCATCACTCAAGTTGCACCATTAACCCCTTATTTTGCTCTGTTCGGAATACTGTCTTGCATTACTGATTTTATATAATGGAATTTTAAAAAAAATTAATATATTTTTTACACTTTATGGTTGTTTGCTCCATATTCTTTGTTGTTCTGTTTACTATAGTGTCCACACAAGTACTATGGTTCCCTGAACCTTGTATCATTGCTGTTTGTGAGCCAACAATCAAATCCCAGAGCCATGCATGATGAGGAAGGATGATGTGTAACCTTCATCCAGAATCTGTGATCAGTATCTGTAGGTGGTATTTCCAGTGCAGTCACTGGGTAGAATAATTGGGATGAAAACCGATTCCAAGAATAGCTGCCTCCTACCAGTGCTGCAGACATGAACCACACATTTTCTTCTTATATAGTAGTCTTGTCTTCTGCCGTATAGATATAAATTGTAAAACAAATGGTAATGCCGACATTTCAGCACTATGTATTTGTAAGTTGGAAGTAGACATTTCCTACAAACAAAAACATACTACTGTCAAAGTTTGATGTCGAAGTTCTACTAGAGCGGGTGGGTTAAGGGGACTGTACAGATTAGACTAATGTCCACCAAACCAGCCAGTATTGCTTGGCTCTACTGACTTTTAATTGAATGGGTGGCTTCATAAGAAATGGCTATGTCTGATTATGGACTTCCGATTTCTTTTGTTTGTGGCAAAGTAAACTGCCAGAGGAGACGATCAGCGGCTCTCACATAGAGAATACAGGAGCGCTTTGTCAGAGTGAGCGCTACAGTATAGGAAGAGAAAGCTGCTGACAGAGCGGTTAGCCGAACCATTATTTAGATGACAACTGCGGTGCTATGTATCGGGGCCCCTAAAGCAACCCCAACTACCCCTACCTCCACCCCTTACACCTTACAAGACTGTCAACTGAATGAAGGTTCAAGCAGATGTTTGGCTGGCAGCTACCTCAGCCGTCACACCCATGCATAGACATACTCGCTCAGCCAAGCACATACAGGTCCTTCTCAAAAAATTAGCATATAGTGTTAAATTTCATTATTTACCATAATGTAATGATTACAATTAAACTTTCATATATTATAGATTCATTATCCACCAACTGAAATTTGTCAGGTCTTTTATTGTTTTAATACTGATGATTTTGGCATACAACTCCTGATAACCCAAAAAACCTGTCTCAATAAATTAGCATATTTCACCCATCCAATCAAATAAAAGTGTTTTTTAATAACAAACAAAAAAACCAACAAATAATAATGTTCAGTTATGCACTCAATACTTGGTCGGGAATCCTTTGGCAGAAATGACTGCTTCAATGCGGCGTGGCATGGAGGCAATCAGCCTGTGACACTGCTGAGATGTTATGGAGGCCCATGATGCTTCAATAGCGGCCTTAAGCTCATCCAGAGTGTTGGGTCTTGCGTCTCTCAACTTTTTCTTCACAATATCCCACAGATTCTCTATGGGGTTCAGGTCAGGAGAGTTGGCAGGCCAATTGAGCACAGTAATACCATGGTCAGTAAACCATTTACCAGTGGTTTTGGCACTGTGAGCAGGTGCCAGGTCGTGCTGAAAAATGAAATCTTCATCTCCATAAAGCATTTCAGCCGATGGAAGCATGAAGTGCTCCAAAATCTCCTGATAGCTAGCTGCATTGACCCTGCCCTTGATGAAACACAGTGGACCAACACCAGCAGCTGACATGGCACCCCGCACCATCACTGACTGTGGGTACTTGACACTGGACTTCAGGCATTTTGGCATTTCCTTCTCCCCAGTCTTCCTCCAGACTCTGGCACCTTGATTTCCGAATGACATGCAAAATTTGCTTTCATCAGAAAAAAATACTTGGGACCACTTAGCAACAGTCCAGTGCTGCTTCTCTGTAGCCCAGGTCAGGCGCCTCTGCCGCTGTTTATGGTTCAAAAGTGGCTTTACCTGGGGAATGCGGCACCTGTAGCCCATTTCCTGCACACGCCTGTGCACGGTGGCTCTGGATGTTTCCACACCAGACTCAATCCACTGCTTCCTCAGGTTCCCCAAGGTCTGGAATCGGTCCTTCTCCACAATCTTCCTCAGGGTCCGGTCTCCTCTTCTCGTTGTACAGCGTTTTCTGCCACATTGTTTCCTTCCAACAGACTTACCATTGAGGTGCCTTGATACAGCACTCTGGGAACAGCCTATTTGTTGAGAAATTTCTTTCTGGGTCTTACCCTCTTGCTTGAGGGTGTCAATGATGGCCTTCTTGACATCTGTCAGGTCACTAGTCTTACCCATGATGGGGGTTTTGAGTAATGAACCAGGCAGGGAGTTTATAAAAGCCTCAGGTATCTTTTGCATGTGTTTAGAGTTAATTAGTTGATTCAGAAGATTAGGGTAATAGGTCGTTTAGAGAACCTTTTCTTGATATGCTAATTTATTGAGACAGGTTTTTTGGGTTATCAGGAGTTGTATGCCAAAATCATCAGTATTAAAACAATAAAAGACCTGACAAATTTCAGTTGGTGGATAATGAATCTATAATATATGAAAGTTTAATTGTAATCATTACATTATGGTAAATAATGAAATTTAACACTATATGCTAATTTTTTGAGAAGGACCTGTATGTGTCTTCTATGAGAGAGCTGCTGCCAGACTTAAGGAGAACAAAAAGATCATCAGGAATCTAAAAGACATGTTGGATACTTAACTAAACCGATAATTATCTTCATGCACTTTAGACTGTTGGCCTATCCCATCAATATCCGTGCGATCGCCCGACATTAATGCCTATCGGGATGGCTTTAGACTTTATTTATTTTACTCACTTATATAACGCCAATAATTCCACAGCACTTTACAGACATTATTGGAACTGTCCCCATTGGGGCTCACAATCTAGATTCCCTATCGGTATGTCTTTGGGAGTATGGGAGGAAACTGGAGAACACGGCGGAAACCCATTCAAACATGGGGAGAACATACAAACTCCTTGTAGATGTTGTCCTTTGTGGGATTTGAACCCAGGACCCCAGCGTGCTAACCACTGAGCCAACTGTGCTGCTCCACAGCTTAGTTTTTGGTTTCTCAACAAACATTTTTGCACATATAAACCATAGACTTAATGGCTGGACAATTGCAAAGTCTATTGGAATTTCTTAATCATAATTGACCAAAGGCAGAACTGACAGAGAAGGAGATGAAAATGTTTGCTGAGAAACCAAAGTTTTACTATCAACTGAAAAGCCTGAAGCAACATATATGTATTAATTTTGGCTGAACCTGCTCTAGTTCAACATTAGCAATACCCTGTGCATTGATGAGGCAGTGACCCAGGAAAGTTCAAAGCAGAACGTCTCTTTAATGTTCAACTCACAAAAACACAGCACACAATATCCTTGGGATCGCAGCTGGGAACCATATCTTTGGATTACAGCCAATAAACATGCCAGTCCACCTTTCTGACCAGTTGCCGTGGGCGACTGCTCTATTGTGTACGCTGTAGAGTACCAGAACGTCAGCTGCTTTGGCTGTTTGGCTCCGCTTGCCTGTGTTACCTCACAGAGGTGGAGCGCTGTAGAGCCATCTGCTCCGTACTCCTGCAAGTACTCCACCAGACTGACACTGAACCCAAACCCTATACTGCAGGGTTTTTAATTGGAATCTGGTGTTGGGCCACATGGAACAACAAAAACCCTCACTGTCGCCCTGATCCACTCCTGTCTGGACTACTGCAAGGCTCTATTAATTGGCCTCCCCCTCACGCAACTTTCCCCTCTCCAGTCCATCCTTAATGCAGCAGCCAGGGTTGTCCATCTGGCTAATCGTTACTTGGAAGCGTCCGCTCTTCGCCAGTCATTACACTGGCTGCCCATTCATTACAGGTATTATATCACAGAACAAATAATAAAGGTGCCAACAAAAAACACAAATTCACAGCGAAGGAACACCATATACGAATAGAATAAGATACCCAATAAAACTTAACATTTAATAATTTTCTTTATAATAAAAAACACACATACCACATACAACCTAAAACCAGTATCTGCTGTTTGACACAGAGATATAAGATAAAGATACAGGGTGCTCTCAATCCCTAGGGTCCTGACTATCTGTCCCCTACCTAACTGCGGAGGTTGGCACCCTATATATCCTGCGCAATGGCGCCCCCGCTCAACGCAGGCTATCCCTAAATCGCCCTAATAGACCCTTACGTGCAAGAAAATAGAAAAAATCAAACAGCAGAACATACACTCATAAACTAATAGTTGCTAAAGATAACCATATTGCACTTGCCCAGATACTAAAGTGCAAACCATAACACTCGTTTGGCTGTTGCATAAATGATAATAAGCAACAAATTAGGGAAGCCTATATAAGCACCCTATTTTTTACCCTACCTGCCAGTGGGGGTTGGCACCCTAAAATCCTGCGCAGATGGCGCCCCCACTCCACGTAGTCTACCCCTAATAAGACCCTAGGCTACTTGTAAGGGGATAACAAAATGCTATACAAAATATACAATTAGGGGCCAAAACAATACTTTGAAATAGAAATAGTACACAATAAAGCTCAATACAGTACTCCAAACAGTGTTAATACATAAACAGAATCAAACACGTGCAATTTTCAAATACGAAATTCTCTTTAAAGTATGAAGATCTCAAATTCTCTTTAAAGTATGAAGATCTCGACGCGTTTCCCTGAAATCAGTTCATCAGGAGACATACTTAAGGTACCTTCACACATAACGATATTGTTAACGATATCGTTGCTATTTGTGACGTAGCAACGATATCGTTAATGAAATCGTTATGTGTGACAGCGACCAACGATCAGGCCCCTGCTGGGAGATCGTTGGTCGCTGAGGAAAGTCCAGAACTTTATTTCGTCGCTGGACTCCCTGGAGACATCGCTGGATCGGCGTGTGTGACACCGATCCAGCGATGTCTTCACTGGTAACCAGGGTAAACATCGGGTAACTAAGCGCAGGGCCGCGCTTAGTAACCCGATGTTTACCCTGGTTACCATGCTAAAAGTAAAAAAAAACAAACACTACATACTTACCTACAGCTGTCTGTCCTCCAGCGCTGTGCTCTGCTCTCCTCCTGTACTGTCTGGGAGCCGGAAAGCAGAGCGGTGACGTCACCGCTCTGCTTTCCGGCTCCCAGACAGTACAAGAGGAGAGCAGAGAAGCAGAGCGCAGCGCTGGAGGACAGACGGCTGTATGTAAGTATCTAGTGTTTGTTTTTTTTTACTTTTAGCATGGTAACCAGGGTAAACATCGGGTTACTAAGCGCGGCCCTGCGCTTAGTTACCCGATGTTTACCCTGGTTACCGGCATCGTTGGTCGCTGGAGAGCGGTCTGTGTGACAGCTCTCCAGCGACCAAACAGCGACGCTGCAGCGATCCGGATCGTTGTCGGTATCGCTGCAGCGTCGCTAAATGTGAAGGGGCCTTTATAGACATTTAAGAGAACTTATCTGAGTGACGATTCAGGAGGATAAGGATCACACTCTACGCCATTTACATGTGGTGGGGAACAATGTCCATCCAGTACCACAGAACTAAACCAGCCCTATGTTGCAGGCAAAGTGACCAGCTTATATAGAACAAATACCTTCTTGTTAGCTCTGATTTCCCCGCTAATTCCGGCATCAATGGTACTTCCGGGGTCATAGTTTAGCCTCACCACATCATGTGACTCGTCCCTATAGCGGACCCTCGAGCGCCTTCAAATATTACAGCGCTCTAGTCTCTCACATATGTAATGCGCTAGTGCGTTATAAGCGAGACCATACTCCCTTTACTTTGGAGCATACTACAAAAGCGCGGAACAGTAAGCCGGTGTCATCACTTCCAGGGTTATGAGCTCCTCAGTATGCGATTCACCACTGCGTTCCAAAGTGCGCAGTCGCATAAGAGCACAGCATACCGGTGTCATCACTACTGGGATTATGAACTCCTCCACATGCGATTAACCCCTACGTTCCACAATGCGCAGTCGCATAAGAGCACAGCGTACCATATGATAAAGAAAGAGATTAAGCCAGTGTACGCTGACCATATACTGAATTTGTAATGTTATAAAATAATTTCTTACGAAGAGATACATTAAGTACTCTGAAACGCGACACATCTATGCACTCCCAAGGGCGAAATTGCACCATGTAAAGAGCGCCACTCAGTGCGCAAGCGCATCCAAAGAGGAACTTTTTTTTTATAGGCTTCCCTAATTTGTTGCTTATTATCATTTATGCAACAGCCAAACGAGTGTTATGGTTTGCACTTTAGTATCTGGGCAAGTGCAATATGGTTACCTTTAGCAACTATTAGTTTATGAGTGTATGTTCTGCTGTTTGATTTTTTCTATTTTCTTGCACGTAAGGGTCTATTAGGGTGATTTAGGGATAGCCTACGTTGAGCGGGGGCGCCATTGCGCAGGATATATAGGGTGCCAACCTCCGCAGTTAGGTAGGGGACAGATAGTCAGGACCCTAGGGATTGAGAGCACCCTGTATCTTTATCTTATATCTCTGTGTCAAACAGCAGATACTGGTTTTAGGTTGTATGTGGTATGTGTGTTTTTTATTATAAAGAAAATTATTAAATGTTAAGTTTTATTGGGTATCTTATTCCATTCATTACAGGATACAATTCAAAGTACTTATTCTCACTCACAAAGCTCTCCACAGTGCGGCACCTACTTATATCTCCTCCCTCATTTCTGTCTATCGGCCTAACCGACCGCTGCGCTCTGCAAATGACTTTCGACTAACCTCTGCGCTAATCCGTACCTCCTACTCCCGACTCCAAGACTTCTCCCATGCTGCACCAATCCTCTGGAATGCTCTACCAATCCTCTGGAATGCTCTACCCCAAGATATTAGGACTATCCACAATTTACATAGTTTTAGGCGCTCGCTCAAAACACATTTGTTCAGAGCGGCCTACCACTGTCACTAATCAAACTCATTTTATGTTTCTGTGTGTGTGTAGCCCATTCACTATCCCCATCTATCCCCCACCCTCTGAAGATGGCTGGACCATCATTGTAAATACATCATTGTAAATACACACCTGTACTGCATCTCCCCCTCCTCATTGTAGATTGTAAGCTCTCACGAGCAGGGTCGTCTTATTTCGCTTTAATTATTGTATTGTTCACGTTGTTACTTACGTCTGTTGTGTTTGATACTGTTAAACCGTAAAGCGCTGCGGAATATGCTGGCGCTATATAAATGATTATTATTATTAAAACCCGGGCCAGGAATGAAACGGACTGCACCACTACAGTCCTGTAGTCTGTTTCAAAACACAAAAGCCCAGAGCAGGTTTTCTTAAATCTGCCTTGGACAATTAGTTTGCTCAAGACTAACACTTACTTTTATTCCGCATTGCAATCACAGCAATGCCTGTGACTACAATGCCCTCCCATGGCCTCAATACACCTCTGTGCACATCCTGGGGGGAACATACAGCGATCCTCACATGTAGCACCAGTCACTGCCTCACACCGAAAAATCGGCCAGCAGACTAACCTTTGGTTCATCCATACACCCATATATTGTCAAAGGGCAGAGATGAAGAAACCTTACCTGGTCTCTAATATAAGTAGACACTGAGCTATAACTGCAATCTAATGTGTGTGGGGCTTATTCACTTTTTTTTTAGCACATTATCCCCTATTTTAAAACAAGTGGAACATCCTTTAATTTCTAATCTTTGACAAACAATATAAAGCAAGTGAAGAGACTTCTTGGTCAAGCCTGACCGTAAGCGAGAAAAACTAATTAAAAATCCAATTACCGTATATTCTCAGTTTCCTAACATTTCACTCCTTGAGTTTATACATCTTTAGTATGATGTCACCTTCAGGTCAGTCCAGTGGACTCCCCTTTGCAGTGTAATTGAATTCTCTTCATCAGATGCTCACATTATCTAAGTGACCATTTTTGTTTGTCTAGTATGGGATGGTGAATTGTAGTAGGAGATAAGATGACAGGAACCACACAGCAGCAGGAGGAAGGTGAATCCTCAATGGTCTGCTCTCGCCAGATAATACTTATCAAACAGTAGATTGTGGAATCTGTTGCAACCTCCAAGCCAACTGATGCAAAATACAGTACTTGGCTGCAATTCCTATTAGTAAAGGTACCTTCACACTCAGCGACGCTGCAGCGATACCGACAAAGATGTCGATCGCTGCAGTGTCGCTGTTTGGTCGCTGGAGAGCTGTCACACAGACAGCTCTCCAGCGACCAACGATGCCGGTAACCAGGGTAAACATCGGGTTACTAAGCGCAGGGCCGCGCTTAGTAACCCGATGTTTACCCTGGTTACCATCGTAAAAGTAAAAAAAAAAAACACTACATACTTACCTTCCGCTGTCTGTCCCCGGCGCTGTGTTTTTGTACTATTTTTAACATTACTTTCTTTTACTATTGATGCCTCGCCGGGAACGGAAGATGGCGGCCGGCGCGAGCGGCTCAGCGGACAACGGAGGGTGAGTATAGCAGGTTTTTTTTTGTTTTAAATTATTTTTAACATTACATTTTTTTACTATTGAGGCCGCATAGGCAGCATCAATAGTAAAAGGTTGGGGACACACAGGGTTAATAGCAGCGGTAACTGAGTGCGTTACCCGCGGCATAACGCGGTCCGTTACCGCCGGCATTAACCCTGTGTGAGCAGTGACCGGAGGAGAGTATGCGGGCGCCGGGCACTCACTGCGGGGAGTAAGGAGTGGCCATTTTCTTCCGGACTGTGCCCGTCACTGATTGGTCGTGGCTGTTTTGCCGCGACCAATCAGCGACTTGGATTTCCTTGACAGACATAGGCCGCGACCAATGAATATCCATGACAGACAGACAGAAGGACAGAAAGACGGAAGTGTGTGTGTAAAAAATAATGAATATATATATATTATTTTTACACACACACACACACACACACACACACACACACACACACACACACACACACACACACACACTACAGACCAATAGTTTTTACACACCTTCTCATTTAAAGATTTTTCTATATTTTCATGACTATGAAAATTGTACATTCACACTGAAGGCATCAAAACTATGAATTAACACATGTGGAATTATATACTTCACAAAAAAGTGTGAAACAACTGAAAGTATGTCTTATATTCTAGGTATATATGTATATATATATATATATATTCTCTACTATATAATTGTCTAAGGGTCACTTCCGTCTGTCTGTCTGTCCTTCTGTCTGTCACGGATATTCATTGGTCACGGCCTCTGCCTGTCATGGAATCCAAGTCGCTGATTGGTCTCGCCAGCTGCCTGTCATGGCTGCCGCGACCAATCAGCGACGGCCACAGTCCGATTAGTCCTTCCCCTGCAGTCGGCACCCGCTCCATACTCCCCACAGTCACTGCTCACACAGGGTTAATGCCATCGGTAACGGACCGCGTTATGCCGCGGGTAACTCACTCCCCGTGTAACCAATTTTTTACTATTGATGCTGCCTATGCAGCGTTAATAGTAAAAACATCTAATGTTAAAAATAATAAAAAAATTTTTAAACCAAACAATTCCGATGCAGTTGAAGTTCAGACGTTCCTCTTTCGTTTGAGGGTATCCACATTAAAAATGGATTTAGGGTTTAGGAGTTTCAGCTCCTTAACATGTGCCACCCTGTTTTTAAAGGGACCAAAAGTAATTGGACATTTGACTCCAAGGCTATTTCATGGACAGGTGTGGGCAATCCCTTCGTTATGTCATTCTCAATTAAGCAGATAAAAGGCCTGGAGTTGATTTGAGGTGTGGTGCTTGCATTTGGAAGGTTTTGCTGTGAAGTAAACATGTGGTCAAAGGAACTCTCCAAGCAGGTGAAACAAGCCATCCTTAAGCTGCGAAAACAGAAAAAAAAACCATCCAAGAAATTGCTACAATATTAGGAGTGGCAAAATCTACAGTTTGGTACATCCTGAGAAAGAAAGAAAGCACTGGTGAACTCATCAATGCAAAAAGACCTGGGCGCCCGGGGAAGACAACAGTGGTGGATGATCGCAGAATAATCTCCATGGTGAAGAGAAACCCCTTCACAACAGCCAACCAAGTGAACAACACTCTCCAGGAGGTAGGCGTATCAATATCCAAATCTACCATAAAGAGAAGACTGCCTGAAAGCAGGGTTCACTGCACGGCGAAAGCCACTCATAAGCATCAAGAAGAAAAAGGATAAAAACGTCTAAAAAAGCCAGCACAGTTCTGGAAGAAATTTTTTTTGGACAAATGAAACCAAGATCAACCTCTACCAGAATAATGGAAAGAGAAAAGTATGACGAAGGCGTGGTACAGCTCATGATCCAAAGCATACCACATCATCTGTAAAACACGGCGGAGGCAGTGTGAGGCTTGGGCATGCATGGCTGCCAGTGGCACTGGGTCACTAGTGTTTATTGATGATGTGACACAGGACAGGAGCAGCTGAATGAATTCTGAGGTATTCAGAACCATACTGTGTGCTCAGATCCAGCCAAATGCAGCCAAACTGATTGGTTGTTGTTTCATACTACAGATGGACAATGACCCAAAACATAAAGCCAAAGCAACCCAGGAGTTTATTAAAGCAAAGAAGTGGAATATTCTTGAATGGCCAAGTCAGTCACCTGATCGCAACCCAATTGAGCAGCATTTCACTTGTTAAAGACTAAACTTCAAGCAGAAAGGCCCACAAACAAACAGCAACTGAAAACCACCACAGTGAAGGCCTGGCAGAGCATCAAAAAGGAGGAAACACAGCGTCTGGTGATGTCCATGAGCTCAAGACTTCAGGCAGTCATTGCCAACAAAGGGTTTTCAACCAAGTACTAGAAATGAACATTTATTTAAAATTATTGAATCTGTCCAATTACTTTTGGTCCTTTTAAAAACAGGGGGGTGGCACATGTTAAGGAGCTGAAACTCCTAAAGCCTTCATCCAATTTTAATGTGGATACCCTCAAATGAAAGCTGAAAGTCTGAACTTCAACTGCATCTGAATTGTTTTGTTTAAAATTAATCATGGTAATGTCTATAACCAAAATTACAAAAAAGGCTGTACACACACACACACACACACACACACACACACACACACACGCCTCAAAAAAAATAAAGGGAACACTTAGCCTATAACTCCAAGTAAATCAGACTTCTGTGAAATCAAACTGTCCACTTAGGAAGCAAAACTGATTGACAATCATTTTCCCAAGCTGTTGTGCAAATGGAATAGAGAACAGATGGAAATTATTGGCAATTATCAAGACCCCCTCAATAAAGGAGTGGTTCTGCAAGTGGGGACCACATCTCAGTACCAATGCTTTCTGGCTGATGGTTTGGTCACTTTAGACTGTTGGTTGTGCTTTCACACTTGTGGTAGCATGAGATGGACTCTATAACCCACACAAGTGGCTCAGGTAGTGCAGCTTATCCAGGATGGCACATCAATGCAAGCTGTCGCAAGAAGGTTTGCTGTGTGTGTCAGCGTAGTGTCCAGAGGCTGGAGGCGCTACCAGGAGACAGGCCAGTACACCAGGAGATGTGGAGGGGGCCGTAGGAGGGCAGCAGCAGGACCGCTACCTCAGCAGCAGGACCGCTACCTCAGCCTTTGTGCAAGGAGGTGCACTGATAGAGCCATGCAAAATGACCTCCTGCAGGCCACAAATGTGCATGTGTCGGCACACATGGTTAGAAACCGACTCCATGAGGATGGCCTGAGTGCCCAACGTCCACAGATGGGGGGGTTGTGCTCACAGTCCAAAACCATACAGGACGCTTGGCATTTGCCACAGAACACCAGGATTGGAAAATTCGCCACTGGCGCTCTGTGCTCTTCACAGATGAAAGCAGGTTCACAGTGAGCATATGTGACAGATGTGACAGTCTGGAGATGCCGTAGAGAGCAATCTGCTGCCTGCAACATCCTTCAGCATGACCAGTCTGGCAGTGGGTTGGTTGGATGGTGGCATTTCTTTGGAGGGCCGCACAGCCCTCCATGTGCTCGCCAGATGTAGCCTGACTGCCATTAGGTACCGAGAGGAGATCCTCAGACCCCTTGTGAGACCATATGCTGGTGCGGTTGGTCCTGGGTTCCTACTAATGCAGGACAATGCCACAACTAATGTGGCTGGAGTGTGTTAGCAGTTCCTGCAAGATGAAGGCATTTAAGCTATGGACTGGCCTGCCCTTTCCCCAGATCTGAATCTGATTGAACACATCTGGGACATCATGTCTCGCACCATCCACTGTCACGTTGCACCACAGTCTGTCCAGGAGTTGGCGGATGCTTTAGTCGAGGTCTGGGAGGAGATCCCTCAGGAGAACATCCGCCACCTCATCAGTAGCATGCCCAGGCATTGTATGGAGGTCATACAGGCATGTGGAGGCCACACAACTACTGAGCATCACTTCCTTGTTTTGAGGCATTTCCACTGAAGTTGGATCAGCCTGTAATTTGATTTTCCACTGTGATTTTGAGTATCGTTCCAAATCCAGGCCTCCATTGGTTAATAAATTATTGATTTCCACTGATGATTTTTGTGATTTTGTTGTCAGTACATTCAGCTTTGTACAGAACAAAGTATTCAATGAGAATATTTCATTCATTTAGATCTAGGATGTTTCATTTGAGTGTTCCCTTTATTTTTTTGAGCAATATCTATCTATCTATCTATCTATCTATCTATCTATCTATCTATCTATCTATCTATCTATCTATCTATCTATCTCTATATATATATATATATATATATAAATTGTCTAAGGGGTACTTCTGCCTTTCTGTCGGCAACTTCCGTAACGGAAATCCCGCGTCGCTGATTGGTCTCGCCAACTGCCTGTCATGCCTGCCGCGACCAATCAGCTACAGGCACAGTCCAATTAGTCCCTCCTCTACTCCCCTGCAGTCAGTGCCCGAAACCCGCTCCGTAATCCCCTCCAGTCACCCCTCACACAGGGTTAATGCCAGCGGTAACGGGCCGCGGGTACCGCACTCTGTTACCGCTGCTATTAACCCTGTGTGTCCCCAACTTTTTTACTATTGATGCTGCTTGTGCAGCATCAATAGTAAAAACATGTAATGTTAAAAATAATAAAAAAACAAAAAACCTGCTATTCTCACCTTCCGTAGTCCGACGATGCGCTCGCGCCGGCCGCCATCTTCTGTTCCCAGAGATGCATTGTGAAATTGCCCAGAAGACTTAGCGGTCTCACTAAATCATCTGGGTAATTTCGCAATGCATCTTGGGAACGGAAGATGGCGGCAGCCGCATGCGCATCGCCAGTGTTTCGCTGGATCCCAGGGGGTGAGTATAATAACTATTTTTTATTTTAATTATTTTTTTAACAGGGATATGGTGCCCACACTGCTAAATACTACGTGTGCAGTGTTATATACCGCGTGACTTCTGTATACTACATGGGCAATGTTTTGTACTCCGTGGGCTGTGTTTATATACTGCGTCGCCTGTGTTATATACTACGTGGCTGCTATATACTGCATGGGCTGTGTTTTATAGTACGTGGGCTGTGTTATATACTGCGTGGCCTGTGTTATATAGTACGTCGCCTGTGTTATATACTGCGTGGCTGCTATATACTGCGTGGGCTGTGTTATATAGTATGTGGGCTGTGTTATATACTGTTTGGGCTGTGTTATATATATTGCGTGGCCAGTATTAAAGCATCGGGTATTCTACAATATGTATGTATGTATGTATGTATGTTTATAGCATCCACATAGTATATAGCACAGGCGATGTAGTATTTGCTATATACTACGTGGCCTCTGCTATATACTATGTGGCTGCTATATACATACATACATATTCTAGAATACCCGATGCGTTAGAATTGCCCCTTCCTGGTATACATATCCCTCCATTGTCCTCTACAGGTCCCCGTGTCCTGGGTCCATACTGGTTTATAGGTCTTCCATCATGCTGCTGTTCTTTAATGCATTAAAAAACTCTGGAAGATTCTACTCTTCTTCCTACTCCCCCACGACGTACGGAGTTCTGTTATTTAGCTGGTGCAGAAGCCAGCCGCTGACTTGAGCATACAAGCGACGGGCAGCACATGATGTCACTGCCATGCGCATCTAGTGACTTGCTGAGTCTGAGCTGACACCCTTTATTTTCTGCGCAATAAACAAGTTGCTTGTTCCCCTTAAAATTGCAATTAAAAAAATCACTGCATCTGTTAATTAGGGTATTAGGAGAGACCAAGCCTTCTTTTTTTTTTTTTTTCTCATTTCTTAAAGCATTAGAATAAATCATTGTCAGGGCTCATACAGACAGATGTCTGTGAAACTCTGAGCATGGACCCCGAGCACGGACTGTTTGTGGGTCTCGCAACTTGATCTGGACCGCCTCATAAATGCCTATGAAACTGTCAAGTTAAGGTCAGGAGACCTGTGGACAGACCATGATGCATTGTGATCCTTGCTCAGACCGAGATCCACAGTAGACTTCATGAGTGGCTGCTGCGCTGTTGATGTGACATCCATAGTGGTAGCAACAAAGGCCGCTCCCTGCACTGTACCCAGGGAGGGAGAGTAAAGCAGAGTCCATTTGGTTTTTAAAATTAAACTGCACCTTGGAACAAGGGTTTTTGGAAAATGGAAAACACCTTAGGATAGGTGCACATGTTCAGTAATTGTCAGCGCTTTGGACGCAGCACAAGTCGGCTGTGTCCAAAGAGCTGCTGGCTATTGAACCGTGCAGATTCAGTCTGTCCAATGCATTGCATGGGTAAGATTTATCTTGCTGAGGCTCACGTCTCCGGAAGAGAAATTCATAGCTGCGGTCTGGAAAGACGCGCTGCGTGTTTGTCTCCATTGGTGATCCGTTGGCGCTCTTGCACGCATAGTGGGTATGGGATTTCTTGAAATCCCATCCACTATGCTGTAACAGCTGGTAGCTGCGCAAGTACGCATCGTCCAATGCGCAGCGTTTGCTGACTGTGTGCACCTACCCTTAATGTTTTCTTACAATGCCTTGCACCCAGTCCCTCCACCTCATGTGAAATCAGATATTCGTTACATCTAGTGATGGTCACATTATCATTCTCTCATAGGTACTTCTATAATCCCGTAATCTGGGATCATCGGTTGTGCATTCATTCATGTACACAAGCGCAACTACATTTTATCAATGCAAGTCTATCTTATGGGGGGAAAAAAAGAAAGACCTGTTAGCATTCTTTGAAAATAACGATCCATGTCCGGTCTAGATTATTTGGCAGGAACAGGTTAGAGGTTTCAGATCTAGGAGCCACCTTACATCTTTATCTTTTTCTACCATTTGTGACCATAGTACAAACTAGCAGAAGATTGGTATGAAATCCATCATAACATCTGCTGTATGAACCTATATTTGTTTAACGTCTTCTTTACCATACTCCTTTGTTAGAACCGGTGAAAATTCTACTTCGAGGACAGGCTGTCATATTTTTTGGTATAAAGCATTGCTGAATGTAGATTGATGCAAGGAATTTCTTGGCCCGAGACACAGATGACCTATATAGGATGATGGGGAAAAGCGGGATGAAAACATTGAGGTCTGTGGGGCCTCCTTGTGATACAAGTAACCTCCGCAGTGGGAGATCCACATAGTTCTATACCCGAGCTATATAGAATTACACTGTGATTATTACAATTGACCGTTTAAAGAACATACATGGACCATATTATTCATACAGTGAGTATTGTCTCCCAAAGGAATCCCGCATTCACTTACAAAGTGGATATTGAGCTCTACCACAAGTTGATCTTTGTCCTTTTTAGCTTTGAGCTGTGGATGCGGAATGATTGTGAGTAATGTTCTATTTGTACTAGATTGAGTTAGCACAAGGAGGGAACATATTAGCAGATATGTATCACTACCAAGTAAATCAGCTTTTCCATGAACATGCTGGATCTTATCTGAGATTCGAGAAGTTACATCTTGCTGAAGCTCGGTGACGGTGACAATACAGCTTGAGTAATAAAAAAAAGTCTCGTTCCAATGAACTTCGTAAAACTATGGATGCATAACGATGCAATAAAGCATGTTCCATAGAAGGCAACTGAG
Organism: Ranitomeya imitator; assembly: GCF_032444005.1. Taxonomy (NCBI): domain Eukaryota; kingdom Metazoa; phylum Chordata; class Amphibia; order Anura; family Dendrobatidae; genus Ranitomeya; species Ranitomeya imitator. The sequence continues at coordinate 118,719,586 of NC_091282.1, read as the reverse complement.
AATGTGACTATGGCCGGGGTCACACTTGCGAGTTCAATGCGAGAAACTCGCATGAAGTCCTGGCAGTGCCACCACACTCGGGACCGGAGTGTCCTGCTGCATAGAAATACATGCAGCCACAAACTCCGGTCCCAAGTGCCGGAGGCAGGGCCGGGACTCGATGCGAGAGACCTGCATGAGTTTCTTGCATTGAACTCGCAAGTGTGACCCCGGCCTTAAGGACATGATCCACTTAGATTATACTCACCACACAGACGGCCTGACTGGCAGAAGATTCATAGAGGCGGTTTTAAAGAAATATTAAACCTCAGTGTTTTTTACCCTTTTAAAAAGGAACAAAAATGGCTTGTAAAATGCAATAACGTTCTGTGTGTGAATTTTTTAGCGGGCTGCAGCAAGACGCCCATTTTTTTTTTTTTTTTTTTTTTTGCTGGCGATTTTACCTGAATGTATCTATAGAGTATGTATTTTTTTCTTCTTTTTGTGTGTTGTTGCATCTTATAGTGCAGTTATCATAGTGACCATTTTCCCAGCAATGTTCTCTAAAGTACTTGATAAAAAGTCAAGAATGTATCTAAAGATTGTAAATGTCTTATTAAAGGGGTAGCCTGGTCCAAATCAGTAATTCTGCAGTCGCTCTGTGTGACTGCAGACGTATAAAGCCTCCCATCGTACATACTGCACTCTGAGAGTTTTTGACGGTTTTTGTGCTTGGGCTGGAGGGTATGTATGTATGTATGTGTAATGTAGGTGTATGAATGCAATGCACAGAGGCACAAGGCGGAAACAGGGATCATTTATAGTTCTATTGATATACAGTGATTTAAAATAATGCTAAACAATTAGTGTTCGTAGCTAGGCAGATTAAAGATAAATAAAGATAACAATAAACTTGGAAAAGCAAATTAAGTCTTTTTATCTAACATCAATGTTCTGTTCACAATGGTGGTGCGCCCAGTCGTGTGAGCTACCACGCAAGTTCTCTCTCTGCAAATCTGACCCTAGCGTGGGTCACCGCGTTGTCCCACTAGGCCGCAAGTCTCTTTCTGACCTAGTCTATCAAAGCCCGTTGAGCCTCCCACGCACCAACCGGCCCTCTCCCAGCCTGAGGTCCTATTCCCAGCCAACCCCGATACTGTAGAGCAGGGTTCCCCAACTCCAGTCCTCAAGGCCCACCAACATGTCATGTTTTCAGGATTTCCTTAATCTTGCCCAGGTAATAATTGCATCACCTGTGCAATGCAAAGGAAATCCTGAAAACATGACCTGTTGGTGGACTGGAGTTGGGGACCCCTGCTGTAGAGGATAACTGAAAGTGACGGCCCTGCTCACACACATTGTCCTTTCACAGGCGCGTCTCGCTTGTTGCAATCTCCTCAGAGATCTTCTCGTCTTGACCGTTGACTGAAGTCTCTCTTAGGATTTGAACAGAGTGCACTAGGTCTTGACTCTTGGCGGGCGACACCTGGTCTCTTAAGTTTTACTCATGTGGGGCATGAATCCTGGTGCCGACTAGCGCAGATGGAACTCTGAGTCCTCCGGGGCGGAATCCAGGCGTAGACTTTCCGCTGAGGTCTGTTACACTGGGCGCAGCGACACCCCTGGAGAGTGTCTGCTCCACTCTCTCTTCTCTGGCACCAATTCTGCCTGCACAGGGCTTTAATATCAAGGAAGTCCTTCCTGTCAATCACCTAATCGGGCCCAGCACACAAAATTGCAAATCCTCCATCACAATTTGGCTCTGCTTTATTTCGCCCTGGTCAGCAGCTGGCAGTCTCTCCTCATTAATGGCACATCCAGCAAGGGTTTGTAAGGAGGTAAAGCACAAGAAGAGTCCGGGAGCGGTTACCTTCTCGGCTCTGTGCCCAGAACCATAGAGCTGTGCTACAGGTTCCCCAGGGGGCAGACTTAGACTGGGACAGGAAGGAAGCCGGGCAGAGAGCGGTAAAGGCGCGCACGCAAGGGACAGAGCAGCGTGAGCAGCGGTCAGTAGGGTGCAGCTGCGCTCGGGGAGAGAGAGAGAGTTCGTGGTCAGAGGACAAATACAGGGAGATTGCCCAGAAAGACTGCATCTTGTGAGTACATGAAAGCGGACTCTGCTGTGACTGGAGAGGGGTGCTTTGAGACCCGTGTAGAGACATTGGCCTGTGTAGAGACTGCAACCCCCTGGTACCCACGGTATCAGTGCAGAGCCCCTGATTCCTGGTGAGAGACTTAATAATAGACTGACCATCGTTTTCCCGGGATAGGCTGTGCTGTAAAAGCTAAAGACTCAGAGCCTGTGCATATCACATTAACTCCCGAAACCCCAGGCAGCCGTCTCCTAGAGACTACTCAGCCCACGGACAACAGAGGGACGACAACTGCTGCTGTTTCTCGGTGCCTACGTTGGAGAAGACGACCCTTCAAGCAAGTCCTCATCAGACTGATAAGTGTTCTTTTCTCAAGAAATCCTGCTTACTTCTGTTACTGTTTGACTCCCATATTTTTGCACTGTTTTATTGCTAGTTATATTACATTGCTTCCTCCCTGCGAGTAGAACTTGATTCCTGTTATTAAACCTCTCAACTGTTGGTCTGTCTGTTCCGTGGTGACATACTCAGTACCTGCATACTATAACATTTGGCGTAGTTGGCAGGATGTCACACAGTAGTGCGGACAGGGCAGACCAAGCAGCTGGGGAAGTTCCCAGGTCTAGCATTTCCCTGGGAGCCATGTTGAATAATTTGCCAAGGTTCACTGGGAACAATGTAATGCTGTGGAGTTGGACGGAGCGTATCCGGGGAATGATGCGGATGCATCCCATGACACCAGCCCTGGAGGCAGAAATTGCATTGATGGCCCTGGAGGGGGAGGCGCGGGATTCTGTTATGCATACGTCCCCCCGGGAGAGAGATACCCTGGACAAAGTGCTGCGCATACTTGAGGAGATGCATGGGGACCCCACTGACGTAGGGGAACTTCGCATGCGACTGTTTCACCGGGTACAATGGGAGGGGGAGACCGTGAGCCAATTCATGAACGCCCTACAAGAACTTCACACTGCTATCAGACGAAAGGACGGTGTAGGGGTTGGGTCAGTTGATGTGGTGCTCAGAGATCAGCTGGTGATGGGACTGCGTGATGCAATGATGAAACGGGCACTGCGAGAGCGCATGCAAGTAAAGCCACACATGACTTTCTCTGAGGTTGGCAGTGAGGCGCGTGTGTGAGAACATGAACAGGGCGTGACGGGGCTGGTGGGAAGGGTGCAGAGCGGGGAGGTAACCACCACCGCAGACAATATCCCCAGTGAGTGGAAGACCTGAGAATGGAGATTATATTTTTATATATATATTTTTGCACTGTTTTATTGCTAGTTATATTCCATTGCTTCATCCCTGCGAGGAGAACCTGATTCCTGTTATTAAACCCCTCAACTGTTGTTCTGTCTGTTCCGTGGTGACATACACAGTATCTGCATACTATTCCATGCTCATCAGGGATTTCAGTGCTTCTTGTCACATATGCGTTATACATACTCATGGCCAGCACCGGTTTCGTGGGCATGGCTTCGTTTCATACACTTGTATTGACTAGCGACTCAGCTGTCCAGTAGGTGTGGCCGACTAGATGGCGTGGCCTCACTCCATTCAAGTGTATGGCGTGAGGCTGCGCCCACTGGACGGGCTTTGTCTGGAGTATGCATAAGGCCGGTGTCACACTTGCAACTACAACGCCTCAATACCCGGCACTACCGCCGACGGCTCGGACCGGAGCGTTCAGCTGCATAGAAATACATGTAGCTGCACAGTTCTTTCCCGAGTGCCGGGTATTGAGGCGAGAGACTCCCGTGAGTTTCTTGCAGTGCAGTTACAAGTGTGACACCGGCCTAACCCATACATACCCTCCAGCCCAGCTCAGAAACCAGCGAATCCTCACAGCATTTAGTGGGTGCCCTGCGGGGATTCATAAGTCTGTAGAGTGACTGCACACTTATCGATTTGGACCAGACAACCCGTTTTAAAGGAGTTGCCCTGCCAATATTTTACAAAAAACAATTGCTATACAAGAAGTAATTCTCAACTTAAAAATTAAGTGCTTCATTTTTAATATTCCAGGGTGTCTCTGTCTGTGTCCTTCATGCATGAGCGATTTGGCTGATGTAGTTCTTCCTGATGTAGGCAGGCTGGGGCTACACTGTGACTTTGGAAATATATGCCTCTGCTATATCACAGCATAGCACAAGTGAATGGGGTCACATTGTGACCCACTACGTACTGTGACTGCGACATACATGTTGCAAATAATTCAAGTAGCTTCAACGTTTTTTGTGACTGGGGCAGGCTTTCTTTGGCCCACTGGGGAACAGGTGAATTACCCAGTAGACCACTTTGCAAGAGTGAGCTCCCCACCACCCTATGTGAGCATTAGTTGCCACAATACAATTGATTTACTATATACAAAGACAGCAGCTTATCAATCAAATTTCAAGCTACCCAATTTATTGTTAAATAGAAGCACAATCCCGTTTGTGAATAAGGATAATGGAATATTTCCACGTAGGTGAACAGTATGCCCACAGGGCATGACAGACTGGAACTGCTTGTAGGTCTCAATGAAATCTCATTCACATGCATTATGCAGCGATTGATCTTAAGGCAAGCAACCTGTATTGCGGCCAGAATCACCATGTAGCCCCAGCCTAAGTAGCATGTGGCCTCTGCAGTCACCTCAGTGGTGTTGAGACATCAACAATACAGGCCATGATTAGCTACCATCGTCTCATGTCTGTGTCGGCACATTGTAGGAGCAGGAGCTCAGTTGTCAGTAAAGCATTTCTACAGTCCTGATTAACAAAACTACTGATGCAGAAATACATCTGGTTCAGATATATTACTGCATAACCAGAAAACATGAAAATGAAGTATCACCTGGTGTTAAGTTTTGAAAAACTTGGCAGAAGTGTTTTTTTGCCTGTTCTTAATTGGATACAGTTAGGGCTGAGACTTTAAAGGGGTTGTCTGGGACTTTAATATATTGATGACATATCCTGTCTGATCAGTGGGCATGGAACACCTGGCACGCCCGCCGATAAGATGTTTCCGGTGCTTGCCAGAATTTCTCGGTTATGGAGCTGCACCTAACCATTGTAGGAATAGTGATTTATTTGACTAGGTGGCGGATGTTCCAGTATACTGTGCTATTTTTTAAAATTATCTCTTTATTCAACACAAGTACAAAATTACATGGAGTTAATGTAGCAAAATCACAAAATCGTAACTGTAAAACCAACATCAATAAGTATAATCATTAAAGTCACTACTTGATTTAGATGGGGAAAGATGCCAACACACACCTGATCTACTGTTCATGTATAGAGTTCATGATTCTCTCCTGATTCTTAATCCCAAGTGGTGTCCTGTAGAATAGTCACTCATACTAATACGGGATTAAATAAATGTTGTTCACAAGCACTTGCATGAGGGGTGGTCTGCTGTGCGTGGTTATCCCCAAGCGCCCCAACGCGCGTTTCGTCCCTTCGTCATTAAGCGAACGCTAGAGTGACTATTCTACAGGACACCACTTGGGATTAAGAATCAGAATAGAATCGTGCACTCTATACATGAGTAGTAGATCAGGTGTGTGTTGGCATATTTCCCATCTAAATCAAGTAGTGACCTTAATGATTATACTTATTGATGTTTGATTTACAGTTATGATTTTGTGATTTTGCTACATTACCTCCATGAAGTTGTGTTTGAATAAAAAGAGAATTTTAAAAAAATAGCACAGTATACTGGATACTGGATCTTTCTCATGTGTGTTTTCTGACATTGTCAGTTTTATGTGCTTTGACTTAAGGGGATTTTTGTGATGAGTTTAGGTGGCGGATGTGCAGTACCCGGCGTTGGCCACTGTGCAGTCGACAGAGCTCCACAACTGAGAACTTTCTACCAACACCAGGAACAGCTGATCGGTGAGGGTGCCAGGTATCACAGGTAATGATAGGCCATTAACGATAAAGTTCGGAACAACTCATTTTACATTGCAAGAACGAATAAAATGGTCAACCAGTATGCCCATTTTTTCTGTAAGCGACATTTGCACCAAGGATATTGCTATAGAGGATGCAGAGGTAGCAGTTACACCTGTATTAGAAATGGCTTCTAATATTCATCATTTAGCAAGACCTTTATTTTTCAACTCCATCTTGTTACTGTAATTAAATATGTTCCAGATTTACTTTCCTAATAACCTCTTCCCTGACCTGTTCCTCTTAGGGAAAAGCAAAGCAGATTGAATTACTGTACTTTCTGTTGCTTTTTTCTGTTTGCTAATAGACTGTATACTGATAGCTGGTACTTCGTGAAGGCTGTACCTTCACCTTAGGTGTTGACTCCACTCTCACATAATTACCGTGTAGCCTCTGAGGTCAACAGACTCACTCAGTAGATCCTTCTGTTAATGAGAAAAGCTGCAATAATTGAAGTACCCACTTATTACTGTCTAAAAATGGCCGATAAATAACGAACATCGAGTGTGGCAAGAAAATCAGCATGCAAAACATGCTCAGCCGTTTCCATGGCAATCCTAATAGGCTGGTCTAGACCTCCGCTGGCGAGCCATTCTCATACGTCTGTGCACTGTTTGAGCAGAGCCCCAAGTTCACGCTTAGGAGTATTTGGAAACTTTCTCAGTTTTCATCCAGCAATTGTGTGCAGAAAAGCAGTGATGGGTGTACACGCATTATGTGAATGCTCATCTTGTGGTGTTGGGGGCAATTTTCACACTTTACCTTCCTGTAACATTCAGTTCTTTTCTCATGCTGTACATCTGATATTTCTGTGCACTGACTCCTGCACTGTCTCCTGATGGAATTTCATCTCTTTAAACTGCTTATCGCCTCATAATTCACTTGTGCACTTGTGTATAATCTGTTTATCAAGTGGGTTTCTTAAAATGGCCGTTGGCATGAGATTTTTGTTGCCAAGTCCTGGTGACTTCAGTGCCATTTATGAACAGTCTCATGTATGTGGTGCCGGTCTCAATGTCTTTCAACCTCTTCCTTTGGGAGAAATATACAGCTCTGGCAAAAATTAAGAGACCGCTGCAAAATGTTCAGTTTGTCTGATTTTTCTCTTTTTAGGTATATTTTTGAGTAAAATGTGAATTGTTCATTTATTCTATAAACTTCTGAGAACATGTCTCCGGATTTCCAAGCAATAAACTTTGTATTTTTTTCTGACCAAGAAAAATGGTCAAAAAAAAACAACAGACCTCAAATAATGCAAAGAAAACTAGTTCATAATCATTTAGATACATAGAAACAACAATAATAATGTTTTAACTCAGGAAGAGTTCAGAAATCAATATTTTGTGGAATAACCATGATTTTTAATCACAGCTTTCATGCGTCTTGCCATGCTTTCCACCAGTCTTTCACACTGCTCCTGGCTCAAAAATGTAAGCAGTTCTTCTTTGTTTGATGGCTTGTGACTATCCATCATCTTCTTGATTACATTCCAGAGGTTTTCAATGGGGTTCAGGTCTGGAGATTGGGCTGCCCATGACAGGGTTTTGATGTGGTGGTCTCTTAATTTTTGCCAGAGCTGTATATCAGATGTGGGTTTTGTATGCCCAACTCATTGTCCTTCTGTTAAGGTGCACTTTCAGTGACTGATCAGAAATGCGCGATCCCTTCCTGATTATCAGCCTGTCTAAACATGTCACGGACTCCTCATGCAAAATGCTTGTTCATTGGGTGAAGTGATTTTTGAAGAAGGTGTCCACTACGTTAGCATTGATGACCTATGCTTAGGATAAGTAACCAATGTCTGATCGGTCGGTTAGACATTTGGCACCCCCGCCAGCTGGAAGTACTCACTTGAGGAGCTGCTCTATTTTCTGATAGTGGCTGCCGGAGGGTACTGTACATCCACCTCCTATTTAAATAGATGGAGGATGTGTGGTACTAGGCCTTGTCCACTATCCGAAGATGACCGGTTGTTCCACAAATAAGTACTTCCGACCAGTCGCTGCTGACACCAATAACAGCTGATAAGCAGGGGTGCCAGATGTCTGACCCCAACCGATCAGACATTGGGGACTGATCCCAATGATGGGTCATCATTAGTGCTAAAGTAGTGAACTACTTCATTAAGTGTGCTTAAAAATCATCTCTCTAGGCAGCACATTGTCTTGTGTAAATGTGCTGCCATGTCTATCCACACAGAACGATCATATTAATGATCGTTCTGTGCACATGTGTAGTGTAAACAGGCAATTAAATTAACACTAATCTGCTCAAATGTAGTTCACACATTCTTTAAAAAAAAATAAAAGAAAAAGTAGAGCAGAATGGTCCCCTGCATTGCTGCTGGTTCTATGTTTCTTAAATCCCTCACAGCGCCACCAATTATTGTCAACAGTAGTGACGAAACTTAGCCAGTTATTGCCTGCAGCTAGTCATGTATCATGGCACATCATCGCTGCATCCCAAAGGAAAGCCCAGCTGGGGACCGGACCAGATTTTAAAGGGAGTATTGGAAAATTGTATTGGGAAGTCGTAGTGGAAAGTATCACTTTTTATGTAACAGTAACTGCTTTTTTTTTTCTTCTTTTTCTAAAGCAAACATTTTTCAGATTTTATATTTAATGCATAGAAAGTGCAGTAAAAGGAAAGGGCAAATGGCAGTGAAGACAAGCGGGGCTATAGAAGGAGATACAATATGGTAGGTAATTGGACTTGCCCTTTGAAATGTATTTTCTGACATATAAGACGACTGGGCATATAAGACGACCTCCAACTTTTCCAGTTAAAATATAGAGTTTGGGATATACTCGCCGTAAAAGACTACCCCTCTTCCAATGTACATACAGTAAAAATTAAAAAACATCAGAGCTTTGATTTCAATATGGTAATTTTAATTCAAATGCTTATGATGTTCAGGTACTAAGCAGGAAAACTGTTACTTATAAACATAAGGCTGTTTATCAGCAAACATATATAATAAAACATTGCAAGTGGATTAAACTTTTCCTAATTCACTCTAAAGTTGAAAGGAAGGATAAGACAATAAACCAATGGGAACTGCCATGCTGTTTGTTTTCTAAGGCTTCTTTCACATTTCCATCTTTTGCAGTCCGTCGCAATGCGTCGTTTTGTGCAAAAACGCATCCTGCAAAGTTGCCCGCAGGATGCGTTTTTTGCACATAGACTTGCATTACCGACGCATCCCGACGTATGGACACACGTTCCATACGTCGTGCACTGGATGCGTCGGTATTTGGCGGACCGTCGTAGCGAAAAAACGTTCAAGGGAACGTTTTTTCGTACGTCAGATCCTGCATTTCCTACCGTGCATGCGTGGCCAGAACTCCGCCCCTCCTCCCCAGGACTTTAGAATGGGCAGCGGATGCGTTGAAAAACTGCATCCGCTGCCCACGTTGTGCCGAATTTTCACAACGTCCGTCGGTACGTCGCGCTGATGCTTGGAGACAGTCGCGTACGGATGGAAATGTGAAAGAAGCCTAAGCTGTCAAACAAACTGGAACTGATAATGATAGGAGGAAGATAACAAACAATAGAGAGAGAGCAAGTCCTGGGCAAGTCCCTGGCGAGTTGGCAACACCCATCATAACTGCAAGCTACAGAATTTTTACAGGTTTTGCTAGCGTGAGTTTCCCTTTAAAAGCCGTCAAAATCCTCCTGTTCATCATCTGATATCATAAGTAGATCAATGACGTCTTGTGATACATTTGTAAAGCAGCCATCATATGGATCGAATTCCGTATCAGATGGTGTGGTCTCGGCTTCGGCTTCCTCTTCATCTTGCCACAAGTAGTCGTCTTCCATACCATGCAATGAATTTGATATGCCACACTTCTTGAAAGACTTGATTACTGTTTCTGCATCAATAGCATTCCAGGCTTTTATGACAAACATGTACTAAACATCCAACTGTGGAGCACGCATGTTTCCTTCTTTTGTGAATGACTTTTCACCGCTAACCATTCATTCATTCCTCTGTTCTCGAAGGCGATCTTTAAATGGCTTGTTTAGGCACACATCCAGTGGCTGTACCAACGATGTCAATCCTGCAGGAATAACTGCAGCATGTGTGTTTAGTCTTGCAAGCCTTTGCTTGGTCCTGGGAGTTGAATGAGCCCTGAATATATCCCATAGACTACATTTTTTAATAAGTCCACGGTGGTCTCCTGCTCCATACATTATCAAGCCATAGCTTTACCCCTTCCTCATCCATCCAGCCTTTTTCATTCACATGTACAAAACAACCAACAGGGAACTTGAGTTTTGGCATTGGTTTTTTCTTTTAAAAATAATCATTGGTCTCAGTTTGGCGCCATCAGCTGTGCATCCTAATTCTATTGTAAAACTGGACTTCTCATGCCCCGTTGTTTTAATAAAAATTGTATTTTCACCTTTTTGATGGACTGTTTTATTTCCAACTATACAGTGCCTTGTGAAAGTATTCGACCCCCTGGAACTTTTCAACCTTTTCCCACATATCATGCTTCAAACATAAAGATACCAAATGTAAATTTTTGGTGAAGAATCAACAAGTGGAACACAATTGTAAAGTTGAATGAAATTTATTGGTTATTTTAAATTTTTGTGGAAATTCAAAAACTGAAAACTGCGGTGTGCAATACTGTTTGGCCCCTTTACTTTCAGTGCAGCAAACTCACTCCAGAAGTTTGTGTATCTCTGAATATTCCAATGTTGTCCTAAATGCCTAAAGATGATTATTATTTATTATTATAGCACCATTTAGTCCATGGCGCTTTACATGTGAGGAGGGGTATACATAATAAAAACAGGTACAATAATCTTGAACAATACAAGTCACAACTGGTACAGGAGGAGTGAGGACCCTGCCCACGAGGGCTCACAATCTACAAGGATGATAAATATAATCCACCTGTGTGTAATCAAGTCTCAACAGGCAGGTCCATTATACTGTTGTGGAGAAGTTTAAAGCCGGATTTGGATACAAAATAATTTCCAAAACTTTAAACATCCCATGGAGCCCTGTGCAAGCGATCATATTGAAATGGAAGGTGAATCATAGCACTGCAAGTCTCTCAAGACCCGGCCGTCCCTCTAAACTTTCATCTCAAACAAGAAGACGACTGATCAGAGATGCAGCCAAGAGGCCCATGATCACTCTGGATGAACTGCAGATATCTACAGCTGAGGTGGAACAGTCTGTCCATAGGACGACAATCAGTCATACAGTGCACAAATCTGGCCTTTAAGGAAGAGTGGCAACATGAAAGCCATTTCTCAAAGATATCCATAAAAAGTTTGCAACAAGCCACCAGGGAGACATCAAACAGAAGGTGCTCTGGTCAGATGAAACCAAAATCAAACTTTTTGGCAACAATGCCAAACGATATGTTTGGCGTAAAGGCAACACAGCTCATCACCCTGAACACACCATCCCCACTGTCAAACATGGTGGTGACAGCATCAGGGTTTGGGCCTGCTTTTCTTCAGCAGGGACAGTGAAGATGGTTAAAATTGATGGGAAGATGGATGGAGCCAAATACAGGACCATTCTTGAAGAAAACCTGTTGGAGCCTGCAAAAGACCTGAGACTGGGACAGAGATCTTCCAACAAGACAATGATGATAGACATATCCAGGTGTTAGAATGGCCAAGTCAAAGTCCAGAACTCAATCCAATCAAGAATCTGTGGAAAGAGCTGAAAACTGCTGTTCACAAACAATCTCCATCAAACCTCACTGAGCTCGAGCTGTTTGCCAAGGAAGAATGGGCAACAATTTCAGTCTCTCGATGTATAAAACTGATAGAGACATACCCCAAGCGACTTGCAGCTGTAATCACAGCAAAAGGTGGCGCAACAAAGTATTAAGTTAAAGGGGCCGAATAATATTGCACGCCCCACTTTTCAGTTTTTTAATTTCCACAAAAACTTAAAATAACCAATAAATTTCGTTCAACTTCACAACTGTGTTCTACTTATTGTTGATTCTTCACTAAAAATTTACATTTGGTATCTTTATGTTTGAAGCATGATATGTGGGAAAAGGTTGAAAAGTTCCAGGGGGCCGAATACTTTCGCAAGGCACTACAACCTTCATTGGAGTTTCATCCATATTTCCAATACTACTTAACGGATAGCATCAAAAAAGTAACTCCGGCACACCCTAAAAGTCAATTCAATTCACACGTGAATTTATTAGAAATTTCAATAATGTTCTTCATCCAAGGACTATAAATTTAAACCGCATACGTAGTGGAAAAAAGAGACAATAATACTCTTCAAGTAGTAACTTCACAGGTAATTATTTCAACGTTTCGGCTTGTGAGCCTTTTTCAAGAGAAACCTGTACATGTATCAGTGGTAGGAATCCGGGTGCATCAGGTTCGTAGTGTGGTGCACTACGTAGTGCGGTGTAAGGTGACATTAACCAGGCTTAATGTCACCTTACAATAGCAAGGTGACATTAACCCTTTATTACCCCATATCCCACCGCTACAGGGGAGTGAGAAGAAAGAGGCTAAGTGCCAGAATAGGCGCATCTTACAGATGTGCCTTTTCTGGGGTGGCTGGATGCACATGTTTTTAGCCAGGGGGGTTCTATAACCATGGACCCTCTCTAGGCTATTAATATCTGCCCTCAGTCACTGGCTTTCCCACTCTGGCAGAGAAAATTGCGCGGGAGCCCACGCCAGTTTTTTTCCGTGATTTAACCCTTTATTTTAACAGCTAGAGCCCCCAAATTTTGCACACACGCTCTACATATCCTGTCGGGTTTGATAAGGAGATGGCAAAAACCGGCAATTGAATTACCGGCTTTTATGCTATCTGGCGCTGTATGAAATATAAATACAGTGTGTGTGTGTATATGTATATATGTATATATGTATGTATGTATGTATGTGTATATATATATATATATATATATATATATATATATATATATATATATATATATATACAGTGGGGCAAAAAAGTATTTAGTCAGTCAGCAATAGTGCAAGTTCCACCACTTAAAAAGATGAGAGGCGTCTGTAATTTACATCATAGGTAGACCTCAACTATGGGAGACAAACTGAGAAAAAAAAATCCAGAAAATCACATTGTCTGTTTTTTTAACATTTTATTTGCATATTATGGTGGAAAATAAGTATTTGGTCAGAAACAAAATTTCATCTCAATACTTTGTAATATATCCTTTGTTGGCAATGACAGAGGTCAAACGTTTTCTGTAAGTCTTCACAAGGTTGCCACACACTGTTGTAGGTATGTTGGCCCATTCCTCCATGCAGATCTCCTCTAGAGCAGTGATGTTTTTGTCTTTTTGCTTGGCAACACGGACTTTCAACTCCCTCCAAAGGTTTTCTATAGGGTTGAGATCTGGAGACTGGCTAGGCCACTCCAGGACCTTGAAATGCTTCTTACGAAGCCACTCCTTCGTTGCCCTGGTGGTGTGCTTTGGATCTTTGTCATGTTGAAAGACCCAGCCACGTTTCATCTTCAATGCCCTTGCTGATGGAAGGAGGTTTGCACTCAAAATCTCACGATACATGGCCCCATTCATTCTTTCATGTACCCGGATCAGTCGTCCTGGCCCCTTTGCAGAGAAACAGCCCCAAAGCATGATGTTTCCACCACCATGCTTTACAGTAGGTATGGTGTTTGATGGATGCAACTCAGTATTCTTTTTCCTCCAAACACGACAAGTTGTGTTTCTACCAAACAGTTCCAGTTTGGTTTCATCAGACCATAGGACATTCTCCCAAAACTCCTCTGGATCATCCAAATGCTCTCTAGCAAACTTCAGACGGGCCCGGACATGTACTGGCTTAAGCAGTGGGACACGTCTGGCACTGCAGGATCTGAGTCCATAGTGGCGTAGTGTGTTACTTATGGTAGGCCTTGTTACATTGGTCCCAGCTCTCTGCAGTTCATTCACTAGGTCCCCCCGCGTGGTTCTGGGATTTTTGCTCACCGTTCTTGTGATCATTCTGACCCCACGGGGTGGGATTTTGCGTGGAGCCCCAGATCGAGGGAGATTATCAGTGGTCTTGTATGTCTTCCATTTTCTAATTATTGCTCCCACTGTTGATTTCTTCACTCCAAGCTGGTTGGCTATTGCAGATTCAGTCTTCCCAGCCTGGTGCAGGGCTACAATTTTGTTTCTGGAGTCCTTTGACAGCTCTTTGGTCTTCACCATAGTGGAGTTTGGAGTCAGACTGTTTGAGGGTGTGCACAGGTGTCTTTTTATACTGCTAACAAGTTTAAACAGGTGCCATTACTACAGGTAATGAGTGGAGGAAAGAGGAGACTCTTAAAGAAGAAGTTACAGGTCTGTGAGAGCCAGAAATCTTGATTGTTTGTTTCTGACCAAATACTTATTTTCCAACATAATATGCAAATAAATTGTTAAAAAAAAAGACAATGTGATTTTTCTGAATTTTTTTTTCTCAGTTTGTCTCCCATAGTTGAGGTCTACCTATGATGTAAATTACAGACGCCTCTCATCTTTTTAAGTGGTGGAACTTGCACTATTGCTGACTGACTAAATACTTTTTTGCCCCACTGTATATAATGTATGTATGTATGTGTGTATATATATATATATATATATATATATATATATATATATATATATATATATATATATATATATATATATATATATATATATATATATATATATATATATATATATATATAATATATATAATATATATAATATATATATATATATATATATATATATATATATATATATATATATATTAGTCCATTTTGCAATGTTGCAAGAAAATAACGTAGTACGGATGCCATACGGATTACATACGGAGGATGACATGCGTAAAATACGCAGCCACACCTTGCCTACAGGTGACATACGGATCACTGTTTTGGGATTATTTCTGCGTACTACGTCTGTAAAAAATGGACCGTATTTCCCTACGCTGAGTGTGACGCTGGCCTTAAAGTTAGTCATCCAACCATTCAGAAGATAAGGAAAAATGTCATTTTTCTGCTTTGTTACTGGGCTACTGAGGGGTAACTCGTATTCTGTATATAAGTTAATTTAACTTGTAGGAGGGTGGGAAGTGAACATCCGAAGGAGTCTTAAAGACATTAGGAAACAACTTGACAGTAATTTGGGACTGTGGTACCAAAGAGGAGTTCCACTTGTGAACATCTGCTAATGTGTCAGATTCTGCTTTACAAAACCTGAACCTTTTGTAATTGTTTTTAATGAAGTTGTTCACTTGTCTGTAGCAGTTTGTTGCTATTCTTTTCAACTGTGTGTTACATTACAGCCCTGCACTGTCTGGCCTCTCTACAATTTCCTCATGTCCATTGATAAAGCTGATGAAGTCAGTAACACAGGCAGAAAAAAATCTGATGTAGCTTGTGTGGTTAATATTTCACATGTCTACTTTGTGATCATTTACCATTCCCAAGTAAGAAAATGGGAAACTGTTAAAAAATTGAATGTAGTGTTGAATATTGTCATAAAATGCATTTATGACATGGCAAATTTATTACTAAAAACTCATGAAATTTAAGGCAACTTGTGCTTGACATGTCAGGCAGATTGCTCTTCCTTACACAAGCATTTTGTTCAAAAATATATTGTGGCTCTTTAAAACTCTTCTTCACCTCATTCCTATTTCCAGATCCATTTTAAAATTCTCAAGGAAGGTGCAGATGTTTCTTAACCCCTTCCCGACATATGACATACCGATACTGGTACGTCCTGCGGGAGAATGATCTCTTTGTCAAGACTCATTGAACGAGTAAAAATGGCAGCTGTCCCCGACAGCAGACCTTCTTACCTCATCGCCCAGGAGGGCAGGGCATTGAAGCCCCACCTCATCAGTGATAGCTGAGATTGGTCGGCGAATTCTGTTGTTGCACAACACATGTGAAAACACTATAGACTCAGAAACATATACACACACACACACACACACACACACACACACACACACACACACACACTCTCTGCCAACACAAAAAATAATAGAAATAATGTCCCACTCTTCCTAACGAGCATATTCAGCTGAGGAGGCGTACGCCTTCTTTGTCTTCAACACGAATAGCATGGCAGAGGATGCCACATTCCTCTTTTTCCTCCGCATCCACTTCCCCAAGTGATAGAGTCCCCACGTAGTCGCACCAGGACTACAAATGAGCCATCACCCACCATTAATGACCCCCTATGGACATCGCCCCAGAAAATTATGAGCACCAGATTCCTGAATTTTGTGGCCCAATACTCTCTCAAAAATTAACTTTATCAAAATAAAGATTTTGTAAATTTCATGGTGGCCCAGATTCTGGAAATATCTGCCCAGTAAGAGGGCCAGATACAGCATGAAACTGTACAAGGTGTGCGAGAGTACCTCAGGGTACACCCACAGATTTAGGGGTTATGAAGGGAAGGACACCCAGATTCAACCCCCTGAATGCCCCCCTGTCCTGGGGGGTGAGTGGGGAAAATAGTTTAGAAATTGGCTTACCCACTGCTGGATGAGGGTTATCACCTCTATGTAGATGACTTCTTCACTAGCGTCCCACTCTTGAAATCCCTCTATGGCAGAGCTACTGCGGCATGCAGTACTGTACGTAGACACAAGACAGACCTCCCTAGGTCTATAATTGGGCAGCTGCTCAGAAAGGGTGAGCACAGGGTCCAATGTAGTAACAACATGTTGGTGGTCAAGTATAAGGACAAGAGGGATGTTCTTTTCTTGACATATAACATGGTAATGGCAGCAACTCCATTGCTGTACAAGTTACCACTACACAGGTCCCCCAAATCACTGTGTCCTGGGGTACAGTAAGAACATGGAGGGAGTTGATCTCTCTAATCACTGTATATAAGCCCTGAAAGGGGGTGGCCGTAACTCGTATCCGCCAAACCTGGTGACAGGTTCCATTTAAGTTTACATTGTCCATATATTAGACAGGAATAGTAAGGATTTGTTCACACTGAGGTTTTTTTAAGGTTGATTTTGCTTCAAAATCCCAAATAAATGACTACTTCAAATACTCTTTGATGTAGATTTCGAAACTGATCCATTTCGAAATCCACATCAGAAACATTCATGTGAACATACCCTAAATCTACTGCAGTTTGCTGGACAGGAACTTGCATCAAGAATTGATTTAATCTGCAACATAATAACATTACTGTTTACTATTTTGGCTGTAGTCCATCTGGGGATTATTTTTTTTTCTCTTAACAATTTTCTATAAATGTATTAAAAATATTTCCGTTAGTCTACATAGAAGGGGAACTGCCTTTTGGATGGGCTGTAAACTGTGTAATATTCTACACTAACCACATTTTCAGTTTTGTCAAAACAGTTGGAAGTTCATGAATGTTTTTGTTCATTTATGTATATCTTCCTCTTTTTGTATATTGAGACGTTTTTGCATCTTAAAATTATTTTTTATATACAAGTGCTTCTCACTAAATTTGAATATCAAAAAGTTAATTTATTTCAGTTCTTCAATACAAAAAGTGAAACTCATATATAGTCATTACAAACAGAGTGATGTATTTCAAGTGTTTATTTCTGTTAATGTTGATGATTATGGCTTGCAGCCAATGAAAGCCCAAAAGTCACTATCTCAGTAAATTAGAATACTTTATAACACCAACTTGAAAAATTATTTTAAAATCCAAAATGTTGGCCTACTGAAATGCATGTTCAGTAAATGCACTCAATACTTGGTCGGGGCTCCTTTTGTATCAATTACTGCATCGATGTGGCGTGGCATGGCAGCGATCAGCCTGTGGCAATGCTGAGGTGTTATGGAAGCCCAGGTTGCTTTGATAGCAGCCTTCAGCACATCTGCATTGTTGGGTCTGGTGTCTCTCATCTTGCTCTTGACAATACCCCATAGGGGGTTAAGGTCAGATGAGTTTGCTGGCCAATAAAGCACATGGGATACTGTTGTTTATAATCCAGGTATTGGTACTTCTGGCAGTGTGGACAGGTGCCAAGTCCTGCTAGAGAATGAAATTTCCATCTTCAAAAAGCTTGTCGGCAGAGGGAAGCATGAAGTGCTCTAAAACTTTCTGGTAGACAGCTGTGCTGACTTTGGTCTTGATAAAATACAGTGAACTTACACCAGCAGATGACATGGCTCCCCAAACTATCACTGATTGTGGAAACTTCACACTAGACCTCAAGCAGCTTGTATTTTTGCCTCTCCACTCTTCCTTCAGACTCTGGGACCCTGATTTCCAAATTAAATACAACATTTACTATCATCTGAAAACAACACCTTTGACGAGTGAGCAACAGTCCAGTTCTTTTTCTCCTTGGCTCAGTTAAGACGCTTCTGGCATTGTCTATTAGTCATGAGTAGCTTGACACAAGGAATGCGACACTTGTAGCCCATGTCCTGGATACGTCTGTGTGTGGTGGCTCTTGAAGCAATGACTCCAGCAGCAGTCCACTCCTTGTGAATCTCCAGCAAATTTTTGAATGGCCTTTTCTTAACAATCAAGGCTGCGGTTATCCCGTTTGCTTGTGCACCTTTTTCTACCACACTTTTTCCTTCCACTGAACTTTACATTAATATGCTTGGATACAGCACTCTGAACAGCCAGCGTCTTTAGCAATAACCTTTTATGGCTAACCCTCCTTGTGGAGAGTGTCAATGACTGCCTTCTGGACATCTGTCAAGTCGGCAGTCTTCCCCATCATTGTGGAGCCTACTGAAACAGATTGAGGGAATTTATAATCTTAAGACGCCTTTGCAGGTGTTTTTTGTTAATTACTCTAATTTACTGAGATAATTACTTTTGGTTTTCATTGGCTGTAAGTCATAATCATCAACATTAACAGAAATAAACACTTGAAATAGATCACTCTGTTTGTAATGACTCTCTATAATGAGTTTCACTTTTTGTATTGAAGAACTTGAATAAAATGACTTTTTGATGATTTAATTTTGTGACAAGCACCTGTATATCAGTGTTTAGTCTTGATAACTGTATAAACCCTGTCAGCCTTGTACAAGTCATTCTGCTCAGTTTTCTGGTTTGTATGCTATTTAATTTGCGCAATTCCCAGACTTCACAGCTAAATGGAACATTCACTGCTAGAGTTAAGCAGATTGTTTAAAATGTGAATTTCCTGGATTTGCTGAATTTTCCCCGAAAACTAAATTTATGTTGAATAAATTCGCCTTGAATCACAATACCTGGAAAGCTTCTAATTTCTTGGAAAATACATGTATAACACTCTTCTTGAGTTTTTGTAAGAGGACAGAGCGAGAGAATTTATATACGGTAATTTATTTGAAGGTGCCTTCTGGTCTTTGATAATCGAGGTACTGACCACCACTATACAAGGTATAATAATTTGTTTGATAAACTGTGATGGACCATGTGATGCTATAGCTAGAGGCCATCATGTGGAGACCTGCATGGCCTCGTTGAACTTCCTTGGCTTTCTCTCTGATGCTTCAGCTGAGTGATTCTATCTAATCATATCTGTGTTGGAAATCATGTGTAACCATGTAATTTTACGAATTTTGATTCAAAGTCGAACCTGTGCATATCGATCTCTGTTCACTGCTGAACAAATGTTACTACAGGAACATCTGAGATGATTGATGGTTTTCATGCAGGATTAGGTTTATATACAGGAGTCAACATTTACCATTACTCTTTCTAGGGTTGTAATTGGTCACCAGAAGATCTTTTGGTTGAGTAAATGTATGCTGGAGGCAAAATACAACATCCCTACATGTTGATCACATGCTACTTTTACATTACATTTTACATTAACATAGACCAAAAACTTTAGCCAACATTAGTTTTAACCCCTTAATCCCATATGACGTACTATCCCGTCAAGGTGACCTGGGACTTAATTCCCAGTGACGGGATAGTACGTCATATGCGATCGGCCGCGCTCACGGGGGGAGCGCGGCCGATCGCGGCCGGGTGTCAGCTGCCTATCGCAGCTGACATCCGGCACTATGTGCCAGGAGCGGTCACGGACCGCTCCCGGCACATTAACCCCCGGCACACCGCGATCAAAGATGATCGCGGTGTGCCGGCGGTGCAGGGAAGCATCGCGCAGTGAGGGGGCTCCCTGCGTGCTTCCCTGAGACGATCGGTACACGGTGATGTACTCACCGTGTACCGAGCGTCTTCTCCCTGCAGTCCCCGGATCCAAAATGGCCGCGGGGCTGCATCCGGGTCCTGCAGGGAGCACTTCCGGGTCAGGATCAGGCTGCAGCTGCAGCTCTAATCCTGCCCGGCTGTATGTAAGATCACCGATCTGACAGAGTGCTGTGCACACTGTCAGATCGGTGATCTGTGATGTCCCCCCCTGGGACAAAGTGAAAAAGTAAAAAAAAGACATTACGTTAGCGCAATCCGCTAGCGCTAAACGGATTTCCCTAATGCAATGTGAACCTAGCCTTGGGGAAAAATAATAAAATTAAAAAAAAATGTATTTATTTCCATTTTCCCATTAGGGTTAGGGCTAGGGCTAGGGTTAGGGTTAGGGTTAGGGCTAGGGTTAGGGTTAGGGTTTGGATTACATTTACGGTTGGGATTAGGGTTGGGATTAGAATTAGGGGTGTGTCAGGGTTAGGTGTGTGGTTAGGGTTACAGTTGGGATTAGGGTTAGGGGTGCGTTTGGATTAGGGTTTCAGTTATAATTGGGGGGTTTCCACTGTTTAGGCACATCAGGGGCTCTCCAAAAGCGACATGGCGTCCGATCTCAATTCCAGCCAATTCTGCATTGAAAAAGTAAAACAGTGCTCCTTCACTTCCGAGCTCTCCCATGCGCCCAAACAGGGGTTTACCCCAACATATGGGGTATCAGCGTACTCGAGACTAATTGGACAACAACTTTTTGGGTCCAAGTTCTCTTGTTATCCTTGGGAAAATAAAAATTTGGGGGCTAAAAATCATTTTTGTGGGAAAAAAAAAAGGATTTTTTATTTTCATGGCTCTGCGTTGTAAACTGTAGTGAAACACTTGGGGGTTCAAAGTTTTCACAACACATCTAGATAAGTTCCTTGGGAGGTCTAGTTTCTAATATGGGGTCACCTGTGGGGGGTTTGTACTGTTTGGGTACATCAGGGGCTCTGCAAATGCAACGTGACTCCTGCAGACCAATCCATCTAAGTCTGCATTCCAAATGGCGCTCCTTCCCTTCCGAGCTCTGCCATGCGCCCAAACAGTGGTTCCCCCCCACATATTGGGTATCAGCGTACTCAGGACAAATTGGACAACAACTTTTGGGGTCCAATTTATTCTGTTACCCTTGTGAAAATACAAAACTGGGGGCTAAAAAATAATTTTTGCGAAAAAAAAAATTATTTTCACGGCTCTGCGTTATAAACTATAGTGAAACACTTGGGGGTTCAAAGCTCTCAAAACACATCTAGATAAGTTCCTTAGGGGGTCTAGTTTCCAAAATGGTGTCACTTGTGGGGGTTTTTAATGTTTAGGCACATCAGGGGCTCTCCAAACCAACATGGCGTCCCATCTTAATTCCAGTCAATTTTGCATTGAAAAGTCAAATGGCGCTCCTTCCGAGCTCTGCCATGCGCCCAAACAGTGGTTTACCCCCACATATGGGGTATCGTCGCACTCAGGACAAATTGCACAACAACTTTTGTGGTCTAATTTCTTCTCTTACCCTTGGGAAAATAAAAAATTGGGGGTGAAAAAATCATTTTTGTGAAAAAATATGATTTTTTATTTTTACGGCTCTGCATTATAAACTTCTGTGAAGCACTTGTTGGGTCAAAGTGCTCACCACACATCTAGATAAGTTCCTTAAGGGGTCTACTTTCCAAAATGGTGTCACTTGTGAGGGGTTCCAATGTTTAGGCACATCAGGGGCTCTCCAAACGCAACATGGCATCCCTGTTGTGAGTTCTGTTTTTGGGCTCCCTCTGGTGGTTACTGATGGTACTGGGTGACTTGTGTTCTCTGCGGTCTCTGGTGTCCACCTGTTCCATCAGGTTATGGGAGTTTCCTATTTAACCTGGCTTTTTTGTCATTTCCTCGATGGCTATCAATGTAATCAGCGTGTCTTTTTACCTCTGCTCCCTGCGTCTGTTATCTTCAGGACAAGCTAAGTTTTGATTTTCCTGTTCCACGTTTTGCTTAATTTTTGTCTTAGTCCAGCTTGCAGATATGTGATTCCTTGCTGCTGGTTGCTCTAGTGGGCTGACATTACTCCTCATGTTCCATGAGTTGGCACATGAGTTCAAGTAATTTCAGGATGTTTTTTTTGAAGGGTTTTTCACTGACCGCGCAGTTCACTTTTGTATCCTCTGCTATCTAGCTTTAGCGGGCCTCATTTTTGCTGATTCTATTTTCATAACTACATATGTGCTTTCCTCTCATTTCACCGTTATTACATGTCGGGGGCTGCTATTTCTGTGGGGTGTTTCTCTGGAGGCAAGTGAGGTCTGTGTTTCTTCTTATAGGGGAAGTTAATCCTTCGGCTGGCGCGAGACGTCTAGGAATCATCGTAGGCACGTTCCCCGGCTACTGCTAGTTGTGTGTTTAGGTTCAGGATCGCGGTCAGCTCAGGTTCCATCACCCTAGAGCTTGTTTTGTTTTTGTGCTTGTCCTTTTGTGATCCCCTGCCATTGGGATCATGACAGTATAGCCGGCCTGAAAAAAATTGGTCTTCGTTTTGGCTGAAGTAGGAGGAAATGTAGTCTGAGGAAGTTTTTTTTTTTCCCCTCCTCAGTGTTTGCTGCCTAGCCTTAATTGCAGCTTGACTGCTTCTTTCCTCCTCTTAATCCTTGAATGGCTCTGACCTCAGCTGTTTATCATGGACGTCCAGAGTTTGGCTTCCAGCCTGAATAATCTTGCTGCTAAGGTTCAAAATATACAAGATTTTGTTGCACATACGCCTATGTCTGAACCTAGAATTCCTGTCCCAGAGTTTTTTTCTGGAGATAGATCTAGTTTTCAGAATTTTAGGAACAATTGCAAGTTGTTTCTTTCCTTGAAATCTCGCTCCTCTGGAGACCCTGCTCAGCAGGTCAAGATTGTTATATCTTTCCTGCGGGGTGACCCTCAGAATTGGGCATTTGCATTGGCACCAGGGGATCCTGCGTTGCTCAATGTGGATGCGTTTTTTCTGGCATTGGGTTTGCTCTATGAGGAACCTAACCTAGAGATTCAGGCTGAAAAAGCTTTATTGGCTCTCTCTCAGGGGCAAGATGAAGCAGAAATATATTGCCAGAAATTTTGAAAATGGTCGGTGCTTACTCAATGGAATGAGTGCGCTCTGGCTGCAAAATTCAGAGATGGCCTTTCTGAGGCCATTAAAGATGTTATGGTGGGGTTCCCAGCGCCTACAGGTCTGAATGAGTCCATGACTATGGCTATTCAGATTGATCGGCGTTTACGGGAGCGCAACCCTGTGCACCATTTGGCGGTGTCTTCTGAACAGGCACCTGAGATAATGCAATGTGATAGAATTCAGTCCAGAAGTGAACGGCAAAATTATAGGCGGAAAAATGGATTGTGTTTTTATTGTGGTGATTCAGCTCATGTTATATCAGCATGCTCTAAACGCACAAAAAAGGTTGATAAGTCTGTTGCCATTGGTACTTTACAGTCTAAGTTCATTCTGTCTGTGACGCTGATTTGTTCATTATCATCCATTTCCGTCGATGCCTATGTGGATTCAGGCGCTGCCCTGAGTCTTATGGATTGGTCATTTGCCAATCGCTGTGGGTTTAGTCTGGAACCTCTGGAAGTTCCTATTCCTTTGAAAGGAATTGACTCTACACCTTTGGCTATGAATAAACCTCAGTACTGGACACAAGTGACCATGCGTATGACTCCCGTTCATCAGGAGGTGATTCGCTTCCTGGTACTGTATAATTTTCATGATGTCTTAGTGCTTGGTCTGCCATGGTTACAAACTCATAACCCAGTCCTGGACTGGAAAACAATGTCTGTGTTAAGCTGGGGATGTCAGGGGGTTCATGATGATGCATCTCCGATTTCTATCGCTTCATCTACTCCTTCTGAGGTTCCGGTATTTTTGTCTGATTATCGGGAGGTTTTTGAGGAGCCTAAGCTCAATTCGCTTCCTCCTCACAGGGATTGCGATTGTGCTATAGATTTGATTCCTGGCAGTAAATTCCCTAAAGGTCGTTTGTTCAATCTGTCAGTGCCAGAGCATACTGCTATGCGGAATTATGTTAAGGAGTCCTTGGACAAGGGACATATCCGTCCATCTTCGTCCCCTTTGGAGCAGGTTTTTTTTTTTGTGGTCAAGAAAGATGGTTCCTTGAGGCCTTGCATAGATTATCGTCTTTTGAATAAGATTGCAGTCAAATATCAGTATCCTTTGCCATTGTTGACTGATTTGTTCGCTCGCATTAAGGGGGCTAAATGGTTCACTAAGATTGATCTTCGGGGTGCGTATAATCTTGTGCGGATAAGGCAGGGTGATGAGTGGAAAACCGCATTTAATACGCCTGAGGGCCATTTCGAGTATTTGGTGATGCCTTTTGGACTTTCTAATGCTCCTTCTGTCTTCCAGTCTTTTATGCACGATATTTTCCGTGAATATCTGGATAAATTTATTATCGTGTATTTGGATGATGTTTTGGTTTTTTCTGATGACTGGGAGTCTCATGTTCAGCAGGTCAGGAAGGTGTTTCAGGTCCTGCGGGCCAATTCTTTGTTTGTAAAGGGTTCTAAATGTCTCTTTGGAGTCCAGAAGATTTCTTTTTTGGGGTATATTTTTTTCCCCTTCTACTATTGAGATGGATCCCGTCAAGGTTCAGGCTATTTGTGACTGGACGCAGCCTACATCTCTTAAGAGTCTACAGAAGTTCTTGGGCTTTGCTAATTTTTATCGTCGCTTCATAACTAATTTTTCTAGTGTTGTTAAGCCTTTGACGGATTTGACTAAAAAGGGTGCTGATGTTACTGATTGGTATCCTGTGGCTGTGGAGGCCTTTCAGGAACTTAAGCGCCAGTTTTCTTCTGCTCCTGTGTTGCGTCAGCCAGATACGTCGCTTCCTTTTCAGGTTGAGGTTGATGCTTCCGAGATCGGAGCGGGGGCGGTTTTGTCACAGAGAAGCTCCGATGGCTCAGTGATGAAGCCATGTGCGTTCTTTTCTAGAAAATTTTCGCCCGCTGAACGGAATTATGATGTTGGTAATCGGGAGCTTTTGGCCATGAAGTGGGCATTTGAGGAGTGGCGTCATTGGCTTGAGGGTGCTAGACATCGTGTGGTGGTCTTGACTGATAACAAAAATCTGATGTACCTTGAGTCTGCCAAGCGTCTGAATCCTAGACAGGCTCGCTGGTCACTGTTTTTCTCCCGTTTCAATTTTGTGGTTTCATACCTGCCAGGTTCAAAGAATTTGAAGGCGGATGCTCTTTCTAGGAGTTTTGTGCCTGAATCCCCTGGAAATTCTGAGCCCACTGGTATCCTTAGGGATGGGGTGATTTTGTCGGCTGTCTCCCCAGACCTGCGACGTGCTTTGCAGGAGTTTCAGGCGGATAAACCTGATCGTTGTCCGCCGGAAAGACTGTTTGTTCCGGATAATTGGACCAGTAGAGTCATCTCCGAGGTCCATTCTTCTGTGTTGGCAGGTCATCCTGGAATATTTGGTACTAGAGACTTGGTGGCCAGGTCTTTTTGGTGGCCTTCCTTGTCGAGGGATGTGCGTTCTTTCGTGCAGTCTTGTGGAGTTTGCGCTCGGGCTAAGCCTTGCTGTTCTCGGGCCAGTGGATTGTTGTCACCTTTGCCTATCCCGAAGAGGCCTTGGACGCACATTTCCATGGACTTTATTTCGGATCTCCCTGTCTCTCAAAAAATGTCCGTCATATGGGTTGTGTGTGACCGCTTTTCTAAGATGGTTCATCTGGTACCCTTGCCTAAGTTACCTTCCTCCTCTGAGTTGGTCCCTCTGTTTTTTCAAAACGTGGTCCGTTTGCATGGCATTCCGGAGAACATCGTTTCTGACAGGGGATCCCAGTTTGTGTCTAGATTTTGGCGGACGTTCTGTGCTAAGATGGGCATTGATTTGTCCTTTTTGTCTGCATTCCATCCCCAGACGAATGGCCAGACGGAACGAACTAATCAGACTTTAGAAACTTATTTAAGGTGTTTTGTTTCTGCTGATCAAGATGACTGGGTTTCCTTTTTGCCGCTTGCCGAGTTTGCC
This sequence comes from Ranitomeya imitator, assembly GCF_032444005.1. NCBI lineage: Eukaryota > Metazoa > Chordata > Amphibia > Anura > Dendrobatidae > Ranitomeya > Ranitomeya imitator. Next base: position 118,693,379 of record NC_091282.1, on the reverse strand, counting down.
CTTAATAATCGGGCTAGTTCTGCTACCTTGGTTTCTCCTTTCTTTTGTAATTCGGGGTTTCATCCTCGTTTTTCCTCTGGTCAGGTGGAGCCTTCTGATTGTCCTGGAGTGGACATGGTGGTGGATAGGTTGCATCGGATTTGGAGTCATGTGGTGGACAATTTGAAGTTGTCCCAGGAGAGGGCTCAGCAGTTTGCTAATCGCCGTCGCCGCGTGGGTCCTCGACTTCTTGTTGGGGACTTGGTGTGGTTGTCTTCTCGTTTTGTTCCTATGAAGGTCTCTTCTCCTAAGTTCAAGCCTCGGTTCATCGGTCCCTATAGGATCTTGGAAATTCTTAACCCTGTGTCGTTTCGTTTGGATCTCCCGGCATCGTTTGCTATTCATAATGTGTTCCATCGGTCGTTGTTGCGGAAGTATGAGGTACCTGTCGTTCCTTCGCTTGAGCCTCCTGCTCCGCTGCTGGTGGAGGGTGAATTGGAGTATGTTGTGGAGAAGATCATGGATTCTCGTGTTTCCAGACGGAAACTCCAGTATTTGGTCAAGTGGAAGGGTTATGGTCAGGAGGATAATTCTTGGGTGATTGCCTCTGATGTTCATGCTGCCGATTTGGTCCGTGCTTTTCATAGGGCTCATCCTGGTCGCCCTGGTGGTTCTCGTGAGGGTTCGGTGACCCCTCCTCAAGGGGCGGGTACTGTTGTGAGTTCTGTTTTTGGGATCCCTCTGGTGGTTACTGATGGTACTGGGTGACTTGTGTTCTCTGCGGTCTCTGGTGTCCACCTGTTCCATCAGGTTATGGGAGTTTCCTATTTAACCTGGCTTTTTTGTCATTTCCTCGCCGGCTATCAATGTAATCCGTGTGTCTTTTTACCTCTGCTCCCTGCGTCTGTTATCTTCAGGACAAGCTAAGTTTTGATTTTCCTGTTCCACGTTTTGCTTAATTTTTGTCTTAGTCCAGCTTGCAGATATGTGATTCCTTGCTGCTGGTTGCTCTAGTGGGCTGACATTACTCCTCATGTTCCATGAGTTGGCACATGAGTTCAAGTAATTTCAGGATGTTTTTTTTTAAGGGTTTTTCGCTGACCGCGCAGTTCACTTTTGTATCCTCTGCTATCTAGCTTTAGCGGGCCTCATTTTTGCTGATTCTATTTTCATAACTACGTATGTGCTTTCCTCTCATTTCACCGTTATTACATGTGGGGGGCTGCTATTTCTGTGGGGGTATTCTCTGGAGGCAAGTGAGGTCTGTGTTTCTTCTTATAGGGGAAGTTAATCCTTCGGCTGGCGCGAGACGTCTAGGAATCATCGTAGGCACGTTCCCCGGCTACTGCTAGTTGTGTGTTTAGGTTCAGGATCGCGGTCATCTCAGGTTCCATCACCCTAGAGCTTGTTTTGTTTTTGTGCTTGTCCTTTTGTGATCCCCTGCCATTGGGATCATGACACATCCCATCTCAATTCCAGTCAATTTTGCATTGAAAAGTAAAATGGCGCTCCTTCCCTTCCGAGCTCTGCCATACGCCCAAACAATGGTTTACCCCCACATATGGGGTATCAGCGTACTCAGGACAGATTGTACAACAATGTTTGGCATCCATTTTATCCTGTTACCCTTGGTAAAATAAAACAAATTGGAGCTGAAATAAATTTTGTGTGGAAAAAAAAAAGGTAAATATTCATTTTTATTTAAACATTCCAAAAATTCCTGTGAAACCCCTGAAGGGTTAATAAACTTCTTGAATGTGGTTTTGAGCACCTTGAGGGGTGCAGTTTTAAGAATGGTGTCACACTTGGGTATTTTCTAGCATATAGACCCCTCAAAATGACTTCAAATGAGATGTGGTCCCTAAAAAAAAAAATGGTGTTGTAAAAATGAGAAATTGCTGGTCAACTTTTAACCCTTATAACTCCCTAACAAAAAAAAAATTTTGGTTCCAAAATTGTGCTGATGTAAAGTAGACATGTGGGAAATGTTACTTATTAAGTATTTTGCGTGACATATCTCTGTAATTTAAGGGCATAAAAATTTAAAGTTGGAAAATTGCGAAATTTTCTAAATTTTCGCCAAATTTCCATTTTTTTCACAAATAAACGCAAGTTATATCGAATAAATTTTACCACTACCATGAAGTACAATATGTCACGAGAAAACAATGTCAGAATCACCGGGATCCGTTAAAGCGTTCCTGAGTTATAACCTCATAAAGGGACAGTGGTCAGAATTGTAAAAATTGGCCCGGTCATTAACGTGCAAACCACCCTCGGGGCTTAAGGGGTTAATGTTTATGGCTATGTTCATTCTACGTACATTATATTGGGGGGAAAAAGGATGGGTGAAAGGATTGAATTTTACATGCCCAATGTTTTTCCTTATCTGCACTGGTGTCTGGTTGTGGATTACTCCTTGATTTGCATTCAGTACACATCGGAATCAACGTGTATATAAATAGTTATTATTTATAAAGAGTGTTGATGATGATGGCATTTGGACGACCACAATTAAATGTGTATGGCCACCTTAACTTGTTTAGGATGTTTCACAAAAATAAAACTTAGTATATTGTTTCTGCAATGATGCCAGGAAAGTCTGCAATGAATTTAAAGGGAGTCGTTTGCTTGTTTTTTTTTTTTTTTGGTTTTTTTTTATAGCTAGAGCTCTTTCTTGAAAGCGAACCTGTCGCCAGATTTCCCAACTCAAATTAGATATGTTTTTAGAGAGGACTTTTCACCAATTTTAGCATGTTAAACTGGCCATATAAAAGAATAGTGGCTGCAGGGCTGAATAAATTGTTTTATTTCTTAATGTATCCTCTTCGTTGAGGGGATATTATCTAGTAACATTTAAATACTAATTTTCGCTAAGATCAAAAGAGCATTAGCACAGACTTGATTTGTCTCTGGGGGCAATGAAAGAACCTGCCCCCAGAGAATATCTGGTTTGTCTTTCTCTGTGTGAGAAATGTAATGATGCAAAGCCCTGTTCTTCTCACTGATCTCACTGTGGTATATAGTGTGATTATAGGTCGGGAGAGTAGAGCTGAGTTGTGTGTCATTACAAACACTTTTTGCTGTTTTCATGTCAAAGCAGTCAGTGTGGGAAGGAGGGGTAGAACAGGAGAAGGAGAGCTGTAAGGGTATGTGCACACGTTGCGGATTCTCTGCGGATCCGCAGCGTTTTTTGCAGTGCAGAAATGCTGCAGATCCGCAATTGATTTACAGTACAATGTAAATCAATGAGAAAAAAAAATGCTGTGCACACTTTGCGGAAAATCCACTTCTTTTTTGTGAATCTGCAGCGTTTTTGTACCCATTCCATTATAGAAAACCGCAGGGGTAAAAAAAGCAGCAAATCCGCAAGAAAACCACAGCAAAAATGCACAAAAAACGCTGTGGAACCGCACAAAAAATGCGACAAATCCTTAGGTGCGTTTTCTGCCAGGAGAGGCAGAATCCGCACCAGAAAATCCTAAGCCTAATCCGCAATGTGTGCACATAGCCTAAGAGGTGTTTGTAGCAGCTCTACTCCTCTCCCCTGCCTATAGTCTCAGACCATTGAGGAGGGCAAGGTTGTATTTTATTACAACAGTTGTTCCAGCTCTCCTCTCACTTTGCTGTCGGCTCTGCTCTACTCCATTTTCTTCCACACTGAAAGTGCTGTGAGAGGAGAGCTGTGTGTCATTACATGTTTCTCCATGTCACACAGAGAATGCCTAGTGTATCTGGGGGTGTGTTCTTTTTTTTTTTCTCCTGCATGATGGCACCTGTTTATGATTTGCAAATGTGGTTCAGGGTAAAAAATTAACTGCCCCCATGGCTCTGCTAACATCCCATTGGTCTTCATGAAATTTACCTTATAAACTTTACTTTCTGCTGCCACTGTTCCATGAAGTGGACAGTTTAAAATGCTTAAACTGGTTAAAGGTCCACTTTAAATAGATCTCAGGCCTGATGACACTGGTGTAATTATTTGAAATTCTATGTCAGAATTCCTGTAAAATCCTTTATGAAAGTTTAACATTGACAGATCTCCTTGTCCCTCCTGCTTCTGAAATCTCACATTGCTCATCTGCAGCTGACATTCAGGCTGGATGGGGAGAGACTAAATACACTTTTACTTCTGAGCCATTTTATTCAATAGCTGGGATAATAAAATGTTCACCTGAATATCAGAATTAAAGATTCGTTCTGATGTAGATTTTCAAAATTAGTACACCAGCCTCCTCATGTTTAAAATATTTATTTAATAATGTATGGAGTTTGTATTATGATATCTGATGACTGAGCCCCTTAAAAAAACAAAATATAAACTCCATCATGATGAAATATGAATATACTGACCACATGCATTGTATGGCTGCTGTTGTGAAATCTGCTTTTGGGTTCCCTCCAGTGGTTGTAGGTGGGAATGCAGTTGTCTCTGAGTCACAGACCTGGCCAGGTGTATCGGATGATTACAATTCTGACTGGGATATTTAAGTGGGCAGGATCCTTTAGCCCTTGCCAGTAGTCAATGTTCCTTGTGAAGTGTTGGATCACTTTCTGGCTTCTCCTGCTCGCTGCCTATTTCAGCAAAGATAAGTGTTTGGTTTTTGTTTCTGTGGCACACTGCCAGTGTGCTTGTTTCTGTTTTATTCCTGCTCTGATTGTAGGATTCACTGGAGTTGCAGATTTACGCTCCTACATCTTTTAGTAAAGATGTAGGAAGTTTTTGTATATTTTGCTGTGGATGTTTTGAAGGGTTTTTTATACTGACCGCACAGAACTCTGTCCTATCCTGTCCTATCTAGCTTGAGTGGCCTCCTGTGCTAATCCTGTTTTTCTGCCGGTGTATGTTTTTTCCTCTCCGACTCACCGCCAATATTTGTGGGGGGCTGTCTATCCTTTGGGGATTTTCTCTGAGGCAAGATAGTATTCCTATTTCCATCTTTAGGGGTATTTAGTTCTCCGGCTGTAACGAGGTGTCTAGGTGTGTTAGGTACACTCCACGGCTACTTCTAGTTGCGGTGTTAAGTTCAGGATTGCGGTCAGTACAGTGGCCACTTTCTCCAGTGAATGTTCTCATGCAGCTCCTAGGTCACCGGATCATAACAGGCTGCCCTTGGGGCACCATGTGTGATTTATCTGTTCAGCATTCGTAATACAATAGGAGTTCACCGGGCCGAAACGGTCCTGTCTTCAAGACATCCAGAAGTACATATACGCCCTTTGATTCCCACTGTAAAACAAGAAGTTTAATCATCATGTAAAGCTAAACTTCCTGTCTATTGGGCAAAATTGGAGACACTGTGCTCTATTCTCTGCCATTCTGCAAGTAAACTCTTAATTGGCATGGATACTTGCACATATTTCATCATTCTCTACATAATAATTGTGAAAATGATTTTCTAAGCTGTTTACGAAAGCGAATAGTATAATAAAGAAAGGAAACTACAGAGCTTTCAATTATTCACTTCAAAGAGGCAAAATGGGGCATTGTGGCTGTTAGCGCACCGATACTTCTCAACATGATTAATTCCTCTTGTCAGTGCAAAGGTATATCATTGTGTAATTTGCTAGATGAATGGTCGCTTCATCAAATTAGGTTCTTGCTGAATACATTAACATTCACAGAGCTACTATAGTTTCTAGGAAGATCAAGCTTGGATTAAAGAGCATGAACAGAGATCTGAATGGAAACGAGAGACCTGTGCTCCTCAATTCTTGGAAGCAGTTGACGGCTTCCCAGCTACGTAGCATTAGGCACACATTCCAGGTTTGTAGATTGATGTTCTCCTAACAAAAGTGGAAATCAAGTTTTCCATTCTATTCAATTACTTAGGGACACTTGCATTCAGCAGCATCGTTTTGTATAAATACAGACTTGTATAAGAAAATCTCTGACACGTTGACCCCATCATATTCCAAGTTCTTTTAGTCAAGACGGCTTCTCTACCAGCTAATGGCTTTCTATTCTTATTTTCATCTGTGAATATGATGGAGATGGGAATACTGGCAAATCCCATGAACACTGTACTCTAGAACCAATAGAATTTATTACCATTTTGCTACCTTAATCTACTGTAGACCTGGTAGACCATGCGTAATCTTATTTAATGGGTTGATTAGGATAATACTTGGTTATAAAAGCTGTGCTGTACCACATCAGTGAAAAAGCGAACACAATACACAAGGGACAGAGACAAATAATTGAGTATGTATGAGTGACAACAGCTAAATGAATAGAGCCATCATGGATTCTAAAATAAAATATAGATAGATAGATATTGTTAGGTCAAAGAATAATATATTTTATAAGTGGGCAAGTTAAGTACACCAAAAAAAAAAAAATATTTGTAGAAACAAATTAGAAAGTGCATATGTGCATAGTTGTAAAAGAAAACAAGATGGTGTCGATATAACATACACTCTGCCACTAAGCTTAATACTAGACTCATGCTATCTATTTTTTCCAAAGACTTTTCAGCAGTCTCGTTATCATCACAGGCAGGGTTACAATTAAATGTATAATCTGTATATTTGCTATATACCGTAGATCACACAGGATTCACCATTCACAGTAGATGTTGTCACCAATCTCTTTCTCATTTCTCCCCCACCCTTCACAATGACCTTTGCTCAGGTTAGAGCATGAGTAGTAAGTACTTTGATACACCTCAATATAGAGTCTGAGTCAGTCTATTGCTGCCTATGTTCACGTAGCTGCTGAAAATAGAAGAAAGCAAGAGTCTAATATTCCGCTGGGTGGCCTGTGGGAAAATTGCAAGACTTCTAAAATCAGATAAACTCCCCCATTTCCAACTTCTAAAGTGTATGAGGGTGTTCGGACAGCACATGCCAGGGCAAAGAATGATAATGTATGTAAAGCGCTGCGGAGTATGATAGCGCAATATAAGAAAAGCATAATAAATAAATAAATTGGGCTGTTGGATTTTAATATAGCCGATCGTTTTTTTGTTCAGGAAAGATAACCCATTGCTAAACATGTCTGGCAATGGCTCACTGCTTGATCATGTGTCTAGGGGTGCTGGCAGAGGTACCGTAACTTCTGGACATACAATGTCTTCCTTTATGGTAACGTAGGGAGCTTTCAAATTATGTTGTGCTTGAGTTGCTTTTTTTTTTTTTTCTCTTCTCCGCCTGATCCTTATCTTTTTTTTTCAAGGCGTGATTAAATGTCAGCATTTCTGGTGTTATTGATTTCTGCCTATGTAAATCAATTTTTTTGCAGTTTTGCCAGACTTTCATTAGAAATATTTATGTTTTGCTAATTTATTATTCTAGAAGTGTTTGTTAGTACAAAGAGTGAGTAGAGGTTTTGTGGAGATGACATAATTTGCTGATAGATTTCATTGTGGTTAATGTATTAAGAGCCGGAGGAAATGGATAGTTTATTTTGTTTTAATATATTTATACAGGCCAACTATACATTATTGTAATAAATGATTAGGGCAAGGCATGAAGTGAAAGTCCTCAGATGACGGAGCGGACAATGGTGGTGGTGCAGATGTTTCACTGTGAATGGGACATGGACTCACGCTTCTTCTTCGCAGCCCATGCTTTCTCTGTCGTTCGTTTTACTTTCTTAGGACTACAGCTTTTTCACGTAATTGTGTTAACATTTAGAGCAGCGAACACTAACGTTGGCCACACATGTTCTTCAGTGGTGAGCTTAGATGGTCTTTTGGCCACAAGCTGTATACTGCGTTAAAGTCTCTTAATAAACTGTCTACACAGGCTTAATTATGTGCACTGAAAGATCTGTAACCTATAGTTCAGTTCACACCAGCTGCCAATATTCTCAGAAACACAAATCCTCTTTACACAGGACGATGAGCTGTCCAGATTGATGATCTTTTGTTCAGCACAAAATATAATTTCACCCGACGAACGAGCATTTTGTCCGTTCATGTCCAGATCGGTAACCTGTTTTAGATGGCAATGTTTAAAAAAAATAAATAAAAATAAAAAGCCATACCGTAGCATCAATAGCTGGGCAGTACAATTGGCTCTATTTGCATCTGGCAAGTATATTGGTGGGAAGGAAGCGTAGAGCATTATGGTATAAATGGCGCAAGACTCGAACACAGCAGGAAGATGTTATTTTTAACATCGTCACAGTGCATTTGGTGCAGTATCAGAACAGTCTGACTAATCACAAATAACGAAGAGGGATAATTTTTGGACCACATTTTTTTTAATTTAAAAAATATGGCAAGTCTGACACTGTACTGTTATTACATGGGCTGTTGGATATAACCAGGTTATCCTCCTTTTTTTGGTAATGTCACGTTGACATTACGTTTTTCCCAAAGTTGTCACATTGGGAAAAAATAATTGGAGTTGGCGAGTTCAAACTTTAAAAGATATAATCAACTCTACCTAATACGTAAAGTAAAGCGGCAGCACTGGCAAGTTAAAGGAAAGGGCGCACGCTTCTATGGACGTGATTCAACCCTCACTAACAATCAGTAAATATGGAGAGCGAGGCAGCGCATCGAGTGACATGAACCGTTAACCAACGCTTGGGTTCATTTCACGGGACACGCTGTCTCCCTCTCCATATTTATTCTACCTAATACATATAACTGATTTTATTCTATCCATGCTACTTGGCAATATATTATCCTACTTCCCTCTGCCAAAGATGTTCATGTTGAATATGAACAAGTCCCAAGACTGTATTGAAACCACAAAATGCCCCTATTCATTCTTTTTCTTGAGTTGTTCTTCAAGTTGCTGAAATATTCTGTGTGTTGTTAAAAATTAGATGTGGCCATTTGTTTGCAGACCCTTGGGGTATGACCATGGTCAACATGTGAAATAATGCAGCTCACCCTTGCTGGTCTAGTGATCTCTTGGGTGTCTTATTTTGCATCACCTATGAACTCTGACCGGCTGATGCACTTCACTGTAGTTGGGGCTTTATACTGTACTATGGTCCTCTGTTTTACAAGCGTAATAAACTTTTTTTTGTGTTTTTTCCCATGTACATTTTTCAGGTTCAGGAGTATAAAGTCTTCCTTGGGCGGCTTTAATTTTACTGTGATACTAGAACATTAGTGCCTGCCTACTATTAGCCATTTTTCCTTGTATATCAATAATAGAAATTACTGGAGATAAATCTGTATTTATTATAAACCTATGTTCTATATGTAGTTTGTAAAATACCTTGTATGGCCTCACAGTACACACTGTGACCCCATATTATGTACCTGTAGGCACTGTGTGTAGCGCTATATAGTGCCTAGTGAACATAAAATATCAGCACAAAAATAAATAATTGTGCTATATTCCACCTAATTTGATTATTCAGAGTCTGAAAAGGAGCACATGGAGGCCATATGGCTCTATTCTTGGGAGGTGCACAGCCTCCTTGTGTAAGGAGATGGACAAATTGCCCACATTCCTCCTTGAAGAATATGTTGTAATGTGAACCATGATGTATAATGTGAAGTGTGACTTGTGTTAATGATGTTGATAATGTGTGTAGTTTGACAGTAGGGATAGTGGGAGTTAAGGTACCGTCACACATAACGATTTCTTTAACGATGTCGTTGCTTTTTGTGACGTAGTAACGATATCGTTAAAGAAATCGTTATGTGTGACAGCGACCAACGATAAGGCCCCTGCTGGGAGATCGTTGGTCGCTGGGGAATGATCAGGACCTTTTTTTTTGGTCGCTGATCACCCGCTGTCATCGCTGAATCGGCGTGTGTGACGCCAATCCAGCGATGTGTTCATTGGTAACCAGGGTAAATATCAGGTTACTAAGCGCAGGGCCGCGCTTAGTAACCCGATATTTACCCTGGTTACCATTGTAAAAGTAAAAAAAAAAAAACAGTTCATACTCACATTCTGATGTGTCACGTCCCCCGCCTTCAGCTTCCCGCACTGACTGTGAGCGCCGTCCGTAAAGCACAGCGGTGATGTCACCGCTGTGCTCTGCTTTACGGCCGGCCCTGACAGTCAGTGCGGGAAGCTGACGGCGGGGGACGTGACAGACATCAGAATGTGAGTATGTACTGTTTATTTTTTTTTTTTTTTTTACATTTACAATGGTAACCAGGGTAAACATCGGGTTACTAAGCGCGGCCCTGCGCTTAGTAACCCGATGTTTACCCTGGTTACCCGGGGACTTCGGCATCGTTAGTCGCTGGAGAGAGCTGTCTGTGTGACAGCTCTCCAGCGATCACACAACGACTTACCAACAATCATAGCCAGGTCGTATCGCTGGTTGTGACCGTTGGTAAATCGTTTAGTGTAACGGTACCTTTAATGTTTAGGACTAGACCAGGGTAGGAGGTGATAAGTTAAAGGTAAAGTGACAGTTTCCTGATAGTGAAGCAGATAGGGCCTGTAGTGCATAGAGAAAGGACATAAGGGTTAATGTGAGCAGTGCCCTATTCTTAGGTGTCTCTAAGTAAGAGGAGACTGAAAGGAAGGGATGGCGAGATAGGAGCAGAAGTGACTGAGAGACAGTGATCTTTTGGAGACAAGTCTTGTCACAATACCTAGCAGTATGGTCTGTAGTTCATGATTCTCAGAGGTAACAGGCCTAAATAGGACCGGAAATGTGAGATGAAGAGTGCGCCAGGCATCAGAGGCAGAAGAGATAAGTTAAAGGCCAAAATGGCAAAGTAGCTCCTCTAAAGGGAAAAATAGAACCAAGGGTTGGGAATAGGACTCTTACAAACTGGACTGTAGTACTGAGCTGGGCTGTGGTGAACTAAAGAGACACCGTTTAGTCATGGTGGTGGCACCTGCACAGGTTCAGTCACCTCTCTGTGTATAGAGAGTGGCTGCTGTAACTGCGTCCCCTGACACTTCGCTCATCTTTAAGGCCTGCTGTCAGTCAGTGCTGGGGAGCCGTGACTGAACCTACGCCAGTGTCACCCCTGTGACTGAAATCTGAACTCTGCCAGGAAAAGTAAAGTTAAATTCCTTCTGCAGCCAGGGTCTAAGGCCACGTTCACACGTTCAGTATTTGGTCAGTATTTTACCTCAGTATTTGTAGCCAGAATCAGGAGAGGAACATTCAGAGGAAACGTATAATAGAAACACGTCAGCCCTTCTGTATTTATCACCCACTCCTGGTTTTGGCTTACAAATACTGAGGTAAAATACTGACCAAATACTGACCGTGTGAACATGGCCTTAGAGCAGGTACCAGGCAAGTTCAGAATGCTATTAACCTGTAGATTAACCCCAAATCTACAAGTTAATTTCATTTGTTCATATGACAGGTTCCTTTTAAAAGGTGTCTGTCACTAGCTTTTTGATACCTAATCTGAAAGCACCGTAATCTAGAGACATAGACACTTATTCCAGCCATGTGTTGCTTACTAGGTTGCTTGCTGTATTTTTTATAAAATCACTGTTTTATCTAAGACCTGTGCGATTTCGATCTGAGAGTCTGATCAAAATTGGCAATGCAAGTTTGTGGATCCGTGAAAAAAATCAGATTGCACTCAAACGTCATCATTTTTCCAGACTGTCATAAAGGAGAAGGTGGAGAAACATTTTTTTTTCGACACATATTCCATGGATATTCCAGTTGTAAATCTTTATTCATTACATAGTGGAATGTGTTGGGAACAATAAAATCTAAAAATGCTCAACGCAAATCACAACTAATATCCCACGGAGGTCTGGAGTTGGAATGATGCTCAAAATCAAAGTGGAAAATGAAGTTACAGGCTGATCCAACTTCAGTGGAAATGCCTCAAGACAAGAAAATGATGCTCAGTAGTGTGTGGCCTCCACACGTCTGTATGATCTCCCTACAACGCCTGGGCATGCTCCTGATAAGGCGGCGGATTCCTGGACAGTCTGGTGCAACATGATGTTGGTGGATGGTGTGAGACCTGATGTGCCAGATGTGTTCAATCGGAGATTCAGGTCTGGGGAACGGGCGGGCCAGTCCATAGCTTCAATGCCTTCATCTTGCAGAAACTGCTGACACACTCTAGCCACATGAGGTCTGGTATTATCCTGCATTAGGAGGAACCCAGAGCCAACCGCACCAGCATATGGTCTCACAAGGAGACTGAGGATTTCATCTCAGTACCTAATAGCAGTCAGGCTACCTCTGGCGAGCACATTGAGGGCTGTGCGGCCCTCCGAAGAAATGCCACCCCACACCATTACTGACCCACTGCCAAACTGGTCATGCTCAAGGATGTTGCAGGCAGCAGATCTCCAGACTCTGTCACGTCTGTCACATGTGCTCAGTGTGAACCTGCTTTCATCTGTGAAGAGCACACTTGGGCCAAATTCTGATTAATATTTGATAAAAATAATCTGTCCCTTTTTTTTCTCGTGTGTGGAATACACAGATGTCTGAATGAGGCCTTACACTTCCATCTCTGGACCTTTCTTAACACAATCGACCACCTGGAGAAGATATCCTTAGATTTGTCTTCTGTACACATTGATCCACTGTCCCAGCGCGTGACAATTAAGACATCGTTAGTGACACGCTTGATTGCATCACTTTTCTTGAAGAGCCTTTCATTCGTATAACCAGCGATATTAACAGCCATTTCTTTTTTTGCAATGAGCAATACAAATTCTATGTGTAGCCCTAGTATACAGTAAATGGTATACTATGAAGTAAATGTAATTCTACACCCAGTTGTCCGGTGTCTTTATTTGCTTTGCTGATGACCCATTCATGATGCAAATCTGGAATGTTTTGTCACAAAACTCATGATCATTGAGCAAGTCTGTTTTAAAAATGAGGTCTGAAGTTTGTATTTGGATGTTGTGTGACACATGGCATTTTCAGAGTCCGCATTGCGTGGATTAGAAACCCCATTTTTGGTGTCGGGTGTCCATTGAACTGTATTCAGATGTGAAGCGTGTTTCCTCAGTGTGACCATACAGGACTGTGACTGGAGCACATGTTTCATTCTGAAGGCAGGATGTCGTGTGTTCTGCAGTGACTGCACTTTCTACAGATTACTAATCTACTTAAGTATTGGAGAACTAGAGGAGATGCTCCACAACTGTGTCAGCAACTTGGTATCTCGCGTTTTGCTTACAATGTAGGGCTTTCTTTTTTTAGGCTTTAATACCCAAAATATAAGCATGCTATATTTTTTTTGTTTGACCCCCATTAAGTGTTTTGTCTAGTTTTTAGGTTCACTTTAAACTTGGCTTTAAGTCCAGCGTTAGTTTCATGTGATTGGATTTTATAGAAAGCAAAGTGGATATTAAATTTTCCTAATTTTAGATTGATTTGTTAATAAAGTGGAAATATATACCTCAATTATATACCATAATGCAGCTAAAAATTACATTATACCAATTGCTTGCCCAGGGCTACAAGTAAAATGTAATTGTTTAATGTCGATCGTTTTAATTTCCTTGTAATGAGTGACTGGTTATTGTGCCAACAATTCGTGAGTCAACTATTACACATTTTACCAATTAGTTCTAGTGAAAAACAGGATCTACCCACATAATCCCCTGGATGCATTTACCCAGAATTGTTTTTAAACCTATTAAAAGTAGGAAGTTTTTATATAAGTGCATCCTGTAGTTTACAACAAAAATGTCACCCTGATTTTGGCAGCTCTTTGTATTCCTATCATTAATTTGTATGTTCGCTTCCCTTCTGCACTAAAGAAAATGTCAATTACCGTATATACTCGAGTATAAGCCGACCCGAGTATAAGCCGACCCCCCTAATTTTGCCACAAAAAACTGGGAAAACTTATTGACTCGAGTATAAGCCTAGGGTGGAAATGCAGCATTTACCGGTGAATTTCAAAAATAAAAATAGATCATTATTTCCCCATAGCTGTGCCATATAGTGCTCTGCACCGTTCATATTTCCCCATAGGTGTGAACCATATAGTGCTCTGCACCGTTCATTGTGCCCCCTAGCTGTGCCATATACGGTGCTCTGCACCGTTCATTGTGCCCCATAGATGTGCCATATACGGTGCTCTGCACCGTTCACTGTGCCCCATAGCTGTGCTGTGCCATATACGGTGCTCTGCACCGTTCACTGTGCCCCATAGCTGTGCTGTGCCATATACGGTGCTCTGCACCGTTCACTGTGCCCCATAGCTGTGCCATATACGGTGCTCTGCACCGTTCACTGTGCCCCATAGCTGTGCTGTGCCATATATGGTGCTCTGCACCGTTCACTGTGCCCCATACATAGCTGTGCTGTGCCATATACGGTGCTCTGCACCGTTCACTGTGCCCCATAGCTGTGCTGTGCCATATACGGTGCTCTGCACCGTTCACTGTGCCCCATAGCTGTGCTGTGCCATATACGGTGCTCTGCACCGTTCACTGTGCCCCATAGCTGTGCTGTGCCATATACGGTGCTCTGCACCGTTCACTGTGCCCCATAGCTGTGCTGTGCCATATACGGTGCTCTGCACCGTTCACTGTGCCCCATAGCTGTGCTGTGCCATATACGGTGCTCTGCACCGTTCACTGTGCCCCATAGCTCTGCTGTGCCATATACGGTGCTCTGCACCGTTCACTGTGCCCCATAGCTGTGCTGTGCCATATACGGTGCTCTGCACCGTTCACTGTGCCCCATAGCTGTGCTGTGCCATATACGGTGCTCTGCACCGTTCACTGTGCCCCATAGCTGTGCTGTGCCATATACGGTGCTCTGCACCGTTCACTGTGCCCCATAGATGTTCCACATAAATTTGTGCCGCCGCTGCCGCAATAAAGAAAAAAAAACACATACTCACCTCCCTTGATTGCAGCTCCCGGCGTCTCGTTCCGGCGCCTCCATCTTCCCGGCGTCTCTGCTCTGACTGATCAGGCAGAGGGCGCCGCGCACACTATATGCGTCATCGCGCCCTCTGCCTGATCAGTCAGAGAGCAGAGACGCCGGGAAGATGGAGGCGCCGGCCGGGAAGATGGATCGGCGCCCGGCGGCTGGAACGAGGACAGGTGAATATGACATACTCACCTAGTCCTGGCGATCCTCGCGCTGTCCCTCTGCCTGGTCTTCGGTGCCGCAGCTTCTTTCTCTATCAGCGGTCACCGGCACCGCTGATTAGAGAAATGAATAAGCGGCTCCGCCCCTATGGGAGGTGGAGCCGCTTATTCATTTCTGTAATGAGCGGTCCCACGTGACCGCTGAAGAGAGGAAGAAACTGCAGCGCCGAAGCCCGTGGGACGGCAGGGACAGCGCGAGGATCGCTGGGACTAGGTAAGTATACCTCAGCGCCCTCAGCCCCTCACCCGCCGACCCCACCGCTACCGTGACTCGAGTATAAGCCGAGGGGGGCACTTTCAGCCCAAAAATTTGGGCTGAAAATCTCGGCTTATACTCGAGTATATACGGTAAATTGGCATAGTCATATTTGGTTTTGATCTTTTGGGCTCCATTTGGGAACAATGGATTATTGTTTATGGCTTTGTGAACTAAAAAAGAATTGTAATATAAATCCTTATAATATTTATTACTAGATGGTGGTCTGACTCTAACGCATCGGGTATTCTACAATATGTATGTAGTTGATTTCTGAAGATTTGAGAATAATGCAATGAATACACAGGATTTTCCGGGTAAAATATATACATTATCAGTACAGCGTGGTTCAAATCCCACGCCAATTCGTGGCCGGGTCGCTGATTGGTCGCGGGCAGCTGGCGAAACAAATCAGCTATGCAGGATTTCCGTTACAGACAGACAGACAGAATTAGACTATTATATACAGGTCCTTCTCAAAAAATTAGCATATAGTGTTAAATTTCATTATTTACCATAATGTAATGATTACAATTAAACTTTCATATATTATAGATTCATTATCCACCAACTGAAATTTGTCAGGTCTTTTATTGTTTTAATACTGATGATTTTGGCATACAACTCCTGATAACCCAAAAAACCTGTCTCAATAAATTAGCATATTTCACCCATCCAATCAAATAAAAGTGTTTTTTAATAACAAACAAAAAAACCATCAAATAATAATGTTCAGTTATGCACTCAATACTTGGTCGGGAATCCTTTGGCAGAAATTACTGCTTCAATGCGGCGTGGCATGGAGGCAATCAGCCTGTGACACTGCTGAGATGTTATGGAGGCCCAGGATGCTTCAATAGCGGCCTTAAGCTCAACCAGAGTGTTGGGTCTTGCGTCTCTCAACTTTCTCTTCACAATATCCCACAGATTCTCTATGGGGTTCAGGTCAGGAGAGTTGGCAGGCCAATTGAGCACAGTAATACCATGGTCCGTAAACCATTTACCAGTGGTTTTGGCACTGTGAGCAGGTGCCAGGTCGTGCTGAAAAAATGAAATCTTCATCACCATAAAGCATTGACCCTGCCCTTGATGAAACACAGTGGACCAACACCAGCAGCTGACATGGCACCCCACACCATCACTGACTGTGGGTACTTGACACTGGACTTCAGGCATTTTGGCATTTCCTTCTCCCCAGTCTTCCTCCAGACTCTGGCACCTTGATTTCCGAATGACATGCAAAATTTGCTTTCATCAGAAAAAAGTACTTGGGACCACTTAGCAACAGTCCAGTGCTGCTTCTCTGTAGCCCAGGTCAGGCGCCTCTGCCGCTGTTTATGGTTCAAAAGTGGCTTTACCTGGGGAATGCGGCACCTGTAGCCCATTTCCTGCACACGCCTATGCACGGTGGCTCTGGATGTTTCCACACCAGACTCAGTCCACTGCTTCCTCAGGTTCCCCAAGGTCTGGAATCGGTCCTTCTCCACAATCTTCCTCAGGGTCCGGTCTCCTCTTCTCGTTGTACAGCGTTTTCTGCCACATTGTTTCCTTCCAACAGACTTACCATTGAGGTGCCTTGATACAGCACTCTGGGAACAGCCTATTTGTTGAGAAATTTCTTTCTGGGTCTTACCCTCTTGCTTGAGGGTGTCAATGATGGCCTTCTTGACATCTGTCAGGTCGCTAGTCTTACCCATGATGGGGGTTTTGAGTAATGAACCCGGCAGGGAGTTTATATAAGCCTCAGGTATCTTTTGCATGTGTTTAGAGTTAATTAGTTGATTCAGAAGATTAGGGTAATAGGTCGTTTAGAGAACCTTTTCTTGATATGCTAATTTATTGAGACAGGTTTTTTGGGTTATCAGGAGTTGTATGCCAAAATCATCAGTATTAAAACAATAAAAGACCTGACAAATTTCAGTTGGTGGATAATGAATCTATAATATATGAAAGTTTAATTGTAATCATTACATTATGGTAAATAATGAAATTTAACACTATATGCTAATTTTTTGAGAAGGACCTGTAGTAGATACCCGATGCGTTAGAATCGGGCCACCATCTAGTATTCATAAAAACATTGGTGCTTACATTTATGTTTTAACCAATTGGACACACTGCCATTGTTTTCTCCTGTCTTTATTTTAAGAGTCAAAATGTTATTAGTCATCTATCGCTGTATGACAGCTTGTTTTCTACAGGGTGACTTATAGTTTTCAAAGACACCATTTATTTTACCATATAATAAACTTAAAAACTGGGAAAAATGGTATTCTCTCCCTTACACTGTCCTCCATTTTGTTCTCTCCCTCACATACTGTCTTTCATGTTATTCTCGTTCTAGCATATGTATGTAGTTTACTTATGAACGCCGATTGGGCGACCAATCAGCGACGCAGGATTTTGGTTACAGACAAACAGACCCTTAGGCAAATAAATATATATATATATATATATATATATATATATATATATATATATATATATATATATATATATATATATATACACACACCGTGTATATACTCGAGTATAAGCCGACCTGAGTATAAGCCGACCCCCCTAATTTTGCCACAAAAAACTGGGAAAACTTATTGACTTGAGTATAAGCCTAGGGTGGAAATGCAGCAGCTACCGGTGAATTTCAAAAATAAAAATAGATCATTATTTCCCCATAGCTGTGCCCCATATACAATGCTCTGCACCGTTCATATTTCCCCATAGCTCTGCCATATAGTGCTCTGCACCGTTCATACTGCCCCATAGCTGTGCCATATAGTGCTCTGCACCGTTCATACTGCCCCATAGCTGTGCCATATAGTGCTCTGCACCGTTCATACTGCCCCATAGCTGTGCCATATAGTGCTCTGCACCGTTCATACTGCCCCATAGCTGTGCCCTATATGCTCTGCACCGTTCATATTGCCCCATAGCTCTGCCATATAGTGCTCTGCACCGTTCATACTGCCCCATAGCTGTGCCATATAGTGCTCTGCACCGTTCATACTGCCCCATAGCTGTGCCATATAGTGCTCTGCACCGTTCATACTGCCCCATAGCTGTGCCATATAGTGCTCTGCACCGTTCATACTGCCCCATAGCTGTGCCCTATATGCTCTGCACCATTCATATTGCCCCATAGCTGTGCCATATAGTGCTCTGCACCGTTCATACTGCCCCATAGCTGTGCCATATAGTGCTCTGCACCGTTCATACTGCCCCATAGCTGTGCCCTATATGCTCTGCACCGTTCATATTGCCCCATAGCTGTGCCATATAGTGCTCTGCACCGTTCATACTGCCCCATAGCTCTGCCCTATATGCTCTGCACCGTTCATATTGCCCCATAGATGCTCCACATAAATCTGTGCCGCTGCTGCAATAAAAAAAAAAAGCCATACTCGCCTCTCTTGATTGCAACTCCCAGCGTCTCGTTCTGGCGTCCGGTCCCGGCGTCTCTCCGCTCTGACTGATCAGGCAGAGGGCGCCGCGCACACTATATGCGTCATCGCGCTCTCTGACCTGAACAGTCAGTGCAGATAGACGCCGGGAAGATGGAGCGGCGCCCGGCTGCTGGAACGGTGACAGGTAAATATGCGATACTTACCTGATCCCGGTGTCCGGCGCCTTTCCCCCGTACAGCTGGTCTTCGGTGCCGCAGCTTCTTCCTCTATCAGCAGTCACCGTTACCGCTGATTAGAGAAATGAATAGGCGGCTCCACCCCTATGGGAGGTGGAGTCGCCTATTCATTTCTCTAATGAGCGGTCCCACGTGACCGCTGAAGAGGGGAAGAGCTGCAGCACAGAAGACCGTGGGACGGCAGGGGGAGTGCCAGGATCGCTGGAAGCAGGTAATTATGCCTCAGCGCCCTCTCCCCCTCACCCGCCGACCCTGCCACCCACCTTGACTCGAGTATAAGCTGAGAGGGGCACTTTCAGCCCAAAAATCTCGGCTTATACTCGAGTATATACGAATATAATATATATATATATATATATATATATATATATATATATATATATATATATATATATATATATATACTAGATGGTAGCCCGATTCTAACGCACCGGGTATTTTAGAATATGTATGTAGTTAATTTATGAAGATTTTGGAATAATACATTGAATACGGATATGGCCAGCCGCGACCAATTGGCGAAGCATGGTTCAACTCCCACGCCAATTCGCGGCCGGACTGCGCCTGTCGCTGTTTGTTCACCGCCGGCCACATAGTATATAGCACAGCCACGTAGTATATTGCACAGCCCACGCAGTATATTGCACAGCCCATGTACACTGTGTTCCAAATTATTATGCAAATTGGATTTAAGTTTCATAAAGATTTTAATTGTTTTGTTTTTCAAATAAACTCGTGGATGGTATTGTGTGTCAGGGCTCAATGGATCACTGAAATCTATCTTGAACACATGTGATAATTAGTTTTCCAGGTGATTCTAATTAAAGGAAAACTACTTAAAAATGATGTTCCACATTATTAAGCAGGCCACAGTTTTTAAGTAACATGGGAAAGAAAAAGGTTCTCTCTGCTGCTGAAAAGCATCAACTAGTGCAATGCCTTGGTCAAGGGATGAAAACATGAGATATTTCCCGAAAACTTAAGCGTGATCATCGTACTGTTAAGAGATTTGTGGCTGAATCTGAGCACAGACATGTTTGTGCTGATAAAGGCAGAATGAGGAAGATTTCTGCCAGGCAAGTTCATCGGATTAAGAGAGCAGTTGCTAAAAAGCCATTCCAAACCAGCAAACAGATATTTGAAGCTGCTGGTGCCTCTGAAGTCCCTCGAATCTCAAGGTGTAGGATCCTTCAAAGGCTTGCTTTGGTTCATAAACCTACTATTCGGCCACCCCTGAACAGTGTTCACAAGCTGAAATGGTTGCAGTGGACCCAGACATACATGACGACTAATTGTCAAACAGTCTTTTTTACTGATGAGTGTCGAGCAACCCTGGATGGTCCAGATGGATGGAGTAGTGGATGATTGGTGGAGGCCACAATGTCCCAACAAGGCTGCAACGTCAGCAGAGAGGTGAAGGAGTCATGATTTGGGCCAGAATCATGGGGAAACAGCTGGTAGGGCCCTTTAAGGTTCCTGAAGGTGTGAAAATGATCTCTGCAAAGTATTTAGAGTTTCTGACTGACAACTTTCTTCCATGGTATAAAAAGCATGGTATATTGTAGGGATTGTACTCGCTCGGATGCATAGGAGGAAACAGGAAGCACATTCTCTTCAGCGTTCATGTAGGTTTATTCACTCCATAAACCATTTAAGTCAGCAACACAAGGGTATACAGTCTTACATCAGACGGAAAAGTCCTCAGTGTCCATAGTAGAGCTCTGCTCTCTCTCAGACCTGTAGGCACACAGGCTGTGCTATGTCCAGCACGTAGGCTCTCCAGCCTAAAGATGGTCTCTGTGTGCTGTTCAGGACATCTGTCCCCACGTGGAACCGTCCAACACACAGGCCACTCTGCAGTGTCCAGGCAGGACACCTGGAAGTCTGTCCACTCTTGCAGACTCCCAAACACACTCTCACCATGTGCTACACATCTCCATTATGTAGCCTGAAACCACACCCATTGGTGAAGTAACGTCACATGATTAGACATGTGGCTATGACATCACCACAGGTCCTGAAACAAACATAAATAGGCATGGTTATGCCCCTTACCCAGGGGTGAGGTATATGGGTAGCCAGACCCTCCCATCTCTCATAGCTACCCGTAACTCGGACCCAAATATCCTAAACAATTTCTTATTGCTTTATGTGCATTACAGAAAACACTCCGGGTCACATCACAGCGACAAGCCTTCTCTGTGATACATACCTCCCGTCGACAAGCCTTCTCTGTGATACATACCTCCCGTCGAATATATATATATATATATATATATATATATATATATTCTATATCTCTGAGCATCGCCTCTATGTAGCAGAGCCAATCGAGTTGTGCCAGCTTCTAGTCTCCCATGGAGGCTATTGAAGCATGGCAAAAATAGAAAAAAAAATGTTTTTTTAAAAATATTAAAAAAATAAAAAAATATATACCATAAGTTCAAATCACCCCATTCAAAATAAAGCAATAACAAAAATCAAACATACATATATTTGGTATCGCTGCTTTCAGAATCACCCGATCAATCAATAAAACTATGGATTAACCTGATTGTTAAACGGTGTAGCGAGAAAAGAATTCAAAACGCCATAATTACATTTTTTGGTCGCTATGACATTGCATTAAGATGCAATAACGGGCGGTCAAAAGAACATATCTGTGCCGAAATGGTATCATTAAAAATGTCAGCTCGGCACGCAAAAAATAAGCCCTCGCCCGACCCGAGACCATGAAAAATGGAGACGCTACGGGTATCGGAAAATTGCGCATTTTTTTTTTTCTTTTTTTAGCAATGTTTGGAATTTTTTTTCACCACTTAGACACCAAACATGTCTAGGTTTATTTTTTATCTATGAACTCGTAATGACCTGGAGAATCATAATGGCAGGTCAGTTTTAGCATTTAGTGAACCTAGCAAAAGAGCCAAGCAAAAAACAAGTGTGGGATTGCACTTTTTTGCAATTTCACCGCACTTGGAATTTTTTTCCGTTTTCTAGTATACGACATGGTAAAACCAGTGGAGTCTTTTAAAACTGCAACTCGTCCCGCAAAAAATAAGCTCTCACATGGCCATATTGACGGAAAAATACAAAAATTATGGCCCTGGGAAGGAGGGGAGCGAAAAACGAAAACGCAAAGCCAAAAATGGCTCCAGTCATTAAGGGGTTTATATACAGTACAGACCAAAAGTTTGGACACACCTTCTCATTTAAAGATTTTTCTGTATTTTCATGACTATGAAAATTGTAAATTCACACTGAAGGCATCAAATCTATGAATTAACACATGTGGAATTACAGTGGGGCAAAAAAGTATTTAGTCAGTCAGCAATAGTGCAAGTTCCACCACTTAAAAAGATGAGAGGCGTCTGTAATTTACATCATAGGTAGACCTCAACTATGGGAGACAAACTGAGAAAAAAAAATCCAGAAAATCACATTGTCTGTTTTTTTAACATTTTATTTGCATATTATGGTGGAAAATAAGTATTTGGTCAGAAACAAAATTTCATCTCAATACTTTGTAATATATCCTTTGTTGGCAATGACAGAGGTCAAACGTTTTCTGTAAGTCTTCACAAGGTTGCCACACACTGTTGTTGGTATGTTGGCCCATTCCTCCATGCAGATCTCCTCTAGAGCAGTGATGTTTTTGGCTTTTCGCTTGGCAACACGGACTTTCAACTCCCTCCAAAGGTTTTCTATAGGGTTGAGATCTGGAGACTGGCTAGGCCACTCCAGGACCTTGAAATGCTTCTTACGAAGCCACTCCTTCGTTGCCCTGGCGGTGTGCTTTGGATCATTGTCATGTTGAAAGACCCAGCCACGTTTCATCTTCAATGCCCTTGCTGATGGAAGGAGGTTTGCACTCAAAATCTCACGATACATGGCCCCATTCATTCTTTCATGTACCCGGATCAGTCGTCCTGGCCCCTTTGCAGAGAAACAGCCCCAAAGCGTGATGTTTCCACCACCATGCTTTATAGTAGGTATGGTGTTTGATGGATGCAACTCAGTATTCTTTTTCCTCCAAACACGACAAGTTGTGTTTCTACCAAACAGTTCCAGTTTGGTTTCATCAGACCATAGGACATTCTCCCAAAACTCCTCTGGATCATCCAAATGCTCTCTAGCAAACTTCAGACGGGCCCGGACATGTACTGGCTTAAGCAGTGGGACACGTCTGGCACTGCAGGATCTGAGTCCATGGTGGCGTAGTGTGTTACTTATGGTAGGCCTTGTTACATTGGTCCCAGCTCTCTGCAGTTCATTCACTAGGTCCCCTCGCGTGGTTCTGGGATTTTTGCTCACAGTTCTTGTGATCATTCTGACCCCACGGGGTGGGATTTTGCGTGGAACCCCAGATCGAGGGAGATTATCAGTGGTCTTGTATGTCTTCCATTTTCTAATTATTGCTCCCACTGTTGATTTCTTCACTCCAAGCTGGTTGGCTATTGCAGATTCAGTCTTCCCAGCCTGGTGCAGGGCTACAATTTTGTTTCTGGTGTCCTTTGACAGCTCTTTGGTCTTCACCATAGTGGAATTTGGAGTCAGACTGTTTGAGGGTGTGCACAGGTGTCTTTTTATACTGATAACAAGTTTAAACAGGTGCCATTACTACAGGTAATGAGTGGAGGAAAGAGGAGACTCTTAAAGAAGAAGTTACAGGTCTGTGAGAGCAAGAAATCTTGATTTGTTTGTTTCTGACCAAATACTTATTTTCCACCATAATATGCAAAAAAAATGATAAAAAAAACAGACAATGTGATTTTCTGGATTTTTTTTTCTCAGTTTGTCTCCCATAGTTGAGGTCTACCTATGATGTAAATTACAGACGCCTCTCATCTTTTTAAGTGATGGAACTTGCACTATTGCTGACTGACTAAATACTTTTTTGCCCCACTGTATATACTTAACAAAAAGTGTGAAACAACTGAAATTATGTCTTATATTCTAGGTTCTTCAAAGTAGCCACCTTTTGCTTTGATGACTGCTTTGCACACTCTTGGCATTCTCATGAAGAGCTTCAAGGTGTAGTTACCGGAAATGGTCTTCCAACAATCTTGAAGGAGTTTGCAGAGATGCTTAGCACTTGTTGACCCTTTTGCCTTCACTCTGCGGTCCAGCTCACCCCAAACCATCTCAATTAGGTTCAGGTCTGGTGACTGTGGAGACCAGGCCATCTAGCGTAGCACTCCATCACTCTCCTTCTTGGTCAAATAGCCATTACACAGCCTGGAGGTGTGTTTGGAGTCATTGTCGTGTTGAAAAGTAAATGATGGTTAAACTAAACGCAAACCGGATGGAATAGCATGCCGCTGCAAGATGCTGTGGTAGCCATGCTGGTTCAGTATGCCTTCAATTTTGAATAAATCCCCAACAGTGTAACCAGCAAAGCACCGCCACATCATCACACCTCCTCCTCCATGCTTCACGGTGGGAACCAGGCATGTAGAGTCCATCCGTTCACCTTTTCTGCGTCGTACAAAGACACGGTGGTTGGAACCAAAGATCTCAAATTTGGACTCATCAGACCAAACCACAGATTTCTGGTCTAATGTCCATTCCTTGTGTTCTTTAGCCCAAACAAGTCTCTTCTGCTTGTTGCCTGTCCTTAGCAGTGGTTTCCTAGCAGCTATTTTACCATGAAGGCCTGCTGCACAAAGTCTCCTCTTAACAGTTGTTGTAGAGATGTGTCTGCTGCTAGAACTCTGTGTGGCATTGACCTGGTCTCTAATCTGAGCTGCTGTTAACCTGCGATTTCTGAGGCTGGTGACTCGGATAAACTTATCCTCAGAAGCAGAGGTGACTCTTTGTCTTCCTTTCCTGGGGCGGTCCTCATGTGAGCCAGTTTCTTTGTAGCGCTTGATGGTTTTTGCCACTGCACTTGGGGACACTTTCAAAGTTTTCCCAATTTTTCGGACTGACTGACCTTCATTTCTTAAAGAAATGATGGCCACTCGTTTTTCTTTACTTGGCTGCTTTGTTCTTGCCATAATACAAATTCTAACAGTCTATTCAGTAGGACTATCAGCTGTGTATCCAGAGGCGTAGCTAGAGCTTTTGCCGCCCGGGGCTGTTCCCGAGCTTGGTGCCCCCCCCGTATATATATATATATATATATATATATATATATATATATATATATATATATATATATATATATATATATATATATATATATATATATATACACACATTTGTATCCATTATGGTGGGAGTTTACCACAGAAGCATTAACATTATAAACTGCCTTTCTCCAGGGATTTATTCCTGTTCTGTAGAACTTAAACTGGGCCTAATGGTGTCACCCCCACATGCCAAACCTGTGACTTTTCTTAATGACAATGAATGATATGGTTGCCCATAATCATCACTGTGTCATAACATCACAGGTGCACTCCATCGGTCTAACCGCTTAGGTACAGCGGACCATGTAGGTTGCAGCATCTGACAGGTTGAATGACTTTTTTTTGTTAGGGAGTTATAAGGGTGAAAAGTTGACCAGCAATTTCTCATTTCTACAACACCATTTTTTTTTAGGGACCACATCTCATTTGAAGTCATTTTGAGGGGTCTATATGATAGAAAATACCCAAGTGTGACACCATTCTAAAAACTACACCCCTCAAGTGCTCAAAACCACATTCAAGAAGTTTATTAACCCTTCTGGTGCTTCACAGGAATTTTTTGAATGTTTAAATAAGAATGAACATTTAACTTTTTTTCACAAAAAATTTAATTCAGCTCCAATTTGTTTTATTTTACCAAGGGTAACAGGAGAAAATGGACCCCAAACATTGTTGTACAATTTGTCCTGAGTACGCCAATACCCCACATGTGGGGGTTAACCACTGTTTGGGCGCATGGAACAGCTCGGAAGCAAAGGAGCGCCATTTGACTTTTCAATGCAAAATTGACTGGAATTGAGATGGGACGCAATGTTTCCTTTGGAGAGCCCCTGATGTGCCTAAACATTGAAACCCCCCACAAGTGACACCATTTTGGAAAGTAGACCCCCTAAGGAACTTATCTAGAGGTGTGGTGAGCACTTTGACCCACCCAGTGCTTCACAGAAGTTTATAATGCAGAACCGTAAAAATAAAAAATCATATTTTTTCACAAAAATTATCTTTTCGCCCCCAATTTTTTATTTTTCTAAGGGTAAGAGAAGAAATTGGACCCCAAAAGTTGTTGAACAATTTGTCCTGAGTACGCTGATACCCCATATGTGGGGGTAAACCACTGTTTGGGCGGATGGGAGAGCTCGGAAAGGAAGGAGCGCCGTTTGACTTTTCAATGCAAAATTGACAGGAATTGAGATGAGACGCCATGTTGCGTTTGCAGAGCCCCTAATGTACGTAAATAGTAGAAACCCCTCACAAGTGACACGATTTTGGAAAGTAGACCCCCTAAGGAACTTATCTAGATGTGTGGTGAGCGCTTTGACCCACCAAGGGCTTCACAGAAGTTTATAATGGAGAGCCGTAAAAATAAAACAAAAAATTTTTCCCACAAAAATTATTTTTTAGCCCCCAGTTTTGTATTTTTCCCGAGGGTAACAGGAGAAATTGGACCCCAAAATTTGTTGTCCAATTTGTCCTGAGTGCGCTGATACCCCATATGTGGGGGGAAACCACTGTTTGGGCGCATGGGAGGGCTCGGAAGGGAAGGAGTGCCATTTGAATGCAGACTTAGATGGAATGGTCTGCAGGTGTCACATTGCGTTTGCAGAGCCCCTAATGTACCTAAACAGTAGAAACCCCCCACAAATGACACCATTTTGGAAAGTAGACCCCCTAAGGAACTTATATAGATGTGTGGTGAGCGCTTTGACCCACCAAGTGTATCACTACAGTTTATAACGCAGAGCCGTAAAAATAAAAAATCTTTTTTTCCCACAAAAATTATTTTTTAGCCCCCAGTTTTGTATTTTCCCAAGGGTAAAAGGAGAAACTGGACCCCAACAGTTGTTGTCCTATTTGTCCTGAGTACGCTGATACCCCATATGTTGGGGTAAACCCCTGTTTGGGCACACGGGCGAGCTCGGAAGGGAAGAAGCACTGTTTTACTTTTTCAACGCAGAATTGGCTGGAATTGAGATCGGACACCATGTCGCTTTTGGAGAGCCCCTGATGTGCCTAAATAGTGGAAACCCCCCAATTATAACTGAAACCCTAATCCAAACACTCCCCTAACCCTAATTCCAACGGTAACCCTAACCACACCTCTAACCCTGACACACCCCTAACCCTAATCCCAACCCTATTCCCAACTGTAAATGTAATCTAAACCCTTACTGTAACTTTAGCCCCAACCCAAACTGTAGCCCTAACCCTAGCCCTAACCCTAGCCCTATCCCTAGCCCTAGCCCTAGCCCTAACCCTAGCCCTAACCCTAACCCTAGCCCTAGCGGGAAAATGGAAATAAATACATTTTTTTAATTTTTCCCTAACTAAGGGGGTGATGAAGGGGGGTTTGATTTACTTTTATAGTGGGTTTTTTAGCGGATTTTTATGATTGGCAGCCGTCACACACTGAAAGACGCTTTTTATTGCAAAAAATATTTTTTGCGTTACCACATTTTGAGAGCTATAATTTTTCAATATTTTGGTCCACAGAGTCATGTGAGGTCTTGTTTTTTGCGGAACGAGTTGACGTTTTTATTGGTAACATTTTCGGGCACGTGACATTTTTTGATCGCTTTTTATTCCGATTTTTGTGAGGCAGAATGACCAAAAACCAGCTATTCATGAATTTCTTTTGGGGGAGGCGTTTATACCGTTCCGCGTTTGGTAAAATTGATAAAGCAGTTTTATTCTTCGGGTCAGTACGATTACAGCGACACCTCATTTATATCATTTTTTTATGTTTTGATGCTTTTATGCGATAAAAACTATTTTATAGAAAAAATAAATATTTTGGCATCGCTTTATTCTCAGGACTATAACTTTTTTATATTTTTGCTAATAATGCTGTATGGCAGCTCATTTTTTGCGGGACAAGATGTCGCTGGTTGTTTATATCTGTCCTTTTGATCGCGTGTTATTCCACTTTTTGTTCGGCGGTATGATAATAAAGCGTTGTTTTTTGCCTCGTTTTTTTTTTTTTTCTTATGGTGTTTACTGAAGGGGTTAACTAGTTTGCCAGTTTTATAGGTCGGGCCGTTACGGACGCGGCAATACTAAATATATGTATTTTTATTGTTTTTTTTTTATTTATTTAGATAAAGAAATGTATTTATGGGAATAATATATATTTTTTTTTCCATTGTAAAAAAATACATACCGTATAAGCCGAGATTTTCAGCCCAAATTTTTGGGCTGAAAGTGCCTCTCTCGGCTTATACTCGAGTCACGGTAGCGGTGGGGTCGGCGGGTGAGGGGGTGAGGGCGCTGAGGTATACTTACCTAGTCCCAGCGATCCTCGCGCTGTCCCTGCCTTCCTCCCCGTCTTCTGTGCTGCAGCTTCTTCCCCTCTTCAGCGGTCACGTGGGACCGCTCATTACAGAAATGAATAGGCGGCTCCACCTCCCATAGGGGTGGAGCCGCCTATTCATTTCTCTAATCAGCGGTGCCGGTGACCGCTGACAGGAAGAGGCTGCAGCACAGAAGACGGGGAGGAAGGCAGGG
The DNA here is from genome assembly GCF_032444005.1 of Ranitomeya imitator. Lineage (NCBI taxonomy): Eukaryota > Metazoa > Chordata > Amphibia > Anura > Dendrobatidae > Ranitomeya > Ranitomeya imitator. The sequence continues at coordinate 118,664,878 of NC_091282.1, read as the reverse complement.
ACAGCGCGAGGATCGCTGGGACTAGGTGAGTATGTTATATTCACCTGTCCACGTTGCAGCCGCCGGGCGCCTCTCCATCTTCCCGGCGCCTCCATCTTCCCGGCGTCTGCACTCTGACTGTTCAGGTCAGAGGGTGCGATGACGCATATAGTGTACGCGGCGCCCTCTGCCTGATCAGTCAGAGCGGGGAGACGCCGGAATGAGACGCTGGGAGCTGCAATCAAGAGAGGTGAGTATGTGTTTTTTTTTTTTTTATTGCAGCAGCAGCGGCCATGGCACAGATTTATGTGCAGCATCTATGGGGCACAATGAACGCTGCAGAGCACTATATGGGGCATCTGTGCAGCATCTATGGGGCAATATGAACGGTGCAGAGCACTATGGGGCATCTGTGCAGCATCTATGGGGCAATATGAACGGTGCAGAGCACTGTATGGGGCACAGATATTGGGCAAAAATGAACGGTGCAGAGCATATATGGGGCACAGATATGGGGCAATATGAACGGTGCAGAGCACTATATGGCACAGCTATGGGGAAATAATGATCTATTTTTATTTTTGAAATTCACCGGTAAATGCTGCATTTCCACCCTAGGCTTATACTCGAGTCAATAAGTTTTCCCAGTTTTTTGTGGCAAAATTAGGGGGGTCGGCTTATACTCGGGTCGGCTTATACTCGAGTATATACAGTATGTATTCTAGATGGTGGCCCGATTCTAACGCATCGGGTATTCTGGCATACGTATGTATGTATATAGCAGCCACATAGTATATAGCACAGGCCACGTAGTATATAGGAGCCATGTAGCAGACACGTAGTCTATAACACAGCAACGTAGTATATAACACAGGCAACGCAGTTTATAACACAGGCCACGCAGTCTATACAGTAACAGTGGCCACGCAGTCTGTAACAGTGGCCACGTAGTCTGTAACAGTGGCCACGCAGTATATAGCAGTGTGGGCACCATATCCCTGTTAAAAAAAAAAAAAAAAAATAATTAAAATTAAAAATAGTTATATACTCACCCGCTGGCGTCCAGCGAACCTGTCCCGATGCGTGAGCTGCTGCCACCAGCTTCCGTTCCCAGCGATGCATTTCGAGACCGCTAAGTCTTCTGGGTAATTTCGCAATGCATCTCTGGGAACGGAAGCTGGCAGCAGCCGTGCGCACATCGGCGGACGACGGAAGGTGAGAATAGCAGGTTTTTTGTTTTTTTATTATTTTTAACATTAGATCTTTTCACTATTGATGTTGCATAGGCAGCATCAATAGTTAAAAGTTGGTCACACAGGGTTAATAGCAGCTTTAACAGAGTGCGTTAACTGCGGCATAACTCGGTCCGTTAACGCTGCCATTAACCCTGTGTCAGCGCTGACTGGAGGAGAGTATGGAGCGGACACTGGGCACTGACTGGACGGAAGTAGGGAGGGACTAATTCTCGGCCGGGCTGTGACTGTCGGTGATTGGTCGTGGCCGCCAGGCAGGGACCAATCAGCGACGCGGGATTTCCATTACAGACAGACGGAAGTACCCCTTAGACAATATATATATATATATATATATATATATATATATATATATATATATATATATATATATATATATATATATATATATATATATATTATAAAATATATATATGTATATTATAAAATATATACATTATATAATTTCATTATAAAAATATATCCCTGGTTTTTTTTTTCTTGACTATCATTACTGATCTGGAATGATATAAAAAACAAAATTACAATTGTGTTCCTGTCTCTTTTTAAAAATTAGTAAATGTAAGAGTTTATCATTAATTTTTAAACATTGGTTGACCACAATGAGAGCAAAATGGCTTACTCATCACTTGTTCTAGATATTGTTATGGATTTATTCGTAATCCTACTACCTCGTTGGTTTTTCCTGAGACTGCCTCCGGCAGTGCTAGCATGAAGTCTCTGTGATCAGGAGAGGAAAGATATCAGGTATGATGTTAGTTGTATTGGCTGAACCTAGTCGCCATTAGTTGGAGACTGGAGTCAGTCTAGTGGCCAAATAATGTGTAATGTTCTGTCAGAATCTCCATAATCACTAGTAATTTCCTTCCAGAGGACACAGCGGTCATTTTTGGTCATAACTCATAACACACTATTCTTTATGGCCAGTTACTGTGTAACAAGGTGGCCCGGAGTAGTAGTGTCAGCCGAGTCAATTAAGCCACAGTCGGTGAACACCCCGGCACCTTGTACAGAAATGAACAGGACACAGCTGCAGTCCAACAGGGAAACCGTTTAATAAAAGGGATGGATAAAGTGCAACATTAACTTCCTGCTCTCTCCCCAATGACGTTCACAGCCGTACCCACAGCAGCCACTGTGGCCGAAAGAGGAGGTAGTCCATATGCCGGAATCTGGACGCTTGAAGTCCCTTCGGCGAGGTACTTATTTAGTCCCAGTGCACGTTGTGCTGCCCAAAGGTCCGGGGCAGCACCCTTTTCCCTCCTGGAGTCTGGCAAGGCTCCCAGCCACAGCTGAGCTTCTGCCCTGGGCAAACATGCCTGGGCTCTGAGACGGAATCAGGAGCTTCCTGCTCCCAATAGGCTGCAAGTCCAGCCCATCCAGTTAACCTGTGCTGGCCCTGCTTCTAACACATATAATAACATTGCAGACACAGCACAATAATACAGAACACAATGCAATAAAACAGTAACAGGAGAGAGAAGCCATGAGGTTTTCAGCAACCTTCTTACAACTGCACTATAACTTTACGTGGGGCACTTAAGTTTTAGGAAATAAGTGGTATATTTTGTGTAATAAAAGTTATACAACCCCTGGCAAAAATTATGGAATCATTCAGTTGTTTAATTTTGTAGAAAAAAGCAGATCACAGACATGGCACAAAACTAAAGTCATTTCAAATGGCAACTATCTGGCTTTAAGAAACACTAAAAGAAATCAAGAACAAAAAATGTGATAGTCCGGAATGGTTACTTTTTTTTAACCAAGCAGGGAAAAAATTATGGAGTCACTCAATTCTGTGGAAAAAATTATGGAATCATGAAAAACAAACAAACAAAAAAACACTCCAAAACATCACTAGTATTTTGTTGCACCACCTCTGGCTCTTAGAACAGCTTGCAGTCTCTAAGGCATGAGTGTCAAACAGTACTCTTCATCAATCTGGCTCCAGCTTTCTCTGATTGCTGTTGCAAGATCAGCTTTGCAGGTTGGAGCATTGTCATGGACGATGTCTGTGATCTGTTTTTTTTTCTACAAAATTAAACAACTGAATGAACATCCTCCAAGGCCGGTGATTCCATAATTTTTGCCAGGGGTTCTATAAACTTTCCAACATATTTTTGGTATCCATTTCTCATGGGGTTACAAGATCTCCATGTGCTGTTGTTCAAAATACATTTACGGTAATTGTTTACTTCCATTTGAATAGAAATCTACCCTGGTCGTGTGATGAACATGCAGATGCAAGATAGGCTATGGTTGCACAATTTGCATCAGGGCTTTGTCTTCTAACAGGATGTGTAGCTGTGCATCCATAACAGGATCAGGACAAATTTTTAACCCCTGGGATTAGATAATGCTAATGCCTTTTGAATGATGGGGGAAAAAAATCTTAAGTGGTTGTCGAGGACTTGTATATTACTAATTCAAATTAATATATTGATGAGCTATTCATCAATTTCAGATTGGTGGGCACTAATCCCCGCCAACGTACAGCTGTTGGCTGCACCTGCTGTGGCTGGATGTAAACAGCCAGTAAAGCACAACTCTGTACACGGTGTATTGGCCATTCCCTGGTACTGCATTTCAGCTGACCAGAGATGAGCTAATTGATTAGATGCAAATCAAATTCATGTCAAATTTTAGGAAATTCACTAAATGGCAAATTTAAATTATTTACAGTTTGTTTTGTGAAAATCAGCAAAAAAATGCTTGCTGCTGAAGCGATGGCCGGGGAACCACCACAGTGCAGGGAGACTAGCGTACACAAGATGAGGTGCAAATAACAAAGGGTAAATTTATTGGAAGGCGAGGAATGAAGTGGATGAGGAAGGTGTAAACAGGGGTATGCAATGGCAAAAGATAATTTACAAGAGTTGTATTCTTTAGCTGGGCCGTCAAATAGCACTGTGCTCCAACTATGACAGATTCAATATACGTCACACAAGCAAATGCAAACAGTAAACAAAGAATGATGCTACACTACATATAGCCTCCCTGGCCTCTACTAAGCGGGTCACGCGGCTGCCGTGTTCTATTGAAGTCTACACTAGGCCCTGACGTGCACAAAACAGGAACAAACTCACGGTGATGTTGGGGACTCAGATCCAGTCTGGGGGGGACCCAACAGTCTAGTACACTGGTGCGCACGGCTCTCTGCCAGCTCCGTGAAATGTGGTCTTCTCCTTGCTTCTGGGTCCTGGAGGTGCTCCTGGATACTGAAAATCCCTTTCTCGGTATCTTTGTGCTCCTCAAACTAGCACAGGACAGCCACCTTTGCTATACCAGAAGAATATGTCCAATTTCACGAGTCCACTCCGTCCCAAGCTGTGGGTCCTCTTCCTCAACTACAAGCACAGATGTTTTCTGCAGCAACTTCTGGTCACACACTCCCAGGGCTCAACCTCTCCCCTTAGCACAGGGCAGTTCATTTTACCCAGAATATTGTAGTGGTGAGCAGAACATTCAATCACACCAGACAAGAGGGTGCTGTCTCTTAAAGTGGCAGCATTTTCCTACTGTCCATAACAGCACCACCCCTCCACACTGCTACTTGATTACATCAGCCACAGAAGGTTCACATGACTTCATGAGCAACCGAGTGGGCTTCCTTCTTTGCAGCTATCCTATAGTATATCATATAGGCTGTACAAAAGCCAAGGCAAGGAATGCAGCAATGCAACAGTTTTGGGGTGTCTGTTTAGTGAGAGGATGTCACAACTTAGGAATAGGGAGAAAAAGTAAAAAAAGAAAAAACACTCTGCATATACTCTACAGAGAGTGTGCGTGCGTTGTGTGTAAGAAAGAAAAAGCCAGCTCACCAAAAATTGGAAGCAGGTGCACGGAACTCCATCTTGGTCAGACGTAGGCAATCACTGAGGAGTAAAGGCAGTGTTCCAGCTCATTTGGTAAAATTCAAAATCCTTTATTAGAAACTTGTTTAAAAATACATATGGATGCGCCCGGGAAGGATAAGAAGACAGGAGGTAACAAGGACGCGTTTTGATCACCTTAGTGATATTTGTCAAAGTGTTTGTGTATGAGACAAAACCGCAGTGAAGGATAGTTACCACCCATTTACCCATAAAAAAAATATGTTGAGGTTACTTCAACATTAAGTCCATTTTTGCTTCATAGTTGAAAGGGTTTGGATTCAATCCACGGAGTCCTCATACTGTTATAAACATCAATTATTGTACCTATGATTTGGTTTAAATACATTTTTGTGGAAAAATTCAGACCCTGACAAATTTTGAATTTCTGTCAATTTCACCTCTATTTATGACCTAGTCGTCCTGGTCAACCTTGTGAAGAACTGATGCCGAAAACAGACTGCACTACATAGTAACATAGTAACATAGTTAGTAAGGCCGAAAAAAGACATTTGTCCATCCAGTTCAGCCTATATTCCATCATAATAAATCCCCAGATCTACGTCCTTCTACAGAACTTAATAATTGTATGATACAATATTGTTCTGCTCCAGGAAGACATCCAGGCCTCTCTTGAACCCCTCGACTGAGTTCGCCATCACCACCTCCTCAGGCAAGCAATTCCAGATTCTCACTGCCCTAACAGTAAAGAATCCTCTTCTATGTTGGTGGAAAAACCTTCTCTCCTCCAGACGCAAAGAATGCCCCCTTGTGCCCGTCACCTTCCTTGGTATAAACAGATCCTCAGCGAGATACAGTGGGGCAAAAAAGTATTTAGTCAGTCAGCAATAGTGCAAGTTCCACCACTTAAAAAGATGAGAGGCGTCTGTAATTTACATCATAGGTAGACCTCAACTATGGGAGACAAACTGAGAAAAAAAAATCCAGAAAATCACATTGTCTGTTTTTTTAACATTTTAATTGCATATTATGGTGGAAAATAAGTATTTGGTCAGAAACAAAATTTCATCTCAATACTTTGTAATATATCCTTTGTTGGCAATGACAGAGGTCAAACGTTTTCTGTAAGTCTTCACAAGGTTGCCACACACTGTTGTTGGTATGTTGGCCCATTCCTCCATGCAGATCTCCTCTAGAGCAGTGATGTTTTTGGCTTTTCGCTTGGCAACACAGACTTTCAACTCCCTCCAAAGGTTTTCTATAGGGTTGAGATCTGGAGACTGGCTAGGCCACTCCAGGACCTTGAAATGCTTCTTACGAAGCCACTCCTTCGTTGCCCTGGTGGTGTGCTTTGGATCATTGTCATGTTGAAAGACCCAGCCACGTTTCATCTTCAATGCCCTTGCTGATGGAAGGAGGTTTGCACTCAAAATCTCACGATACATGGCCCCATTCATTCTTTCATGTACCTGGATCAGTCGTCCTGGCCCCTTTGCAGAGAAACAGCCCCAAAGCATGATGTTTCCACCACCATGCTTTACAGTAGGTATGGTGTTTGATGGATGCAACTCAGTATTCTTTTTCCTCCAAACACGACAAGTTGTGTTTCTACCAAACAGTTCCAGTTTGGTTTCATCAGACCATAGGACATTCTCCCAAAACTCCTCTGGATAATCCAAATGCTCTCTAGCAAACTTCAGACGGGCCCGGACATGTACTGGCTTAAGCATTGGGACACGTCTGGCACTGCAGGATCTGAGTCCATGGTGGCGTAGTGTGTTACTTATGCTAGGCCTTGTTACATTGGTCCCAGCTCTCTGCAGTTCATTCACTAGGTCCCCCCGCGTGGTTCTGGGATTTTTGCTCACCGTTCTTGTGATCATTCTGACCCCACGGGGTGGGATTTTGCGTGGAGCCCCAGATCGAGGGAGAATATCAGTGGTCTTGTATGTCTTCCATTTTCTAATTATTGCTCCCACTGTTGATTTCTTCACTCCAAGCTGGTTGGCTATTACAGATTCAGTCTTCCCAGCCTGGTGCAGGGCTACAATTTTGTTTCTGGTGTCCTTTGACAGCTCTTTGGTCTTCACCATAGTGGAGTTTGGAGTCAGACTGTTTCAGGGTGTGCACAGGTGTCTTTTTATACTGATAACAAGTTTAAACAGGTGCCATTACTACAGGTAATGCGTGGAGGAAAGAGGAGACTCTTAAAGAAGAAGTTACAGGTCTGTGAGAGCCAGAAATCTTGATTGTTTGTTTCTGACCAAATACTTATTTTCCACCATAATATGGAAATAAATTGTTAAAAAAACAGACAATGTGATTTTCTGGATTTTTATTTCTCAGTTTGTCTCCCATAGTTGAGGTCTACCTATGATGTAAATTACAGACGCCTCTCATCTTTTTAAGTGGTGGAACTTGCACTATTGCTGAATGACTAAATACTTTTTTGCCCCACTGTATTTGTATTGTCCCCTTATATACTTATACATGGTTATTAGATCGCCCCTCAGTCGTCTTTTTTCTAGACTAAATAATCCTAATTTCGCTAATCTATCTGGGTATTGTAGTTCTCCCATCCCCTTTATTAATTTTGTTGCCCTCCTTTGTACTCTCTCTAGTTCCATTATATCCTTCATGAGCACCGGTGCCCAAAACTGGACACAGTACTCCATGTGCGGTCTAACTAGGGATTTGTACAGAGGCAGTATAATGCTCTCATCATGTGTATCCAGACCTCTTTTAATGCACCCCATGATCCTGTTTGCCTTGGCAGCTGCTGCCTGGCACTGGCTGCTCCAGGTAAGTTTATCATTAACTAGGATCCCCAAGTCCTTCTCCCTGTCAGATTTACCCAGTGGTTTCCCGTTCAGTGTGTAATGGTGATATTGATTCCTCCTTCCCATGTGTATAACCTTACATTTATCATTGTTAAACCTCATCTGCCACCTTTCAGCCCAAGTTTCCAACTTATCCAGATCCATCTGTAGCAGAATACTATCTTCTCTTGTATTAACTGCTTTACATAGTTTTGTATCATCTGCAAATATCGATATTTTACTGTGTAAACCTTCTACCAGATCATTAATGAATATGTTGAAGAGAACAGGTCCCAATACTGACCCCTGCGGTACCCCACTGGTCACAGCGACCCAGTTAGAGACTATACCATTTATAACCACCCTCTGCTTTCTATCACTAAGCCAGTTACTAACCCATTTACACACATTTTCCCCCAGACCAAGCATTCTCATTTTGTGTACCAACCTCTTGTGCGGCACGGTATCAAACGCTTTGGAAAAATCGAGATATACCACGTCCAATGACTCACCGTGGTCCAGCCTATAGCTTACCTCTTCATAAAAACTGATTAGATTGGTTTGACAGGAGCGATTTCTCATAAACCCATGCTGATATGGAGTTAAACAGTTATTCTCATTGAGATAATCCAGAATAACATCCTTCAGAAACCCTTCAAATATTTTACCAACAATAGAGGTTAGACTTACTGGCCTATAATTTCCAGGTTCACTTTTAGAGCCCTTTTTGAATATTGGCACCACATTTGCTATGCGCCAGTCCTGCGGAACAGACCCTGTCGCTATAGAGTCCCTAAAAATAAGAAATAATGGTTTATCTATTACATTACTTAGTTCCCTTAGTACTCGTGGGTGTATGCCATCCGAACCCGGAGATTTATCTATTTTAATCTTATTTAGCCGATTTCGCACCTCTTCTTGGGTTAGATTGGTGACTACTTGGAAGTTACTTATCCCTCCGCTCTACATTGATGATGGAACACCATGCAGAGCTGTAACTATATTGTGTGAACTTTATTTAATTCAGTCAGAAACGACGCTCCCTAAAGGGCTTCAACCAAGGGCGATGATCGCCTCAATGAATATTTTTCTTGATGTTTGTTTTTTAAAAACATAATTTTGAATTCCATAGTAGTTTGGCTCATTTCTGAGCCGACTCCATTAAAGTTTTATTGTAGGTTTGTACAACGTTTACTTACATGGTGAATTGGAGGAAAACCCTACTGGAAAGATGACTTCATTCTTCATTGTCACATTTATAGAAATCGGCAACAACATCCAGATTTAGAGCCTGACATTTAAATTCTGTTGCCATGGGACCCCGCTGCGGCAATATGTCTCTGACAGCTATATTTTGCATTATGCATAGTATAATATGGTATTGCAGCTTCATCATAGAAAATGTAGCTTGAATATAAGAATAGCAACAATCCCCAATAATGTGCTAGTAAGGGTCCGAAACAGAAGTCTGTAATTCTCAGACATTTTCTAGCAGCAGCATGTTTGTATTGTAGTTTACCTATTGTTTATACAGTTGGGCAGAAGTAGCCAGGCTCCATGCTCCATCTCTAATGCAAATGTTAGGCTCCAGCAGCAAGGCTATGAGTAAATTGTCTGGCAGCGGCTCACTCCCCTCTCCTCACTGAGAACACGTGCGCACTTGGTGAACCTACGGTAGTTAAAAAGTTCATATGTATGGGGAGGATGGGAGGAATGGCTGCCGTAAGCTGAACATTATTCCGTCAAACAATTGAAAGTGTATGGACACCTTATGGCAACACCTTTTTCAGACGCCTGAAAAATCTGTTAAAAAAAAAAAAAAAAAAATCAGCGACACAGTACAGCATCCGTTTTTTTATGGATACATTTACAGTTTCCTATGTTACAGAACTGTAATGATTTATAGCTGCTGAAAAAATTGATTGTATGCAGATGACAAGTGAGAAAAAAAAATCATCTGAGTTTTCTAGATGAAACTAAACGATTTTTTTTATCCGCCCGTATTTTTTTTACCATGCAGTGTGTATCACGAGGGACCATTAATATTCAGGCAGTGAACCCCAGAATCTATATATTATAATCGCTCAGATTGTTTGTTCAGAGCTTTAAATGTTTATGGCCTCTATGTAAATTAGCGACTTCTGATTCTGGATTATAACGTTATCTTGAGACTTGCAAGCTGCCGATTTGCATGCGGCATACGTACAGCTCTACATAATTTACAATGAGAAAAGAACGGCCTTCTGCCCCGCGGCCTTTGTGTTCTATCTTGTCAATATTAAGAAAACCTTTTTATTTTTTTTTCCTGGCGTTCTGGGAACCTGTCAGGTGATTGATACTGCTTGAACAGGGGATGGAGGGGGTCAGTCAGTTAGGGGTGATACCATGAAGGGGGCTCAGTCAGTTAGGGTCCTCTCACCCCATATCTCCTCTAATAACAGACCCTCTCGCCCGTAACTAAATGAGGTCCTTCATAAAAATTATGACCCTTAAATTAATAGTGATTTCTGTAAAAAAGTGTATGGAAGAGTGAGGAATTGGGGGAAGCTGCCTTTCTGTATCACTCGTGTAGGGCTTGTGCAGACGACTACCATGGGGACGAGTGCTGTCCGCCTGAATGTACTCGTCCGCTTATTACAATCAAGGAGAAGTGCACATGATTTTTTCTTACAACTGAGTCTGTGCAAGAAACAAATCATTGCCGGACTGTGTTTGATCTGTTATTCAGATCGTACTTGGCCATCTGAGTGCAGTCTGATTTGCACAGATTCACAGGATGGAGAAGATGGAGACTTTCTTTTCTTAAAGGGAACCTGTCACCCCGTTTTTGAAAGATGAGATATAAATAGTGTGAAATAGGGGCAGAGCTGGGCTTTACATTAGTGTCCTTTTGGTGCCTTTATTCCCCCGGGATGCTGCTGAAATACCTTTGTGAAGTGTCCGTTTTGTCCTGTCAGTCAAGTTGGTCAGGTCGAATGGGCGTTGTAAAATAGCGGTTCCTCCCCCACCTCATGCGATTCCCTGCGAAGTTTAGTTCCGCCGTTGGCGTTATGTTTAGCGCTTGCGCAGTGAATTTGCCTCCGGCGCCTGCGCATTATGTTTTGCCCATCTGTGGGCAAAGCATAATTGACATCATTGCGCATGCGCGGGCCTTCACTTTAGCCGGGGTGCCCCGGAAGTTGTCATATCGGCAAAGTGTTATTCTGGATGCCGTATCTCATCCCACACTGCGAGCGTAAGGCAGGCGAGCGATCTTGGCACAAAACTTACGCTCGCAGTGTGGGATGAGATACGGCATCCAGAATAACACTTTGCCGATATGACAACTTCCGGGGCACCCCGGCTAAAGTGAAGGCCCGCGCATGCGCAATGATGTCAATTATGCTTTGCCCACAGATGGGCAAAACATAATGCGCAGGCGCCGGAGGCAAATTCACTGCGCAGGCGCTAAGAAAAAGCGCGATCTGTGCTATTCACAGATCGCGTTTACGAAAGACAAGCCGAGAATCAGGGGGAGGAACCGCTATTTTACAACGCCCATTCGACCTGACCAACTTGACTGACAGGACAAAACGGACACTTCACAAAGGTATTTCAGCAGCATCCCGGGGGAATAAAGGCACCAAAAGGACACTAATGTAAAGCCCAGCTCTGCCCCTATTTCACACTATTTATATCTCATCTTTCAAAAACGGGGTGACAGGTTCCCTTTAATCTTCTCGTCAGCCAAGAAAATCAGATCACACTATGCCGACGCTCAGATCAAAGTCTGGTCAGAGTGTGATTAGCCACAGATCAGATTTTCTCGGATGACAAATACGCTCATCTGTTAGTGAGTTTTTCTGCAATATGTTTGCAGCAGAATTTCTACAAAAGAGATCCTGCAACAAATTCAGAACGGTTACGGTATATACGGTATATACACTCCGATATTGTGCAGATTTTGCTGCTTTTATTTCTGTGCAAATTATACACTTTTATCGCCGACTGTTTTGTATTTATGATATTTGTGTTCTATATCTTCAGCATATATTGACATGTTGCAGAGCCCTGATCTGCACCGACAGGCAATTCTCTGGATTTGGATAAGATTTCATAAAATCTCAATTAGTTTATTGGCAAAAGAAACCATTGGGGAACATTTCATTACGATTGCCCAAATTGTTTTGTACAAATTGTGACATTTTATAGTTGTGAATAGGGTTGAGTGACTTTTACTTTTTTAGGGTCGAGTCGGGTTTCACGAAACCCGACTATCTCTAAAGTCGAGTTGAGTGATATCGGCCGATTATGGCGAAAAGTCGGGGATCGACCGAAACACGAAACCCAATGCAAAGTCGATGGGAATTTTTTATTTATTTTTTATTTTTGTTTTATTTATTTATTTATTTTTTTCTCTCTCTCTCTCTCTCTCTCTCTCCCCCTCTCCCTCCCCCTCCCCCTCTCCCTCCCGCTCTCCCTTTCCCTCTCCCTCTCCCTCTCCCTGTCTCTCTCTCTCTCTCTCTCTCTCTCTCTCTCTCTCTCTCTCCCTCCGTCCCTGAACAGAAAAGCTGGTGTTACACATTGCAAATCGCTACTGCGCACAATCGACAAGATGACGATAGGCATCCACACCCCTAAGACCTATGTCATCACTCTGCCCACACTCCTTCATTGGCTGAAAAAATGGCGCCAAGCATGTCATACGAAACGCGACTTTGGCGCGAAAGTCACGTACCGCATGGCCGACACCACACAGGGATCGGGTCGGGTTTCATGAAACCCGACTTTGCCAAAAGTCGGCGACTTTTGAAAATGAACGATCCGTTTCGCTCAACCCTAGTTGTGAATGCCAGAACCCAATATACACTACTGCTACGTATGTTTCTATTGCCTGCACCAAAAAGTAGAAACCATGAGAAAAGGGTGGATGATTAAACTTTTAGTGTGAAATACGACAAATTTAGAAAAGTATTCATATAGTATACAAGTCACACAAAAAAGGTGCTTATTTCAGGTAGGTCACTGTAAAAAATAAATAAATAAAAAAAATGGAACAAATCAATTTCTATTCCAAGAAGTCCGAGGTACCAAAGCGTAATCCTTGTATACAATTTGCCTGTCTTGCATATTATACATGCTGCTGTATTCTCTAGGCTTGAAAAAACGCCGGATATGGCCGAAACGTTTCCCCCATATCTGCCTTTTTTGTTTTTTCTGATGGTAAATCTTTTACATTCGCTCCACTTATGCATATCATATTTGCTCTGCCTGTGTATTGAATTTACAGTGGCTAGCGAGGGCGCTTCATCTGAGAACAGAGGGCATCAGCTCTTTTGTTGTTGTTCTTGTCTTTTGGCCAACACATTGTGTTAAGTGCTGTTAAGGAGCTCTACTGGATACAAATGTAGAAATGCATCAATAATTTCTCAGGAAAAAAACAATGTACAATCAAGAAACAATGACTTTTCTTTATTTAACTCCTAAAAGGTCCTTGTCCTGAGGTCATTTAGAAGATTTTCTGTTGATGATTTTTCAGGCCACATTCCCAATTATATTTGAGAATTATTATATAGCTGCAGGGGCCAGATGAATAATATTTTGTTTTAGGCTCCGTTCACATCCGCCTTGGGAATTCTGTTTTTCTATTCCGTATTAGGAACAGTAACCTGTAATAAAAGCCTGGAATGGATCTGTCGCACGACAGACCCCAAAGACACCAGGCACAGCACTTCAACATAGATTAGGCTCTACGTTACAAAATGGTAAATTTGCAGCATAAATTGATATGCGATTTTCTTTACAGTGCCTGGATGAGATTTCGTAAAAATCTTATCCACATGATATTTTATGCCTGTATATTGGAACATACCGTACCTACCGTAATTGTTTAATTTCACATCCACTACATTTTCTTTGCTTATATAGTATAGAGCAGTGGTCCCCGGTATTGACGAGCGAGCGTGCTTGGATATGGTGTTATCCCAGAATGCTCGAGTGCTAATTGAGCTTTTCGGCGTCCTCACAAGGTTGCAGCTCCATGTCTCACGGCTGTTTGACAGCCGCAACACATGCAGGGTTTACCTATTTGTTCGACAACTGCAACAAATGTAGGGATTGCCTAACAGCTGTGAGACATGCAGCTGCGGCAGCTCGAGCATAGTATTTGAGCACACAGAGATGCTCATTTAGTACTCGAGCATACTCGGATAATGCCATATCCGAGCATGCTCGCTCATCACTAGTCCCCAACCTTTCTTACTTTGAGCAGAACATTAAATTTTGAGAAATGGTCCCTAGCCATATCCAGTGCGCCGATCATCTCCAGCCATTGTGTCCCCCTGAGCTTCTATTACCAGTATAATAACAGCCAAATCTTCCCAAAAGAACTGTTTGCAACTCTCCCTTACAGGCCGTATACTTACAGCCAGGGGTTCCAAACTTTGACCCCATTCGGAACTCCTTTCATGAAACAATCCCATCAAATTGTCGCATCTGGCTTCAACACCCCTCTAACTAACAGTATCACCCTATCTCCATCTTACCATATTTATCCCAGCCTGTATGTGCACTGTTATGACCTGGTGGTTAGGACAATTATGGACCTGGTGGTTAAGAGCACATGGAAAGACCTGATAGTTACAATAATATAGGACGAGCTCTGAGACGTGGGAACTCTGCTGACCGCAATCCCTAATCCTATCACACACACTAGAAATAGCCGTGGATTGCTCCTAACGCTCCCTATGCAACTCGACACAGCCTAAGAAACTAGCTAGCCCTAGAGATAGAAAAATAAAGCCTACCTTGCCTCAGAGAAATTCCCCAAAGGAAAAGGCAGCCCCCCACATATAATGACTGTGAGTAAAGATGAAAATTACAAACACAGAGACGAAATAGATTTAGCAAAGTGAGGCCCGACTTACTGAACAGACAGAGGATAGGAAAGGTAACTTTTGCGGTCAGCACAAAAAACTACAAAAAGACCACCCAGAGGGTGCAAAAAGACCCTCCGCACCGACTCATGGTGCGGAGGCGCTCCCTCTGCGTCCCAGAGCTTCCAGCAAGCAAGACAAAATCAAAATAGCAAGCTGGACAGAAAAATAGCAAACCAGAGAAAAGCAAGCAGGAACTTAGCTTCTGCTGGGAAGACAGGTCACAAGAACGATCCAGGAGAGAACAAGACCAATACTGGAACATTGACAGGTGGCATGGAGCAATGATCGAAGTGGAGTTAAATAGAGCAGCCAGCTAACGAATTAACCTCGTCACCTGTGGAAGGAAACTCAGAAGCAGCAGCTCCACTCACAACCACCAGAGGAAGCCCATGGACAGAACCAGCGGAAGTACCATTCATGACCACAGGAGGGAGCTTGACAACAGAATTCACAACAGTGCACATCCACAACTTCTTATCTGAACAAGGCAACTCTCAAAAGTCACCACCTGGAGACCTTCTGTTCATAGCTGTGTGTAAAGGTACCGTCACATAACGATATCATTAACGATATCGTTGCTTTTTGTGACGTAGCAACGATATCGTTAACAAAATCGTTGTGTGACAGCGACCAACGATCAGGCCCTGCTGGGAGATCGTTGGTCGCTGGGGAAAGTCCAGCACTTTATTTTGTCGCTGGCTCTCCCGCTGACATCGCTGAATCGGCGTCACACATGCTTCACTGGTAACCAAGGTAAATATCGGGTTACTAAGCGCAGGGCCGCGCTTAGTAACCTGATGTTTACCCTGGTTACTGTTGAAAATGTAAAAAAACAAACACTACATACTTACATTCCCGGTGTCTGGTCAGGTCCCTCGCCGTCAGCTTCCCGCATTGACTGGTGAGCGCCGGCCAGCCGTAAAGCACAGCACAGCGGTGACGTCACCGCTGTACTTTACGGCCGGCGCTCAGTCAGTGCAGGAAGCTGAAGGCGAGGGACATGACCAGACACCGGGAATGTAAGTATGTAGTGTTTGTTTTTTTACATTTACAACGGTAACCAGGGTAAACATCGGGTCCTGCGCTTAGTAACCCGATGTTTACCCTGGTTACCCGGGGACTTCGGGATCGTTGGTCGCTGGAGAGCTGTCTGTGTGACAGCTCTCCAGCGACCAAACAGCGACGCTGCAGCGTCGCTTAGTGTGACGGTACCTTTAGACCTTGTGCTAATGCACCAAGTTGGCAGAGAGCAGCAAGCAACGCATCATGGGCCCGTGGGACACGTGTAACTCCCAAGCCACAGATTAGGGACCCATGGTATAGCAGCAACAATATATTCTTATGCTTTGTTAAAGAGGACTCGCATAAGCCATCTGTCATATAGGCCTTATAGTCTAATTTCCCCAACACACATATCCACTCTAAACACTTGTGCAGTTATACACTACACATTTAAATACACTAAGGGCAAACTTCATAGAAAGCCAATGTTTTTGTAATTTGAGATTAAAACAATATGACCCCAATTCATCAAGTGACAGAAAAAAGACTGGCACATCCAAACTAGTGTGAATAGGTGCATACCAGGAGCAGCTACCTCCATACATAATATACAAAAAAAAGGTTGCACTCTATCGTGCCAAAACACGTCAAATATGAAATACATGAAATATGAATAGCAAAATTGCTTTTTGAACATTAGGAAAACATTTTTTGAGATGCTTAGCACAGAATTTGGCCAAATAGTGTGAGCCCATCAACCATCGTCAAGGTGGTCTCATTGAAAAACTGATGGGTACCTGACCTCCCTGTCCAAATGTGAACACTTACCGAAGGCTAATGTCTGCATGCTTGGGTGAATATGGACACCTCTCTCAGCAAAGCTGATGGGCTCACACTATTTGGCCAAATTCTGTGCTAAGCGTCTCAAAAAATTTTTTCCTAATGTTCAAAAAGCAATTTTGCTATTCATATTTCATGTATTTCATATTTGACGTGTTTTGGCACGATAGAGTGCAACCTTTTTTTGTATACCCAATTCATCAAGACCAGCGATTTTCACTCTTGTCTTGATAATGATTC
This sequence comes from Ranitomeya imitator, assembly GCF_032444005.1. Lineage (NCBI taxonomy): Eukaryota > Metazoa > Chordata > Amphibia > Anura > Dendrobatidae > Ranitomeya > Ranitomeya imitator. The sequence continues at coordinate 118,647,995 of NC_091282.1, read as the reverse complement.
TTGGTGAAGCCAAATGCTTCAGATTCAAGATGAAGCAGAAGCCTTTTAATGAATTAAGAATGACTAACAAATGATGTGTGCCGCATAACAAATCTTATTCCAGTCAGGGTTTGGCGCAAGGAACTGCACAGCTCATCATGATTTACAGTACATGAACTGTGAAATCACGCCACTGCCGCACCGAAGCTCCATGCATTTTGACCGTGAAAATTGCAAAAGTCAGATTTTTTTTTTTTTGCGCAACACCGGGTTGAGCAAAAAATTTGCTACTTTTCAAAGCATCATACATCAGTTTTCTATTTGATATATAAGAATCAATATACCATTTCAAAAGAGAAATATGCTATATTCTAACGATCAGGTTTGGGTGTCTTTGCTCAAAAAATTAAAATGGCTAAGGTTAACATCACTACATCAATTTTTTTTTTTTTATAGCCAAAGACTTGAAAACAAACACATTCTGAATAATTAGGGTCCCAATACAAAATTGGTAGCGGTTGGTCAAAGGATGGTTCATCCAATCCTTTGGCAGGCAGATATTTCTCCTGATTTGTGTTCTCTACAATGGAACGGCTGCAGACTTCTCTCGCCATGAACAAAAGGATTGTAGGTTCCAAATAGGACATGCCGGAGCCTTGTCCCACCGATATCATCTGTAAAGAGGTCGCCATGGTAGATTGGTAGCTGAGCCTTCTGATATTGGTGGGTTTGGCCGATGTTGGTTTCTGTATTGGAGTCTTTAAGATTCTCACGTAGGCAATCTGTGCCCCACTATGAGTCAGAACAGATGCCATTCCAGCAATCTTGATTTATCTATGTATTACTTGCGTGGGCAACCATTTACAACAATTTTTTTTTGTTATAAATATCTGGCTTGGTTTGCTGGTGGTATGGGTTAAAATAGCTTGTTGTCATGAATTATGTCTTGCTATATGTGACACTATGGATCTGCTGAAAAAACGATTTTGGAAAATTCCATCACTGTCTGGCCTTTATGAACATGCTCCCCGTGCACATCTGGCTACACTTTTACCTTTTGTTATTCCAGCCTTTAGGATTGGCTGAGCATTATAGAGTTTTCCCCAGCAAGACAAAACAGTAACCAGCAGAAGACAAAACTTGAAAACACGCAAAAGGAAGTGCTTAATATAAAGCCAAACATGCGGCCAAATCCAAGTCCGAGCAGGAAAACTCCACATCATTCCCTTGAGGCTTTGAAATGATTATGTAATTGGCAGAAGTAACTATGTAAATATACAGTCCATTTATTAAGTAGGGTCTGTTTTTCTTTTATAGTGGTCAGTCCTGTAATTATGTGTGGTTTGACATTTTCTTTTCTTCCTGCTTTCAGCAATCGTGGATGATGAAAGGCTTTCAGCGGAGGAAATGGATGAGAGAAGACGACAAAATATTGCTTATGAGTATTTATGTCACCTGGAGGAAGCAAAAAGGTAACCAGTAATTCCTATATACTTATTGAAAACCATTTCCCTGGGCCTGGTGGTAGGCTTGAGGTGTGTGTGAATGATCCATTCCTAAAAACGAGAAAGGTTTGTCTTCTCTAGTCACCAAGGATTAGCTGTTTTAGAGAAAAAAATAAGTTCAGCATTTAGGTTTCTTTATTCATCCATGTTTACCCAAAGGGTTTGTAAGGTATGTAGATCTGTTTTTTTTTTTATTTAACTCACTTATATAGTGCCAGCAAGTCTACAAAGTTCTAGACATCATCATCACTGACCTCATCTCTATCAGTATGTTTTTGGAGTGTGGGAAGAAACTGGAGCACCCGGAGGAAACCCACCCAAACATGGGGAGAACATACAAAGTCCTTGTAGATATTGTCTTTGGTGGGATTAAAACCCAGGACTTCAGCATTGTAAGGCCTAAGTTCTATCCACAGGACCTCCATTTAGCCTGTCAGAGGTTGTGGTGGTTTTCTTTTAGGGCCATAGCCATCCACAACATGATGCAGATTAGGATGTCATAATGGTGAGTGTATGTTATAGTTATCAACCATCCCAGCATGGGAGATACCATGTTATTATATTGTGCTTCTTCTTATATTGTGTGGAGCAGTTGATTAGGGAGATTTTGTAAATGAGGTGGGACTGAAGTAGTCGAGGTGAAGTGTTGTGTTGTACCCAGTGTTAAAGTAGATCAGCGTCCGAAGAGCCATCCAGAAGTAGTAGTGCTAATAGATTGAAAATGTGAAAGGAGAGCTTAGAGAGGTACTACAAGAGATCCATATTTTCTGGAGACACTTTGGGACCTGAAGCAAGATGCCAGATAAGAATATAACCTAATGGCAATTTTAAAATGGGAAGAACCACTATTTCCTAATCTCAACTTGGCAAAGAAGTTGCTGCTGGGGGAAAGATGGTCATTGGTGATCTGTCCATGGCAGAGTAAAAACAGTTACACAGCTTTTATCTTGGCAATCCTATGTGTTCGAATATGCATTACAACAAGGTGTAGAGGAGCTGCGCATGCTCAGGTACTATGTATGCATAAATAATTGATTATTAGCACTTATTTTACTGCTTGTGAGGCTCGAAATGAGTGGAACAAACCCTGCTGGAAGAGTTATAGAGGCATGAAAAGCTAATATCTCAAGAATACTGACACTCTCATTTGTCTTAAGGAGTTTACTCAATGACTGAAAGCTAGCCCATTGGGGCAGACTGTTACATTTCTTAGTATTAGTAAGTGAAATTGGCACATTGCACTATTCCCAAGTTTTCTATGTCCACAGATTCTTGGGAAAAATCCATGCCTGGGTTAAACTGCTGCTTCAGGGAAAGTGAAGCATTGAAAATGATACAAAGAACCCGGCACTCAACTTCAATCAAACTTGAGGTTTTTTATTCCGTAGTATGAAAAACCCGGGCACTCACGCCGACAGCGGTGGACACCGCGTCAGGACCCGGTCTCTCTCAGCTTACAGCCGTGCTATTCTTTTTCAGCGGACTACTTTTAAGTGATAACCCACGGATCTAACACGCTCACTGAGCGTATTCTCAATCACCCTTCAGTACGTAACTGACAAAGGCCACACTAGGCCGAAACGTTTTTTCATACTACGGAATAAAAAACCTCAAGTTTGATTGAAGTTGAGTGCCGGGTTCTTTGTATCTACACGTATATGGTTTGGGAACCTACCCGTGCACCCCAGTAGCTGTGCTCACGTCTTTTGATTCACAAGCATTGAAAATGAATCACCCTGCATTTAATGCATTGGACAACCTGCGTTAGAGACCAATGGCTTATGTTGTTGCTATGCCCTCCTTGAAGACAGTCCCTTTAAGGCTCTTTTCATATTGATGCATGAATAGTGCTTAGATTACATTTTTATTTTTATTTTATTTTGATATCAAAACCTGGGCTGTAATTTCACATTTTAAGTCAATGAGATCCATTAGGACAGTTTGCAAATTAATCTAGTATTGCTGTCAAGACTCTTAAGAATCAAAGCCACCATTGGAAACTAATGCTATTGGGTACATTCTATTTTGTGGTATAGAATCAAGAGTTGCTCATTTTCTCTTTAACACATACACTGTGTTTATAATTATTCGGCAAGTGAGTATTGTGAGCATGTCATCACTTTTATGCAGATTTTCTCCGAGCTTAAATGCTTATTGGATGAAGCAGATCAGGTGATGTGTATTTGTGTAATGAGGGAGGATGCAGCCTATTGATACAGCACACTTTATCAAGGTGGCAGAATTATTAGGCAGCTTGGCAAAATGGGCCAAAAAAGATGACACATTTTTTACTTTTCAGAGTCAGATAAATCTGAGTGTTAGATGGATGCAGCCACTCTTGAAACTGCTAAGATATTGGGGCATGATCACAGAACCATCAAAAGTTTTTGTTGCAAATGGTCTACAGGGTCACAAAAAATGTGTTGAGAAAAAAAAACACGCACATTAACTGCTAAACGTTTGGGAAGAATCAAACGTGCAGCGACCAGGAAGCCATTATCCTCCAGAGCTGTCATATTCCAGAACTGCAACCTCCCTGGAGGCCCAGAAGTACAAGGTGTTAAGTGCTCAGTGACGTGACCGAAGTGAGGAAGCAGATACCCGACCACCACTAAACACATCACAGTAGGTGAAACCTCAAGACTGGGCCAAGAAATATCTAAAGGTAGATTCTTCAAAGGTTTATGGATTGATGAGATGAAAGTGACTTTTGACGGACCAGATGGATGGGTGAGTGGCTGGATCTGTAATGGACCACAGACTGTAACTTTGAGTCAGGTTCAAACAAGGTGAAGGTGAGTACTGCTGTGGGCTGGTATTGTTAAAGATGAACTAGTTGGACTATTTTGGGTTGAAAATGGACTCAAAATCAACTCGTAAGTTTAAAAAAGTCTGCTTCTTTCAAGAAAACCATGATTTTTATGCAGGACAATGCCTGATCACATGCATTGAAGTCTCCGTTGCTTGGCTGCCAATAATGGCCTTAAAGATGACAGAATAATGACATGGTCCGTTCCTCACCTGACCTAAACCCTATTGAGTACTTGTGAGCCCTCCTTAATTAAGATTTATGGTGAAATAAAACAGTCGCCTCTCTAAACGGTGTCTGGGAGGCTTTTAGGTGGTGCTGCCCAAAAAGTTGCTGAACAGATTAAGAAACTGCCAGACCTCATGGATGGAATTCTTATAGCGGTTATCAAAATGAAGGAAGGATATATTGGTCATGAATATACCGTGTATATGAGGAATGTGGATACCATGATTCTTATGGATCTCAATAACCTCCCATTGTAGATTAGTCTCTGGTCCCCAGTGCTGAGTGCTGTATTTGGCATGGTCTTTAGTTGATAGATGAGTGCTCAAATAGGAGCGCTAAATCTTTTAGCCTTCTGTTTTATGCCATTTTCTGCCTTTTTTCCCCTTTTTAGTCTGGTTGTTATATGGTATTGAGCAGCATGTTCTCCATGTGGCACTTCATTAAGTTGTAATGGTGTAATGCTCATTTCTCTACTCAAAAGGAAATTATTCTAAATTTGGCTCCATTCCAGCTCTGCTGCAGTGGGCAGAAGCACTTATATATGTAAAGCACGGTGTTAAACAGAAAAATCCTAACATTTACGGTGTGCATGCAGTGATAATGTATAATACCAATAATAACTTGTCCACAAGTACTTAGGCATGAGGAGAAAATGACCTAGAATCTCATTTATGCCCTTTCCTGTGCATCCACGGTGGATAATTTCACACCATTACCTAGCCCTTTTCTGCTGCTAACCTTGCAGGAAAAAGAATGCAAATAATTTGTATTTAATGCTGTATTGAACTATGGAAGGACAGGCGTTTCCTCCAAGTCAAACTGTTCGACAAATCAACAAAGGGCATTGGTTGCTCACTTGCATTAGCAGTGGCGTAGCTTAAAACTTGTAGGTCCCAATGTAAGATCTCAAATACCGTCCACCGTAATCACCTTTTTTTCATAGTACTGGTCTTCTCATATGGGCCAAAGAGACCTTTTTTGCCCCTTTCAGCTCCAGGGTCCAGGTGCAACTACAACCCCTGCACCAACTATATTTACACCCACATGCGTTGGGGAGCAAACTGACCATAGCTATAGGGGTGTAAAAGTAGCAACAGTACCTGCAGTCATCAGGGGGTTAAGCCTTTTAATAATTGGAACCTCTGACCCCATCTGTTAGGGCTGGAGCAAATCTTGAATTAAATAGATGTGCACCCACAATATCTACACTAATCAGGGGTATAAATATTTATTAAATCTACAAAAAAAATGATTTTGAATATAATGTACGTATAATATACAGAAAAAGAAAGAACACTAGATCATAAAAATGATCTGTGAACTGATGCATACACCGGACAGTGTAGACAAATAGATCCCACACCAATATCTCACCATATTTAATAGTATAATATTAGCAGCATAAATTGTACAATACCTGCTATAAATTATGTAAGTGAGCTTGACATATACGTATAATAAATATGCATATAATAGGTGAAGACGCCGCAACATAGAGAACCAATTTAGAACGTGTCCGTGTAAGGAAATGGCAAGCCACTTAACAAAGTGCAAACATGAGATGAAAACTGCGTAGCATGGTGTATTACCTTTATCCATTCTGTTATAACTGTGGGATAAAAAAAAGTACCCCGACATGTTTCACCACCAGCTATGGTTTCATCAGGAGGTAGTGCAGTGCTGTACTAGTGCGTTTCCAATCTGTGACAAGTGCTTGCAGCCATAACCATATCCTCATGCAGTGATCAATGAGTGCACAGTATTGCTGTAAAACTCGTGTATTACCCTCATAATCGTGGGACTATTGGCCATCCCATGTGGGCATGAGTTTCAGAACGTGGAAATCTACCGGTATCCTGCTGTTCAATAAGCTGCCTTCAAGGGAATCTGTAACATGAAAAACACTATTTGCCTGCAGCTATGGGGTTAATTTGTAGGTTAATAACTTTCTGAACCTGCCCAGCACCCACACTGAAAGCCCCACTGCCGGGAGGAAATTAACTTTTTTGTTCCCGGTAGCGTTTGACTTTCAGTCATGGAGATGGTGCCAGCACGGGTTCCCTCATCGCTCTGTGAATGATAGTGACTGCACCCTTGGCACTCGCTGACCGCTGGTCCTAATGCTGAGCTGCTGCCAGTCACTGCCAGGGATGCTACTACAGCCACCGCTCTCTAAACACTGAGCGGTGACTGAAATCTTGACGCCGGGAAGAATAAAGGTAATTTCCTCCTGGCAGCAGGTGCCGAGCAGATTCAGAAGGCTATTAATCTGCAGATTAACCTCAAAACTGCAGGTTAATAGCATTTTTTCTTGTGACCGGTTCCTTTTCATGCACACCATAAAAGAAAGACATTGCAGGTCATTAAGAGGTTAATCCTGCAGCTTGAAAAAAAATCCCAACCTGCATGATAGTACCATTTCTCTTGCAGTAGTTCTTAAAAATGCTGTCGTAGATTTGTTTTGCTAAGTTTATAACTCCTGAGTAATCGAAAAGAAAAATGTGATAGATCAGCTTTCTGCCGCTTGGCTTGTACTACGAGAGTTAAAATAACACGCATCCCTCACTGACCTTTATACTTTCCAATTGATCTATGGAGAGTGGTTGACTCAGCAATGGCAATTTATTTCCTTCCTTTAAGGGCTCGCTCACACTAGAGTATAAATCCGACGAATGCCATCTGATAAAAAATCGCATTCCACTGGACCAATGTTATTCAATAAGGCCGGGCACATTGGCTCAGATGTATTCTGCTGTGATTTCACTCTGAAATCGTTAGTGCGAGAAAAATCGCATTGCCATATGGACCATCAGAATGACATCTGATTTTTACGGACACATTACAATTCTAAAGTATAGAAAACTGTAAATGGTCCTGTAAGGCTATGTTCACATTTGCGTTGTGCGGGGCTGCGTCGGCGACGCAACGCACAACGCAAACAAAAACGCATGCAAAATGCATTGTTTTGTGATGCATGCGTCCTTTTTTGGCATGATTTTGGACGTAAAAAAAATGCAACTTGCTGCATCCTCTGTGCCCTGACGCTTGCGCCATAAAAGACGCATGCGTCACAAAACACAAGACAACGCATGTCCATGCGCCCCCATGTTAAATATAGGGGCGCATGACGCATGCGTCGCCGCGGCTGCGTGCGACGCAGCCCCACAAAACGCTAATGTGAGCGTACCCTCAGAGATTAATGGCTGCTGAGTAAAACAATGGATTGTATACGGATAGCACACGAATGACAAGGGAGAAAAAAAAATCATCCCACTCTCCTGGGTGAGAATGGGACCGATTAATTTATGCATTGGTGTGAGCGATCCCCAAGTCCTGAATCTGGTGTGCTGACATTTACCTCGACCACATTACATAATAATAATAATAATAATAATAATCTTTATTTTTATATAGCGCTAACATATTCCGCAGCGCTTTACAGTTTTTGCACATATTATCATCGCTGTCCCCGATGGGGCTCACAATCTAGAATCCCTATCAGTATGTCTTTGGAATGTGGGAGGAAACCGGAGTGCCCGGAGGAAACCCACGCAAACACGGAGAGAACATACAAACTCTTTGCAGATGTTGTCCTGGGTGGGATTAGAACCCAGGACCCCAGCGCTGCAAGGCTGCTGTGCTAACCACTGCGCCACCATGCTGCCCGCACATGCCTGCACAAGGCAATCTTGCCTTGCGCAGGCGTGTACTATGGAGGACAGAGAATGAACTTCAATCCAATATTGCAGCCAGCATGCAGCCAGCAGGTAAGGAAAGGGTGAATCAAACACCCAAAAACCCCGCCTCCATGGCTGAAGATTGTTCCCTCCAAATTCAGGTGACAGTGTCCCTTTAATAATTATTTTACACTTTTAGACCTATTGAAAAAACTTTTTTTTTTACATTTCCCAAAAAATTCTTCTCAATATTTAAAAAAAAAAATAATTTCCTCCTGCTACTTCCTCTGTGCCCTTTTGTAATGGCTGACAGTAATTTCATAGTTACCGGTACTTACCGTATATACTCGAGTATAAGCCGAGATTTTCAGCCCATTTTTTGGGGCTGAAAGTCCCCTTCTCGGCTTATACTCGAGTCATACCCAAGGGTCGGCAGGGGAGGGGGAGCGGGGGCTGTCTAATTATACTCACCTACTCCTGGCATGGTCCCTGCAGGTCCCTGGCTCCCCAGCGCCCCAGCTTCTTCTTGTACTGAGTGGTCACATGGTACCGCTCATTACTTTAATGAATATGCGGCTCCACCTCCCATAGGGGTGGAGCCGCATATTCATTACTGTAATGAGCGGTAACGGTGACCGCTCAGTACAGGAGGAAGCTGCAGTGCCAGGGAAGCAGGGACTGCACATCTCCAGGAGCAGGTGAGTATAATGGGGAGGGGAGCGCAGCGTTGCGCGATATTCACCTGCTCCCCTTTCCGGATGCCACTCCATCTTCAGCGTCTTCTGCAGTGACGCTCAAGTCAGAGGGTGCGGTGACGTGGTTAGTGCGCACCCTCTGCCTAAACGTCAGTGCAGAAGATGCTGAAGATGGAGCTGCGCCGGAACGAAGACAGGTGAATATTGAACGTGTCGGGGGCCTGAACAACGGAGAGGTGAGTATGTGATTTTTTTTTTTTTTTTTTTTTTTTATTGCAGCAACAGCAAATGGGGCAAGTGTCTGTATGAAGCCATAATCAACGTTTGTGCAGCAGTATATGGGGCAAATATTTCTATGGAGCATCTTATGGGGCCATAATCAACATTTGTGCAGCACTATATTGGGCAAATGTGTCTATGGAGCATCTTATGGGGCCATAATCAACCTTTGTGCAGGATTATATGGGGCATATTTTAATATGGAGCATCTTATGGGGCCATCATAAACTTTATGGAGCATTATATGGGGCTCCTGATTCAATATGGATATTCAAAAACACTTAACCTACTGATGTCTCAATTAATTTTTACTTTTATTGGTATCTATTTTTACTCTTGACATTTACCGGTAGCTGCTGCATTTCCCACCCTAGGCTTATACTCGAGTCATTAAGTTTTCCCAGTTTTTTGTGGCAAAATTAGGGGGGTCGGCTTATACTCGGGTCGGCTTATACTCGAGTATATACGGTACTTAGCTTGGATTGTGAACTCAAACACTTAGGACGGGCAATTATGTTCCCACTGGGCCTATCAGAAGCCATTCTGCTTTATAGTATTTCAAAAAACTAAATGATGTGTGAAATCAGCTCATGTTCCCAAATTCCGAAACCTTGCATTTTTTTTCCTCCGATGTCCTCACCATAAATACACTGTAACAATCTCTTTTTATTCTGCTTTTTTTGTACTTTTTTAAATATTTTTCTTTTTTATGGCATCACTAATGTGTTTCTTTTATTTCTGCACTTAAAACTCGAATGTGACATTTTGCTTGCTTTTTTTCACTCTCCCCATTGAAATCTGAGGAAAAAAATCACTAAAAAAACAGTGGGCATGACTTTTCTTGAAATGATTTCCACTTTGTTGGAACTGTTAAATGCAGCAGATTTTTCGCACAAAAAACTCAGCGCATTTTTTAACTTTATACAAAAGATGAGCAAAGAATTTGAAGGTTTATTGTTGTTTTTTTAACCCCTTAGTGACAGAGCCAATTTGGTACTTAATGATCGAGCCAATTTTTGCAATTCTGACCACTGTCACTTTATGAGGTTATAACTCTGGAACGCTTCAACGGATCCCGCTGATTCTGAGATTGTTTTTTCGTGACATATTGTACGTAATGTTAGTGGTAACATTTCTTCGATATTACTTGCGATTATTTATGAAAAAAACGGAAATATGGCGAAAATTTTAAAAATTTTGCAATTTTAAAACTTTGTATTTTTATGCCCATAAATCAGAGAGATATGTCATGAAAAATAGTTAATAAATAACATTTCCCACATGTCTACTTTACCTCAGCACAATTTTGGAAACAAAATTTTTTTTTGTTAGGGAGTTATAAGGGTTAAAAGTTGACCAGCAATTTCTCATTTTTACAACACCATTTTTTTTTAGCGACCACATCACATTTGAAGTCATTTTGAGGGGTCTATATGATAGAAAATAATGAAGTGTGACACCATTCTAAAAACTACACCCATCAAGGTTCTCAAAACCACATTCAAGAAGTTTATTAACCCTTTACGTGCTTCACAGGAACTGAAACAATGTGGAAGGAAAAAATGAACATTTAACTTTTTTTTGCAAACATCTTAATTCAGAACCTTTTTTCTATTTTCACAAGTGTAAAAACAGAAATGTAACAATAAGTTATGTTATTCGATTTCTCCTGAATACGTCGATACCCCATATGTGAGGGTAAACCACTGTTTGGGCACATCGCAGAGCTTGGAAGGGAAGGAGCGCCGTTTTACTTTTTCAATGTAGAATTGGCTGGAATTGAGATTGGACGCCATGTCGCGTTTGGAGAGCCCCTGATGTGCCTAAACAGTGGAAACCCCCCACAAGTGACCCCATTTTGGAAACTAGACCCCTTAAGGAACTTATCTAGATGTGTGATGAGCACTTTGAACCCCCATGTGCTTCACAGAAGTTTATAACGTAGAGCCGTGAAAAAAAAAAATCGCATTTTTTCTACAAAAATGATTTTTTGCCCACAAATTTTTATTTTCACAAGGGTAACAGGAGAAATTAGGAGAAATTGCACAACAACTTTAGTGGTCTGAGTACGTCGATACCCAATATCTGGGGGTAAACCACTGTTTGGGCGCACCGCAGAGCTTGGAAGAGAAAGAGTGCCGTTTTACTTTTTCAATGTAGAATTGGCTGGAATTGGGATCGGACGCCATGTCGCGTTTGGAGAGCCCCTGATGTGCCTAAACAGTAGAAATCCCCCACAAGTGACCCCATTTTGGAAACTAGACCCCCCATGGAACTTATCTAGATGTGTGGTGAGAACCTTGAATGCCCAAGTGCTTCACAGAAGTTTATAATGCAGAGTCGTGAAAATAAAATATATATATTTTTTTTCCACAAAAAAGATTTTTTAGCCCCCAAGTTTTTATTTTCACAAGGGTAACAAGAGAAATTGGACCCCAAAAGTTGTTGTCCAATTTGTCCTGAGTATGCTGGTACCCCATATGTGGGGGTAAACCACTGTTTGGGCGCACGGCAGAGCTCGGAAGGAAGGAGCGCCGTTTTGGAATGCAGACTTTGATAGAATGGTCTGCGGGCATTATGTTGCGTTTGCAGAGCCCCTGATGTACCTAACCAGTAGAAACCCTCCACAAGTGACCCCATTTTGGAAACTAGACCCCCCAAGGAACTTATCTAGATGTGTGGTGAGAACTTTGAATGCCCAAGTGCTTCACAGAAGTTTATAATGCAGAGTCATAAAAAAAAAATATATATATATTTTTCCACAAAAAGGATTTTGAAGCCCCCAAGTTTTTATTTTCACAAGGGTAACAAGAGAAATTGGACCCCAGAAGTTGTTGTCCAATTTATCCCGAGTATGCTGATGCCCCATATGTGGGGGTAACCCACTGTTTGGGCGCACGGCAGAGCTCAGAAGGGAGGGAGCACCATTTGACTTTTTGAGCGCAAAATTGGCTGTCGTGTTTGGAGACCCCCTGATGTACCTAAACAGTGGAAACCCCCCAATTCTAGCTCCAACCCTAACCCCAACACACCCCTAACCCTAATCCCAACCTGATCCATAATCCTAATCACTAACCCTAACCATAATCACAACCCTTACCCCAAAACAACCCTAATGTCAACCCTAACCATAACCCTAATCAAAACCCTAAATCCAACACACCCCTAATCATAATCTCAACCCTAACCTCAAACCTAACCCTAATCCCAATACACCCCTAATCACAACCTTAACCCTAATCCAAAACCTAACCCTAATCCCAAGCGTAACCCTAATCCCAACTCTAACCCTAACTTTAGCCCCAACCCTAGCCCTAACTTTAGCCCCAACCCTAACCCTAGCCCTAAGGCTACTTTCACACTTGCGTCGTTTGGCATCCGTCGCAATCCGTCGTTTTGGACAAGAAACGGATCCTGCAAATGTGCCCACAGGATGCGTTTTTTGCCCATAGACTTGTATTGCCGACGGATCGTGACGGATGGCCACACGTCGCGTCCGTCGTGCACTGGATCAGTATTTTGGCGAACCGTCAGCACAAAAAAAGTTCAATGTAACGGTTTTTTGTACGTCGCATCCGCCATTTCTGACCGCGCATGCGTGGCCGTAACTCCGCCCCCTCCTCCCCAGGACATAGATTGGGCAGCGGATGCGTTGAAAAACTTCATCCGCTGCCCACGTTGTGCACAATTTTCACAACGTGCGTCGGTATGTCGGGCCGATGCATTGCGACGGCCCCGTACCGACGTAAGTGTGAAAGAAGCCTAACCCTAAATTTAGCGCCAACCCTAACTCTAAATTTAGCCCCAACCCTAACCCTAAATTTAGCCCTAACCCTAGCCCTAACCCTACCCCTAGCCCTAACCCTACCCCTAGCCCTACCCCTAACCCTAGCCCTACCCCTAACCCTACCCCTAGCCCTAACCCTACCCCTAGCCCTAACCCTACCCCTAGCCCTACCCCTAACCCTAGCCCTAACCCTACCCCTAACCCTAACCCAAACCCTACCCCTAACCCTAACCCTAATTTTAGCCCCAACTGCTCTTCTCCTGCCGGCCGGCAGATGTAGACAGATGGCGGGCGCACTGCGCATGCGCCCGCCATTTTCTTTTGCCGGCGGCCAGGAGGAGCAGCAGGAGGACCCAGGGACACAGGTGAGTATGGCAGGGTCCCCGAATTCCCCTATTTCTCTGTCCTCTGATGTGCGATCACATCAGAGGACAGAGAATTACACTTTGACTTTTTTTTTTGCGGTCGCCGGTAAATAGTTAATTACCGGCGATTGCAAAACAGGGGTCGCTAAAACCGACCCCGATCATGCTCTTTGGGGTCTCGGCTACCCCCGGCAGCCAAGACCCCAAAGATTCTCGCGGGGTCGGCCGGCGGGCGCACTGCGCATGCGACCGCCATTTTGAAGATGGCGGCGCCCACCGGGAGACACGAGGAGCATCGGGGGAGATAGGTGAGTATTGGGGGGCTACCTGGGACCCCTTTTCTCTGTCCTCCGATGTGCGATCACATCAGAGGACAGAGAAATTAAAAAGAGATCGCGTTTTTTTTTTTTTTTTTGCGATCGCCGGTAAACGGTTAATTACCGGCAATCGCAAATGCGGGGTGGGTTAAAAACCCCCCGAATCATGTTCTCTGGGGTCTCGGCTACCCTCAGCAGCTGAGACCCCGGAGAAAATCCGACTCTGGGGGGCGCTATTTACTTTTTCCACAGCGCCGTTAATTAACGGCGCTGTGGTTTAAGTACCCTTAGCGGCCGCCGTTAAAAGGCGTATCGGCGGTCGCTAAGGGGTTAATGTATTTATTTTTCATAAATACAATTGGTAACATTACTATCCTTACTCCGACACACTGTAATGTGACCGTTTTGCTCTTTCTCTGGTACAAGAGAGTAGTGCGCCACATGTGCAGAGTAGAGGCCGGCATTCACTACCTTTGTATGACAGTAACTAGACCGGAAAGAATTGTATCTACTTTAATAAATGGGAAAAACCTCTTTAAAAGGAGTCTGGCCACACTAAGGGTATGTGTCCACGTTCAGGATTGCATCAGGATTTGGTCAGGATTTTACGCAGGTAAAATCTGCACCAAATCTGCACCTGAGGTCACTGGCAGGTCACCTGCGTTGTTCATGCGTTGTTTCAGCAATGTAAGGACATGCTGCGTTCTGAAAATAAGCGCCGCATGTGCGTTTTCGCGGGTCTGCCGCATGCGTCTTTTAATGCATAGTGGAGACGGGATTTCATGAAATTTATTGTAGAAAACACATTACAATCTCATCGGAGTTTTGACAGGTGCTGCAGATCCACTAGGTCAGCTTGTGACCTAGTCAGGGGTAATCAATCTGCTCGTTATGTGGTTAGTGTCCGCACTGCTGTAAAGATGAATGTCCAGATTTATTGAAGATAAAAATGATGGTTTATTCTCAACACGTTTCAAAGTCACTAGGACTTCTTCCTCAGGAGATGCTTTCAAGTTCAGTCACTATATGGGCTTGGCTTTAATGGTGGGTAGGTCAGAGATGGGCGGGATGCCTACCCACCAGATCTCCACCTCCAAGGTGTGGCTGGAGGGAGTTAAATGTCCAGCCAGTTTTGTTTTCTCTGTCTGTGTTTTGTGGAGGAGAGGAAGCCTCCATACTGAAGCTCCTCTGAGAGATGCCATTGGTGTTGTCCCAGAAATACTGGACAGGACTGTATATGAACATTTTACTTTCTTTTGAGCCAGCCAGACTTCAACCAAACGTGGTCCTATAACTACCTCAAGGAGCAGCTAAGCATGTCAACCCCTCACAATATATATAATGTTCTGAATGCAAATTTTGAAGGACTGTTCTTGGCTAGATTTCTCTTCTAAGGCCGGCGTCACACTAGCGTATTGCATCCGATGCAAGATCATCGGATGCGATATGCTAATGACCCTCGGCTCCTGCTCGCAGCAGAGCAGGAGCCGAGTGTCTTGCGTCTGTGCTCCGATTCTCTCGCACAGGGAGGATCGGAGCACAGCTGCAGAGGAGGCGGAGAAAGGAATTTCTCCATCTCCTCCATTACTGGGGTCCGCTTATAACGCACATCACTCGGATGTTATCCGAGTGGTGTGCGCTGTCTCACTCGCACCCATAGGCTTATATGGATGCGAGTGAGCCGAGATTTTTCCTCGGTCCGAGACAATCGCAGCATGCTGCGATTGTCTCGGACCGAGGAAAACGGCAGACAAAAAGTCGGCTGCTGGGAGCGGCCCCATGTGTTAACATTGGTCCGAGTGCAATGCGATTTTTTATCACATTGCACTCGGCCGTTTTAAACGCCAGTGTGACGCCGGCCTTATTATTAAGACTGCTACATGTTTTTGTTTTTCCAATCTGCCTTTATTCTATAATTCTTCCAAAACTATATTATTTTAAAATTATCCATTTTCTGTACGGGACTATACAAGCAGCCATCTTACAGGAGCTGTTGCTCTAAACTTCTGTGCACAAAGCAGAGATTTGCTTCAAAGCAGCCATATAGACATAAGAATATGGTGTTTGGACAAGGCTTGTGAGTATGCTCGGTTTTGTGAGCATTCTTTGCCTCCTTTTTTTAAATGTTATGAATGGAAAAGAGGATGTGAGCTGACCATCACCTATAGTGAATGATGGAACAGCCATAAGTAGGTAATAAGGGATCCACCAATGTAAGGCTATGTTCACTCGTTGCATTTTTTTCGGCATGCAAAACCTGCTCTCTTGGCAGTAAAGAAGCTGCTTACAAAAAGTAGGTTTTGCTGCATTTTCGCTACATTTTTCAGGATCCCAAAGTTAAGCTTTGCATCCACAACAGAATAATGAGCAATGCCAGATGTTGGGTCACCACTGCAAGACATGTGTGAAACCATAAAGCCATTTTTTTTGGAAAAAATAAATTTTATAAAATCATTTAGTGGAAAAATTATTTTATGTCTGAAAAATAGTGACTTCTGAACAAAAATCGTCATATTGGTTCATGAAAAAATACACAATTACAAATATAACAACAAGGGAGTTTAATTGGTCAGGAATAGTTTACCTAAGACATTGCAAAGGCTTTGAGCTTCTAGGACACTGTTTACTTTGACTACTTTCACACTTTGGTGGACCATTGAGTTGACCAGGTATTGCTCCATTTCACACCTTGGTAGGCCAATGTTTACTTTACACAAATCACTAATTTAATTAAACTGTACTAATCCTAATTGACATTCTAAGCAGGGGCCTGATCACTGCTGCCTGTCACACTGGACGATATCGCTAGCGAGGACGCTGCAACATCACGGATCGCTAGCGATATCGTCTAGTGTGACAGTACCTTAAGGTGAGGCAACCAAAACATTATGATTTAAACTTGTTAAAATCACAAAAAAAAATGGGTTTCACATACTGCTGTGCCTGATATTTTTGGTTTTCACTAAAAACCCAGCAAAGCCTGATACCTGTATTTTTGCTGCTTTTTTGCAATTATTCATTGCTTTCTATGGGTGAAAAATATGCTATGCTGCAAAAATGCTGCAAGTACCATGTTGGAGTTAAAAAAAAAAACAACAACAAAAAACGCAGCAGTTTTCCAATTCAGTCAGGGAAAAAAAACAATGTCTATACATGAGACTTCTGAAATCTCATAGCTTTTGCTGGTGCTGTAAAGCACGGCTTTTAATTTGCATAAAAAAGCAGCAAAAATGCAACATGTGAACATGGCCTAATCCTGCCTATAAAGATAATGAGATGATTGCAGAATAGTGACATCTGAAAGAACTAAAGGTACCTTCACACATAACGATTTTGTTAACGATATCGTTGCAACATCACGCTTTTTGTGACGTAGCAACGATCCCGCTAATGATCTCGTTACGTGTGACCGTGACCAACGATCAGGCCCCTGCTGGGAGATCGTTGGTCGCTGGGGAATGATCAGGACCTTTTTTAGGTCGCTGATCACCCACTGTCATCGCTGGATCAGCTTCCCTGCACTTTCTGTGTCAGCGCCGGCCGTAAAGCAGAGCACAACGGTGACGTCACCGCTGTGCTCTGCTTTACGGCCGGCGCTGACACAGTGCGGGAAGCTGACGGCAGGGGACGTGACAGACATCGGAATGTGAGTATGTAGTGTTTTGTTTTTTTTTTTTTACTTTTACAATGGTAACCAGGGTAAATATCGGGTTACTAAGCGTGGCCCTGCGCTTAGTAACCCGATATTTACCCTGGTTACCTGGGGACTTCGGCATCGTTGAAGACAGTTTCAACGATGCTGAAGTCGTTCCCCTGATCGTTGGTCGCTGGAGAGAGCTGTCTGTGTGACAGTTCCCCAGCGACCACACAACGACTTACCAACGATCACGGCCAGGTTGTATCGCTGGTCGTGATCGTTGGTAAGTCGTTTAGTGTAACGGTACCTTAAGTGTCAGCAGACAGTGAGGCTCAGTGTGAAACCTGCAAGATTTCAAGACTACTTTTTATAAAGATAAAACTGGAACATTTAGAAAAAAATTATTTTTGAAACCGGTTTAATATAAAAACTGAAAAAAATTCTGATTACCTGATTTATTCTGCTAGTCTTTCCTTTAAGGTACCGTCACACATAGCGACGCTGCAGCGATACCGACAACGATCCGGATCGCTGCAGCGTCGCTGTTTGGTCGCTGGAGAGCTGTCACACAGACAGCTCTCCAGCGACCAACGATCCCGAGGTCCCCGGTAACCAGGGTAAACATCGGGTAACTAAGCGCAGGGCCGCGCTTAGTAACCCGATGTTTACCCTGGTTACCATCCTAAAAAGTAAAAAAACAAACGCTACATACTTACCTTCTGCTGTCTGTCCTCGGCGCTCTGCTTCTCTGGTCTGGCTGTGAGCGCCGGGCAGCCAGAAAGCAGAGCGGTGACGTCACCGTTCTGCTTTCCGGCTGACCGACGCTCACAGCCAGAGCAGGAGGAGAGCAGAGCACAGCGCTGGAGGACAGACGGCTGTAGGTAAGTATGTAGTGTTTGTTTTTTTACTTTTAGGATGGTAACCAGGGTAAACATCGGGTTACTAAGCGCGGCCCTGCGCTTAGTTACCCGATGTTTACCCTGGTTACCAGCAAAGATATCGCTGAATCGGTGTCACACACGCCGATTCAGCGATGTCTACGGGGAGTCCAGCGACGAAATAAAGTTCTGGACTTTCTTCCCCGACCAGCGATCTCCCAGCAGGGGCCTGATCACTGCTGCCTGTCACACTGGACGATATCGCTAGCGAGGACGCTGCAACGTCACGGATCGCTAGCGATATCGTCTAGTGTGACAGTACCTTAAGTCTTGCAGCTATTTACTCTTCTGTAAGTTGATTATATACTAGATGCCTTTTTTCCACCATATAAAGATTTGTCTGTTTTGCGGTTTCCTTTATTGCATAATTTCCTGCCCTGTTAATATTTAGCTCATTGGGCAAGGTGCAGCACACGTTATGCTGTGTTACAAGGTGACTATTTTCCCATTATTTCCCTTCCGCTTGCTCCCTATGGACCTTCCAGCGCTGTCAGAGTATAATAAATATACACCTAAGAGCGAAATCCTTGCTTCAGTTCCAGGAACTACGACCAACTTTCCCGTTCAGCGACAGCGCTGGGGTGGGGGATATATCAATCCGCTATAACAACACTTGACTGTAATTGCTGGATGAGTTCGGCAGATAAGCGCACATGCACATTGCGCACGTAAGGCTAAACTTGCTGATATTTTATTGGCTCCAATACTAGTGACTAGTACATATAGGCTTAGCCAAATCATGCCTTTAAGTCTCTAGGGAAAAAGGAAAGGTAACGGTGAGCTCATGGAACCTCTCATTGCCAAATCTTATTAAAAACTCCAAACAATCTTGTGTATCGGGACCTAGTCCATTGCTCTGTAGAGTCAATATTAGGTGTTTTACTCTTGAGTGTGTTAAAAATATATTTTTTTCTAGTTCCATGTACATTGTAATACATCTAAAATAATTTCTTAAAATGTCATGGCTTCCTATGTGAAAAGATTTTGTTTTCTGGTGGGAACTTGTGATCTGTGTCTGGCGGCAATTCTGACAAATGCACTATTCTATAGAAGGGTAAAAGCAAAAATAATGATGGGATATCTAAAAAAAGAAGTTACTTAACTAAATCTTGACATTAGGGAAATCTGTCACACAAGGTAGAAAATGTGATTTTAAGTCAACACTGTTTTAAAAAAAAAAAATAAAAGTCCTGTATTGCCACCTTATAATGTGACGCCATGTGACAAGATAAGCCATTCAGTTGTCGGTGGAACCATAGTTTTGATTTCCCGTGGTGATTCTCTCTACTGCTTGAGCCATCCTCTGTGCATGGGAGCTACAGCACAGCACTAGTCATGTGAATGAAGATGGCTGTCTTTTTCTGCATAGTGGGAGGCCCTGAGTGCCACTGTACAAGAAAAAAGCCTACTTGCCAACCCTAAACAGGGGCAGACATCATTGGTGCAACCTGTGCAGCCGCACATGAGCCAAGAGGTTAAAGGGGGCTATTTCCACCTCCAAAACAGGTGCATTATGATGATTGAACTGCAAATGACCCATTTACTGTTCTTGCACTGGGGGCCCTCTTCTGTCTCTGTCCACCAGTGACCACCAAGCACTTAACCCTAAGCTGCATGACTTACCTCCATGACGGACCTAAGTAAAAAGCTAAGATGAATTTGGGAATCCAAAGCAATGGTATTTCTAACTAGTATTTTGCTATAGTAATGTAATCTTGTAGCCACAGCCAGCGTTTTATATGAATCATGGCCTGAATCCAATCGCCCAGATATACCATGCTTTTCTGTCTAGCCTTGGTCAACCTTGGAGTAGAGGCCTCCATACTTTGTTATTTTTATTGGCTACCATTGCAACCCTGCAGAAGTTGTTTGGCAGACATATTTCCATAGGTTTTGTATATCAGGTAGCCACACCATTCATTCTAATTTTCACATTACGTGCCTGGAATGTGATGACTAACCTCTAAGAGGTATCACTGTCAGCAAATCTTATATTTTTGTAAGAGTTAAGGTCATAAATCCATGGGGTTGCGTTGGACTATTTCCTCATACTTCCTCTCTTTCTAGGTTTCATTTTTCGTTTGCTGTATTAAAACTATTTGGTCATTTGTTAATACAAGAGCAAAGTCTTCCATCAGTTACAGAAAGGAATGTTTCCAGTCCAACAATACCACAAGGAAATTAAATCTAGAAAAATAGGAGTAGGTCGTCAGTCATGTGTTGTGTTGGAAATCAGCCAGCCATCCCCAACCACCTATATTATTTCTGATATTCTATACTGAGGCGGCTCACATTTACACATGACGTCTTAAGCAGTAACCGTAATGTAACTACATTTAGTCATATGGCAAAAGTCACGTTTATATGTAGTCTTAATGAATTCCTATATAGCTGTTGAGTAAAAAAAATATCAAAGACCTTCACAACCTTTTACCTCCACGTTTAAAGACCTATTTAGACTGGCTGACACCGTTCTTTAAATTATCATTTATTGGACAGCTCGAGACCCCCATACAGATTATTCAGCTGAATCTTCCTATATTGAGGAGTTGGGCTGATAGCATAATGTGTAATGGGGGCTTTCAAATCTCCCCCAACATATAAAGATTTGATATGTCCAATTTTAGACTGCTTTTCCACTTATTGTAGAAATAAGCTATTGCCCGATATGTCTGACAGTGGTTCTCTCATAGAGGACACAGTAGCAATTGGCAGACTGAGTGATCCTGTGTAAGGAATAGTTGGGTGAGATAGCTGCTGGACGAACTATCTCACCTCTCGTGCATCGCCGATGTCGGTGCCACTATTCCAAGAGGTCAAGACATTGTTGTTTCATGGGTTTGCTGCAGCCAATCGGAGGCCGCTGATCACCTGTAACTAACTTATCAATATTACATTAGACTGGATGTCCGCTCTACAATCCCGTCACACAACAATATGTCATAACCCCCTGGGAATTGAAGGAACGGCGCCTCTGCTGGAGGAGAGCATCCACTGATTTTATTTTACATTTGATTCTGACATGATTAAGATGGGTTGTAGTAGACATTCCCCTGTAAGCTTCAAGGGCCTCAAAGGCCTCCATTATTTTTTCTTTTATTTGACTTTTTTTAATGGCACTGTCAAAAAAACACATGAAGTCCTATGTTCACACTAGGTGTTTTTTACAGAATTTTTTTTAATGCTTTTTTTAATGCAGATTCTCAGCTGCGTTTTACAGTATCAGCAAAGTCTATGAGAATTGAGTAATCTCATGCACACAGCTTGGATATTTTATCATCAGTATTTTGTGCTTTTGCATGTTTTTTTGCACAGTGGAGCATGTCACCTGTTTTAAGATTTTTTTTTTTTTTTGCATTTTTCAGCCATTGAAAGTAATGGGTGGTGAAAAAAAGCTGAAAATCGGCACCAAAAAACGCAGGTATCAGGTTTTGCTACATTTTTGTTTTGTGCTAAAACCTGATTAAATAGAATGAAATTTCCTTTTTTGTTTTGCAATAAACTTTGTCAGCATGCCCAAGAGACAAATGTAGCATGACAAAAACCACAGGAAAAATGCACAAAAAAATTAGCAAAAGGGCCTAGTGTAACCATAGCCGAAACCTAATGAAAAATCCATCTATATCGTACACAAAGAATGTTCCAGAATATCAGCGCATCCGGCGCTCTTTTCCACAACCTTTATCTTTAAGGACCAGGAGAATCTTTATGTTTTATATCTTTAATAAAATGCAGTTTGTAATACAGCTAAGCAATATACAATGTAATTCCTAGTGCAGTGTTATGTCACATAGATATTCTGGTCTTTACTGGCACTGCTCTAGATTACAGATAAGCATTCTACTTTAGTGCCTGCCTTTTGAAATACATTTAATTCAATTTCAGCCTTTTGGATATTCTCAAAGACAGTTTGTGCTGTGGCTTCACAGCCAGATTTTTAATGTCACAAACAAGCATTAAATTGTGCTTTCACAGTTGACGGATGCTTGTGTGACTTCAGAACTATTTCAGAGCTGCGCTTAACGTTTGAGTCACCGGCTAGTGGGAGAAAATTCCATTGTGCCAAAATAACTCCAGGCTGTGGCATCTTGGCACTGTATACAGCAGAAAGTTTAAAAATATAGACTTTCTGAATTGCTTTGCTTTGAAATCTTTAATTTTGTGATTATCCAGTTAAAGGAAAAAAATTGTATCCTAAAAAATAGCTTCATATTGTATATCAGATTTTGCTTTTGTTAAATCAATATTTTTTTCTTTTATTGGTGCTTTTCTTTCATCCACAAATAAAATTCTTGACCTATTGTGGTTTTCAAATTTGTCTCTCAGCAGTCACAACATGATTTATCTTTCTGTTTTATGCAGCTCACTTGTTAGCTTTGCTGTATGTCCTGGGAAAGAATGAGCAGAGTCACCTCACTGTTATTACAAGGTAGATGTTGGAGAAAAAAAAAGAAAGTGTAATTGTCATTTCAAAGCTTTTCAAATGCAATGGAGCCATGTGAAAAGTTTTGTCTGCTGTAAGTGCCAAGAGTCCCACTGCTCTTGATGACAAAGGCACAGAAACGCTGCTCTCCAACACTAAAGACTAGCTCAATAGAACATGGAACCTGTCTTCTGCGTTGAAGCAGAGCAGCACCTGACTAAGCAATTCTGGTTCTTCATTTTAACAACTGGTAGGGATTTTATCAGGACCCAACCCAAATTCTTTAATAGTCTCTGACATGTCAATGGGTTTATAAATGCGGGGTACACTTTGATGGGTCTTCCGTTGTACTGGAGGAGGCCAAGAAGTCAAAGTCAGATTACTGAATTCACTCAGATAAGGGTCTCTATACGTCTACGCTTTCACTTCCCAATCTCGGAAGTAGTGGCAGAACTAAGGCAGCAGCAATCGGTTGACAAAAGGTGTGCAGATACAACTTTTTGTCCAGCTAAGAAAAACTGATTCAAACTGATTCTGTTTTTTTAACATTGAAGTCTATGGAAAACTGATCTCTTAAATAGCCATGCATTTTCCTCCATGCAAAGAATGAATCCTTTTCAAATGAAAGAAAAACAGATGGCTATTTAATTTCTCTGTTTTCCATAGACTTCAATGTTAAAAAAACGGATCCAGTTGAAATCGGTAATTACACAGGTCTGCAACTAAAAAGCGGTTTGATTATTTTCATATAATGTCCATGTATTTTGGTGTTTTGATAACGAAAAAAAATATAAAATTAATTTTTTTTATTACAAATTTTTCAATAAGTCTATTTTCATATATTTCGTGGTAATGCCTTATTTAACATAGTTACCTAAATTGTCAGGAAACGTGGTGTCCTATGACAAAACAGAGGCGCTGGGCCTCTCTGTCCTTTCCCGGGACCTGCGCACTGTAGTACTTTGCTCTGCCCTCAACAGGGCAGACAAAGTATGCCTGCACCGCAGCTGCGACAGGAAGCAAAGAAGAGGACGTCATTGCTTGAAGATGGGAAGCCCCAGACCGGACCGCGACGCCCATCGGATCGGACCGCACCGGGACCGCCCCTGGGTGAGTATAATCTAACTTGTTTTTCTTATCTTTCAGATTACATCGGGGGTTTATCTACAGCATTACAGAATGCTGTAGATAAGCCCCTGATGGCGGTGACCACAGTTTATAGGCCCAAAATGGGGTGACCGATTCCCTTTAAGGATTTATATCCGGTGTGATTATGCTGGCTAATATATGAACTTCCAAATTAAACTTAACCATATATTTTGGTACAACTCACAAACATCTGTTTTTTTATTTGTAACTATATGTTGTATATCCCTGCATTTTTTAGTTGCACTATGATCTATTTTTTTCTGATTTGTTTTCATACAATATTTAATAAAGCTTAATTGTGGTTTAATATATTCTTTAGCAACTTGGGCTTAATTTTTCCTGTGATTTTGTGATGGCAGGCTTATAAAAGAGCCTGAATCAATATGGTAGAAAGGAGTTCACACAATCCCATGACTCTTCTCGCTCAGTAGTGTACAATGATTAGCTGTATGCAATGTCTTATTCATGATTCCTTGGACTCGAAACGCTGTATTTAGTATATTACTATTTTTAATTAATGACCGTATTGTTCAGAAAGGATTGGATGACAAAGGTCTAGTGTGTGACAATAAGCCGTAGAACTGGATCCTCTTCATTTAGTTGGATAAAGTTCCAGAAAAATGCAGGTGACTTTATTGCCAAATCTAAATTGTGATCATAAAAATGTTTTGCCAAGTACAAATGATCAGAGGAAAGCTTTAACCTTTCCGGTAAGAGTTATGGCCTCAGTTAATCACTGTGAATCATACTAAATAAGCCATTGTGGTATGTTCCACAAGTAATACAGTAGTGAGTGGCAGAACGAATACTTAACCCTTGATGACCACTAATACGTCTTTTTACTGACCTGAGATATAAGAGAATAGCCTCCCCATGCAGGTGACAATCCAGCAGCTGTCGGCTGTCCACTATAGCTGACAACTTGCTGCATCAGCCACGATCACTGTTAGCACCATCCATATATATTTAACCCCTTAGATGTTGCTGTTAATAATGACCACATCATATAAATGGTTAACAGAGTGCGGGAGCTTCCTCTTTATCCCCATCGGCTTCCTAACATCATGATTGTGTGGTCCTGATGTTTGCCATGGCAATTCACGACCAAATAATGGCATTAGTCTCTGCCGGCGACATTTAGGTGGTAAAAATACATTTTCCTGTTTTGTCACTTTGCACTAATTCCTGAAAATCACCTGAAGGGTTATTAAACTATCTGACAGCGGTTTTCAATATGTCGAGGGGTGATGTTTTTAAAATGGTATCA
Source organism: Ranitomeya imitator (assembly GCF_032444005.1). Lineage (NCBI taxonomy): Eukaryota > Metazoa > Chordata > Amphibia > Anura > Dendrobatidae > Ranitomeya > Ranitomeya imitator. The sequence goes on along the minus strand of NC_091282.1, from coordinate 118,622,940 downwards.
CTTTTTGGGGGGTTTCCGATATACAGAACCCCCAAAGTCACTTCAAACCTGGATAAGTCGCTAAAAAAAATAATTTTGTAAATTTCCTTGGAAAAAGGAAAAATTACTGCTACATTTTTAATAGTGATGAACGAGTGTACTCGTTGCTTCAGTTTTCCCGAGCACGCTTGGGTGGTCTCCGAGATTTTGTTAGTGTTCGGAGATTTAGTTTTCATGGTCACTGAATGATTTACAGCTACTAGCCAGGCTGAGTACATGTGGGGGTTGCCTGGATGCTAGGGAATCCCCACATGTAGTCAAGCAGGCTAACAGATGTAAATCATTCAGCTGCCATGATGAAAACAAAATCTCCGAGCAGTCATAAATACTCGGAGGTTACCCGAGCGTTCTCTGGAAAACCCAAGCAACGACTACACTCGCTCATCACTAATTTTTAACTCTCCTAAAATGCTAACAAATTAAAATAACATTTTACAAGTGGTGCTGATGTAATGCATGCACGGGGGAAATGTTATTTATTAATGTTTTGCTATGGTATGACGATCTGGATTAAAGGGATGATCATTGAAAGTTTTAACATTTCTAATTTTTTTTACATTTTTGTCAAATTTCTGATATTTTATATAAATAAACCCAAAACATATCAACCTAAATTTACCATTATCATAAAGTATAATAATGTGTCATGAAAAAAGTCTCAAATAAATGGAATATGTTGGAGGATTCCAGAGTTATTACCACTTAAAGTGACACTGGTCAGATTTAAAAAATTTGGTCCGGTCACTAAGGGGGTTAACCTGTGACCGGTCATTCTGAGCTACATAATGGTTTGTTCTTTGTCATGATATATTTTATACTATAAAGTGTATGCAAAACTATAATTTTCATAAGATGCTGAATATTCATGTAGATATATTGCATTGTACTGTTCCTTGCTTAACCAGTCTACATCTTGTTGCTAGACCGAAAGAGAACCTGTCTTTGGATTAAACTCTGCGGGACTCAAAAATATCGATGGCATCGGTCTACAGTTGTGTATGGGGACACCAGTGGTCCCCTTCCCTCTAACTTGGGCAGTGTGAATTTTAACACCAGAACCTTTGGTTATTTAGGAGATAAGCTGTTGCCAGACAGATTTCTCCATTCTTCAATGTGTAAACACATGATCGTTTGGCCAATGTGAGCATTCATGTGTATGGGGGAGTCTGGAAAAGATAGCTGTTGTCCGAACAATCGTGGAAGGGGGCATTTACATTATCTCATAAGATTAATCTCTGTTATGTCTGGGTGGATCCAGGTCCATAGTGATAAGTGTCACACAATGCTTAGGTTCTTGGAGTGTATGAATATAATCCTTGTCCTGGCTTTACTTTCCAGTAGGCTGAGAGTATTTGGGATATCACATTAAAGACTACATTTATTAAGGCCCATTTGCATGGGCCGATTTAATTGTCAAACAAATGTTTGTTCATGATTATTGGTCCAAGTATACACATCACCGATCACAGAGCCAATCAAACTTTCTTGATCGTTCATGTGTGCTACCTTTGGTCAGAAAAGTTGCCCATGTAAAAGTGCTCAAAGGGTATTCACCCAGAGTCATCTGACCATGCGTGTGCTCCCAGTCATCTGGCGATGCGCGTGCGCCCAGATTCAACTGGTGATGCGCGTAGAAAGTTTTTGGAGCAGAACGTAAAGAGCCTCCCATGTTTTTGAGTAGAATTTGAAGAGTTTCCGCTCAGTTCCTGCTCCAAAACGTCCTAAAAACCCCCTCTGTCCACACACCATAGTCGCTGAGTTTCCCCAGATGAATCTACTTCACCAACAGAGTTTGCAGCCTTTCTGACATGACCGTGTCAAGTTTGCCTTGCCGGATGGGTTTGCGGGGACTTGACTGGGGGAGGGAGGGGATGAAAAGTCTTGACATGTGAACCAGAAAGTGGACTTTCCATTAAAATGAATAGGAAGATTGTTCAAAAATTGTCTGTAGCAGTTTTTGAGCATGGTTTTTGAGCAGAACCACCTAGCCGCAGGGTAATTTCACATATTCCTTATTTGCTGTGAATTTTTCAAGTAGAAAATCTGGATTTCCGCCAGACATTAAAATAATGGTGCAGTCAGACATTTTTGAAACCGGTCTGCCACATGTGAATATGCCGTTACATTATAGTCCACAGAACTGGTTGTTATTGGAAACATTTGACAAGCATTTCAATAGGCTTTCCAAATGGCTTTCTATTAGAATTATATAGGCTCTTAGAAAGCAGTGGGATAATTAGTTTCTCGTACACACCGTATTATTAGACAACGAGTGCAATGCCAATCATCACACCAATCTCTGTGTAGACACTGAGCCAGCAAGGAGTGCTCCGAGATTTCAGTTCTATAGTCTGAACAATTACAAATATAATTAAAGCGTTAGTTGTAATCCAGGATCAATACAAGAAAAGTAAAATAATGGATTTGCAAAATTACTCAATAGTTTATATTGTTTCTTTGTTTCAAAATGTAATATTTTCTGCTTGTGAACCTACTCCCAATAGAAGCCATAACACCTTGCACTGCAGTGTTCATAAATGTTCTGCAATAATGTGTTTGCTTTTTCCACCCTGCTTGGATTCTTAAGTTATAAGCCTGGCAGTGTTGGCTGCTGCCCACTGATATTTGCAATGAGGGTGTGAGCAGCATTGTACATTACCGCCTGATAAGCTATATTAATGTGCCAGTTAACCAGAATGCTTAGTCCACTAACTTATGAATGAGCTGATGGTTGATGAGAATTGCATAAAATTCCAACCGCGGTGATTATTGAACATATTGAAGATAACTTTAGTTTGCTGAAACTGTAATATGTTTGCTTCTTTAGTTTTTTGTTCTTTTTTTTTTTTTTAAATGGAGAGTTAAAGGTCTTGTTAAAAAACACTATTAAAGAATCACGTTTTATCCTCTTAAAGAGAATCTGTCGCCTTAAAAAAAAAAAATGCTTGAAAGGTTAATGGTGTTCTGGCCGACGTCTGCATGTAGCCAAACAAAGCAGGGAGAAAATGAACTTTATTTTCCCCAGCAGAATTGCTGTTTCTGTCACAGGGGTGGCGCTGGTCCAGTCACCGCTCTGAGTATACAACTGTAAGGCCGGAGTCACACTACAGCGAGATTCGGCCGAGTCTTGCAGGTTAAAAACAAGCTCTGGCACCGGCACTCCGGAGTGGAGCGTGCAGCTCCATGTATTGCTATGCAGCCGCACGCTCCGCTCTGGAGTGCCGGTGCCAGAGCTTGGTTTTAACCTGCGAGACTCGGGCCGTATCTCGCTGTGTGTGATCCCGGCCTTACCGTGAAACCGGCCCTGACTGACAGCCACCCTAATTCTAAGCCAGTGTCAGTCAGGGACGGGCGCTACAGCCGCTGCTCTGTACTACATAGATTGGTGACTGAAACCGCACCCTCTGCTCTGATTGACAGCTGAGCACCAATGTAGAGCCAATGTCCATCAGGGCTGGTGGTGCGCTTTCAGTCACGGGGGCGGCACCAGCACTGCTTCGGCACCGCTGTGAGAATACAAAGTGGCTGTATACTCAGAGAGGTGACTGAACCAGCACCAGCGCCACACTAGTGACTGAAACAGGAAAGCTGCTGGGGAGGATAAATTTCATTACTGCACTTAAGGTACCTTCACACTGAGCAACTTTAGAATGATAGCGATCCGTGACGTTGCAGCGTCCTGGATAGCGATATCGTTGTGTTTGACACGCAGCAGCGATCAGGATCCTGCTGTGACATCGCTGGTTGGAGCTAGAAGGCCATATCTTTATTTCGTCGCTGGATCACCCACTGACATCGCTGAATCGGCGTGTGTGACGCCAATCCAGCGATGTCTTCACTTGTAACCAGGGTAAACATCGGGTTACTAAGCGCAGGGCCGCACTTAGTAACCCGATATTTACCCTGGTTACCAGTGTAAATGTAAAAAAAAACCAAAAAACACTACATACTTACATTCCGGTGTCTGTTGCGTCCCCCGGCGTCAGCTTCCCTGCACTGTGTCAGCGCCGGCCGTAAAGCAGAGCACAGTGGTGACGTCACCACTGTGCTTTACGGCCGGCGCTTACACAGTGCAGGGAAGCTGACGCCGGGGGACGCGACAGACACCGTAATGTAAGTATGTAGTGTTTTTTTTTTTTTTTTGTTTTACATTTACAATGGTGACCAGGGTAAACATCGGGTTACTAAGCGCGGCCCTGCGCTTAGTAACCCGATGTTTACCCTGGTTACCCGGGGACTTCGGCATCGTTGGTCGCTGGAGAGCTGTCTGTGTGACAGCTCTCCAGCGACCACACAACAACTAAACAGCGACGCTGCAGCGATCGGCATCGTTGTCTATATCGCTGCAGCGTCGCTTAATGTGACGGTACCTTTAGGCTACGTGCACATGCCAGCCAGCATGATAATGCTATTAACCTGCAGATTAAGCCCATATTTGCAGGTTACTAGCAATTTTACTGGTGACAGGTTCCCTTTAATATTCTGCAATCCTCATATTATATAGCGTAGTGTACTTACGATTGCTCATATTGCCTTTCCGCACAGCTAATTCTCTTTTCTTTAGTGTATGTAGAAAACGATGCACGGACATCAAACTATCGTTCCCCGCGTCAACTTCTCCCCCAGTCAGGGACTTTTGCAGTGACTGATGACCTCCTGTTTCTACATAGACCTTAGAAGGATTCAGCTAGTCCGTATTTAATCAGGTGATCTCATAGACCTAATGGAAAAGAGAAGAGTTAGCTGGGTAGAAGGGCAAAATGAGCAATTGTAAGTACACAGTGCTGTATAATATGATGACTGCAATGTATTAAAAAGGCTGTGCACTACTTTTTCATTGACCTATTCTTAGGATAGGTCATCAATATCTGATCGATCGAGGTCCGACACCCAGCACCCCCGCCTTTCAGCTGTTCTTGGTGTTGATTTTGAATAGGGGGCGGGTGTGCAGTTCCTGGCTGTGACCACTATCAGAAGATGGAGCAGCTCCGCAATTGAGCAGTTTCAGTTGACAGCTGCCACTGCAGCCACCGAGAGCAGCTTATCAGTTGGGGTGCTGGGTGTCTGACCCCAGCTGATCTGAATTTGATGACCTATTCTAAGGATAGCTCATCAATGATAAAGTAGTGGACAATTTCTTTAAGAGGATCAAATCTTTGGTGGGAGTGCTTCTTTAACTTTCAGGTATGGGGTTAATCTACAGGTTAATATCGTTCTTAATCTGCCCAGCGCCAACATTTAGCTCCCCGCTATCAGGAGGAAATTAATTTTATTCCCCTCAGTAGTGTTCGGGTTTCAGTCAAGAGGGTTGTGCTGGTGTGGGTTTAGTCGCCGCTCTGTAACCGCATCCCCAGCACTGACTGAAAGTTCACTCATCCTTAGGGCCGGCTGTCGCTTTGTACCAGGGGCGGAGTTACAGCCACTTCTCTCTCTTCTCTGCATTGATCTGTGACTGATCCTGCGCCAGTGCCAACCCTAGGGCTGGAAGACAAACGCTGCCAGGAGGAAAATTGTTCATTTCCTCCTGGCAGTAAGTGCAGGGCAGGATCAAGTACTATTAACCTGCAGTTAACTTCTATATCAGGTTAATAGCATTTTTTTATGTAGCAGGTTCCCTTTAAGCGATTTGGAGCCTTTATTCTTTTACTTCCACTTGATAAAGATCTATTCTATTCACTGATGGAAATGCAAGTCAGGACTGGCTAGTTACAGTTAGTGATTCAGAGTAAGTTGTTACAAGCGGTACACCGGTTTGTCCATGTATATTTGTATCCATAAATTGCATTATTGTTTTAGCAAATATTAAAAAATACTACAGCACAGAGTGGAAGGGTCCTGGCTGAAAAGACTGTTATGTGTTTGTTAGTTCTTTTTTCTGGATTGAAATTTCATAATAGTGCTCAAGGGATTTTCTGTTGCTTCTAGAGATGGTGTTAATCTCTTTGCAGAAGCTGGTCTAGTGGCCACGTCCGTGATCTGTGACTGTGATACGGTAGCCCCACTTCGTACTTGCCGTCATTAGCAGCACTTCTTTTGATTATCACAGAAAAGCACTTCTTTTGATTAGTTGACTCTGTGTGATGTCACATATGCATCATGCTGCAACAATGACTTTGTACCTGGTGGGCTAATCAAAAGAGGAGTTGGGTGCCAGGTAAGAGGCGGGTCTCGGAGCTCCCGTTCATTGGTCACAGATGACTAATATTGCAATCTACCTGGTCCAGTGTATTGATTCACATGGTCTTTTGCTGGTTCCTTGGTAGGGAAGTAACTGTTCTTTCACATCAAGCTCGTGGAGCAGAGGTCTCCAACCCTCAGCTCTCCAGCTGTTGCAAAATTAGGCCAGTGGCCATACTGGAAGTCATAGTTTTGAAAAAGCTGTCGAGTCACAGGTTAAGGACCTCACTGCTGTAGGACTAGATCTTAGGGTCTCATCCCTCACAACAAACAAACACTGCTTCTGGTGAAGATGCCTGCCCAATATGCTCAGGAATAATGATGATTCTCATGCTCTGTTAGTTATCATTCACTCTTTATAGGTGACTACTGTTATCAGTGTTAAATCCGCACTATACGTGGCAGAAGTTTTCTTTTCCATCACTCTACAGAATGCATTGTGCCTACCGGTATGGATTAGACTTGACAATAGGCAGAGGACAGCACGTTACACACATCTGGCACCTTAATATAATTGTTACAGTGTAATAATTTTGAATAAAGTGATTTGCAGACTATCACATTAGGTATGAAATAAGATCAAGTTGTCTAAAACTACATTCACCAATGTTGTCGTACTGTAAAGCAATTTTGGTTGCAGATTTGACCAGGGTATCATCTGCATAGGGTTTACATGTTTTAGCATGTGCTTGCATAATCTTATTCTGGAAACCTCAGTTGCTTGTGCTGCAATGCGGAAACACTGTGTTCGGCATACCACTGTTGAAAATGTAAAAAAATTAAAAACAAAAACAACAACACTCTCATCAAAATTGCTATCCTCTTAATACATTGCAATCATCATATTATACAGAATTATGTGCTTACAATTGTCGAATTTGCCTTTCTACCCAACTAATTCTTCTGTTTTCCATTAGATCTATGACCTCACATGATTAAAAACTGACTAGCTGAATCCTTCTAACCTCCATGTAGAAACAGCAGGTCAATTTTCTCTACACAACTCATGAGTCACTATAAAAGTCTATGGTGGGAGGGAAGGAGAGGAGCATCTTGGTCAGAAGTTGACGAGATGAATGACTTTTCTACACAGATGCAGAGAAAAAAAAATTACTGGGTAGAAAGGCAAAATGAGCAATTGTAACACCGTGCCACATAATATGATGATTGCAATATATTAAGAGGATAAAACCTTTGATGGGAGGAGTGCTTCTACAAGGTATATCAAGAACATCTGGTACATAGAAGTAGGGAGCTCCGTTTCAGTTCTGTATGGAGCCAAGTCTCCAGACAGGTAGCTCAATGGGTTAGAGCGATGAAAAGTGAAAATAAAGCAAATGTATAGGGGATCCTGGAAGTCCAGATAAAGGACTACTGGGCTTGTTGGACCAGAGCATATAGTACTGAGCTGAAGCTGAACCATGGTTGACAAGGAAGTTATAGGATAAATGAAGGAACCAAGTAGGTTGTGTAATGCAAAAGTAATGTCGCTCTCAAGTATAGAGCCACCACAGAAAACTATGAAGCTAGAACCTCACTGTTTGACAAAAGCTTAATCCGATAATCATTGTGCCACTTATTCCCTGAATGTATTGTTATTTGTTACTCATGTTTTGCAGTAAGAAGGAAAAGTCTAAGCAGTGAGAGATGACAGCTAATACAATATCCATAATTTCGGAATTGTAGTTAAAATTTTACATTTATTGAGAAAAAAAATGTAAAAACAGGATGTGTATAAAAACATAATGGTACACATCAGAAGACTCCGGGTCTGTGTTTCGAGCCAGAGCTCTTAATCATTTATGAATAAGAGCTCTCCCTCTAAATGCATAGACACCCGGTGTCTTATGATGTAATTCAGTATGTTTTTATACATATCCTGTTTTTACATTTTTCTCAATAAATGCGAAGTTTCAACTACAATTCTGAAGTCGCGGATGCTGAATGAGCTGTCATCTCTCATTTCTTATGCAGTTCTTTGTGCATTTCTCTGGCACGCTCCTTCCGCGATGGGCTAAACATCTGTGGAACTGCGTTCTTGTCCAATGTCTCTCATCACAGTGCACTGAGCTTCACTTTGCCCCACTCTGCTTGGTCTCCTCCCATGGTGAGCTGATATTTACTTTCTTACTGCACCATAGTTTGCTGTTTTCATTAACTCTTTGATGGGGTTCACATTCTGCTGACTACACCTATTTATGGTGTGGGGCACCAGATTCGAGGGTCACCTCGATGCTCCCAAACACCAGTGAGAAGTGTGTGTGCTTTCATCTTCCAGACACTTTTCCAGGTGGCTGCATACTTTTCCCTGACATGTATCTTGGGCAGATTTGTCCACATTAATGAAGGATAAACTCCAGTTTAAATGAAAATTAATTCTTTGGCTGCAGAACGTGATTACCAGTACATCTCTATGAGAAAACATGGCACTCTGTATTGTATGGAATAGTTGTAGGTGTACAAGTAGCGCGTCCAGCCCGTAGTATCCAATAGTCAAAATAAACTTGGCACTCAAAGCTTTGAAAATATTGTGTTAGTTTATTTTTCATCCAGACAATGTATAGTTTAAACGTTCTCAGCCCACCATTGGGCCTTCATCAGAATATGCTGGATTATAAGGGTCCAATGCATAAAGGAGTGTTATGTCCACGTAGTGCGACCGTTTGTCACCATGGTTATAAGCTGTGTCAGGTTGGAGTAATGGTGGCGCTTCTGTTGTCCGCGTGCTATGTAGCTGGGGGTATGTGCATGATGCGATGATGGCAAGCACACTGGTTAATGGATTTAGCTTCTGTCAATAACCTCAGCTTTGTGGTTTTCTGTGGTGACTCAAGGCTAACATTAGAGTTGCATGATGCTGCACACGAGGTCTCTTCATTCTATTGGGAACTTTTCTTTGTCTTTATGTGGTGCTCTACTTAGGTATTCATCTGTATAGCTTCTTACAGGCCACTGATCCCTCAGTCACTTGCCCTTATTTTACTTAATGAATATATTTACCTTGCAGGGCTGGACTGGCAGTTGTGGCAAATGCCAGAAGGGCCTGTCTGGTCGTGGGCCACCTTGTCTGCTACGTTGTTAACCGAATTGGTGTTCTGAAGACACCCATACTTTTAAGAGTTGTGACGGAGCACAAAGTCTCTAACTCTGTCACTTACCCCAGCAGGCCACAGGTATCATTAGAAATATTGATCTTGTAGTAAATCTTGCTTTCCTTCATCAGGGTGATATTACTAATCTATCCCATCTGGTGCTTGGGGACGGGGACAGCATGGGCCTGTGTGATTTTTAAATCACACTGAATTTCAGTCTCAGTCCGTACCTGGTACCTTGTGTATAGTCAGATCTCAGTCACATCTTACTCCCTTCCATTTGCCCTTTTTATAGAGCTTTACCACCCTGGCAGATTTTGCATCATCTTCATTATTTCACAGGCCCACCTCTGTTCATTAGTGGCTTTCCCTTTAGAGGGAGCCCAATTTTACATATGGATATAGTTCTATGCCTGAATGAGTTCTTGCTCCCACCTGTAAAAATAACATCATTTTGATACAGGAAAGAAATATATCTTATAGAGATGTACCAATTGTGAGAAATCTAGAAGTCGTATACAAATCAGGATGAAGGTGCATTCGGGACGTGTCAGTGCGCTTTCACTGCTTCTTTCAAATGCACTGGCATGTCCCTAACTTGCATTTGGATATGGCTTCTCTGCTAGATTTCCAATTACTGGCACATCAGATCTCTAAAATAAAAAGGATAATTTTGCGCTTATTCAGCTACCGGCATGTCTCTACTAGTGATGAGCGAATATACTCGTTACTCGAGATTTCCTGAGCACGCTCGGGTGACTTCCGAGTATTTTTTTAGTGCTCGGAGATTTGTTTTCCTCACCTCAGCTGAATGATTTACATCTGTTAGCCAGCTTGATTACATGTGGGGATTGCCTAGCAACCAGGAAACCCCCACATGTACTTCTGCTGGCTAACAGATGTAAATCATTCAGCTGCGGCAATGAAAACTAAATCTCCGAGCACTAAAAAATACTCGGAGGACACCCAAGCGTGCTCGGGAAATCTCGACTAACGAGTATATTCTCTCATCACTAGTCTCTACTTATCCTTCTGTAGAAATGTACTGAAAATGGATTTGATTCAGCTTGAAAACCAGGAGTAGCCACTATCAGACGAGGACAGGAACATGACCCCCTAACAATCAAACGTTGTGTCCGCAATGCGTATTTTTCCTGTATTTTAGCAATCATCAATCAGTTACATTCATAAATTATTAATGGTTGCTGCTGACTTTTTTGCTTGCGAATCTTTAAGTCCCATGCCTTTTTCTCTACATTCATAGTTAAATAGCAATATACTTGTTGATTCCCTCTGTGACCAACATTACCGCTTTGGCTCTGTTCACATGTTCACTTGTCATCAGATTTTAATACTGATCCATTACAAACTGAGCAAAACCAGATGTAATAATAATAAGAAATGCCTTGTGCGTTACTGTGCTGCGTATGGGACACATCATAGCAGCTAGTCTGCACCCACTAGTTCAGAGGCAACTAAACCTGCAGAAGGGAAAACAGTTGGAAATATAGCATACATAGGATGTAATTCATTAACCCCTTTCCAGATGTTGGACTCCCTCCCTTTGATGTGGGCTCCTTCGCTGAGCCCACATCTTTCCAGGCACATGTCGGCTGCTTTGAACAGCTGACATGTGCCTCTAACAGCCGCGATGGAATCGCGATCCACCTGCAGCTGTTAACTTGTTAAATGCTGCTGTCAAACTCTGACAGCAACATTTAACGCGCGCTTCAAGCAAGCGCACAGGAAACCCCACCCATCGGTGACCCCGTCACATGATTACGTCAGCAATTCTGCTTCATACAGGCGATCTGATCATCTCCTGTATGTAGCAGAGCTGATCGGGTTATGGCAGCTTCTAGTCTCCAATGGAGACTATTGAAACATGCAGAAAGTTTTACAAAAATTTAAAAAATAAAAAAAATTAAGTATAAAAGTTCAAATCGCCCCCCTTTTGCCCCATTCAAAATAAAACAAACAAACAAAAAAATCGAACCTACACATATTTTGTATCACCGCTTTCAGAATAGCATGATCTATCAATATAAGAAAAGAATTAACCCAATCGCTAAATGGCGTAACGAGAAAAAGTCAAAACGGCAGAATTACGTTTTTTGGTCACCGCAACATTGTATTAAAATGCAATAACGGGCGATCAAAGGATCGTATCTGCATCAAAATGCTGTCAATAAAAATGTCACCTCGGCGCGCAAAAAAACAAGCCCTTACCCAACCAGAGATCACAAAAAATGGAAACGCTACAGGTATCAGAAAATGGCGCCTTTTTTAACCAACGTTTGGAATTTTTCACCACTAAAATAAAAAAGAACCTAGACATGTTTGGTGTCGATGAACTCGTAATGACCTGGAGAATCATAATGGCAGGTCAGTTTTAGCATTTAGTGAACATGGTAAAAAGAAAAAAACAAAAAACAACTGTGGGATTGCACTTTTCTAGCAATTTCACCGCACTTAGAATTTTTTTTTCCTGGTTTCCAGTATACGATATGTTACAACCAATGGTACAACTCGTTCTGCAAAAAAAACAAGCCTCGCATGGTGATTTTGACTAATAAATAAAAAAAGTTATGGCTCTGGGAAGAAGGGGAGCAAGAAATGAAAATGCAAAACCAAAAATACCTTTGGTTATTAAGGGGTTAGGAGTGGCATAATGCATGACGGTTTTAATGAAGCACATCCAGGAGTACACTGACCTGATTCATTAAGTGGCGCATGCAGCTTAATAAGTTGGACACATCTGATACACCCACTGGCCTTTATTATAATACCAATTTATGATGAATTTTCTACGCCTGTATTGGGGGGAAACGCCAAAAGTTACAATATTTGTGCACACCTACCAAGTTGCCTAAAAATATTGCGACTTATTAAGGTGTTTGCGCCAGATTCCTGGCTCCTTTATGAATCGCCCCTATAGTATTTATCATTCTGAAACGATACCTGCGCTGACTGGAACTTTTAAAACCAAAGCTGGCTTACGACTAATTAATTTATTACCGACTTTTGTGTTTCCATATTGTTCAGCAGCACAGATTGTCCCCTCTATGCCAACATCTCTTCTTCTGCATCTGGTATTTCTAGAGTTCAGGAGCTTTGCATAGTAAGATCATGCCTACGCACAATATCACAGCTGCCAAACCCCTTGTTGCAGGTTTTTTATATTATTTTCTACATGCTTTGCTTCGCTCACAGACGGATTTGGGACTGGAGGATGTATTGAAGTGTAAGAAAGTGTGATTCTTGGAATTGGGACCGTTTCATTTGAGGATCCCATACTAGCTGTAGGAAAAGCTGAGGGAACAAAGCTCAAGGTAGCTTAGGTCAGATGAATTGGTGACTGAGAGCGTCAGTCCAACCAGCGGTGCTCTACATCCGGGACGCTTATGAGTGGCAGGATAAAACTGGATTTTAATCACTTATTAACCCAGAAACCATTAAAGAAATGTTTGTAGCTTCTCTGCTGCCACCTTGTGAGATGAAGTGCGATGAATGACGTCACATACAGTAGACGCAATGTGCCGCAGCCTAAATATGTGAGATTGAGGACACTTGTATAAAACTGGATGCATAATGTATTGTGTGGAGAGACAACCACCTGCTGTGTATCTACAGATACTTCTTTAATGAATGTCCTTCAGATGGAAAAGTATTAAAATAATAATACATTGCAATGTATGGCTTCTATCTAAAGGTTCACAGTGCAAAGTATGAACCCAAATAGTCTCTGGGGCACAGACATTAGTGTGTGATTGTGCATCTGCCTTGGCAGGTAGGTGCATTTATCCCGATGCTAAATTTATTATGGCAGTTAGAATATTAGAAATAAACAATCTTTATGGCACAAAGTCCATTTATCGCCCAGATCCTTCGGAAATAGATTTTATGCTCTGCCTGCACCAATGGAAAATAGGTCTTATGTAATGGCAGATTTTTAATCAGACAGCACACCGGCCCATGTTATTCAATAGGGATGTTCAGATGAACGATTTTTCGCAGGGTGCACTACTTTCATCTGACAAGTTCAAGTCTATGGGTGCGAGAAAGCAAAAGAAAATTGGATCCCGCATAGACCATCAGAGTGGCATCCGATTTTTGCAGTTAGATTTTTATTACCGTATATACTTTGGAAACTGTAAGTGATCATGTACGTGTTACAATGTAGTTGTACGAAAACGGATGACACACTGACGTCACACGGATGTAAAAAATGGACACATGGATGAAAATTAGAAAAAAAATTTCCGAGTTTTCTGGATAAAACAATTACAATTTTTCATGTGCTCGTCTGGAGGCGCCCTAAACCAGACATCTCCGCTCTTCTTACATATTTGTTTGTTAGTACTTTTTGCCCGTGATGTCACCTTTCTAAAGCACTATTATTATTATTATTTATTTATTTATATAGCACCATTAATTCCATGGTGCTTTACATGAGAAGGAGTTACATACAGAGTTATAGATATCATTTACAGTAAACTAACAGTGACAGACTGGTACAGAGAGGAGAGGACCCTGTCCTTGCGGACTTACATTCTATTCGTTTTTTCTATGTTTTACCATCTCTGTTATTCTTGCTAGAAATTAAATAGTTAATAATATAGTGATGAGCGAGCACACTCGGGTGGCCTCCGAGTATTTGTTATTGCTCAGAGATATACGTAGTTTTCATCTCCTCAGTTGCATGATTTACGGCTTCCAGATACGCTGAATACATGAGGGAGTTCCCTAACAAACAGGCATTCCTCACATGTATTCAGCGTATCTGGAAGCCGTAAATCATGCAACTGAGGCAATGAAAACTAAATCTCCGAGCTCAAACAAATACTCGGAGGTCACCCGAGCAACGAGTACACTCAAGGAGGAGGCATGTCTGTGCACAGTCTCCCTTTGCCCAATCGGTGCTGACCACGTCAGACTTTAGGGACACAGCCACTTGGAAAGGAATTGGTTAATTTATTCATGAATTTCTAGGAATAATAGAGGAGCATTTCATTACAAAGCTATAAATAAGTAATTTCAAAAGCGGACATGTCAGGAGAGCTGTCCGATCTGTTCTAAACCAGGAAAAAAATTCTCGCAGAAACTTTAACCCTTGCAACCTCAAATAATTTATATTGAAGATTGTGAGCCCTCGCAGCCAGGGTCCTCTCTCCTCCTGTACCAGTCATGACTTGTATTGTTTAAGATTACTGTGCTTGTTTTTTATTATGTATACCCCTCCTCACATGTAAAGCGCCATGGAATAAATGGCTCTATAATAATAAAATAATATAATTTATATGACTGTGCAGTTCTTTGAAAAAATAAGCCAGTCGCTCCCTTTATGACACTGGGGAATTGCATTTTTAACTTCTGACCCTTAGGCCGGTATCACACTTGAGAGGAATACAGACGAGCCAGAGGCGCAAAAACTACGCATTGCACACGGACCAATGTTTCTCTATGGGGCAGCTCCTATCTGCCGTATATTTCTCGGCTGTATTTTACGGGCTGAGAAACTCACAGCATGCTGCATTTGTCAGCGTATTGCGCAAGAAATCTGCCAATGAAAGTCTATAGGGGCGAGAAAAATACGGATTACACACGTACCATGTGTGAGATTTGCGAGAAATGCACACCGGTGTTATATAGAAAAGCCGGTAATTCAGTGCGGTGTACAGTAAGGCTGCTGTTACACTAGCAGTATTTGGTCAGTATTTTACCTCAGTATTTGTAGCCAAAACCAGGAGTGGAACAATTAGAGGAAAAGTATAATAGAAACATATGCACCACTTCTGTATTTATCACCCACTCCTGGTTTTGGCTTACAAATACTGATGTAAAATACTGACCAAATACTGCTAGTGTGATGGCAGCCTAAAATCACACTTATGTTTTTACATATTCCTCACTAATAATGTTAGACGTGTCTGTGTGTAAAATTTAAGGGTGTTAAAATAAAGGGTTAAATCATGGAAAAAAACTGTCGTGGAGTTCATATGAGCTTATGCCACCAGGGGGCGCAGCACCGCAAGTCAACGAAGCTACATTCCATTCATTTCCCAGTTTTTACAGCCAGAGGCAGCTGCATTAGCAGGCTCCTGGTTGTAAAATTATTTAACCCCTTCAGGTGGATTTACATCGTGGGCATGACTGTACAGCGGACAGGTATGGGATATTGTTGTTTTTTTTTATTTTTCCATTTTTTTTTCTCAGAAGATCGAGGGTTGTCAGTTGGATTGAGAGTACAATAAAGATATTAAAATCCCATGCGATTATTTCATTAAAATACTTTATTCATAATGTGTGTGTTTATTTAACCCTTTATTACTATTGGATTAATAATGGATATGTGCCTTATTGACATCTCTCCATTATTAACCAGGCTTAATGTCACCTTACATTAGCAAGGTGACATTAACCCCTTATTACCCCATATCCCACCGCTACTCGAGAGTGGGAAGAGAGAGGCTAAATGCCAGAATAGGCGCATCTTACAGATGCGCCTTTTCTGGGGTGGCTGGGGCAGATGTTTTTAGCTGGGGGGGCCAATAACCATGATCCCTCTCTAGACTATTAATATTGGCCCTCAGTCACTGGCTTTCCCACTCTGGCCGAGAAAATTGCACGGGAGCACACGCCAGTTTTTTCGTGATTTAACCCTTTATTTTAGCACCGTTAAAATTTCCTGTGTATCTCGGCCGTAAAAACGGACCATATTTTGCAGGGGTGGACACAGACCGCTATGGGCCCCTGTGCAAGAGATATGTCTGGGCCCCCCCTTTTAAGGTGACAAAGAGATATATATATATTTATATATTTAGACTGGGAATTTAGACTGTGAGCCCCAACAGGGACAGCGATGAAAATGTGTGCAAAACTGTAAAGCGCTATATAAAAATAAAGATTATTATTATTATTATTATATATATATATCGCAAAAAGTGAGAGCAGCACAGAAAAAGCAAATTCTGGGTGCAAAGCTCCTCAGGCATGTACCAAACCTTATAATGAGAGTCCTAGAAGTCAAAGGCAGCACACCATTGCAAATGAGTTCAAAAAGTGGTCAAGTTTAATGGCCCATCATGGCAACGTTTCAGCTCATGGAGAGCCTTTCTCAAGCCACTTTTTGAACTCATTTGCAATGGTGTGCTGCATTTGACAACTTGGACTCTCTCTCTCTCTCTCTCTCTCTGTATATATGTATATACTAGATGGTGGCCGATTCTAACGCATCGGGTATTCTAGAATATGCATGTCCACGTAGTATATTGCACAGCCCACGTAGTATATTGCCCAGCCACGTAGTATATTGCCCAGCCACGTAGTATATTGCCCAGCCACGTAGTATATTGCCCAGCCACGTAGTAGTATATTGCCCAGCCACATAGTATATTGCCCATCCATGTAGTATATTGCCCAGCCACGTAGTATACAGCACAGAGCCACGTAGTATACTGCCGAGTCACGTAGTGTATTGCCCAGTCACGTAGTGTATTGCCCAGCCCGCGCAGTACATTGCCCAGCCCGCGCAGTGTATTGCCCAGCCACGTAGTAGTATATAATACAGCCCACGTAATATATTGCATAGCCCACGCAGTATATAGCAATGTGGGCACCATATCCCTGTTAAAAAAAAAAAAAAAAAGAATTAAAATAAAAAATAGTTATATACTCACCCTCCGTTGGCCCCCGGATCGAAGCGGTTACCGACCTTTCTCACGCGCTCCGGTCTAAAGAGTACATTGTGGTCTCGCGAGAAAAAGGTGGCTACTTTGAAGAACCTAGATTATAAGACATATTTTCAGTTGTTTCACACTTTTTTGTTAAGTATATAATTCCACATGTGTTAATTCATAGATTTGATGCCTTCAGTGTGAATTTACAATATTCATAGTCCATGAAAATGCAGAAAAATCTTTAAATGAGAAGGTGCGTCCAAACTTTTGGTCTGTACTGTGTATGTATGTATGTATGTGTGTGTGTGTATGTATATATGTATATGTGTATATATATATATATACAGTGGGGCAAAAAAGTATTTAGTCAGTCAGCACTAGTGCAAGTTCCACCACTTAAAAAGATGAGAGGCGTCTGTAATTTACATCATAGGTAGACCTCAACTATGGGAGACAAACTGAGAAAAAAAAATCCAGAAAATCACATTGTCTGTTTTTTTAACATTTTATTTGCATATTATGGTGCAAAATAAGTATTTGGTCAGAAACAATCAAGATTTCAGGCTCTCACAGACCTGTAACTTCTTCTTTAAGAGTCTCCTCTTTCCTCCACTCATTACCTGTAGTAATGGCACCTGTTTAAACTTGTTATCAGTATAAAAAGACACCTGTGCACACCCTCAAACAGTCTGACTCCAAACTCCACTATGGTGAAGACCAAATAGCTGTCAAAGGACACCAGAAACAAAATTGTAGCCCTGCACCAGGCTGGGAAGACTGAATCTGCAATAGCCAACCAGCTTGGAGTGAAAAAATCAACAGTGGGAGCAATAATTAGAAAATGGAAGACATACAAGACCACTGATAATCTCCCTCGATCTAGGGCTCCACGCAAAATCCCACCCCGTGGGGTCAGAATGATTACAAGAACGGTGAGCAAAAATCCCAGAACCACGCGGGGGGACCTAGTGAATGAACTGCAGAGAGCTGGGACCAATGTAACAAGGCCTACCATAAGTAACACACTACGCCACCATGGACTCAGATCCTGCAGTGCCAGACGTGTCCCACTGCTTAAGCCAGTACATGTCCGGGCCCGTCTGAAGTTTGCTAGAGAGCATTTGGATGATCCAGAGGAGTTTTGGGAGAAGGTCCTATGGTCTGATGAAACCAAACTGGAACTGTTTGGTAGAAACACAACTTGTCGTGTTTGGAGGAAAAAGAATACTGAGTTGCATCCATCAAACACCATACCTACTGTAAAGCATGGTGGTGGAAACATCATGCTTTGGGGCTGTTTCTCTGCAAAGGGGCCAGGACGACTGATCCGGGTACATGAAAGAATGAATGGGGCCATGTATCGTGAGATTTTGAGTGCAAACCTCCTTCCATCAGCAAGGGCATTGAAGATGAAACGTGGCTGGGTCTTTCAACATGACAATGATCCAAAGCACACCGCCAGGGCAACGAAGGAGTGGCTTCGTAAGAAGCATTTCAAGGTCCTGGAGTGGCCTAGCCAGTCTCCAGATCTCAACCCTATAGAAAACCTTTGGAGGGAGTTGAAAGTCCGTGTTGCCAAGCGAAAAGCCAAAAACATCACTGCTCTAGAGGAGATCTGTATGGAGGAATGGGCCAACATACCAACAACAGTGTGTGGCAACCTTGTGAAGACTTACAGAAAACGTTTGACCTCTGTCATTGCCAACAAAGGATATATTACAATGTATTGAGATGAAATTTTGTTTCTGACCAAATACTTATTTTCCACCATAATATGCAAATAAAATGTTAAAAAAACAGACAATGTGATTTTCTTGATTTTTTTTCTCAGTTTGTCTCCCATAGTTGAGGTCTACCTATGATGTAAATTACAGACGCCTCTCATCTTTTTAAGTGGTGGAACTTGCACTATTGCTGACTGACTAAATACTTTTTTGCCCCACTGTGTGTGTGTGTGTGTATATAGAATATATATGTATATATATATATATATATATATATATATATATATATATAGTGGATGCTTTCCTGAAACGGAAAGTACTTGCAAGCAGCATAATACAAAGAATAGCAGGTTTACCCAGAATCCTTTGCAGTAGGCGGAGCTATGCAAATCATCTCTTTCCACCCCTGTCTAATCCACAGCGCTTGGAATCGCCAAGCGTGCAATGCTGCGGATTAGTTTCTAAATTTACACAGCCAACCAATTCCTACCTGTGGACACGTGTTTCGGGCTTTAGGCCCTCATCAGCACAGGGCTGGAATTGGTTGGCTGTATGGAGTGGGGCTCGGTGAGCAAGCGATACATACATGCTAGCCACCTTAGGGAGAGACCCAAGTTGGGCTAAATGTAGCGGGACGAAAGAGACCGAAAAGCCCTCTACTTAAAGGAAATACATAGTGGATGCTTTCCTGAAACGGAAAGTACTTGCAAGCAGCATAATACAAAGAATAGCAGGTTTACCCAGAATCCTTTGCAGTAGGCGGAGCTATGCAAATCATCTCTTTCCACCCACTCCATACAGCCAACCAATTCCAGCCCTGTGCTGATGAGGGCCTAAAGCCCGAAACACGTGTCCACAGGTAGGAATTGGTTGGCTGTGTAAATTTAGAAACTAATCCGCAGCATTGCACGCTTGGCGATTCCAAGCGCTGTGGATTAGACAGGGGTGGAAAGAGATGATTTGCATAGCTCCGCCTACTGCAAAGGATTCTGGGTAAACCTGCTATTCTTTGTATTATGCTGCTTGCAAGTACTTTCCGTTTCAGGAAAGCATCCACTATGTATTTCCTTTAAGTAGAGGGCTTTTCGGTCTCTTTCGTCCCGCTACATTTAGCCCAACTTGGGTCTCTCCCTAAGGTGGCTAGCATGTATGTATCGCTTGCTCACCGAGCCCCACTCCATACAGCCAACCAATTCCAGCCCTGTGCTGATGAGGGCCTAAAGCCCGAAACACGTGTCCACAGGTAGGAATTGGTTGGCTGTGTAAATTTAGAAACTAATCCGCAGCATTGCACGCTTGGCGATTCCAAGCGCTGTGGATTAGACAGGGGTGGAAAGAGATGATTTGCATAGCTCCGCCTACTGCAAAGGATTCTGGGTAAACCTGCTATTCTTTGTATTATGCTGCTTGCAAGTACTTTCCGTTTCAGGAAAGCATCCACTATGTATTTCCTTTAAGTAGAGGGCTTTTCGGTCTCTTTCGTCCCGCTACATTTAGCCCAACTTGGGTCTCTCCCTAAGGTGGCTAGCATGTATGTATCGCTTGCTCACCGAGCCCCACTCCATACAGCCAACCAATTCCAGCCCTGTGCTGATGAGGGCCTAAAGCCCGAAACACGTGTCCACAGGTAGGAATTGGTTGGCTGTGTAAATTTAGAAACTAATCCGCAGCATTGCACGCTTGGCGATTCCAAGCGCTGTGGATTAGACAGGGGTGGAAAGAGATGATTTGCATAGCTCCGCCTACTGCAAAGGATTCTGGGTAAACCTGCTATTCTTTGTATTATGCTGCTTGCAAGTACTTTCCGTTTCAGGAAAGCATCCACTATGTATTTCCTTTAAGTAGAGGGCTTTTCGGTCTCTTTCGTCCCGCTACATTTAGCCCAACTTGGGTCTCTCCCTAAGGTGGCTAGCATGTATGTATCGCTTGCTCACCGAGCCCCACTCCATACAGCCAACCAATTCCAGCCCTGTGCTGATGAGGGCCTAAAGCCCGAAACACGTGTCCACAGGTAGGAATTGGTTGGCTGTGTAAATTTAGAAACTAATCCGCAGCATTGCACGCTTGGCGATTCCAAGCGCTGTGGATTAGACAGGGGTGGAAAGAGATGATTTGCATAGCTCCGCCTACTGCAAAGGATTCTGGGTAAACCTGCTATTCTTTGTATTATGCTGCTTGCAAGTACTTTCCGTTTCAGGAAAGCATCCACTATGTATTTCCTTTAAGTAGAGGGCTTTTCGGTCTCTTTCGTCCCGCTACATTTAGCCCAACTTGGGTCTCTCCCTAAGGTGGCTAGCATGTATGTATATATATATATATATATATATATATATATATACATATATATATATATATATATATATATATATATATATATATATATATATATATATATATATATATATCGGAGCACACATACATGTATATATTACATAGTCTGCTTTGTCTATTGCCGTCCCTTATTATGTGCCCCCTCTTGTTATGTACAGTGCCGTCCCTTACATATTGGATTATATAGAGCGCTGTTTTTTTATTACATACTGTACTGTCTTGGTAGCTGTATAATGCAATGATGGCTGATGGAGATAGATAGATATATATATAGAGAGAGATATATATATAATATATTATATATCTCTATATATCTTCTACTATATAATTGTCTAAGGGTCACTTCCGTCTGTCTGTCCCTCTGTCTTTCTGTCACGGTTATTCATTCGCTGATTGGTCTCGGCAGCTGCCTGTCATGGCTGCCGTGACCAATCAGCGACGGGCACAGTCCGATTAGTCCCTCCCCTACTCCCCTGCACTCACTGCCCGGCGCCTGCTCCATAATCCCCTCCACTCACCGCTCACACAGGGTTAATGGCAGCGGTAATGGCCCGCAGTGTAACGCACTCAGATGCCTATGCAGCATCAATAGTAAAAATATGTCATGTTAAAAATAATAAAAAAACACCTACCTCTGCACACAGTATCCTAAAGCCGCACCATTGCGGGCAGCTTCCTGTCTCACACAGCTGCCAGCAGGATGGATCCCTGCAGCTCCACCCCGCTGTCATTTTCTCTTGCAGGCAGTGGAGCTGCTCCCTGCCCGACGCACATGAGGACAATCTGGCCAGGGCCCCCCCGGGGCCGGATAAACTGGCCAGATTGTCCTCATTATTAGCCACCCTGCAGGGGCCCCCTGGAGCCTCCAGGCCCTGTTGCAGCGATTTTGATACGTTAGTTGTGAGCCGGCCTTATGCTTTGTTCCCCACCCAGCAGTGCCCTTCCCTGGCTGATGGACAGGTCATTTCCTCTGGCAAATGGTCACTGACCTGTCAATCATTCAGCAGGGGATTCTTCTAGGCACGAAATAAAGCGTGAGGCTGAGGCGCTGTAAGTGCATCATCAGCCCCAATGCTCTTCCAGAAACGGCTTCAAAACACAATTCCTTGCTGCACTTTGTGGTATTTTAAATGGCTACACCACCATATTAATTGTTTAGGGCTAAAAGGTTGTTTAAAGGGGACTTCAGGCAGTCAGATCAATGGCCGACATGCGTTACATACTTTGGCTGGAATATGCCTTTTAATTTTTTTTTTTTCCTGTAAAACTCATCTCTAAAGAAGATAAAACGTGTTTAGTTGTTGCTTAGAAACCATCTTACCCCACTGATGTGAATTTCCATCTGTTATATTAAAATGAAGATTACATTTATCTACACAACTTATGTCCTCAGTTAATTAAATGTAGATGATTGAACCTTTTGAATTTCGCATTGCCCAGGTCCAGTAAGTTATCCCCCAAAATATAGTCGCTGCGAATCTCCAAGTCGTACAATTGCCTTGGAATGGTGTGTGGAATATTTTGCCATCCCCCAATACTGTATCCAAACTGTTTTATTGCTAATATATACTGACAGAGGAGGGCAAAAATAATATGGCGCTGCTTGACTGGCACCCATCTTCTATTCTGGTTCTGGATTGGTTGCACTAGACTCTGTGATAGCTGCAGGGAGTTAAGAGGAAGCCCACCTGGTCATGTCTATTGTCATTAGCCCACTCTGACAACTCAGTGGTGTGGAGTATATACATGTGCTTCTCACAAAATTATAATATCAAAAAGGGATCCATTTCAAGTGTTTTTCTGTTAATGTTGATGATTATGGCTTACAGCCAACAAAAACCCAAAAGTCATTATCTCAGTAAATTAGAATAATTAATAAAAAAAAAATTACAAAGGCTTCCTAAGCGTTTATAAAGGTTCCTTAGTTTGCTACAGTAGGTTCCACAATCATGGGGAAGACTGCTGACTTGAAAGTTGTCCAGAAGGCAGTCATTGACACACTCCGCAAGAAGGGTAAGGCCTCTTTCACACTTCCGTATTTTGACATCTGTCGCAATCCGTTGTTTTAGGCAAAAAACAGATCCTGCAAATGTCCCCACAGGATCCATTTTCTGCCCATAGACTTTTATTGACGACGGATGGTCAAAAGTCGCGTCCATCGTGCACAGGATCCGTCGGGTTTTGGCAGACCGCCGGCACAAAAAACGTTCAATGTAACTTTTTTTTTGTCCATCGGATCCGCCATTTCTGACCGCGCATGCGCGGCCAGAACTCCTCCCCCTCCTCCCCGGACTTCACAATGGGGCAGCGGATGCGTTGAAAAACTGCATCCGCTGCCCCCGTTGTGCAATAATTTCACAACGTCCATTGGTATGTCGGGCCGACGCATGGTGACGGCCCCATACTGACGGAAATGTGAAAGAGGCCAAAGCCACAAAAGGTCATTGCTAAAGAAGCTGGCTCTTCAGAGTGCTGTATTCAAGCATATTAATGGAAAGTTGAATGGAAGGAAAACAGTGTGGTAGAAAAAGGTGCACAAGCAACCAGGATAACCGCAGCCTTGAAAGAAAAGGCCATTCAAAAATTTTGGGGAGATTCATAAGGAGGGGACTGCTGCTGGAGTCATTGCTTCAAGAGCCACCACACAGAGACACGGGCTACAAGTGTCGGATTCCTTGTGTCAAGCCACTCATGACAAATATACAATACCAGAAGAGTCTTACCTGAGCCAAGGGGAAAAAGAACTGGACTGTTGCTCAGTGGTACAAGGTGTTGTTTTCATATGAAAGTAAATTTTGCATTTCACTTGGCAATGAAGGTCCCAGAGTCTAGAGGAAGAGTGGAGAGGCCACAATCCAAGCTGCTTGAGGTCCAGTGTGAAGTTTCCACTATCAGTGATGGTTTGGGGAGCCATGTCATCTGCTGGTATAGGTCCACTGTGTTTTATCAAAACCAAAGTCAGCGCAGCCGTCTACCAGGAAATTTTAGTGCACTTCATGCTTCCCACTGCGGACAAGCTTTTTGGAGATGGAAATTAAATTCTCCAGCAAGGCTTGGCACCTGTCCACACTGCCAAAAGTACCAATATCTGGTTTAAAAATCATAGTATCACTGTGGTTGATTGGCCAACAAACTCACCTGACCTTAACCCCATAGAGAATCTATGTAATATTGTCAAGAGGAAGATGAGAGACACCAGACCCAACAATGCAGACGAGCTGAAGGCTGCTATCACAGCAACCTGGGCTTCCATAACACCTTACCAGTGCCACAGACTGATCGCCTCCATGCCACATTGATGCAGTAATTGATGCAAAAGCAGCCCCAACCAAGTATTGAGTGCATTTACTGAACATACATTTCAGTAGGCCAACATTTCAGATTTTAAAATCATTTTTCAAGCTGGTGTTATAAAGAACTATAATTTACTGAGATAATGACTTTTGGGTTATCAGTGGCTGTAAGCCATAATCATCAACATTAACATAAATAAGCTGTTCATATAGATTACTCTGGTTGTACTGACTCTATATAATATATTAAATACACTTCTTGAATTGAAGAACTGAAATAAATTAACTTTTTGATGATATTCTATTTTTGTGAATAGCACCTGTATATATTAGCGTTCACTTACCACAGCGTTTGTCCCCGCTATTACCGCATGATGTTCTGTGTCAGGAGGGCTGATGGAGAAGTGACCGTAACTCCAGTGGCCGCACAAACACTTCATCTGTGTTTACTGCCTTCACTGGCCACCGCCACAGTCACTGCTTCTGACGCCATCATCTCTTTCCCTAAAATGAGACGTCATCAGGAGGTGGTGATAGAAGTAGTTTGATTGACAGCAGAGCCGCCCCACAGCTTCTATCACCATACTGAATGAATCATCACCAGGGGCAGTGCTGCTGTCGCTCATATCGGCTTCAATCACTGATGATATCAGAAAGAGATGGTGGTGTCAGAAGCAGGGACTGTGGCTGCAGTCATTTGCAGACCCCCGGTTGTCATGCCAACCCATCCGTGCCCGATGATCATCCGACAGGAGCAGCGATAGGCGTGGTTTGTGACTTGCTTCCGACCCGCTCATGCCAAATGCCGCTGTCAGAGATTGACATTGGCATTTAACATGTTAACATCTGGAATCACTATCCGCCTGAGGCTGTTTAGGGGCACATGATAGCAGATCAGATCAGCTGTCATGTATCAGAAAAGATGAGGGCTCAGCACCACAGTCAAAGGTGGATACACGACCTATGATATAGCTATACGTCATAGGTCGTGAAAGGGTTAAAGATACATATTTATAAAGGTAAGTATCGGACCACCCTTTTAAGAAGTAAGTAAACTTTTGAGAAGTCTTTTGAGTGATCAGTGAGGGTCTCGAGATCTGAAACCCTACTGATCTGCTCACCATTAAAGGTATGGAAATATTTAAATTTTACGAGGTATGGAATATATATAGTTTGCCTATGTAGGACTATGGCACATAGACCCCCAATTCATCCAGACCAGCGATTTTTACGCTGATCTTGATGAGGAGGTGTGTTGGAGTCTGACCGTCTTGTTTTGTTAAGAGGCACATGCCTCTTCATACATCAGGACCATCTGACAAGTGGCATGCTTGTCTTACTTTAAAGGGGTTGTACCAACTTGGCAAGTTATCGCCCAGCTGTGGTAAGTAATAATGTGCTGATTGCTGAGGGTCCCACCTCTGACAATGGGGCTCTGAAGTGATCTGTTTAGAGTGCAAACCACCTCTCCATTTTTTGTGTTTGGGGTGTAACAAACCCAGGCAGGGTTGGGTTAAAGAAACAGGAACACATGGGCTACTTGCACAGTGAACAAGTCTGTATGATCATGTTCACACACCACCAAGAAACCTGAAGACACAAAAGAGAATAGTAAAACCAAAAACACTCAGTTTGAAAAAAATGTTGCAGTAATCCGCAAGTGCTAGTAAAAGATGTAAAAAACAGGGTATTTGGTTGATACGTTTTTTGCAAAAAATGTATACTAAGCTGCTCTACCAATCTTCACGGTATACCCTTATCAGAGCAGTCCTAACTAATGTATGCAATCCCTATCTGATGTATTTAAAAACCTGATCATCTGTATATAACCTGTGTGAACAGGGTTCAGAGAGGAAAAATCCATGTGTGCATACAGGGTAGAACAGCTTTTGTGCAGATAGCCCAAGAGGAGTGGTGGAACTCCCCAGTCTTGTAGACACAAGAGAACAATTATGGAAACAGGAACACATGGGCTACTTGCACAGTGAACAAGTCTGTATGATCATGTTCACACACCACCAAGAAACCTGAAGACACAAAAGAGAATAGTAAAACCAAAAACACTCAGTTTGAAAAAAATGTTGCAGTAATCCGCAAGTGCTAGTAAAAGATGTAAAAAACAGGGTATTTGGTTGATACGTTTTTTGCAAAAAATGTATACTAAGCTGCTCTACCAATCTTCACGGTATACCCTTATCAGAGCAGTCCTAACTAATGTATGCAATCCCTATCTGATGTATTTAAAAACCTGATCATCTGTATATAACCTGTGTGAACAGGGTTCAGAGAGGAAAAATCCATGTGTGCATACAGGGTAGAACAGCTTTTGTGCAGATAGCCCAAGAGGAGTGGTGGAACTCCCCAGTCTTGTAGACACAAGAGAACAATTATGGAAACAGGAACACATGGGCTACTTGCACAGTGAACAAGTCTGTATGATCATGTTCACACACCACCAAGAAACCTGAAGACACAAAAGAGAATAGTAAAACCAAAAACACTCAGTTTGAAAAAAATGTTGCAGTAATCCGCAAGTGCTAGTAAAAGATGTAAAAAACAGGGTATTTGGTTGATACGTTTTTTGCAAAAAATGTATACTAAGCTGCTCTACCAATCTTCACGGTATACCCTTATCAGAGCAGTCCTAACTAATGTATGCAGTGGCATTGAGGTTTACATTGATGAAGAATGGCCCCACTATCTTTGTACCCCATATGCAACATCATACCATCAATTATGGGTGTCAGGTCCAAGCATTCCTGCATGATCAGTTTTATGGAAAGTGGATTGGTCGTCGTGGGCCAGTTGAATGGCCACTAAGGTCTTGCGATCTGACCCCATTAGACTTTTATCTTCGGGGTCATGTGAAGGCAGTTGTCTACGGTATGAAGATGCGAGATGTGCAGCATCTGAAACAACAGATATTGGAAACCTGTGCTAGCATTTCTTCTGCGTTGTTGCTATCAGTGTGTCAAGAGTGGGAGAAGAAGGTTGCATTGACAATCCAACACAATGGGCAGCACTTTGAACACATTTTATAAGTGGTCATAAACTTATAAATAACTCATGAAAAAATAAAGTTATGTTAAAAACCAAACATACCATTGACTTTCTTGTGAAATTCTCAATAAGCTTGATGTTTCACATGACCCTCTTCCCATTGGAAAAAATAAAGTTGGATCCAAAATGGCCGACTTCAAAATGGCCGCCATGGTCACCACCCATCTTGAAAAGTTTCCTCCCTCCCATATACTAATGTGCCACAAACCATTCCCATTTTATTTAGGTGTATCCATATAAATGGCCCACCCTGTACATGGGATAGTCTCATAGAGAATGATTGGAGCTTTAGGGAGCATGATTGGCCAAACCTCCATTCAAACTGGGCACGTCAGTATTATATTTAGCACAAGGTTATTGGGGCTAGGGGTATCAGGGTGTAACCCCTCGAGTCCAGCATCAGAATTTTGCTGTTCTATACTAATTGTGATTGCATTGCAAACTGTTAGGATTCCACATGTTAGAGACATTGCTAAATTATGTAAACGTCCTGGACAACCTTTAATGGAAAATCGGCAGCTGTAAATGACCCCTGCTAATGTTTGCAAGTCTGAGTATTATAGATACTGATCTATAATGTTTAGCAGTCTGCTCTTTTGAGAGGATAACAGGATATAGCTATAAACAAATTACCGTACCCCTTATCTGTGAATGTATCACAGGTGGTCTGTTTGTTCATATCGGGAGCTAATTGCCAACCATTTGGGAGATTGCTTTATGCTAAAGCTTTTCTTTTCTTGCAATCTGTTTGTTTTTGTACTACATCTATAAAAACATATGTCTGCGGTAATAAAACGACTTAAGATGCAGTGCGAGGTTCAGGTTGATTTGTTCAGAGCTGACGAATACAATGTACTCATCCGAACAAAGAAAAAACAAGATCTTATTCAGCTGCTCCAATGATGTGTGACCATTGTAATTATTATGCAACAGGAAGAACGAAATGTACATTAACCTTCTGTATTCAAATAGTGTAATCAAGCCTGAAAGTAATGTATGTACAGTGGTCTGCATGTCGGGGCATGGCATTCCATCGGGTCATTGTTTTTTGTTCGCTAGGTCTTTTAAAGGGAACTATGCTATCCAATCTATAGGCCGAATAAAGCCGCCATTCACGATCATTCGGCCGACAGCAGTCTCCTAACTTCTGCTTACATAGTAATGTTTTGATCAGTCTTGCGCATTTCTGTGAGCGATTTGCTGCAAGACTGCGGCTTATCTTGTGGAGAGCAAAAGCATTAGTCGTTGAAAATCCCAACAGGTCAGATCCTTCTCTTCTCCAAAATAGTCAGGGGCAGGTCAAGAGGCTTCTATGCACATTAGATTTGGCTGATCCTGATGACTTCAGATTGATGTGTTTGGGGGCCTATAGTATAGAGTAGGAGGAGCTGAATAGATTGATAGTGTATTTGTGGAAAGATTCAGCAATTTTTTTTTTTCCTTTTAATTCCTGTTGACTTTGGCTTGAAGAGTCCAGTGGGTGGTCTTACATACTAATTGATTCTAGGGGGCAGTGACTACTCGGGGACCATTTCCCTATACTGTTTGTCATAATAATGTTGTAATCCATCAACAAGTTCTATAATTCTATAATGAAACAATGTAAACATTCTTAAATATTGAAAATGCAACACCAAGAAGAAAAAGGCATGAAATTATGAAGATCACCGGATGGATAAACATGTTACTGATATGCATCTGATGAAAAAATGGAAACAAAATGGTCAAAACACCTCGATTTCTTCAGTATCAAGTATGTACGCAGTTGTCGGACTGGAGCACCTTGGGCCCACCAGAGAAAACCATTCTTGGGGCCCACTATGTAGCTACATAGAAGTGAATACAAGACCAACAATTGTGCGGTAAAACACGCTAATATCAGGGTATCATATAAGGTAGTACACGTCTTAATTATGTAGCAGGGGTTGGGGTAGCCCCCTCATAGAATATAATGTAGCCCCCTCAGAAAATAAAGTAGCCCCCTCATATAGTATCATGCAGCCCCCTCATAAAACATAATGTATCCCCCTCAGAGAATATAATGCAGCCCTCATATAGTGTAATGCAGCCCCCATAAAGTATAATGTAATGCAGCCCCATCATAGGGTATAATGCTGCCTCCCCCCACAGAATATAATGCAGCCTCCCCACATAGAGTATAATGCAGCCCTGCTCCGGTATAATGCAGCCACCCCCACAGAATATAATGCAGCCTTGCCTCATAGGGTATAATGCAGCCCCCTACAGAATATAATGCAGCCCCCCTTATAGGGTATAATGTAGCCCCCTCACAGGGTATAATGCAGCCTCTCTCATAGGGTATAATGCAGCCTCCTCTCATAGGGTGTAATGCAGCCTCCCCCATAGGGTATAATGCAGACCCACCCCAAACACACACAGAATATAATGTAGCACCCTCACAGGGTTTAATGCAGCCCCCCCCAGAATAAAATGCAGTATCCTCTCATAGGGTATAATGCAGCCTACTCCCCCGCAGAATATAATGCAGCCTCCCGCCTACAGAATATAATGCAACCAGGACTCAGTGATATGTATATAATGAAAATAAACACAATACTCACCTCTCCTCCTTGCTCCCACGCTTATTCTGGCTCTGTTCCGGTATTAGCAGCTGCACTGCAGTCTGCCCAGCACACGAAGTGAAGCCATCGCGCACATGCAGTGTCATAGGCAGACAGAGGGGATTGATGGGAGAGGGAGCGCTATCTGACGCTCGCTCCTCCATTATTACTTTCAACTGTATCGGCATCTATGAATGCAATGCACACTGGGGGGGTGCTGGCGAAGGGCCCATAGCGGCTGCGGGGGCCCTGGTCTGCCGGCCCTGATAGTGGGCAGTGTTAGATGCAGCTTGCTGCTAACACTGCCCGCTATTACAGTGAAATGAGTATTCACCCCTCTCCACGCCCATGAGGGCATGAGGAAGGGTGAATATTCATTTCTCTTTAGCAGCGGGGTCAGACTTTAGCCGCAGCAGCCGGCTCCTGCCTCCTGCCACCCGCTGCTGCTCTGCTGTCACCGGGGGGCCCCCATAGCTGCTGCGTGGTGTGCTGCTATTAGCGACACGCCACTGGCTGGGGCCTCTGGAGCATCGGGGGCCCTAGGCTGCTGCCGGCCCTGTATGCCAGCAGGAGTCAGTGCCTACCCAGCCACCCTGTATGTATGCCACACTCCTCAGCTGATAAAATGAGGTTATTAATGATTGTCTGAGGCATGTTTTGCCACACTGAATATTTTTGGGGCTCAGAAATCTGTTGTTCACCGCTTCCTGTGCAATTGCTGACCCATGATGTTTCGGGTGATTGAGTCTGGTGATGCCGCAGGCCATGATAGCACATTTATGCCACACAGGCTGCTCACAGTTGTTTGAGCAACAACATGGCCTTGTGTTGTCGTGTTGAAAAACAGCTCCTGGGACACACTGGAGAAATTGCCTTATGACTGGATCCATGATTGATCCATTTTTAACATTGCATATCAAGCCTAAGGCATCATCCGGTGTTTACACAAACCATCAGCCTTTCATTGTTTGTAGTCACTATAATTGAAGTAGTGATCCCAGCGCGCTGTCGACTATAGTTCAGACAGACCGCTACATAGGACAGCGCTGTGTGCCTCCATCGCAGGACCGCTTTGAATGGCACTCATGACTACTTGATGCATCCACACAGCAATGTTGTATGCAGCTGCCTGTCTGCACTATGGCCAAGAGAGCACAGTGATCGCTTTATCAATTACTGGGAGTACAAGCCAGGAGTACAGGTCACTGCGCGCATTCTGCCATAGTCCAGACAGACATCTGTGTAGACATCCCAATATGCCTGCATCATATGGTCATGCACCCTCGTTATAACGGATAGTGGCCTCCTCAGCCCCATGTCTTACAGCCGGCTATGAGAATTCTTCTGTCTGCCATGTAAAGGATATGTGCGGTTTCTATCTGAATACTACAAATATCATCTGCGCATGCTCGCCCACTGTATGAGAAGCCTGCAGGTGATTGAATATGGAGGTTAGAAGCAAATCAAAAGACCAGTGCGCGGCCTACTTATGTAAGCCTGATGTCGAAAACGGTGTTTTTTTTTCTTTTATTTTTTTTAATTTGAGACATTGATTTTTCAAGATCTTTTAGGCAAGATTCATTTTTCAGAATGGTAAAACCCCTATAAACAAACTGTAGTGTGAACACTAGCGACATACATACAGTGAAGTCTTGAAATATTTGGACAGTGGCCAGATATTTGTGATTTGAGCTCTACCGCCCACTATTTTTTTATTTTATATATATATATACGGTATATAGACTAGATTGTGGCCCGATTCTAACGCATCGGGTATTCTAGAATATGCATGTCCCCGTAGTATATGGACAATGATGATTCCAGAATTCGCGGCAGACTGTGCCCGTCGCTGATTGGTCGACGCAACCTTTATGACATCATCGTCGCCATGGCAACCATTATGACATCTACGTCGATACTGTGCCCGTCGCTGAATCAGAAACGTGGGATTTCTACATTCAGGTTTAATTAAATGGTTGAACAAAAATATCCTGTGAAATGTTTAGGAATTGAAACCATTTTCCTACAAACGAACCACTAAAGCTAAAAAAAAACCTCTTTAGAACTTGATCAATTGCAATATAAAAATACAATCTTTATTGAGCAATGGATAAAATCAACAAAAAACTGTCAAGTATGCATAAAAAAAAGGAAGGCTTGAATCATTTCAATGCAAAACGCGCATCGGGTGTGGTGGACTCCTCGACATATACTGAGATTATTATTATTATTTATTTATATAGCACCATTAATTCCATGGTGCTGTACATGAGAAGAAGGTTACATACAGGGTTATTATTATTATTATTATTATACATTTTTATAGCGCCATTTATTCCATGGCGCTTTACATGTGAATACGAGGCAAATATAGACAAATACATTAAACATGAGCAGATAACAGATATCGTTTACAGTAAACAGGTTTACATTGATAGACTGGTACAGAGGGGAGAGGACCCTGTCCTTGTGGACCTACATTCTATGGGGTCTAAGGTAATGATTTAATGTAATCCTGCTTGTATGATTTGGTGCTGGAATATTGATGTAGTGTCTAAGTGCGCTCTTCCTTTGTACTTTATTATGTATCCCTGGTGATTATTCGGAGTGGTATACTACAGATATTAGACAGATCTCATTTAATCACATGGAAGATATACAGTGTGTGTGTATGTGTGTGTGTGTGTGTGTGTGTATATACATATATAACGCTCTGGCAAAAATTAAGAGACCGCTGCATGATTTGATTCTATGGACATATTTATGCTTCTACCCTCAACTGTATAGATGCCTTCTCCTTGTCCTGATGTTTTTATCACTATACAATAAGATACCGTATTTGATATTTGTGTAGCCTCCATTTTTACAAATATGATATGTCTGGGTCGGTCCACCATTGTTCTCCGTCTGTAGTCTTTCCTTTTTATGCATATTTGCTATTTTAATATTGATTTTATCAATTGTTCAATAAAGATTGTATTTTTACATTATAGTTGATCAAGTTATAAAAGTGTTTTTTTGGTTTGGTGGTTCTATGAGATTTTCACTCTATGGCCTTATTTATAGGATTAAACTATAGATGTTTCTTTCTTTGTTAATTTTCCTACAAAGCCTCCTCGTTTCAGGAGCTCAAAAGTAATTGGACGAATTAACTGTACTATAAATAAAATGTTAATTTTTAAAACTTTGTAGAGAATCCTTTGCAGGCAATGATAGCTTGAAGTCTTGAAGCCACGGACGTTACCAAATGTTGGGTTTCCTCCTTTGTGATGGTTTATCAGATCGTTACTGCAGCTGACTTCAGTTGTTGCTTGTCTGTGGGTCTTTCTGCATTAATTTTTGTCTTAAGCATCTGAAATGCATGATGGATGGGGTTGAGACTCAGCCAATTTAGAACATTCCACTTTGCTTTATGAATCTCCTGGGTTTCTTTTGCAGTATGTTTTGTGTTTGTATCATTGTCCATCTGTACTGTGTAAAGCGCCATCCAATTACCCTTGCTGCATTTGGTTGAATATAAAGCAGAAGGTATAGCCTGTGTACTTCAGAATGCATGCAGCTGCTTCAGTATAGTCGCATCATCAATAAACACTAGGGACCCAGTACCACTGAAAGTCATGCATACCGGTGCCATCACACTGCCTCCACCGTGTTTTCCAGAGGATGTGGTGTGCTTTGGATCATGATCCATTCTAAGCCTTCTCCATACTTTCTTCTTCCCATCATTCTGGTGCAGGTTGATCATGATTTCATCTTTTCAAAACATGCTTTTCCAGAACTGGGCTGGCTTCTTTAGATTTTTTTTTTGTCAAAGGCTAATATGACTTTTCTATTTTAAGGCTCATAAATGCTTTGCAGCTTGTGATGAACTCTCTGTATTTGCTCTCAAGAATGTCTCCTCTTTATGGTAGACTTGGATACTGAACACCTACTTCTGGTGAGTATTCTTCACTTGGGTCAGGTTTTTTCTTCACCATGGAAAGGATTCTGCAGTCATCCACCACTATTATCTTCCATGGATGTCCAAGCCTTTTTGAGTTCTCAAGATACCAATGTGTGTTCTTTTTTTGCAGAACGTACCAAACTGTTGATTTGTCCACGCCTAATATTTCAGCTATTTCTTTTATCTCTTTATCTTCTTTCAGCCTAATGATAGTCTGTTTCTCTTTCATTGAGAGCTCTTTTGATCGCATGTTATTATTATTATTTATTTATTTATATAGCACCATTAATTCCATGGTGCTGTACATGAGAAGGGGTTACATCAAAATACAAATATCACTTACAGTAAACAAAACTAACAATGACAGACTGGAACAGAGGGAAGAGGACCCTGCCCTTGCGGGCTTACATTCTACAGAATTATGGGGAAGGAGACAGTAGATCGAGGGTTGCAGTAGCTCCAATGGTGTTGAGGTGGCCGTGTGGTCTTTACAGGCTGTAAACTTCCTTGAAGAGGTGGGTTTTCAGGTTTATTTTGAAGGATCCAAAAGTAGTGGATAACCGGATGTGTTGGGGCACTGAATTCCAGATAATGGGTGATATTCGGGAGAAGTCTTGGAGACGATTGAGTGAGGAGCGAATAAGCGTGGAGGAAAGGAGGAGGTCTTGGGAGGACCGGAGATTACGGGAGGGAAGATATTGAGAGATTAGTGTGGAAATATACGGAGGAGAAAGGTTATGGATGGTTTTGTAGGTCAGTGTTAGTAATTTAAACTGGATACGCTGGGAAATTGGGAGCCAGTGAAGGGATTTGCAAAGAGGGGAAGCAGGAGTGTAGCGAGGAGAGAGATTAATTAGTCGGGCAGCAGAGTTAAGGACGGACTTGAAGGGTGCGAGAGTGTTAGAAGGTAGGCCGCAGAGGAGTATGTTGCAGTAGTCCAGGCGGGAGATGATTAGGGCATGCACGAGCATTTTGGTTGAGTGTGGGTTGAGGAAAGGACGGATTCTGAAAATATTTTTGAGCTGGAGACGACAGGAGGTGGCGAGAGCTTGGATGTGCAGTTTGAAGGACAGGGCAGAGTCAAGGGTTACTCCGAGGCAGCGGATTTTGGGGATAGGGGAAAGTGTGATTTCACTTATTTTGATAGATAGATCAGGTAGGGAAGATATACATGATGGAGGAAAGATAATTAGTTCAGATTTGTCCACATTGAGCTTGAGGAAGCGAGAGGAGAAGGAGGATATGGCCGATAGACACTCTGGGATTCTGGAGAGCAGAGAGGTGACATCTGGGCCAGAGAGGTAGATCTGAGTGTCATCCGCATATAGATGGTACTGGAAGCCATAGGACCTTATGAGTTGTCCCAGGCCGAGTGTATAGATTGAGAAGAGTAAGGGTCCTAGGACAGAGCCTTGGGGCACTCCAACAGACAGGGGGCGAGATGAGGAAGTAGTATGGGAGTAGGAAATGCTAAATGTGCAGTTGGCAAGGTATGAGGAGATCCAAGATAGGGCAAGGTCTTTGACCCCAAAGGAAGAGAGGATCTGTAGTAGGAGGCAGTGGTCAACTGTGTCAAAGGCAGAGGACAGGTCTAGGAGGAGGAGTATAGAGAATTGTCTGTTAGCTTTGGCTGTAAGTAAGTCATTTGTAATTTTGGTAAGGGCAGTCTCAGTGGAATGGTGGGGACGGAAGCCAGATTGTAGGTTGTCGAAGAGAGAGTTAGATGCAAAGTGAGAGGAAAGTTCAGCATGGAGATGCTGCTCAAGGAGTTTGGAAGCAAATAGGAGCAAAGAGAAAGCATGTTGTGGGTTTACCGCAACAGCTTCCAAATGCAAATGCCACACCTGGAATGCACTGCAGACCTTTTGCCTGTTTAACTGATGATGTGTGAACAAGGATGAGCCCCTTTAAGAGCTTTTGAGATAACTGTCCAATTACTTTTGGTCCCTTTTTAAAAAAAGAGCTAGTTATATATTAAAGAGCTGTAATCGCTAAAGCCTTACTCCAATTAGGATGTGAATACCTTCAAATTTAAGCTGAGAGTCTACACATTAAGCTCATTTTGATTATATAACTGTATCTTGAATATATTTTGGTAAACAGCTAAAATTCCAAAACGTGTGTCCTTGTCCAAATATTTTTGGACCTAACTATACATAGTACACATACATAGTCCAGCCACAAAAGTATTAGCCGCCTAATATACAGTGGCAGATATTTAACAATGTGTATAATTTTGCTTATCATCATGGTGTAATTCTTCTGGATCTAGCACCCACTTTGCTCACCTCCATTTCTGCACATCCAGATCTCCTACTCCTCCTTCCAACTCCTTTCTTTCAATACATTTTCTCCCTCTACACTCCACTACTTGTCGCCTCTCTCCATTTCCGGCTTTCTCCACCTCTGGCTTTCTCCACCACTTTTCTTCTTGTCTACGTCCTTTTTCCTTGCTCCTTCCTACACCTGGAAGGCGGAGAGTGCAATTTGTCTGCCCCTTCCCGATCTGCTGATCCAGGGTAAGGGATGAGGCCAAGTGGCATTCCTCTCTTTTTAGCCCTGTATATTCTGCAGTCTCTAGGGTCCATAATTGTATAATATGCATTGAATCAGCTGGATAATCTAATTTTCAAGACAACATGTCCATTCACTTTTGCTGTCACTTGTGTGCAGCAGGTTTTCTTGTTAAAGGAGTATTCTGAAAAGTGGTCCCTTCTTCCCTGTATAAGAGATAAGTGCTATATTGTTGGACTTT
The DNA here is from genome assembly GCF_032444005.1 of Ranitomeya imitator. Classification (NCBI taxonomy): domain Eukaryota; kingdom Metazoa; phylum Chordata; class Amphibia; order Anura; family Dendrobatidae; genus Ranitomeya; species Ranitomeya imitator. The sequence goes on along the minus strand of NC_091282.1, from coordinate 118,586,265 downwards.
GATAGCTAGAACCCACCCCGATCTAGTCCTACAATATGTGATGAAGATGGCTGCACTCTGCTATCCCTGTCAGTCCTATTTAGATTGAATGAAGCAGCATCCGCCTTGTAGCTGTAGATGCATGAAAAGGGAAACTGGACCTTGAGTTTGATGATCACTAGGGTCTTTGTTGTTGGACCTCCATTTGATACCTACCCAGTGAATAGCTGAGTTTTTTTTTTATAGTTACATAAATACCCCCTTTGCCGCAGGTGACAAGTGTGCCAGCAAGGAGTCTGTGACATTCATGATATGGACGCTCAATGAGGGCAGAATAAATGGTTTCCTTTAAAGACAAATTGAGAAATTGACATTAATCAGTTGTTCGCTCAGCACAAGCAGTGTCTGCAGGAAGAGATGCGCAGGGCCATTCTAGCACCACATAACTGTGATGTTGGGGCATCTGCCTGTGCTCTTTGTCCCATGTCAAATGGTAATTTTATTAGTATAGGATTAGCAGCATGTCCTACTATATTTTACCTGCAGTGACTGATTCTAGAGAAATTGGCAAATCGTGTTGGAGAGTTGCCATTATCAACCTTTTCAGCTGCTATTAGAGGGGTGTACTGTGGTGATCAAAGCCTTTTTATATACTTTTGGTTCACATAAAGGTTTATTCTCCAAAAAAGCAATTTTCACGCAGCAAAAAGGAGAAACAGTAACTTGCTGGTTGTCCCACTACTGTGACCCCTAGCGTTCCCAAGATTTCGTTGCTGGAACAATTCTGCAGCCTTGTCTTGAGTGGAGGTGTGCATGGTCGTCCTAATCTCCTTGCATTGTATTGTGTGCTCAGCTGGTTCTAGCAGTCTCATTCATAATCGCTGGTATACAGTGATTATGGTGCCATCGACGTCTGGACGGTTTTATATTACCGTAAGTTTATGGTGCTGATTAGGAATATATTCCTTCGGTGTTGCCAGATTGGTTCTAGTTTCTGAGATATTTAATAATTGGCGATTGAATTCTGACTTCAAGAAGTTGCTTTTCTAGCATTATAAGCCTACAAATGGAAATACAAAATAATTATATGGGATATTTCATTACCTAACACACTGTTAAAGAGTCAAAAGTAGTGATGAGTGAATATATTTGGCACTATTCTTTACTCACACAAATATTACCTTATTCGGGCTATTCGTTACTTGGCGAGTAATTTGCTATTCACCTCGGTATATTCGAGTGATCCGCCTAGCATGTTTGGTGCTTTATTTGTAGCCAATGAACTTGCTGGGCTTGCTTGACAATCACAGTAATGCTGGTACCACATTTAGTGTGGCATTACTTTGATTGGCTGGCTGAACACCTGGTGTTTGTCGTGCTGTCATGAACATGACAGCGTGGCCCCCACCACTTCTGATCGATAGTTTAATCATCACCGTCGGTCAGAGAGCCGCAGTTCCCACACTTTCAAAAGACAGCGTGAGCATGCAGCTTTAATCAGAGATATAAATTTAACCTCCGGTGACTGGTGTCAGCTGAAAGGACTACACCTCCCGTCAGCCTATGCCTGCTGCTGCTAATAACAGTGAGAGCAGGAGTGGCTCGAGAGTATTCATCAGTTGACTCCTGCACTGTAAAGAAATAATTTTAAACATGGGATCCCCTATATTTTTGATAACTTACCAGGTAAAACTCACAGCTGAGGGCTGCAATCCTCTGTTGTCATTTTCATCAAGTCTGTTTATCATGAATAGAGGGGTCCGCACTCTATTTTTTTTTAAATTACCGTATATACTCGAGTATAAGCCGAGATTTTCAGCCCATTTTTTTGGGCTGAAAGTCCCCCTCTCGGCTTATACTCGAGTCATATACCCGGGTGTCAGCAGGGGAGGGGGAGCGGGGGCCGTGTAATCACACTTACCTGCTGCGGCGCGGTCCCTGCAGTCCTTGGCTTCTCCGGCGCTGCAGATTCTTCCTGTACTGAGCGGTCACATGGCACCGCTCATTACAGAAATGAATAGGCGGCTCCACCCCCATAGGGGAGGAGCCGCATATTCATTGCTGTAAATGATCGGTGCCATGTGACCGCTCAATTACAGCAAGAAGCTGCAGCGCCGGAGAAGCCAAGGACTGCAGGGACCGCGCCGCAGCAGGTAAGTATACGGGGAGCGCAGCGCTATAATTACCTGCTCCTCGCTCCGGTACGGCTCCGTCTGCAGCGTCCTCTAGCAGTGACGCTCAGGTCGGAGGGCGCGGTGACGTAGTCAGTGCGCGCCCTCTGCTGAGCGTCAGTGCTGGAGACGGAGCCGCACGAGGAGCAGGTAATTATTGAAAGCGCCGGCGTCCTGAGAAGAGAGGTGAGTATGTGATTTTTTTTTTTTTTTATGGCAGCACCAGCAGCATTATATAAGGAGCATCTATGGGGCCATAATGAAAGGTGCAGAGCATATATGGGGCAGCATTCTAAGGAGCACCTATGGGGCCATAAAGGTGCAGAGCATATATGGGGCACAGCATTATAAGGAGCACCTATGGGGCCATAATCAAAGGTGCAGAGCATATATGGCACAACATTATAAGGAGCATCTATGGGGCCATAATCAACGGTGCAGAGCATTCTATATAGCACAGTTGTATATGGAGCATCTATGGGGCAATAATGAACGGTATGGAGCATCTATTTTTATTTTTGAAATTCACCAGTAGCTGCTGCATTTCCTACCCTAGGCTTATACTCGAGTCAATAAGTTTTCCCAGTTTTTTGTGGCAAAATTAGGGGGGTCGGCTTATACTCGGGTCGGCTTATACTCGAGTATATACGGTATTCAAATAAATAATTGAAAAAAACTGCATTGGGTCCCCCTCATTTTTTACAACCAACCATGCTAAAGCAGGCAGATGGGGGCTGGTATTCTCATGTTGGTAAGAGGTCATTGATATAGGCCTCCTCAGCCTAAAAATAGCAGCCCACAGCCACCCAGAAAAGATGCATCTATTAGATGCTCCAATTCTGGAGCTTTGCCCTGCTCTTCTCACTTGCCCCATAGCAGTGGCAATCGGGTTCTTATTTGTGGAATTGATGTCACCTTTGTATTGTCATGTGACATCAAGCCCACGGCTTAGTAATGGAGAGGTGTCTCTAAGACACCTCTCCATTAGTAATTTTTATAGTTTTATTGTATTTCCAGGCACAGCCAGAATAAAGTATTTTATTAGAAATAAAACAGAGCAGTTTTCCGTTTTTTATTTAAAAATAATAAACACAGACTCCCTGACAAGTCCCCCCACACTAGGGGGACTTGTCAGGGAGTCACAAAAACATTGAACTTTAGGAAGGCAAAGTTTGAACAGCTTAGAGATGCCCTTAATCTGGTAGACTGGGACAATATCCTCAGAAATAAGAATACAGATAATAAATGGGAAATGTTTAAGAACATCCTAAATAGGCAGTGTAAGCGGTTTATACCTTGTGGGAATAAAAGGACTAGAAATAGGAAAAACCCAATGTGGCTAAACAAAGAAGTAAGACAGGCAATTAACAGTAAAAAGAAAGCATTTGCACTACTAAAGCAGGATGGCACCATTGAAGCTCTAAAAAACTATAGGGAGAAAAATACTTTATCTAAAAAACTAATTAAAGCTGCCAAAAAGGAAACAGAGAAGCACATTGCTAAGGAGAGTAAAACTAATCCCAAACTGTTCTTCAACTATATCAATAGTAAAAGAATAAAAACTGAAAATGTAGGCCCCTTAAAAAATAGTGAGGAAAGAATGGTTGTAGATGACGAGGAAAAAGCTAACATATTAAACACCTTCTTCTCCACGGTATTCACGGTGGAAAATGAAATGCTAGGTGAAATCCCAAGAAACAATGAAAACCCTATATTAAGGGTCACCAATCTAACCCAAGAAGAGGTGCGAAACCGGCTAAATAAGATTAAAATAGATAAATCTCCGGGTCCGGATGGCATACACCCACGAGTACTAAGAGAACTAAGTAATGTAATAGATAAACCATTATTTCTTATTTTTAGTGACTCTATAGCGACAGGGTCTGTTCCGCAGGACTGGCGCATAGCAAATGTGGTGCCAATATTCAAAAAGGGCTCTAAAAGTGAACCTGGAAATTATAGGCCAGTAAGTCTAACCTCTATTGTTGGTAAAATATTTGAAGGGTTTCTGAGGGATGTTATTCTGGATTATCTCAATGAGAATAACTGTTTAACTCCATATCAGCATGGGTTTATGAGAAATAGCTCCTGTCAAACCAATCTAATCAGTTTTTATGAAGAGGTAAGCTATAGACTGGACCACGGTGAGTCATTGGACGTGGTATATCTCGATTTTTCCAAAGCGTTTGATACCGTGCCGCACAAGAGGTTGGTACACAAAATGAGAATGCTTGGTCTGGGGGAAAATGTGTGTAAATGGGTTAGTAACTGGCTTAGTGATAGAAAGCAGAGGGTGGTTATAAATGGTATAGTCTCTAACTGGGTCGCTGTGACCAGTGGGGTACTGCAGGGGTCAGTATTGGGACCTGTTCTCTTCAACATATTCATTAATGATCTGGTAGAAGGTTTACACAGTAAAATATCGATATTTGCAGATGATACAAAACTATGTAAAGCAGTTAATACAAGAGAAGATAGTATTCTGCTACAGATGGATCTGGATAAGTTGGAAACTTGGGCTGAAAGGTGGCAGATGAGGTTTAACAATGATAAATGTAAGGTTATACACATGGGAAGAGGGAATCAATATCACCATTACACACTGAACGGGAAACCACTGGGTAAATCTGACAGGGAGAAGGACTTGGGGATCCTAGTTAATGATAAACTTACCTGGAGCAGCCAGTGCCAGGCAGCAGCTGCCAAGGCAAACAGGATCATGGGGTGCATTAAAAGAGGTCTGGATACACATGATGAGAGCATTATACTGCCTCTGTACAAATCCCTAGTTAGACCGCACATGGAGTACTGTGTCCAGTTTTGGGCACCGGTGCTCAGGAAGGATATAATGGAACTAGAGAGAGTACAAAGGAGGGCAACAAAATTAATAAAGGGGATGGGAGAACTACAATACCCAGATAGATTAGCGAAATTAGGATTATTTAGTCTAGAAAAAAGACGACTGAGGGGCGATCTAATAACCATGTATAAGTATATAAGGGGACAATACAAATATCTCGCTGAGGATCTGTTTATACCAAGGAAGGTGACGGGCACAAGGGGGCATTCTTTGCGTCTGGAGGAGAGAAGGTTTTTCCACCAACATAGAAGAGGATTCTTTACTGTTAGGGCAGTGAGAATCTGGAATTGCTTGCCTGAGGAGGTGGTGATGGCGAACTCAGTCGAGGGGTTCAAGAGAGGCCTGGATGTCTTCCTGGAGCAGAACAATATTGTATCATACAATTATTAGGTTCTGTAGAAGGACGTAGATCTGGGTATTTATTATGATGGAATATAGGCTGAACTGGATGGACAAATGTCTTTTTTCGGCCTTACTAACTATGTTACTATGTTACTATGTTATACTCACCTAACACCTAAGTCCACTGAATCCCTCGCTCCTGTAATAAAACAAAAATAAAAAAACTAGATCCCTCACCTTTCCGTCGTTATGTCCCACGCCGTAATCCATGTCTGGGGGATAAGCAGTTTTCAACCTGGTCAATATCCATGGCCACTGACCAGCCTGAAAATACCAGCCCCCAGCAGTCAACTTTAGCAAGGCTGGTTGTCAAAATGGGGGGAATCACACACCATTTTGTTAAATCTTTAAAAAATACGGCATGGGGATCCCTCTATTCTTAATAACCAGCCTTGCTAACACTGACAGCTGGGTTGCAGCCCCCAGCTGTCATTTTTGCCTGGCTGGTTATAGAAAACACAGGGGAACTCATGCCATTTTTTTTCATTTATTCATTTATAGCACAGGGGGCAGGTGAGGAATACTCCCTTCAGCTGCTCCTGCTGTCACTGTGATTAGCGGCAGCAGGTGTAGGCTGTTGGGAGTAATAGTCCCAAAAACCGCCTGATGTCATTGTTTTCACTTGAATGCAACTCTCATCATTCTCCCCTGCTCATGCTGATTGCCAGCAGAGGAGACTGATGAGTTGTCTTCAGCACCAGGTGCCAGGTTACAGCGCTTACTATACAGCTGCTTCCCTGGCATCCGCTGTGTGGTACTGTTGATGCACACGATTGCCACGTGTGCCAGATGTATTGCAGTATTCACGGCCCCTTCCTAGGCTATTAATATCAGCCTACAGCTGTCTGCATAGCCTTTACTGGTTATTAATTATAGGGGAACCTTACGTCATTTTTTTTAGGGTCGCCATTTTAATAGCCAGTAAAGGCCTCAAGTATATAGCAGTGAGCTGATATTAATAGCCTGGGAAGCTCCATGGATATTACCCCCTTCCCAGGCTATAAACATCTGCCCCTAGCCTACGGCTTTCCCTCTGCTGGTTAAGAAAATTATGGGGGAGCCCACACCATTTTTTTCTGAAAAATTAAAATAATCTTTTAATAAATACATGTACAGTATGCTGCACACACACTGTATTAATTGTATTTGTGACTGACATCTGTATATCTTTCTATTCTATGTGTATTTACTGTGTAGGCCATCTATTCTATGCTGTCAGCTCCTGCTGTGATATTGCAGTACGTGGCTGCTGAATTGCTGGCTTTTCTTAGATAGATGTAATATATACTGTACATATGTATGTGTGTCACTGACATCTATATATCTATTCTATGTGTATGTATGTATTCTAACATGTCATGCTGTGATTTTACTGTGCACAGCTTTTCATCTTTATCTAATCTACAGTATGTATCCCATCCATTTCAGCTTTTTATCATGCCCCAGACCTGTTTGTTGAGTGCAGCAGAAAAATATTCTGCTTTACCATTGACTTGCATTGGATACTAGAAAGTATTTGTGCTGATTTTCCCGAATCCGAATAATTCACTATTCGCTCATGACTAGTCAAAAGACAGAACAAAAGACCTAAAGCTACACACAATTCGCACTAGGAGATTATTTTCTTGGATGTATTATTTCAAAACTAGAAACAATTTGGCAAAAGTAATGGAACTTTTTAATTCAACACCCTCAAAATACCATACATTCATCGAAAAAAACAAACAAACTTGGAATCTGTGTAATGAATGAAATAGAGGCTGAAAATGCGCACCTCCACTATAAAATATACATAAATTAGTGCTGCAGAGCCCTGTTCTTGGGTCTCAGCGACTCGATGGACAGGGGATAACTTGCTTTTTTTTGGGAGTAGACCTTTAAAGATAAGGAGACCGTGAAGTCTAATAGACTGGGCTGACACTCATATTCTTCTGCACCATGGATTACTGGACTGCTTGAATTCTGCAATCGCCCAGGACACGCAAACACCTCTTATCCGTGCTCCATATGGAGAGGAGGGCGGGATGCTATCATAGACACCTCTCAGCTTGTTTCCCCATCTGTCTGGCTTTAGAAGAATGTTACAAAGTCATTTATGGTTTTAGAAAAGTTCCTTAAGTAAACAAGAGCCAGTCATCCCTTTGTATTTCTCTCTGCTGCTTACTTTTATTTTATTGGCTTTGGAGCAGAACGTTTTATATGTAATGGCCATAACGTCTCACTTCACTTGTGCTGCATAGAAACCTTTTAGATTGAATCCATGGCCGTCTATTCTGTGTATGGTAAAATACAGACATGCACCATAATGAGTATTTTGTGGTTGCAATAATGGTCGTTATGATGACTTCATATATGGCATGTAACGTCTTGTTCTGGATAATTTTAAGGGATTAGAAAGAGACTGAGCTGAAATACAAAACAGCCCAAAATAAAAGTGAATGCCTTGTGCCTATTCTTCAGAGAGGCCATCAATATTGTAGTTTTCTTCCATTGAAGACCTGGCAGCCTGACTGTATTATGATGTTGGGTTCTACATGCTGGATGTTCCAGTGTAATAAAGCCTTGCAGGAATTTTCAGGATCTTTAAGTTTGATGCTAGGTGATGAACATCAGATAGTTGAGTGGCTGACTCCCATGATCCCCAATGATCAGCTGATTAAAGAGCTTGTCCGGCCTTGGGCTACAAGTTTTCAGTTACTCTGTGACTGCAGACTTCTGGATCTCACGCCACGCTCACTACATGCTGTAAGGATTTTCCGGTGCCAGCCGGGGGCGTTCATGTGACCGCAAGTATGCAATGTACATACCTAGAAGCATATTCCGACTAGACGTGCCTGGCCTCGCTCAATACATTTGCATTATTCAAATCGCATACTTGCGACCTCATGCCCGCCTGATCTTGTGCCCGCAGTGGAGAATCTTCACAGTGCGCGTTGTGAGGATTTAAAAGTCTGCAGTCACATGGAGTAGCCTTTATAGATGCTGTGGTAAGTTGGAAGTTTCTCAGCTGGCTCCATATACTGTGTAGTGGGTGAAAATGGAAGTGGTAGTTAACTTGTATGGAAGCTGTACACTGCCACTGCATAATGTGCCACTTCTGGTGCAATGTGGCAATCCAGGCAGCTGACTAGCAGGGTTCCTGGCAGTTTACCCTCCACTCCTTACATTGATGACTTATTCGATGTCAGTCTAGTTAAAGGGAACTAGTTAGAAACTTTTACCTCACCCCAATTAATATTATTGTGTAGCTCTTTAAAAGATGAGTTAGTCAATTCCTTTATGAAACCACAGCAATGTTTTATCATCGAGATATCACATTTTCAAGCTGTGCCTCAAAGTGCATTGGCCGCAAGATGCACTTACAGCTCCTCAGGCTTGCATTGTAGTTCCTACGTTAACAGCACCCTCCACTCACTGATTAACATGTCATTTGCTTTACTACAAATTCACAGATCTGTCAGTCAGCCAGAGGAGGGTGCTGCCAGGTAGGAAACACAGTGTGATGCTGAGGAGCTGTAACTGCATCATCACTTCACAATGCACTTCCAGACACAGCTTGAACATACAATTTTTCTCTGCTGAAGCAGCACTTTGGAATCATAAATGGAAAGACTGGCTTATCTTTGAAAGGGCATCACAAGCATATTACAAGAGTTAGCCAGGACTTGCATCAATAGCCTATCTTTAAGGTACCGTCACACTAAACGATGCTGCAGCGATACCGACAACAATGTCGATCGCTGCAGCCTCGCTGTTTGGTCGCTGGAGAGCTGTCACACAGACAGCTCTCCAGCGACCAACGATCCCAAAGTCCCCGGGTAACAAGGTAAACATCGGGTTACTAAGCGCAGGGCCGTGCTTAGTAACCCGATGTTTACCCTGGTTACCGTTGTAAATGTAAAAAAACAAACACTACATACTTACATTCCTGGTGTCTGGTCATGTCCCTCACCTTCAGCTTCCCGCACTGACTGAGCGCCGGCCGTAAAGTACAGCGGTGACGTCACCGCTGTGCTGTGCTTTACGGCTGGCCGGCGCTCACAGTCAGTGCAGGAAGCTGATGGCGAGGGACCTGACCAGACACCGGAATGTAAGTATGTAGTGTTTGTTTTTTTACATTTACAACGGTAACCAGGGTAAACATCTGGTTACTAAGCGTGGCCCTGCGCTTAGTAACCCGATATTTACCCTGGTTACCAGCGAAGACATCGCTGAATCGGCGTCACACACGCCGATTCAGCGATGTCAGCGGGAGATCCAGCGACAAAATAAAGTGCTGGACTTTCCCCAGCGACCAACGATCTCCCAGCATGGGCCTGATCGTTGGTCGCTGTCACACATAACAATTTCGTTAACGATATCGTTGCTACGTCACAAAAAGCAACGATATCATTAACGATAGATCGATAGGGTAGGTCATTAATATCTGATTGATTGGCAGGGGTAATCAGCTGTTTGTGGTGCCAGTAGTGGACAGATGTTCTGAGTTTCAGAGTAGCACAGCGGAGCGTGGCCACAGCCAAGGACTGCAGATCACCCCCTATTCGAATCAATTAGGCTGCGACCTCTATGCAGTTGACGGAGCTGTGCTCTGCAGTACCGCAGCTCTGCACACCTGGCCGCCACTGGGAACAGCTGATCAGTTGGGATGTTAGGAGTCTCACACACACTGACCATATACTGATGACCTATACTATGGATTGGCCATCAATATAATAGTTTCCTACAACCTATGCAATGATTGGGTGGTTTCTGACTCCTTTAATCTCTGTAGAGAATATAGTGAATAACCTAAAATGCATCAGATATACCACTCTCCACTGGTAGAAGTAATTGAGGCCTTTTATGACACCATCGGGTCTTTGGATTACATTGGTCTTTGTCTCATATCCGCATGTGCTATAAAAAATTAAGTTGCCTAAAGGAAGCTAATCCATTCTAGAAGTCATTTACCCGAAACGTCAGAGATAATTCTGGTTGCTTTAGACCATACTGCTGATTTTCTTTGTACAGCGTTTTCACAAACAGCCTTTTGAGGATTGCGGCATAATAGACACAAAGTATTTTCCTGCAGTCTCCAATCGCATGGCTGGTGTGCGAGTAGAAGACTGCTGCTTAATCTCGGTTCTAATGGAGAAGTGTCTTGTTGTTTTTTGATCGCATTCAACGCATAATACTGTTTTGTTACTAATAATATACAATTTACCTTAGAAAACAACCCGCTTGTTCCACGACTAGGTTTTGTGCAATAATGTGTCTTGGAAGCCGCAGGAAAAAGTGTTAGTTGTACAAAAGAGAAAACTAACTGAACTCAGTCTGATCAAGGATTTTTAGTACTAGGAACACAAAACGGTCAACTAGTTTGTCAGAACATATACAGTGTCTTGAAACTGTATTAATACCCCCTGATTTGAAAATGACTGTTCACAGACGCCTTCATCCAGCCTCTCTCTTTGTACCTCTACACAGGGCTGCCACTAGAAATTTCGGGGCCCCATACTGGGAAAATTTTCAGGGCCCCCTTGAGACTCCGCCCAGGCTCCACCCCAGCCCCGCCTCCATGCTTCACCCCTCAAACTGTCCACAGTCCCACCGCTCTCTCTTGGAAAAACTCCACTCCTCACCTATCACACATTGACAGTTCCCATCACCAGATCACACATATAGCCGGCAGCTTTTGTTTTGGCCAAAAGATTTTTTAAGCCGCCACCATAACACGGTAGACACTTTTGGCCGGGCCCTACTCTACTGTAACCTATTAAATATTTGTTAAAATATGCAATACAATTTAGGTATATTTTTATTTATGATGTGTGCAAAACTGTAAAGCGCTGCGGAATATGTTAGCGCTATATAAAAATAAAGATTTATTTTTCATTTTTTAAAATGATCAATAATATCACATACAAGGAACAAATACCGCAACACCATGTCCAGACCACATATTACCATCAGTGACTGAATAATATCACATACAAGGAACAAATACCACCGCACCATGACCAGACCACATATTACCACCACATAGTGACTGAATACTACAATTCTGATCAGTAATAAAAAAAAAAAGCACCATACTATCACCATAAGTGCCAGTATTCACAGGAGATCTGTATTTAGTATGCAGTGTCTGTGTACAGATAATACAGTGATCACTGGTGACATTATATACAGGAGCTCTGTATATAGTATACAGTGTATAGTGTCAGTGTATAGGTAACACTGACTCACCAGTGACGTCTCTAGGTGAAGTCCTTCATCTTTCATCCAGCACAGACCGCCATCACTTCATCCAGCCAGGGCTCGTCTCTGCAGGAAATAACACAGTTATCTCGAGCTCCGCTTGTAAAACATATTACTTAATTTTTCCCAACTTCTACATTACACCACATGAAGAAAAATAGGCAACATAGTATCACTCTACACAGTAACATGACCACGCCATCATTTAAAACAGTATCCTCAAAAAAATAAATACATCACTGCAGTAATAATATCCCTACATTAGTCCCTATGGTAATAATATTCCCCATCCTGGCCAACGTGTGTCTCATTCCTGGCGTCAGCCATATGTTCTCCCATCCTGCCCTCATGAGTATCCATTCTGCCCCATATGACGGGCCCGCACGTCAATAGTGTGCCGCAGCGCCTGCAGGGGGGGCCCGGTGAGCAGATGAGACGGGGCCCGATGCGGGCCCTACTCTGCCCACCGGGCCCCATGCGCCAGTCATGGCTGTCATGCCCTGATGGCGGCCCTGCCTCTACATGTGCAAAGCTGGTAGAGACAGAACCCAAAAAACGTGCAGCAGTAATTGCACGTAAAGGTGGTCCTACAAAGTATTGCCTCCAGGGGCTTAATACAAATGCACGTCACAATTTTCCGATTTTTAGAAAACCATGCATCATTTCCTTTACACTTCACAAGTACTTGTTACTTTATGTTGGTATATCACATAAAATCCCAATAAAATACATTTTAAAGTATTTAAGTAAGTTGAGTATGAATATTTTTTCACGGCACTGTAGAGGTCTTCTGACTGACTTCACTTTCTTTTTGGCTCATTATATCCTAACATTAGTGGTGCCAGGTGTCTGGAAAAAAAAATAACATAAAATAAATTTACAATTCTTTTTCGGGAGTTGTTTATGCTTGGTGGTGTTCACCAGTGGTGGTGATAGGAGTTGTAATCTAGATTATTACACAAATCTACCAAATTTGAATAATGAGAAATTTGATGGAGAAGCATCTGAACATGTAATGCTGTTCCTGCAATATATAGATGAAACTTGCGTCACTCTGTATAAAAATATTCTGCCAGATATAGGATACTGCTCTATATACCCAGTTAAGAAAGAATCCGGCATTCAGTTGCTGTTCCTGCAACGATAGTAGTAAAGACATTCAAGGAAGCAACAATTTTTCACTGGTATAACCAAGACTAACAAGTTTGATATTACTGAGCTACAATACAGTTGGGAAGCATTTACAAACAGCAGATCTGGTGCAGAAATTTCTGGGCATGTTCAAAATTATTCACCCCCCCCCCCCCCGGCATTTTTCATGTTTTGTTACCTCACATTCTAGAATGTGCCTAATTTTTTTGATGGTTTGCATCAGTTCATGTAAAGAACATGCATACAACTGTGAACAATCTTGGTTTTCTTTTTATTGTGAAGCAAACAACAAATAGATCAAAATGACTGAAAACTTCAGTGTGCATAAACATTCACCGCCCCCTTTAAGTCATTACTTTGTAGAGCCTCCTTTTGTGGCAATTACAGCTGCAAGTCACTTTAGATAAGTCTCTATGAGCTTTCCACATCTTCCCACTTGGATTTATGCCCATTCCTCAAGGCAAAACTCCTCCAGCTCCTTCAAGTTAGATGGCTTCCTATGTCCAAGTCTGACCACAGATTCTCAATTGGATTAAGGTCTGGGTTTTCATTAGGCTACCCCAAAACATTTACACCTTTCCCCTTAAACAAATCAAGTGTTGCTTTAGCAGTATGCTTTGGGTCATTGTCTTGTAGGAAGGGGAACCACCGTCCCAGTCAGAAATCACTGACAGACTGAAACAGGTCTCGCTCAAGAATATCTCTGTATTTCGCACCATCCATCTTCCCCGTGACAATCTTCCCTTTCCCTGCTGCCAAGAAACATGGTGTTTTGGGAGTGATGAGCTGTGTTGGTTTGACGCAAACATATCATTTACCTTGGTGGTAAAAAAAAAAGTTACATTTTGCTCTTGTCTAACCACAGCACCTTCCTCTATACATTTGGGGAGTCTCCCATATGTCTTTTGACAAACTCAAAATAAGCCTTACCATTTTTGTAGCTAAAGGCTTTTTCCTGCCCTCTCTTCCATAAAGGCAACCTCTATGGAGTGTAAAGCTTAATGTGGTCGCATGGACTGATACTCCAGTCTCTGCTTGGGAACTCTGCAGATCCTTTAGGGTTACATACGGTCTCTGTGCTGCCTTTTTGATTAATGCTCTCCTTGCCCAAGCTGAGAGTTTTGTTGGGCGGCCATCTCTTGGCAGGTTTATTGTGGTACCATGTTCTTTCCATTTGATGATAATGAATTTGATGGTGCTTTGGGGGAATCATCAGAGATTGGGATTTTTTTTTTTAGAACCCAACCCTGACTTGTACTTCTCAACAACATTGTAATTGACTTGTTTGGAGATCTTCTTGGTCCTCATGGTGTTTGGTTAGTGATGCCTCTTGCTTAACCCCTTTACCCCAAGGGTGGTTTGCACGTTAATGACCGGGCCAATTTTTACAATTCTGACCACTGTCCATTTATGAGGTTATAACTCTGGAATGCTTCAACAGATCCCAATGATTCTGACACTGTTTTCTTGTGACATATTGTACTTCATGATAGTGGTAAAATTTCTTTGATATTACTTGCATTTATTTGTGAAAAAAATGGAAATTTGGCGACAATTTAGCAATTTTCCAAATTTAAATTTTCATGCCCTTAAATCACAGAGATATGTCACACAAAATACTTAATAAGTAACATTTCTCACATGCCTTACATCAGCACAATTTTGGAACCAAAAATTCTTTTCATGGAGTTATAAGGGTTAAAAGTTGACCAGCCTTTTCTCATTTTTACAACACCATTTTTTTTTTAGGGACCACATCCCATTTAAAGTCACTTCACCCCTCAAGGTGCTCAAACCCACATTTAAGAAGTTTATTAACCCTTCAGGTGCTTCACAGGAATTTTTGGAATGTTTAAAAAAAATAAACATTTAACTTTTTTTCACCAAAAAATTATTTCAGATCCAATTTGTTTTATTTTACCAAGGGTAAGAGGAGAAATTGGACCCAAAACTTGTTTTACAATTTGTCCTGAGTACACTGATACCCCATATGTGGGGGTAAACCACTGTTTGGGCGCATGGCAGAGCTCAGAAGGGAAGGAGCGCCATTTGACTTTTTAATGCAAAATTGGCTGGAATTGAGATAGGACGCCATGACGCATTTGGAGAGCCCCTGATGTGCCTAAATGGTGGAAACCCCCCACAAGTGACACCATTTTGGGAAGGAAACCCCCTAAGGAACTTATGTAGATTTGTCGTGTGCACTTTGAACCCCCAATTGTTTCACTAAAGTCTATAACGAAGAGCTGTGAAAATAAAAAACTTTTTTTTTTCCACATACATGATTTTTTTAGCCCCCAGTTTTGTATTTTCCCAACGGTAACAGGAGAAATTAAACCCCGAAAGTTGTCCAATTTGTCCTGAGTACGCTGATACCCCATATGTGGGACAAAATTACTGTTTGGGCACACGTTGGGGCTCGGAAGGGAAGAAGTGGAGTTTTGGAATGCAGACTTTGATGGAATGGTCTGCGGGCGTCATGTTGCGTTTGCAGAGCCCCTGATGTACCTAAACAGTAGAAACCCCCACAAGTGACCCCATATTGGAAACTAGACCCCCCCAAGGAACTTATCTAGATGTGTTGTGAGAACTTTGAACCCCCAAGTATTTCACTAATGTTTATTATGCAGAGCCCTGAAAATAATAAATCGTTTTTTTACCACAAAAGTGATTTAACATTAAAAAAATATAAATGTGATATCTCTGTAATCGTACTGACCCGAAGAATAAAGCTGCCTTATCAATTTTACCATACGCGGAACGGTATAATAAAAAAAAAAAAAAAAAAAAGCAATTCCTGAATTGCTGGTTTTTGGATATTCTGCCTCCCAATTCGTCACGAAGGAATTCATTTCCGTAACGCTCGTCGGGTGTGTGCGCGTGTTCAGGACGGTGAGGTACCCTAAGGTAATGCTCATTAGTATTTTTCCCTGCATTACACATTGTGTGCACTTAACACTTTATTATCTTGCAGTAATGCTCAGTTTTCAAGGGAGTTTCCTATGTGCATGAGTGGATCCTTCCCTGAGTTCATTTTTTGCACTTAAGCACTTTATATTTTTGCAGTATTGCACAGTCTTCGTGTAATTTCCACTTGTTGTCATATATATTTTTTATATAATAATTTTATTTTTATTTTTACACTTTGGCACGTATTTTTATATTCTTCATTTTTAGAATAGTTTCAGGGGATTATTTACACCCCATTTTGCGGATTAATTACCTTGCACAGGTTCATTAGTGATTTCTATATAAATTGTGCTTATGGGTTTATTCTTCTTTTAAATATATAATATATACTGTCCTGATTCGCACACAGTTTGTTTCCTTATAATTTTATATTGTTATATTTTTCTGTATCGCTGCTACCAGTTAATAAAGATATTATTTTATATGATCCAGTCTGGTCTTCCTGGTGCATCCATAACTCTGGTGGTTGGGTTGTTTCTGGTTATGAGTGGTTTCCACTTCTTTACTTTGTTTTAACACCAAGGGTAATTATCACTATTATTTTTTTAATTATCCTATAGTCTTTACTTTTGTCCTAAGGTGTTTTAACATTATCTAATTTAGTGTGTGACAGCAGCCAAACATAAAAAACTGATATAAATTTGGTATCACTGTAAATGCTCTGACCTGAAGAATAAAGTTGTCTAATCATACATGCTTCCCCTCCGTAGAAGTCCACTAGCTGTGTAACGCAACAAGATCCGGGCTTGTATTTGATCACCTTTTTCCACGGGTTTGTCACGCAGGACCCGTTTTTGTGTCCGCAGCTTTCAGCAGTACCTATCCTCTTGGGTGTTGTGTCTTTACTTATTTTGCTATGTAATATGGAGTACACAAACTATTCTAGGAAAATCTTTCTCCAGTAGTCAAGTAACTCTCTGTCCCTCCAGAGTTTCTCCATATGACTAAGCAGTACTGTACAGCCACATAAGGGTTATTTTTACATTCATCGGAAATTATGGGACAAATTTTGGTGCCGCCTTTTTATCCATTTCAACTTGAGAAAATGTAAAATCTGGGGCTAAAACAAAATTTTTGTGGTAAAAATGTATATTTTTTTTCTTCACTGCCCAATGGTATAAAATTTTGTTATTTCAATATGATCACTGCATCCCTAGGTTAATTAATCAAGATGTGTAATTGATATATAATATAATATGACGCTCCTTCCCTTCTGAGCTTTGCAGTGTGCCTGAAAAGTATTTCCCGCTTACATGTAGGGTATTTGCATGTTCATGTAATTTTTTACATCCAACTAAGATCCATTTTTTCCTATTAGCCCTTAGAAAAATTAAAAACTTGGGGCTAAAACAACATTTTAGTGGTAATAATGTATTTATTCTTTCTTCACCGCTCAATGGTATAAAATGCTGTGAGGAACAGGTGGTGTCAATATGATCACTGCACCCCTAGATGAATTCACTGGGAGGTGTGGTTTGTAAAATTAGGTCATAAATGGGGTGGGAATTCTGCTGTTCTGGCACCTCAGAGGCTCTGCTAATGTGACTTGGCACTCTAAAGCAATTCCAGAAAAATCTGAACTTCAATATGGCGCTTCTTCCCTTCTAATTTTTGCAATGTGTCTCAAAAGTAGTTTTTGACCACATATGGGGTATCTGTGTACTCAGAAGAAATTGTACAACAAACTTTGGGGTCCATTTTTTCCTGTTATCCTCATGAAAATGCAAAACATTTTTTTTTTTCGTTTTCACAGATCAACATTGTAAAATTCTGTGAAGCATCTGGAGATTCAAGGTGCTCACCACACATCTAGATAATTTTGGTCTAGTTTCCAAAATGGGGTCTGTTATGTTTTTTTACTGTTTAGGCACACTGGGGGCTCTACAAACACAACATGACCCACGCACAATTCCATCAAAGTCTGCATTCCAAAATGTCACTCCTTCCTTTCTGAGCCCTGCTGTTCACCCAAACAGTAGTTTTCCCCTACATATGGGATATTATCGTACTCGTGAGTAATTGTACAACAATTTTTATGGTGCAATTCCTCCTATTTCCCTTGTGAAAATAAATAAAATAAATAAAAAATTTGGGCTAAAATAACATTTTTGTGGGAAAAAATGTGATTTTTTTTTTTTTTCATTTTAGTAGCTTAACATGATAAACTTCTGTGAAGCACCTGGGAAATCAATGTATTGACCACACATCTAGATACATTCCTTGAGGAGTCTAGTTTCCAAAATTGGGTCACTTGTGGGGGGTTTATACTGTTTAGGCACATCAGTGACTCTCCACATGCAATATGGCGTCTGCTAATGATTCCAGCCAATTTTTCATTCAAAAAGTCAAACTGTGCTCCTTCCCTTCCAAGTCCTGCCGTGTGCCCAAACAGTAATTTCCACCCACATATCGGGGCACTCAAGAGAAATTGCACAACAAATTTTATGGAAAATAAAAAAAAAATTTGGGCCTAAAGTACATTTTTGAGGTAAAAATTAGATTTTTTTTTCACGGCTCTAGGTTAAACATTTTTGTGAAGCACCTGGAGGTTAAAGGAGCACACCACACATCTAGATACATTCCTTGAGGGGTCTAGTTTGCATAATAGGGTCACTTGTGCCTAAACAGTGGAAACCTCCCACATCAAGGGTTCGCCAAATGGTACATGGCATCCATTTTCGATTCCAGCCATTTTGCGCTCAGAAATTCAAATGTTGTTCCTTCTCTTTCGAGCCCTGCTGTGCGCCTAAACAATACTTCCCCCACACCCCACCCACATATCGGGTATTGGCGTGCTCAGGAGAAATTGCACAACAATTTTGGAGTCCATTCCGGTTTGCCTTGTGAAAATAAAGAAATTTGGGTTTAAAGTAAAAAATTTTGTGAAAAAAAAGTTAAATGTTCCTTTTTTTACCATTTGAAAAAATTCCTGTGAAGCACCTGAAGGGTTAAAAAAAACTTCTTGAATGTGGTTTAGGGCACCTTGAGGGGTGCAGTTTTTAGAATGGTGTCACTTTTCGGTGTCCCTAAAAAAAAAATGGTTTTGTAAATTTTGGTGGAAAAAAGAGAAATCACTGGTCAACCTTTAACCCTTCTAACTTCCTAACAAAAATATTGTTTAAAAAATTGTGCATGGACTGGCCGTCGGCTCTCTCGACCACTCACTCTTGGATCAGGAGAGTTGCCGGCCAGTCCGTGCACTGTGTTCTGATCTCGTTCCGATTTTTATGGTCATGTGACTGCGCCCTATGTGGTAGCTTGCTGATTGCTGTCCTTTCGAAGTGGAACAGTATGCACAACACCATCATTCCATTCATTTGTGTGTGTGTGTATACATACATACTGTATAAATATCTACTATATAATTGTCCAAGGGTCACTTCCGTCTTTCTGTCCTTCTGTCTGGATATTCATTGGTCGCGGCCTCTGTCTGTCAAGGAAATCCAAGTCGCTGATTGGTCGCAGAAAAAAAGCCAATCAGCGAAGGGCACAGTCCGGAAGAAAATGGCCGCTCCTTACTCCTCGCAGTCACTGCCCGGCGCCCGCATACTCCCCTCCAGCCACCGCTAACACAGGGTTAATGCCGGCGGTAATGGACCGCGTTATGCCGCGGGTAACACACTCCATTACCGCCGCTATTAACCCTGTGTGTCCTCAACTTTTTACTATTGATGCTGCCTATGCGGCATCAATAGTAAAAAATCTAATGTTAAAAATAATTTAAAAAAAACAAAAAACCTGCTATACTCGCCCTCCGTTGTCCGCCGAGCCGCTCATGCCTGCCGCCATCTTCCGTTCCTGGTGGTGCATTGCGAAATTACCCAGAGACCGCTAAGTCATCTGAGTAATTTCGCAATGCATCCTGGGAACGGAAGATGGCGGCAGCCGCGCGCTCATCGCCTGCGCCAGATCCGAAGGTGAGTATGTTAAAACTGCAAGGGGCCCTCGGATCCGAAGGTGAGTGTTTATTTTTTAACCTGTGACATACGTGGCTGGGCAATATACTACGTGGCTGGGCAATATACTACGTCGCTGTGCAATATACTACGTGACTGGGCAATATACTATGTGACTGGGCAATATACTATATGACTGGGCAATATACTACGTGACTGGGCAATATACTACGTGACTGGGCAATATACTACGTGGCTGGGCAATATACTACGTGGCTGGGCAATATACTACGTCGCTGTGCAATATACTACGTGGCTCTGTGCTGTATACTACGTAGCTGGGCAATATACTACGTGACTGGGCAATATACTACGTGGCTAACCAATATACTACGTCACTGGGCAATATACTACGTGGCTGGGCAATATACTACGTGGCTGGGCAATATACTATATACCATTGAAACCTTCAAAAAGAACCTGAAGACCCACCTCTTCCGACAAGCCTACAACCTGCAGTAACCACCGATCGACCAAACCGCTGCCTGACCATCTCTACCCTCACCTACTGTATTCTCACCCATCCCTTGTAGATTGTGAGCCTTTGCGGGCAGGGTCCTCATTCCTCCTGTACTATTTATGACTTGTATTGTTTAAGATTATTGTACTTGTTCTTATGTATACCCCTCCTCACATGTAAAGCGCCATGGAATAAATGGCGCTATAACAATAAATAATAATAATAATAATAATAATAATAATAATAATATACTACGTCACTGGGCAATATACTACGTGGCTGGGCAATATACTACGTGGCTCTGTGCTGTATACTAGTTCGCTGTGCAATATACTACTTAGCTGGGCAATATACTACGTGGCTGACCAATATACTACGTCACTGGGCAATATACTACGTGGCTGCGCAATATACTACGTGGCTGCGCAATATACTACGTGGCTGCGCAATATACTACGTGGCTGTGCAATATACTACGTGGCTGTGCAATATACTACATGGCTGGGCAATATACTACGTGGACATGCATATTCTAGAATACCCGATGCGTTAGAATCGGGCCACCATCTAGTATACAATAAAGATCTATACAGTACATACATTTATTATACAGATCTTTCTGATACACCTGAAAAGACCAGAATTACATGTAATATGTTGGGGCCTTGGAAGATCTAGTTGCCCCTCTGCTGCTCCGAGTATATTTTTCGCTGATAACTGTTCCTGGCACCCACAAAGTCTTTATTAGATACATATGTAGACTCGTATCTTTTTGACACATACCGCCAGACAACCGTGTTGTATATCTCACAGCTGGATTGGGATTGATGAGCAAATGTCTTAACAAAAAAAGAAAAGTGAGACTAATGAAGTGGTCTTTTGAATGGATTTGTTCCATGTGCCTAAATACTTTTTGTTACTTGCAGGTGGATGGAAGCTTGTCTTGCTGAAGAACTGCCGCCAACTACAGAATTGGAAGAAGGTTTAAGGAATGGGGTTTATTTGGCAAAGCTAGGCAGATTTTTTGCTCCTAAATTGATATCTGAAAAGAAGATTTATGACGTGGAACAGACAAGGTTTAAGGTTCGTACATCAGCCTTTATTGTACTGTTCTGCAGGTGTGTGTTAACCCTACAGTATTAAGCTAAATAAAAATGTGGATTAAAAAGTAGACTTCCAAACCCTGACTGGGCGCAGACTGCTAACTAACCTATTCATAAACTTAAATCCCGGTTAATGCGTTTTTTACATTAATGCTTTATATTTACCAAATAACAAATATTACTTTCGCCCATAGAGAAGATGCCACACTTAACACACTGATTCACCAATAAGTTCTGTTTTTCTGTTGTCAAATATTTATTTCATGCATTAAAATGCAAATTACCATACAGTACAGACCACAAGTTTGGACACACCTTCTCATTTAAAGATTTTTCTGTATTTTCATGACTATGAAAATTGTACATTCACACTGAAGGCATCAAAACTATGAATTAACACATGTGGAATTATATACTTAACCAAAAAGTGTGAAACAACTGAAATTATGTCTTATATTCTAGGTTCTTCAAAGTAGCCACCTTTTGCTTTGATGACTGCTTTGCACACTCTTGGCATTCTCTTGATGAGCTTCAAGAGGTAATCACCGGGAATGGTCTTCCAACAATCTTGAAGGTGTTCCCGGAGATGCTTAGCACTTGTTGGCCCTTTTGCCTTCACTCTGCGGTCCAGCTCACCCCAAACCATCTCGATTGGGTTCAGGTCTGGTGACTGTGGAGGCCAGGTCATCTGGCGTAGCACCCCATCACTCTCCTTCTTGGTCAAATAGCCCTTACACAGCCTAGAAGTGTGTTTGGGGTCATTGTCCTGTTGAAAAATAAATGATGGTCCAACTAAACGCAAACCGGATGGAATAGCATGCCACTGCAAGATGCTGTGGTAGCCATGCTGGTTCAGTATGCCTTCAATTTTGAATAAATCCCCAACAGTGTCACCAGCAAAGCACCCCCACACCATCACACCTCCTCCTCCATGCTTCACGGTGGGAACCAGGCATGTAGAGTCCATCCGTTCACCTTTTCTGCGTCACACAAAGACACGGTGCTTTGAACCAAAGATCTCAAATTTGGACCCATCAGACCAAAGCACAGATTTTCACTGGTCTAATGTGCATTCCTTGTGTTCTTTAGCCCAAACAAGCTATTTTACCATAAAGGCCTGCTGCACAAAGTCTCCTCTTAAGGCCGCAGTCACACTACAACGAGATAGGGCCGAGTCTTGCAAGTTAAAAACAAGCTCTGGCACCGGCACTCCGGAGCGGAGCGTGCGGCTCTATGTATTGCTGTGCGGCCGCACGCTCCACTCTGGAGTGCTGGTGCCAGAGCTTGGTTTTAAAGAGCGAGACTCAGCCGTATCTCACTGTGTGTGATCCCGGCTTAACAGTTGTTGTAGAGATGTGTCTGCTGCTAGAACTCTGTGGCTTTGACCTGGTCTCTAATCTGAGCTGCTGTTAACCTGTTATTTCTGAGGCTGGTGACTCTGATAAACTTATCCTCAGAAGTAGAGGTGACTCTTAGGTCTTCCTTTCCTGGGGCGGTCCTCATGTGAGCCAGTTTCTTTGTAGCGCTTGATGGTTTTTGCCACTGCTTTTGGGGACACTTTCAAAGTTTGCCCAATTTTTCGGACTGACTGACCTTCATTTCTTAAAGTAATGATGGCCACTCGTTTTTCTTTACTTAGCTGCTTTTTTCTTGCCATAATACAAATTCTAACAGTCTATTCTGTAGGACTATCAGCTGTGCAAAGCAGTCATCAAAGCAAAAGGTGGCTACTTTGAAGAACCTAGAATATAAGACATATTTTCAGTTGTTTCACACTTTTTTGTCAAGTATATAATTCCACATGTGTTAATTCATAGTTTTGATGCCTTCAGTGTGAATGTACAATTTTCATAGTCATGAACATACAGAAAAATCTTTAAATGAGGTGTGTCCAAACTTTTGGTCTGTACTGTATATACTTGAGTATAAGCTGACCTGAGTATAAACCGAGGAACCTAATTTTACCACAAAAAAACTGAGAAAACTTATTGACTTGAGTATAAGCTGGGAATGCATTGTCGCCTCATCCCCATCCTTGTATGCATGGCCTCCTCATCTCTATCCAGGTAAGCATGGCTCCTCATCCCTATCCTTGTATGCATGGCTCTTCATCCCTATCCAGGTAAGCATGGCTCTTCATCCCTATCCAGGTATACATGGCTCTTTATCCATATCCAGGTAAGCATGGCTCTTCATCCCTATCCAGGTATACATGGCTCTTCATCCTTATCCAGGTATACATGGCTCTTCATCCTTATCCAGGTATACATGGCTCTTCATCCTTATCCAGGTATACATGGCTCTTCATCCCTATCCTGGTATACATGGCTCTTCATCCCTATCCTGGTATACATGGCTCTTCATCCTTATCCAGGTATACATGGCTCTTCATCCCTATCCAGGTATACATGGCTCTTCATCCTTATCCAGGTATACATGGCTCTTCATCCTTATCCAGGTATACATGGCTCTTCATCCTTATCCAGGTATACATGGCTCTTCATCCCTATCCTGGTATACATGGCTCTTCATCCCTATCCTGGTATGCATGGCTCTTTATCCATATCCAGGTAAGCATGGCTCTTCATCCTTATCCAGGTATACATGGCTCTCCATCCCTATCCTGGTAAGCATGGCTCTTCATCCCTATCCTGGTATGCATGGCTCTTCATCCCTATCCAGGTAAGCATGGCTCTCTATCCCTATCTAGGTATACATGGCTCTTCATCCCTATCCAGGTATGCATAGCTCTCCATCCCTATCCAGGTATGCATGGCTCTCCATCCCTATCCAGGTATGCGTGGCTCTCCATCCCTATCCAGGTATGCGTGGCTCT
Organism: Ranitomeya imitator; assembly: GCF_032444005.1. Classification (NCBI taxonomy): domain Eukaryota; kingdom Metazoa; phylum Chordata; class Amphibia; order Anura; family Dendrobatidae; genus Ranitomeya; species Ranitomeya imitator. Next base: position 118,562,133 of record NC_091282.1, on the reverse strand, counting down.
CCATCCCTATCCAGGTATGCGTGGCTCTCCATCCCTATCCAGGTATGCGTGGCTCTCCATCCCTATCCAGGTATGCATGGCTCTCCATCCCTATCCAGGTATGCATGGCTCTCCATCCCTATCTGGGTATGCAAGGCTCTCCATCCCTATCCGGGTATGCATGGCTCTCCATCCCTATCCGGGTATGCATGGCTCTCCATCCCTATCCGGGTATGCATGGCTCTCCATCCCTATCCGGGTATGCATGGCTCTCCATCCCTATCCGGGTATGCATGGCTCTCCATCCCTATCCGGGTATGCATGGCTCTCCATCCCTATCCGGGTATGCATGGCTCTCCATCCCTATCCAGGTATGCATGGCTCTCCATCCCTATCCAGGTATGCTTGGCTCTCCTTCCCTATCCAGGTATGCATGGCTCTCCATCCCTATCCAGGTATGCTTGGCTCTCCTTCCCTATCCAGGTATGCATGGCTCTCCATCCCTATCCTTGTATGCATGGCTCTCCATCCCTATCCAGGTATGCTTGGCTCTCCTTCCCTATCCAGGTATGCATGGCTCTCCTTCCCTATCCAGGTATGCATGGCTCTCCTTCCCTATCCTTGTATGCATGGCCTCCCATCAGAAAAACATAAAAACTAAACCATACTTCTTACTGTCCCAGCGCTCCCTCGCATCGTCTTGTTCTGGTGTCAGCAGTTGCCCTATAGGCATGGAGGGCAGTGAATATTCATTCCTTTAAGTAGCGGGCACACGTGATCACCCCGCCACTGCAGGAAGCCGGCGGCTGCGACTACTGTGCCCGATATTAAAGAGAGATTAATATTCACTGTGCTGGCAGCAGGCACAGGCTTTAGCCACAGCACTCGGCTTGTGCCTCCTGTGACTCGCTGCTCCACCGCTACTGCTCCCCCTCCATCTTCTTGGGACCCTCACTCGAGTGTAAGCTGAGGGGGGCTTTTTCAGCACAAAAAATGTGATGTAAAACTTATTTACCCCATTGTAGCTGCTGGAACATCTTTTATTTCTGCAGCATGCACTGTGCTTACCATTGTCCAATAGATTTCCTAGCTTGACCTGAAAGCCCTTGTCTCTTTTATATCGGCATACAGCTTAACAGACGAGAGAAGAAGCAGAGAGCCCGTTATCAGCCGTCAGCCCTGTACTCCGCCTCTGCTGCTAGTTTTGAGTTGGCGTAATAACTATCACCTGAGCTCAAATTCAGTCTAGCTCCAATTAGGGGGTGGATAGGAGGGGGGTGTTAAACAATCATTGGACACTTACAGCATATAATGTGTATGGGATTAAATCACTGCAAATTTTTCATTCTTCTCATCTAAATTTTGCACAGAGAAGCACACTTCATGACTATTGTGCAAAAAATGCAGTTGATTTTCATTTGTGTATTCGCTTGGAGAAAATCTGTTATGTTTTACAGTGCCAGCATAGGTCCTGAGAATTAAAAAAAAAAAAAAAAGTCTTAGTTACTCACCAGTTAACGGTGTTTTTCTGAGTCCATGACAGCAACACAAAGAGAGGGGATCCGCCCTTCAGGAACAGGAAACCTACTGATACATAAGGGCGGCACCTCTCCCCCGCATCAGTTGGTTTACAGAGCACAAGAGGACTACCAAGGTTAATAATATATTTTATACACAACGATACTACTACTAACTATCCACCACGAGTGGAATATAATAAGGCAGAGATGTACACCCAGAACTTAAGAAGACGGGAGGGTATGTACGGGTGCTGTCATGGACTCTGAAAAACACCGTTAACCGGTGTATAAGACTTTATCGGTCGTCCATGACAGCACCACAGAGAGAATTACAGAGATTAAACTTTTTAGGGAGGGACTACTGCTTGCAGCACCCTTACACCAAAAGAGAGGTCCGAGGAAGCACCCAGGCTTAATCTATAATGGTTATAGAATGTGTTTGGAGAAGACCAAGAAGCAGCCTTACATATTTGGTCGATCGACACCTCCAACCTCTCCGCCCACGAGGCAGCCATAGCTTTAGTGGAATGCGCTCTTAGTTCTTCAGGCGCAGGCCTGCCCTTTGAGACGTATGCCAGTGAAATAGCCTCCCTGATCCACCTAGCTAGCGTAGATTTTGATGCTCTGACCTTTCCTACTACCCTGATAGGACACGAATAGGGCGTTATCTAACTTCCAAGGATCAGTAACTGCTAGATACTCTAGGATACATGCTCTTACGTCTAGAGTGTGTAGTTTCCTTTCTTTATCATTAGTAGGATTAGGGAGGAAGGATGGAAGAACTATTTCCTGTGTTCTATGAAATCTGGACACTACTTTAGGAAGATATGCTGGATCAGGGGAAAGTATCACTCTATCATCCCTAAGTTGCATGTAAGGGGGAAGCCTGGATAACGCCTGGATGTCGCCTATCCTACGAGCTGATGTTTGGGCTACCAGGAAGGTTACTTTAAGAGACAAGATCTTAATAGAGGCTGAAGAAATTGGCTCAAATGGGGTTTCTGTCATGGCCATGAGGACTAAGTTTAAGTCCCACGGCATGACCCTATTCTGGTTGACCCCACTTTTCCACAATAAGGTTGAAGATTGAGTCATTTAGGGACTATTCTCCCTGCCTCAAGGTGTTGCGGCTTAATTAATCCTCCATAGTATTTTCTACCCCTCTTATATGAAGAGCAGTTAACGAGAGAAAGTGTTCCTCTGCTAGTTGGAACAGATGATCCACCATGTTCATCAGGGATTTGGAACGGGTTTCTCCTTGATGATTTATATATGCCATGGTGACCCGATTGTCGGAGAATATCCGCACGTGGTGGCCCTGTAGATAGACAAGGAGTCTTTTAACTGCCTGTTCCACTGCCATTAACTCCTTCAGGTTAGAGGACATTTCCATCTGAAGATGGTTCCAAAGTCCCTGGATTATAATTTCACCCATGTGAGCCCCCAACCAGAAGGGCTAGCGTCTGTGGTGATTATACAGGTTACGTTATATTCCCAGTTGACCCCTGTGGACAGGTTATTCCGGTCTAGCCACCATTCGAGGGATACAATAGTATTTTGGGACAAAGTCAGTTGGCTCTCAATGCTACCCCCTAAGATTTTTTGGTGTAATAATACTTCGCCCTGACGTTTTCTTGTATGAAACTGGGCCCATCGGACTGCGGGAATGCAGGACGAGAGAGAGCCTAAAAGAGACATCGCTTTTCTAAGGGACATGATGGGGTTATTGGAGGCATTTAGGACTTGACTGTGCAGGCAAACTATTTTATCAGGAGGTAGACGGCATTCCTGATCTTGGGAATCCAATGTCAGGCCTAAGAATTGCTGCACTCTCATGGGCTGCAACCAGGACTTTTTGATATTTAGTAACAATCCTAGTCGCTCCAGGGCAGACATTACCTTTTGTAACTGCTCTAAGCAGTGATCCGCTGTTTTACCTACGATAAGGAAATCATCGAGGTAGGGGATTACCAGGATGTCAGACTCATGTAGGTGGGCCATGACCTCAGCTATGACTTTAGTAAATACTCGAGGAGCGACCAATATGCCAAAAGGGAGGGCCCTATATTGGAACTGTCTGACCACCCCATCTAACTGGACCGCTACCCTAAGGAATTGTTGGTGGCCTGCATAAATGGGGATATGGTAATAGGCGTCCTTTAAATCTAACACCACCATAAAGCAGTTTTTAAACAGTAATTTTATTGCGGTATTAACAGTCTCCATCTTAAACGATTGTACGGTCAGAAAATTAAGTGCTCTAAGGTTGATAATTGTTCTGAAGGAGCCGTCCGGTTTTCGTATTAGGAACAGAGGAGAGTAGAATCCTCTACCCCATTTTCCCTCCGGCACCTCTGATAGGACCTTTTTACTGAGCAAGTCGTGAATTTTCATTTCCAGGGCCACCTCTTCTGCTGGAGAGGACCTGAGCGGGGTAATTCTGTAGAAATTTTGGGGAATAGATTCTTTACTTTACTAGCGCATTTTTTCCCCTGGGGAAAAAACATAGAAAAAGACTGCATCAGGGTACATTCACGAAGATCTCTTACCCAGGCAGCAGCGGTAGGTACCAAATTAGTAGGGGAGTGAACCGGATCCTTCAGTCTATACGAGGTCCTGCGACTGGGCTGATCACTGCGTCCGAGGGTCTTCGGCTGGGGGTTTGCATGGGACCTCTCCGAGGCTCTGTCCTGCTCCTGCTCACCGATGGGAGCTTCTGCCTCATCCATTGCTGCAGATGGGCTCACAAGCAGCCCAGCAGCATTCGGTGCACCTTAAATAGGTCCTCCCCCGAATCCGGAGTGTCAGCAGGGGTGTGGCCAGGGGTTCTGCCCTCTCCCCGTGCAGGTCACCCGCAGCTTCCTCCTAGCCCCCAACCACCCCCACATCACCGCTGCTGTCGACACTGCACCTGCGCACCTCAGCACAGCGGAGTCTGCAACAGAAGCCGGCCAGCACCAGACTTCTGGTCCGGTCCCGCCCCCCCGCCACGTCACTTCCGGCGCCGGGACGAGCACCCAGGGAGGAAGCAGCACGGCACCACGGCCTACCCAGACGCACATCGCCGTGTCAGATGCCCCGGACAAGACTACCGGCAAGGAGGCCAGAGGAGCAGGGAGATCAGATTGACCGGGGGGGGGGGGGAATACTTACCTCCGTCGCTGGCCTCAGGAGACGGACATCCTCCGGACTCTGCTCCACCTGCTCCGCTCACTGCTGTGGAGCCCTAACTGGACCCACCGTGGCGCTTCCAGGGACCCGCAGTGACCGAGGTAGGAGGCCCCCTCGCTACCTGGGTCGGTCAGCCGGCCTGGGTATCCATATGAAATACAGATGATCTGTAGGGCATCCTGTCCTCCAGGAACAGGAAACCAACTGATGCGTGGGAGAGGTGCCGCCCTTATGTATCTGTAGGTTTCCTGTTCCTGAAGGGCTGATCCCCTCTGTGGTGCTGTCATGGACGACCGATAAAAAATCCCATGCACATGCTGTGAAAAATCATAACACTAAAAAATGATAGTGTTGTCCCCCTTAAAAATAGTCTGGGTGAAATGGTGGATGAGGATGAGGAAAAAGCCAATATGCTAAATGACTTTTTTTCATCAGTATTTACACAAGAAAATCCCATGGCAGACAAAATGACTAGTGATAAAAATTCCCAATTAAATGTCACCTGCTTAACCCAGCAGGAAGTGTGGCGGCGTCTAAAAATCACTAAAATTGACAAATCTCCGGGCCCGGATGGGATACACCCCCGAGTACTGCAGGAATTAAGTACAGTCATTAATAGACCATTATTTTTAATCTTTAAAGAGTCCATAATAACAGGGTCTGTACCACAGGACTGGCGTATAGCAGATGTGGTGCCAATATTCAAAAAGGGGACAAAAACTGAACTCGGAAATTATAGGCCAGTAAGCTTAACCTCTACTGTGGGTAAAATCCTGGAGGGCATTCTAAGGGATGCTATACTGGAGTATCTGAAGAGGAATAACCTCATGACCCAGTATCAGCACGGGTTTACTAGGGACCGTTCATGTCAGATTAATTTGATCAGTTTCTATGAAGAGGTAAGTTCTGCATTGGACCAACGGAACCCAGTGGATGTAGTGTATATGGACTTTTCAAAAGCTTTGATACGGTGCCACACAAAAGGTTGATACATAAAATGAGAATAATGGGGATAGGGGAAAATATGTGTAAGTGGGTTGAGAGCTGGCTCAGGGATAGGAAACAAAGGGTGGTTATTAATGGAGCACACTCGGACAGGGTAGCGGTTAGCAGTGGGGTACCACAAGGGTCAGTATTGGGCCCTCTTCTTTTTAACATATTTATTAATGACCTTGTAGGGGGCATTCAGAGTAGAATTTCAATATTTGCAGATGACACTAAACTTTGCAGGGTAATCAATACAGAGGAGGACAATTTTATATTACAGGATGATTTATGTAAACTAGAAGCTTGGGCTGATAAATGGCAAATGAGCTTTAATGGGGATAAATGTAAGGTCATGCACTTGGGTAGAAGTAATAAGATGTATAATTATGTGCTTAATTCTAAGACTCTGGGCAAAACCGTCAATGAAAAAGACCTGGGTGTATGGGTGGATGACAAACTCATATTCATTGACCATTGTCAGGCAGCTGCTACAAAGGCAAATAAAATAATGGGATGCATTGAAAGAGGCATAATAATAATAATAATCTTTATTTTTTTTTTTTATATAGCGCTAACATATTCCGCAGCGCTTTACAGTATACACACATTATCATCACTGTCCCCAATGGGGCTCACAATCTAAAGTCCCTATCAGTATGTCTTTGGAATGTGGGAGGAAACCGGAGTACCCGGAGGAAACCCACGCAAACACGGAGAGAACATACAAACTCTTTGCAGATGCACATGAGGAGAACATAATTTTACCGCTATACAAGTCACTAGTTCGACCGCACTTAGAATACTGTGCACAGTTCTGGTCTCCGGTGTATAAGAAAGACATAGCTGAACTAGAGCGGGTGCAGAGAAGAGCGACCAAGGTTATTAGAGGATTGGGGGTCTGCAATACTGCAATACCAAGATAGGTTATTACACTTGGGGCTATTTAGTTTGGAAAAGCGAAGACTAAGGGGTGATCTTATGTTAATGTATAAATTTATGAGGGGACAGTACAAAGACCTTTCTGATGATCTTTTTAATCATAGACCTGTAACAGGGACAAGGGGGCATCCTCTGTGTTTGGAGGAAAAAAGGTTTAAGCATAATAACAGACGTGGATTCTTTACTGTAAGAGCAGTGAGACTATGGAACTCTCTGCCATGTGATGTTGTAATGAGTGATTCATTACTTAAATTTAAGAAGGGACTGGATACATTTCTGGAAAGTATAATGTTACAGGGTATATACACTAGATTCCTTGATAGGGCGTTGATCCAGGGAACTAGTCTGATTGCTGTATGTGGAGTCGGGAAGGAATTTTTTCCCCCAAAGTGGAGCTTACTCTTTGCCACATGGGTTTTTTTTTGCCTTCCTCTGGATCAACATGTTAGGGCATGTTAGGTTAGGCTATGGGTTGAACTAGATGGACTTATAGTCTTCCTTCAACCTTAATAACTATGTAACTATGTAATTTATGCTGCAGATGTAAGCGCGACATTCACTCTTTTCTGTGCAAAGGGTGAAATGTGCGACCTCCCCTCACCTTTATTGCAATGATGTCCCAGTGGCATCTCTGTTGCGAGAGGTTTTCAGAGGAAATTCTATGTGGGAATACAACCTAAAGCACACTCCATTTTATAGATGTGTTATTGTCGGAGACGTGTCTTCTGTTTCATAACTATGGTGTACGTCACATGCTACACTAGCTGCTATACTTGCATGTTAAAGTGCAATATTTAAAGATATCATGGCGGGTGCTAGGTGCCCATGTGCGTTATCACTGGAGTAGACTGCAGTTCTGCTGGTTATTTCCTCACGTATATCTGAAGTCGTCTCATTGAAGCTTCGATAAGTGACGGCAAGACGAGCCGCTGTCATAGCCCAGATGACAAATCTCGTTTGTGTCTGTAAATAACACTGTGAACCGACAGGCCTGTCACTCAGAAGCCTCTGGACAACTACTTCAGAGTCCATGCAGTATCAGTTCTTGTACCTGAGCCAACGCCATTCTTCTCTCCAAAAATTGACATTTTGTAGCTGTTTTTGTCACAGAGCGGAGTCAGTGCCAGGAGGAGCTGACCCAGATCCATGACATATTACTGGATGTTACCTAACGTGCCCTAAATCTCAATAATACTATCCAGCAGCTAGTTTCCAAGCTAAACCAAGTGTCTGTCTGCTTTTTCTTGGTCCCACAAAAGGAACTAAAATTCATGTCATTTTCCAGGCAAAATCTCATTTATACATTCCTTAACTTTGAAATTGTAACATTAAGAAGGTAAAGTCATGCCCTGCACATGGGGTAAGAGACATAGCTAATCAGAAGAACAACACTACATTTGTAATTGGAGGGATTTGCTATTATTATTATTATTATTACACCAACTACATATTGGGATAGGATCTTGGAAATGGGAATACCCTTTTAAGTTCAGCGTTCCCTAGTGATTCTCGATGCTTTCTCGATGATCCTCTACCGTACATACTGCAACTGTTCCTCTTTGGCCATGTTCACACAGTGCGTTTTTTACCGCGGAACCGCGGCGGTTTTGCCGCTGCGGTTCCGCAGCTGTTTTCCATGCAGGGTACAGTACACTGTACCCTATGGAAAACAGGACACACTGTGCACATGGTCCGGAAATTGTTAAAAAAAAGACGCGCTGAATAGCTCCCGGAAAAAAGAAGGAGCATGTCAATTCTTTTTCCGGAGCCGCAGCGGTTCTGCACCCATAGACCTCCATTGTGAGGTCCAAACCGCAGTAAAACCCGCAGATCAAAAATATATCTGCGGGTTTTACTGCGATTTGATGTGCAGAACCGCTGCAGCAGGAAGTGCGGGGAGCGGGCGGAAGTGCGTGGGCGGAGTGTGGCTGCCCCCCCCGTGTTCCGATCCCGCCCCCCCCGTGCTCCGATGCCCCCCCCCAGTGCTCCGATGCCCCCCCCCAGTGCTCTGATGCCCCCCCCGTGCCCTAATCTCCCCCCCTTATACTCACCCGGCGTCCCGGTGTCCGTCCGGCCGTCTTCTCCCTGGGCGCCGCCATCTTGCAAAATGGCGGGCGCATGCGCAGTGCGCCCGCCGAATCTGCCGGCCGGCAGATTCGCTCCAAAGTGCATTTTGATCACTGAGATATAACCTATCTCAGTGATCAAAATAAAAAAAATAGTAAATGACACCCCCCCCCCCTTTGTCACCCCCATAGGTAGGGACAATAAAAAAAATAAAGAATTTTTTTTTTTTTTTTTCACTAAGGTTAGAATAGGGGTAGGGTTAGGGTTAGGGGTAGGGTTAGGGTTAGGGTTAGGGTTAGGGGTAGGGTTAGGGGTAGGGTTAGGGTTAGGGGTAGGGTTAGGGGTAGGGTTAGGGTTAGGGGTAGGGTTAGGGGTAGGGTTAGGGTTAGGGGTAGGGTTAGGGGTAGGGGTAGGGTTAGGGTATTTTCAGCCATTTTAACCCTAAAAAAATTCCTAGAAAACACACAGACTCTGGCTAGAAAACTGCATCAAAAAAACGCATCAAAAAACGCATCAAAAAACGCATCAAAAACGGACCAAAAAAGGACCAAAAAAAGGACCTGCGTTTTCTGCCAAGAGCTGCAGTTTTTTAAAAAACAGTCAGGAAAAAAAAAGGATGGAAATCCTGAACGTGTGAACATACCCTTTATCTTCCCAAATTTTTCCCTTGTGGAAGTCCGGACCTTAGGAATTGGCAGCACAGGTTCAGCAGGACCCCTGGTGGATTTTTGGTATATGTTTGCTCAACATTCTGCCGGAGGGAAGCGGTATGTTGGTCCATCTTGGTGGTACCCACACCAGGAAGATCTGTTTGTTTTCTTTCATTACAGTATTTCTACTTATGGAACTCAAACTCAATACAGAATAAATTGAGATATTTTCAAAAAAATGTCCTTCCATTTTTTTCATCCTTTTTATATATCATTATCCTATCATTTTCATGTTTATTGGTCTTGAGATTTCTAGAACTCCATGGCTTTTTCTTCTTGGCATTTCAATTTCAATCTTGAGAAAATGTGGTTTTTGTGTGGATCGTCCCATAAGAAACTGACCCAGTTGCAAGAGATTGGCTCGAAATATGATTGCCTACTGCTGGATTTTGGGTCCCTCTACAATAATAAGCTGAGCCCTCCAGAGAAGGAACCAATCGGTCCCTGGAAACTGTAATATCAATACAATACTTAGGATATTTTACTCCCTTATGTCATGAAGGTATATGGTCCCCTTGACTGGACGTGATATAAAACCGAAGTATCTTTCATAAACTGATGCTAAATTTAATGTAAAGTGTTTGATGTGTCATTAAATATATAATATCACTTGTATACTGGTATCAAATGTCCATAAATAGTGATTATATGCTGTTTTTATTTGTTTTTTTAGCGCTCTGGTTTACACTTTCGGCACACGGATAATACTGTACAGTGGTTACGGGCTATGGAATCAATTGGGCTTCCTAAGGTAAGAGAGCGGAAACCATTTTGATTTGTAAGCAATGTGGGGATAGTACTGGTTTTTCCACACCACTTAAGGGCCTGGGAATTTTTTTTTTGTTTTTGCGCTTTTATTTTTAGTCCTCCCTTTGTTCCTATGGCCATAGCTTTTAAATTTTTCCACCAACATAGCTGTTGAACTGGAAATGAGCACAAATAAAATACCAATTGTGGTGAAATTGTGTAAAAAAAAACAAACAAAACTTTTTTGTTCCATTTTGATCTACAACATTAATTGTGTGGTATACGATGATGTCACAGTGTAATTCTCCAGGTGAGTGTGATGATTTTGATATCAAAGTTGCAAAACAATTTTTTATTATTATTATGGTGAAAAATGTACCTATTTTCTGAGTCATGTAATTGTTTTTTTGTTTTTTGTTTTTTTTCTCTGCATATTTAAGTGTGTGGACTTGTTTTTTTTTTTCTGTCCTGAGCTTATATATATATATTTTTTTATGGATATCATTTTACGGTAGACATCACACTTTGGTTGCTTTTTATTGTATTATGGCAACTAAAAATGGTGATTCTACCATTCCAATTTTTTTTTCAGTGTTTAACATTTTTTTGACGTGGTGGTAGCAAATGTTTGTTTTTCTTTCATTTTTAGGTGAATAAGGGAGTGATTTTAAACATATATATATATATATATATATATATATATATATATATATATATATTGTCCTTTTAATTTTTTATTTGCCTTGGACTACTTGAATCAGGCATAATTTGACCTGCTGCCATGGTAACCGATTGGTTCCCTATGATTGCCTCGTTATAGATGGGAGACAGATTGACAGCATAATTTAATTGGTTAAAGAACAGTGATCAGATCACACTCCCGCCACTACAGTTACAAACCGATGTCAGCTATGTACCACAGCCGGCATATGCCTGGTATAAAGCCGTATCAGCTCCTTGGCCGGCTTCATACTGCCCTTAACGTCCTATAACAAAAGTACGTCGTGGATTAATAAGGAGTTGGCGACCAGCCGAGTGGGGGTCTTACCGGCAATGCTCCATAGTATGTGCAAGTTACCGTAGTTTTCTTTACTTCATGCGGGAAGAGTACCAGCTAGGAGAGGTGGCAACTCTAAGTCAATGTCCGATCCTTGCCGGACAACTCCCCAAAACCTCATCAACAGCCTGCAAGTCTTTCTTTCATTCTGTGAAATGATTTTCATACTTTTCCCATGAAGCATTGCTTTTAAGACTCCATACTTACCCTCAGCCAGACAGACTTTTCTTACACTGAGAGAAGGGCAAGTACTGGTCACAGGCTGTCTGTAGCTGAGTTTCTGGCAAGGAATTTATCTCTGGTCATGTCACAAAGCTAATTTTGAGAGGTTGTCGCTCTTGTAGAAATCGTCATCCTCCGACGCAGTTTGGTATGAAAAAACAAAACAAAACAGCGCAAAACTTGCCATCTTCTGGTCCTCCACCATGTCTCCACCACTACTCCTGGTGTCTGGCGTTGGCTGTGGTCCTGTCACAGAGCTGCAGGAAATCCAGTTAGCTCAGTGGTTCTGAACGGGACATCCTGTCTACACTGCAGAGTCGCTAAGCTCACTGACTAGCTGTCAATATGATGTCCGTGTCACAGCCAATGTCAGACACTAGGTAGGAGCACCGGCAGAGACCAGGGTAGCCACCTCTCCTTGGTTGCCCCGAGGTCCTTTCACTTCCACGATGTTTCCAAGGATGGTAGGTTCTAATCTTGGTCTGCAATTAAGACAAGAGAATATTACGAAAAAAGGTTTTTCAATCTCCGCAGACTTCTTATTTCCTTTCTTTTCAATTTTATTCGCAGAAAAATCTTACATTTTAATGTCATATATAATTTTTATGCTAACAAATTGCATTTTTAATCACTGTTGTGTAGATATGCAACAAATTTATGTTTCTATTTTTAACATATCTGCAGCGTTCAGGGCGCCAGGTGTGTTTGACGCCTATTTTTCCTATGTCCAGCCCACCCTATATATGTGAGTAATACCACATAGAATTGTCTATGTACCTGAGGAAGTGGACAGGACGTCCACGAAACGCAGTTTTATAGCCCTGAATAAAGTATGCAACTCTTCTGAACTCTGTGATTCCCTTGCCTGATTTTGGAGGGCGTAGATTTGTCGCCGTCTTGAATATCCTATCCAGAATTTCTTTAAAAAAAAATGTTTGGCAGATGTGGGGGGAATAAATGATCATGCATGTTGTATATGAACATGTTCTATGCTTTGTTTTCAAGGGAGATAAAATTTATTCCCCTCCCCCATATATAGTTGGCAAGTGTCTGACCATTCTTTCTCCCATCATCTCCTTACACTTGCTGGGTCTTGGTCGCACATGGATGGGAAAGTCATGAAAATATCTGTTGGATAGTGATTGAATATGTCTGGGACTGTTGATTACTAATAGGTTTTATTTGCTAATATTGTTAGTTTTTTTCCCTTTGGCTGTAACGTGTAGGCTATGACTACATAGGTTCAGAGGTACAGAAAGATGCTCATACAGCTGCATATTAGGAAACTGTATACTCAGCTATTCCTTAGTGTACTTCCGTTATTAGAATTGGTCTGTTTATGAGCAGGATCAATCCAATAACAGAGCAATGGTCAGGCAAATTCTGAGATTTATACACACAGAAGCTATTTATGACTGTTGGACTTACAGGAGTTTTCCACTTTCAGGAAAGTGAACCCAAAACGCTGTAAAGCAGTGTTCCCCAAGTCCGGTCCTCAAGAGCCACCAACAGGTCATGTTTTCAGGATTTCCTTAGTATTGCACAGGTGATAATTGCATCACCTTGACAGGCAAGCATTCAATGACCTGTGCAATACTAAGGACATCCTCAAAACATGACCTGTTGGTGGCTCTTGAGGACCGGACTTGGGGAACACTGCTGTAAAGTAACAAACAGAGGAGGTTCTGTGCCTCCCCGACTCCAGCGCCTGCTCTTCACTGCTGCTCAGGTCTGTGTTTTGGCTTAAGCAATGATGTCATATTGACAGCTATAGCCATTCACTGAGCCCCGCTCGTACCCCTACACCCACACCCAACATAGGACGTACTATCATGTCCTACTTTGCACCCATGTATATGAGCCTCCCAGCTATCGTACCCCTACACCCACACCCAACATAGGATCTTAATTGATCGGCTTCTGATGGTAGCCTCCCTTTGTTTAAATCAGGATATTAATTTAAATATATATTTTTTAAATTGTACCTGTTTTATTTTTTTTCCAAAATCAAAATATAAAAAAAAATTATGAAGCTTTTTATTTTTTTTTTTTTACTGACCACTGGGGCATTTTTAGACTTGGTGTTGAAGTGTTCACATGAGTTTTCTTCTTGGTAGAGACGGGATTACAATTCCAGGTATAATCTCTATTCACAACTGATGACACAGAATCCACTATTCACAATGGGCGATGTCACTGCTCCCACCTCCCTTCACAATGACCCGTGTAAGGGTCATAAGATACTTCAATACAAAAGATAGGGTTGGAAACTGACCATTTTGGCTATACACATGTTGTTTCCTGAAACATCAGGAACTTAGAGTCTAAAATGTCCAAGACTTTAAAATCAATGTATTTAATATGTAAATTTAACACAAAAACCTGATTTTTCTTGGACAATCCCTTATGACTCCCTTTGTTTTCACCCAGTAAAATAATAACACCTATACTCGGTGTCGGACTTCATTCCAGCAGTGTCGTCACCGCCTCTCCTGTAGCTTGCTTGACATAGATATGTATAGCGACTTCTGTAGCCAGTCAGCACCGGTTTGGCTCTCTCCTCCTTCAAACAAATCAAGACATCCGGAAGAAGTGAGGGGGTAGCCGCAGCTCTCAGTTCCTCAAAACATCAATTATGTTCAAAGGAGAGGAGAGTGCTGAAGAGCCCCTGAAGAGCCAGTGTTGGAATGGCACCGGCCGTGGAGTTAAGTATGGGTGTTGTTCTTCTGCAGGGACAACCCTTTAATCAATTGGTCATTTTCTGATGAAAAATTCAAATGTCTGATCAATTTGTTTTTGGGAGAGGTAGGCTGCTGCCGTGAAGTGATGGCCGGGGGACCACCACGGTGCAGGAAGACTACCGTACAGATGAGGTGCAAACAACAAAGGGTAGATTTATTGGATGGCAAGGAATGAAATGGATGAGGAAGATGCAAACAGGGGTATGCAATGGCAAAAGATAATTTACAAGAGTTATATTCTTTAGCTTGTCCATAAAATAGCACGGTGCTCCAACTGTTACAGACTCAATATATGTCACACAAGTAAATGCAAACAATAAACAAAGAATAATGCTACTCTACATATAACCTCCCTGGCCTTTACTAAGCATGCCTCATGGCTGCCGTGTTCTGACTATTGAAGCCTACACTAGGCCCGGACATGTGCACAAAACAGGAACAATGATGTTGGAGACTCAGATCCAGTCCTGGGGGGCCCCCAGCAGACTAGTACGGTGGTGCGCACGGCTTTCTGCCAGCTCTGTGAAACGTGGTCTTCTCTTTGCTTCGGGGTCCTGGAGGTGCTCATGAAAACTGTAAATCCCTTTCTCGGTGTCTTCGTGGCTTCTCAAACTCACACAGGACAGCCAGTCTTGCTGCACCCGGAAAAGTCTGTCAAATTTCACAATTCCACTCCGTTACAGGCTGTGGGTCCTCTTGCAGCAAACAGCACAAAGTTCTTTCTGCAGCAGCTTCAGTTCTCTCACGCTGTTCAGGCTCCACCCCCACCCTCTGCTCAGTCCAGTTCATTCACACAGTCTATTGCAGGGGAGAAGCAGAACAATTCTGTCATGCCAGACAAGGGGCAACGCCCTCTTACATGCCTCCCTTCTTTTTTTTAAATCAAATACTTTTTATTGAAGAAGACAGAAAGGATAACATTACATACATAAGCATGCATAAGAGTACAAATGATAATAATTTCCCCATTTTTTAATAATTGTAAATACACCAAACACGTCCCTCCCTCCTCCCATAACAAGAAAACCTCCCCCAACCTCCCCCCCGTCACGCTTCTACAATCCTTATCCATGTATTACAATGTTGTACACTCTTTTATAACCTTAATATCCTATTTTTGACGAGTTCTGCGGAAGCCAATCCGGGAAAGTCCAACCAGACCCCCCAGATATTCTCATAGTGGTTCATCTTGCCACTTTTCATGTATACGCTTCGCTCCATAAGGATTAAAAAGTTAACTCTATTTACAAATTCCTTCCTAGTGGGAGGATTTTCATCTAACCATTGCAATGTGATAGTCTGCCTTGCAACATAAAGCAGTCTGGCTATTGCTAGCCTACCCCATTCATCCGACGCCACCTTCTCTACATGTCCTAAAATACATGTCAATGGATCTTGAGTAATAGTTTCTTCTGTCACTCTTTCCACTAAATTTAGGACCACATTCCAAAATGCCTGTAATCTTGGACAAGACCATAGCATATGAAGAATATCCGCTTCATCCAGAGTCCGCCCTTAGTCCAGCTTTTTTCATCCACACAGGTGACCTGTATACCCTATGTATAGTGAATAACTGCGACACCCTCCCAGATTCACTTATAGATATTTTAGGGACATATTGTAAAATCGACTCCCACTGATCATCTGATATGTCTCCCAAATTTCTTGTCCATTTGGATCTAGCCATCAATGGGTGTATTTCCAAAAACGTATCCAGCACTCCCCTGTAAATTAGCTATATAAGACTCCTAGTACCCCTCTGTGGACCAAGTATATTCAACATACTGTCACTCTGCACTATCGGTGACCTTCTCCACTGTCTAGAGAATGCGTGTTGGAACTGTAGATACTGGTAGAACATAGCATACTCTAAAGGGAACTCTTTCCTGAGTGTTTCAAATGTTTTAAATGTCTCACCATCTAGCAGTTGCGACACATACCATATACCTATTCTTTTCCAGTGTCCAAAATTCCGTAGAATTAGCACTTCAGTCAGCCGGGGATCATACCAAATGGCTGGGTATCTTGTGTATTCCCCTATACCCCTCCATAGCTTTATTTTTTTCAAGAGTTTTTCAAGCAAACAAGAGTAAAACTAATCCCAAACTGTTCTTCAACTATATCAATAGTAAAAGAATAAAAACTGAAAATGTAGGCCCCTTAAAAAATAGTGAGGAAAGAATGGTTGTAGATAACGAGGAAAAAGCTAACATATTAAACACCTTCTTCTCCACGGTATTCACGGTGGAAAATGAAATGCTAGGTGAAATCCCAAGAAACAATGAAAACCCTATATTAAGGGTCACCAATCTAACCCAAGAAGAGGTGCGAAACCGGCTAAATAAGATTAAAATAGATAAATCTCCGGGTCCGGATGGCATACACCCACGAGTACTAAGAGAACTAAGTAATGTAATAGATAAACCATTATTTCTTATTTTTAGGGACTCTATAGCGACAGGGTCTGTTCCGCAGGATTGGCGCATAGCAAATGTGGTGCCAATATTCAAAAAGGGCTCTAAAAGTGAACCTGGAAATTATAGGCCAGTAAGTCTAACCTCTATTGTTGGTAAAATATTTGAAGGGTTTCTGAGGGATGTTATTCTGGATTATCTCAATGAGAATAACTGTTTAACTCCATATCAGCATGGGTTTATGAGAAATCGCTCCTGTCAAACCAATCTAATCAGTTTTTATGAAGAGGTAAGCTATAGGCTGGACCACGGTGAGTCATTGGACGTGGTATATCTCGATTTTTCCAAAGCGTTTGATACCGTGCCGCACAAGAGGTTGGTACACAAAATGAGAATGCTTGGTCTGGGGGAAAATGTGTGTAAATGGGTTAGTAACTGGCTTAGTGATAGAAAGCAGAGGGTGGTTATAAATGGTATAGTCTCTAACTGGGTCGCTGTGACCAGTGGGGTACCGCAGGGGTCAGTATTGGGACCTGTTCTCTTCAACATATTCATTAATGATCTGGTAGAAGGTTTACACAGTAAAATATCGATATTTGCAGATGATACAAAACTATGTAAAGCAGTTAATACAAGAGAAGATAGTATTCTGCTACAGATGGATCTGGATAAGTTGGAAACTTGGGCTGAAAGGTGGCAGATGAGGTTTAACAATGATAAATGTAAGGTTATACACATGGGAAGAGGGAATCAATATCACCATTACACACTGAAAGGAAAACCACTGGGTAAATCTGACAGGGAGAAGGACTTGGGGATCCTAGTTAATGATAAACTTACCTGGAGCAGCCAGTGCCAGGCAGCAGCTGCCAAGGCAAACAGGATCATGGGGTGCATTAAAAGAGGTCTGGATACACATGATGAGAGCATTATACTGCCTCTGTACAAATCCCTAGTTAGACCGCACATGGAGTACTGTGTCCAGTTTTGGGCACCGGTGCTCAGGAAGGATATAATGGAACTAGAGAGAGTACAAAGGAGGGCAACAAAATTAATAAAGGGGATGGGAGAACTACAATACCCAGATAGATTAGCGAAATTAGGATTATTTAGTCTAGAAAAAAGACGACTGAGGGGCGATCTAATAACCATGTATAAGTATATAAGGGGACAATACAAATATCTCGCTGAGGATCTGTTTATACCAAGGAAGGTGACGGGCACAAGGGGGCATTCTTTGCGTCTGGAGGAGAGAAGGTTTTTCCACCAACATAGAAGAGGATTCTTTACTGTTAGGGCAGTGAGAATCTGGAATTGCTTGCCTGAGGAGGTGGTGATGGCGAACTCAGTCGAGGGGTTCAAGAGAGGCCTGGATGTCTTCCTGGAGCAGAACAATATTGTATCATACAATTATTAGGTTCTGTAGAAGGACGTAGATCTGGGGATTTATTATGATGGAATATAGGCTGAACTGGATGGACAAATGTCTTTTTTCGGCCTTACTAACTATGTTACTATGTTACTAAGCAATGCCAAAGTTGGAAACCTTTTAGGATTCAGACGAAATTTACCCGCCTCCAGAGCAGCTAGTAGCAGACTCCTCCCCACCACATGAGAAATAACCTTCTCCACTGAGCTTATAAGATGATCCCCCCCCATCCCACCAAAAACTGGCATTGGGACCCAATATAATACAGCCATGGGTTGGGAACCGCCAAACCTCCATCATCTTTTGGACGTTGCAACAGTTATAACTTAATACGTGCTCGACCTCCTTTCCATATCAAATCACGGAAAATGGCGTTAATTTTATAAAATCTATTTTGAGGCAGCCAAACCGCTGCATTGTGTAGCACATACAAAGGCTGAGGCATAAGTATCATCTTTATTAAGTTAGCATACCCGGCCATTGTAAATTTAATTTCCTCCATGCCATAATCTTCTGTTTAAATTTACCTAGCAGCCGGTTCAAATTAAGTCTCTCATAATCTTCAATATTATTTGACACCCTAATGCCCAGGTAAGTGAATTCTGTAACCACTTGAACCAGAGTTGGCTGATCTCCTACAACAAGTCCCACCATCCAGCGGTAACTAAACGGACTTATCCCAGTTAAAGCAGATCCCAGATATACCGGCATATTTGTCCAGAGCCTTCATCACCGTCTCCAGGGAACCCTCCGCATCTCTAAAAATAGCAACATGTCATCAGCATAGAGTGCCACTTATTCCTCATGTATCCCATATTTAAATCCTACAATATTTTCATCCCTTCTAATCACTGCCGCCAGTGGCTCTATTGCTATAGCAAACAATAAAGGGGATAAAGGGCATCCCTGTCGTGTGCCTCTAAACAAGGAAAACCCCTCAGACCTTGGCCCTAGGAGCAGTATACAACAACTGAACCCATTTGGTAAACACTTCCCCAAAGCCCATGTGCTGCCACGTAGCCCACAATTATTTCCACTCTACGCTATCGAATGCCTTGGCCACATCCAACGACAAGATCACATGCCTCCCTTCTTAATGATGGTCGTCCTCGGCCATCACAGCATCAAGGTCAAAGTGTAATGAAGGAACGTGCAATGCGGAAACAGCACCTATAGAAGAGGCAACAAAGTTGGAAAAATAGACAGAATACACTGTTCTTCATATCGGACTGGTGGAACCCCTGCATTAGACCTCTGGGATCTCCAGAGCTCTTGGCTGTCAGGCAAGGCTTGACTATCTTCCAGAGGAACACTTGCTGCAGGAGTCATCGTGGGCTCTTGTCTGGTGCCGTCCTCACATGGTACTGGTACATCCATGGGATTACCATCTCTGTGTGGTTGAGGGCCCCCTACTGTGTCAGGGACGGTCCATCACTCTTCATCGATTTCACCATCTGGTATGATATTCAGGAAATGGAGTAGCGCCTTCAGGCGACCATGGCAAAGAACAGATCTTAGACCGGCAGGACCACAGCATATTTCTGTGAAGTACTCTAGGGGCGGACATCCCACTCTCAATCTGCACCTTGTAGACAGGGTCGTTAGCATACAATCGCTCAATTACTCTGTAAGGCTGTACTTCCCATCTCTCACTTATTTTTCCCTTGGGGTGTTTCTCTCTGACTAATACTCGGTCTCCGGGTTGGAGCGGTAACTCTGGAGTCAGTTTACGGCCAGTATGATCTTTTTCTTGCAGCTGCTGACTCGCCAACCGCCATATCGTTTGTAATCGTTGCTGATGCTCTTTCACCCATGAGGTGACGGTTCGCTCCATCAGCTCCTCTGGCTGTTCCAAATTCAGCTCAATGATCTCTCGTCCAGCTCTTCCAAACAGCAGTAGATAGGGGGTATAACCAGTGGTGGAGTGGACCCAATTGTTGGAGGTCCAGACCAACTCTGGCAGGTAGTCTGGCCAACATGCTTTCTTATCCTCCTCCAACTTTCTCAGCATTTGAAGTAAGGTTCAGTTGAAGTGTTCACATGCTCTGTTGCCTTGATGATGTTAAGGGGTGGTACAGGACCGCTCGATGCCATACATACCATACAGTTCTTCCATCACCTTGCCTTGGAAACATGCCCATTGGTCAGAATGGATGCGCCTTGGGCACCTATACACCCGTATGAAGTCTTGACAGATGGCTCACGCTGCCGATTCCGCAGTCTGATCTCTAGCCTGACTATGAGCCCGCAGTCTTCCGAGTACCTGTCCAAGCCAGGCAAGTTGTTCTTCGAATGAGGCCGAAAACACAATGATGTCATCCAGATAGATCAGGGTAGCCTCAAAATTTGTCTCCCAAACACTTTTCCATCAGCCGTTGAAAAGTGCTCGGAGTATTGGAGAGCCTGAAGGGCATCCGGTTAAACTCGAACAGCCCCATAGGGAGGATGAAGGCATTTTTTTCTTTGTCTTTCTCTGCCACGGCTGCTTGCCAGTATCCACTTGCTAGGTCCAGGGTGAAGTACTTGGCTTTCCCCAATGCTGTCAATGATTCCTCGATGCGGGGCAACGGATATGAGTCTCGAACAGTGCAGGCATTGAGTTTCTTGTAATCTACACAGAACCGGATGGTCCCATCCTTTTTCTTGATGAGCACCTCCGGGGCTGCCCAAGGGCTCTGACTACTCTGCACCACTCCTGAATCCAGCATCTGCCTCAGTAATGTTTTCACCTCTTGATACATGGGCGGGATCTGCCGGTATCGTTCTCGAATTGGACGAGCTTCTCTGGTCGGTATCTCTAGCGTGATGGTTTCAGTACAGCCAAAATCCTCGGCGTGACGGGCGAATGTGGCCTGATTTTCCCACAGCATAGCTTCTATTGCTTGCACACGCTCAGGGCCCAGAGCCTTCACATCCACTTCTATTTGATCAAGGATGACCTGTGCACTCCACTCCGGGGATGACTGATCAATGTCTCTTTTTCTGGCTTGGCCAGGGCCTGGAAATGCTGCTTGAAATACGTTTCAGGCATTGTCGTCACTTGTGACCCGGTATCTATCAGGCAATCCACTAGAACTCCCTCGAATTCAGCGCACAGGATGGGACACCCAGCAATCAAGTGTGCGTTATGATATGGAGTGGCCTCTCTCCTCTCCTCCCCCACAGAGTGCCGCACTACTACGGGGGTTGGTAGTTTAACTGCGGCTTCCGCTGGCCTTGAGTATAGTTCTGACAGTCTCTGGCAAGGTGCCCCTGTCCTCCACATTCCCAGCATTGGATGTCTCCTCCTCGTAGGGGGGCACCTCGAGCCTGTCCTCATGCCTCCGAAGCCTGACGGGAGGGGGATTGCTCCCACTGATCCCTTATCGGTCGGACCGAAGAATGGTTGCATTGCATTAACCCCTATCTGACCTCGGACGGGATAGTACGTCCGAGGTCAGATCCCCTGCTTTGATGCAGGCCTCCGCGGTGAGCCCGCATCAAAGCCGGGACATGTCAGCTGTTTTGAACAGCTGACATGTGCCCGTAATAGGCGCGGGCAGAATCGCGATCTGCCCGCACCTATTAACTAGTTAAATGCCGCTGTCAAACGCAGACAGCGGCATTTAACTACCGCTTCCGGCCGGGCGGCCGGAAATGACGTCATGGCCGACCCCCGTCACATGATCGGGGGTCGGCGATGCGTCAGGATGGTGACCATAGAGGTCCTAGAGACCTCTATGGTTACTGATCACCGGTGGCTGTGAGCGCCACCCTGTGGTCAGCGCTCACAGCACACCTCCATTTCTGCTACATAGCAGCGATCAGCAGATCGCTGCTATGTAGCAGAGGCGATCTTGCTGTGCCTGCTTCTAGCCTCCCATGGAGGCTATTGAAGCATGGCAAAAGTAAAAAAAAAAAAGTTACAAAAATGTGAAAAAAATAAAAAAAATATAAAAGTTTAAATCACCCCCCTTTCGCCCCAATCAAAATAAATCAATAAAAAAAAAAATCAAATCTACACATTTTTAATATCGCTGCGCTCAGAATCGCCCGATCTATCAATTAAAAAAAAGCATTAACCTGATCACTAAACGGCGTAGCGAGAAAAAAATTAGAAACGCCAGAATTACGTTTTTTAGGTCGCCACGACATTGCATTAAAATGCAATAACGGGCGATCAAAAGAACGTATCTGCACCAAAATGCTATCATTAAAAACGCCAGCTCGGCACGCAAAAAATAAGCCCTCAACCGACCCCAGATCACGAAAAATGGAGACGCTACGAGTATCGGAAAATGGCGCAATTTTTTTTTTTTTTTTAGCAAAGTTTGGAATTTTTTTTCACCACTTAGATAAAAAATAACCTAGTCATGTTAGCTGTCTATGAACTCGTACTGACCTGGAGAATCATAATGGCAGGTCAGTTTTAGCATTTAGTGAATTTAGCAAAAAAGCCAAACAAAAAACAAGTGTGGGATTGCACATTTTTTGCAATTTCAACGCACTTGGAATTTTTTCCCCGTTTTCTAGTACACGACATGCTAAAACCAATCATGTCGTTCAAAAGTACAACTCGTCCCGCAAAAAATAAGCCCTCACATGGCCAAATTGACGGAAAAATAAAAAAGTTATGGCTCTAGGAAGGAGGGGAGTGAAAAACGAACACGGAAAAACGAAAAATCC
Organism: Ranitomeya imitator; assembly: GCF_032444005.1. Lineage (NCBI taxonomy): Eukaryota > Metazoa > Chordata > Amphibia > Anura > Dendrobatidae > Ranitomeya > Ranitomeya imitator. The sequence goes on along the minus strand of NC_091282.1, from coordinate 118,539,485 downwards.
CAAGGTCATGAAGGGGTTAAAAAGAAGCATTATATAGTTGTTCTCATTGAAATAAATAGGCTGTACATGAAATACATACAGTTAAGTCCATATAGATTTGGACAGAGACCTTTTTCTAAATTTGGTTAAAGACATTACCACAATGAATTTTAAACAAAACAATTCAGATGCAGTTGAAGTTCAGACTTTCAGCTTTCATTTGAGGGTATCCACATTAAAATTGGATGAAGGGTTTAGGAGTTTCAGCTCCTTAGCATGTGCCACCCTGTTTTTAAAGGAACCAAAGGTAATTGGACAATTGACTCCAAGGCTATTTCATGGACAGTTGTGGGCAATCCCTTCATTATGTCATTCTCAATTAAGCAGATAAAAGGCCTGGAGTTGATTTGAGGTGTGGTGCTTGCATTTGGAAGGTTTTGCTGTGAAGTAAACATGCGGTCAAAGGAGCTCTCCATGCAGGTGAAACAAGCCATCCTTAAGCTGCGAAAACAGAAAAAACTCATCAGAACTCAGAAATTGCTACATTATTAAGAGGGGCAAAATCTCCAGTTTGGTATATCCTGAGAAAGAAAGAAAGCACTGGTGAACTCATCAATGCAAAAAGACCTGGAGCCCACGGAAGACAACAGTGGTGGATGATCGGAGAATAATCTCCATGGTGAAGAGAAACCCCTTCACAACAGCCAACCAAGTGACCAACACTCTCCAGGAGGTTGGCGTATCAATATCCAAATCTACCATAAAGAGAAGACTGCCTGAAAGTAAATACAGAGGGTTCACTGCACGGTGCAGCCACTCATAAGCATCAAGAATAAAAAGGCTAAAAACATCTAAAAAAGCCAGCACAGTTCTGAAGAACATTCTTTGGACAGATGAAACCAAGATCAACCTCTACCAGAATGATGGAAAGAGAAAAGTATGGCGAAGGCGTGGTACAGCTCATGATCCAAAGCATACCAAATCATCAGTAAAACACGGCGGAGACAGTGTGATGGCTTGGGCATGCATGGCTGCCAGTGGCACTGGGTCACTAGTGTTTATTGATGATGTGACACAGGACAGAAGCAGCCGAATGAATTCTGAGGTATTCAGAGCCATACTGTGTGCTCAGATCCAGCCAAATGCAGCCAAACTGATTGGTCGTCGTTTCATACTACAGATGGACAATGACCCAAAACATAAAGCCAAAGCAACCCAGGAGTTTATTAAAGCAAAGAAGTGGAATATTCTTGAATGGCCAAGTCAGATGATCTCAACCCTGTCTTCCTGTCTTGTAGATGCAGACCTCTCAAAACTTGGAGCTATTTGAGATTGGGGGTGATAATGCAGGTTTAGGTGAACTTCTTTTATGGATATGTGTCTGTGATTTCTAGGATAGTTATTAAACTACTAGTCAGAAGAAGTAATATTCTTGATAATGAAAAAAGCACATATATTTCATATAGTAGGGATGACCTCCTCTGGTAATATATCTAAAGGATGTGGATTGTTACTAATGTACTTGCATCTGTACGTTGTGTATTACATTGTATTCTACTCCTAATTTTCTAATCCATCAATGTTCATCATATTGTTTTGCCGAAGTGTCTGAGTTTTACTACAATCTAACATGAATTCTGTTCTGGGCTTTTAATGCGAAATTCTGTCCATCACAAATAAATTTCTCATCTGATTTATATCCATAGATCTTTTATCCAGAGACCACAGATGTCTATGATCGGAAAAACATCCCACGTGTTATATATTGCATCCATGCATTAAG